>NW_027210603.1:6205000-7405000 GCF_029030835.1 Brachyistius frenatus
TCTCCCTCTCCTCTCCTCTCCTCTCCTCTCCTCTCCTCTCCTCTCCTCTCCTCTCCTCTCCTCTCCTCTCCTCTCCTCTCCTCTCCTCTCCTCTCCTCTCCTCTCCTCTCCTCTCCTCTCCTCTCCAATGGGACATTTAAAACTGCTGCTTTAATCTAAACTTGAACTCTTTAGTGACTCACTATTTCTTAAAGTGACTACTTAAACACTTGGAAGGGGCCTTTGTTTATTTAATTTTGAGTATAAATTGAATTTGAGGCAGTACACATGGTCTCATTTGAAATGGTACATTTGGTAAATTCCAAATCTTCAGGTTTAGGATGTTTTGCCAAATGAATTTGGAATGGTCATTCAGTATCAAGTACTAAACGGAGGATCCAGTGGACTTCTCTGGCTCATGAATCATTTGTTCTTTTGCTCATTTGCTCCACATCTGGTGGCAAGAATGAAGCACAATGTTGGCGGGTTCACGATTGCACCAGAGTGTCTTGACTGAGTTAGAATATGAATAGTGGTTATCATCTGTGTCTGTGATTTCATAATACAACAGTAAAGTCTAAGAAGACATCCTTTACTGTCATTGCAATGGCAGTAAATAATGTCATCAAGCCTCTACTGTTTTTTTAAACTAAAAATGTGAAGCCCTCTGGTTTTCTCAAAGCATCTCAACCAACACTGAATTATGAGCATGATTGCAGTATGAACAGATCACTTTAAATGTGATATACTTCTTGTTATTACGGATAATTAAATTAGGCTCTGTGATCAACTTACTGGATAATGCAAAAATGTATTTTTACTCAAGTCCCACAATTAAGGGTTGGCTATATTTAAATCTCATCCACGTTGAACCTTTGTGGATGGTGTATTGACCAGTACACGGTGCGCTTTGGATGGAAATATCTCAACAGCTGTTTGATGGATTGTCATGAAATTAGAGTCCATACTTGTCTTAGATGACCAACTCACTTTTTCCTCAAGCACCAACAGCAGGTTTGTTTGTGGTTTTGAGTAACAATTTTGGGATGGTAGGCATGGCAATTTGGCACAGTCATTACTGCTCCTCGGTTAATTGTAAAAACTTTGGTGACCCTTAACTTTTCATCAAGCACCATCCTCAGTTGTTAGATGGAAGTTTGTCCAAAACACTCCTATAAGCCACAGCTTTTCTTTGTGTCAATGCGAATCATCAAATGATATGCATGATAACATGCTAAAGTAAGATGATGAACATGGGAACACCTGCTAGGCATGTTATTGTATGTATTGTGAGAGTATTAGCATTGGTGACATTAGCTTTAGCACAGTACAACATTACAGAGTCACTAGGATCTTATTTCTTAGTTTCAGTCCTGGTTAGGTCTGTCTTAGCAGGGATAGTTTCCTGCTACCATAATATCAAGTCCATGTACTGTTGGTAGGCAGTTTAGACTGCTATAATTTTTTTGCCATGGTAAAAGTCTCTAGTGCACTGTTAATGTTTAGTGGAAGGCACAAACTAGCTGTATATCATGTCAATGGGAGAATATTAGGCTAAATGTCAGACATGCTGAGACAAATCTCTACATTTTGTTAGGAAGCGTCACAATTTAGGCTTCAAGTAAAGTTAGTTTTGGAGTGCTACTTTCACAGTATCGCAGCAGAGTGTTGTAAAAGAGCATCAAACATTGAGGACTGAGGTACTTTTGTGGAAAGGAATCTATTGGAAAATATGAATAATGTCTCTCATCTGATGGTTTGGCCATCTATACATTTGTCTGCTTGTCTTTTAATATCCATCTCACTTACCATTTCTCTCTTTCTAAATGCTCATCAGTATGCAGAGGCTGCAGTATGACCTATTAAAAGCCATTTGTCAAATTGCAGCCAACTGGCCTGCCTGCAATCAGGCTCAATGTGAATATATTTTGACATGTGTTTTTCCTGCCCTCCGCTGAGCGCCTAAGGACCTGTGACAGCCTGGAGCCTCTCTGAATACTAATAAAGTTAGCGCTAATACAGTTGGCAAGGACGCATACACATACACACACAAAAACAGGAGCACTGTCAGCAGAATGACACAGCAGACGCACAATCTCCATATTCGTATAATATCGTACCTGACAGTCACAGCAAGTGGCACTGTCACCTTTGATCATATGCAGAATACATCAGCGAGTGCGCATACAGTATAATGCTGCTCTTCATACACACATACACAGAAATATGTTTAGGCACACCAACATATTCATAAAAAAATACAAAGCATACACATGCAGGATAGCAGGTTTGTGTGAGGGCTGTGTATGTTTCCCAGCAGTGGAACCCTGTCCCTGGAGGACAGTTGGATGACACATGTTTGTGGAGCAGATGCTGCTGAGCTCCTGGAACACAGGATTTTTCTTTCAGAACTATTGAAACAATATATGCAATTGCAAATATAGCTCTAACCCACAGACTGTATTTGAAAATGGTTGAAGACTCCAGGTCGGAAAAGTGAAGCCAATGTGGAAACATATTTTTAAGTGCAGCACCACCGACGGTTTCTCCAAAAACTTCTGGCTAAAATAGACCCCCTTTAAAAAGTATCATCTAATCTCATGAAATACAAAGTCAATACATTTTTTCCACAAGGTAATTTGGTGTCATTGACTAAATTCAATCTTTCTAAGCAGTGTTGTGGTGGTCCTTCTGAAAAGAATTCCAATATTAATGTGATATTAGGCCACAAAGAAAGGTATGTTTGGGGACGGGCCTGATTTGAGTGATGGCTGACTAATAAGAGCTGACACTTTTCATATATTCTTCTGCTTACTTTGGAGTGCAGCAAGACAGCACAACAAAAGAGAAAAAGTAAAGGAGTTTTGATGCAGACAGTGAAGAGGAAGATACATTGTAGTTTAAACAGCCAGGTGTATTAGAGGGTCATACATTTGATAGTAGGCACTAGTAACAAAAATAGACCACCAGATAGTTGTGTGAAGTAAAGATTGGTCTATGGCCTGTTGAAATATTATTTAAATCCAAAGTCAAAAAGGGGAAATAACTGCTGAGCCTCTGATTTCATTGGTTCCCCCGGGACGTTTCAATCTGAAGTGCAAATGTCAACTGCCTTGGGGTGGCAATGGAGGGAAAGTCAAGGGATCATCAAATCTCTGTGGACCACCAGTGTAAATACCACAAATTCCATTAAATCCATTTAATAGCTTGAGATATTTAAATGAAGACCAAAGTGATTGATCAGCATTGCTATCCCTGGAGCCACACTGCTTACATGGTCAAAAAAAGCCTGCTTAACGTTTTGTCATGGTAATCTTCCCGATTCTACAGCTTTAGAATTGATGGTCTCTGCCCCTGAAGTACTTTGTGTGCGTGCGTATTTTGTCAAGAATTCGATGTCAAGTGAAAGGTCCTGTTCGTAGACCTCAACAACGTGTTAAACGTGCTGGGTGTGTTCATCTCGCTGCTTATCGTTATGACTCTGTTGTTGCTCTCGGAGCCAAAGAAGTGCACTGATTGGATCAAGCTGCTGGATTTGAGTGAGCTAGTAAAGTTTTGGCAGGCAGAGAAAAACCTCAGTCGTTTTCAGTGGACATAAACATCACTGCTACTCTGCTGTCGTTGAAGCATGTTCCCCCAACTGATCCTATATACATTTACCCTGTGAAATAATACAATGAAACATAATAAAAACATACTGTTTTGTGGTCTGTCCAGTCTGTTTTATTTATGCATTGCCTAGCCCTTACCCTCTAACCTTAACCTAAATCTAACTCTAACAAAGTCTGAACCCTGACAAAGCAGACCTGAGGGGACCTCCATTTTTGTCTCATGTGACACGAGTCTCCATGTGTTACATTCAGGTTGAAGTCTCCATCTTGATAGAAAAACAAGCCCCCTAGTTATTGACATAATATATTCCTTAGCCTCTTAGCTTATCCTTAACCATCACAACTGAGTTCCTAACCCCAGCCAAATTCTCACCTTAACCCTAAAACTAATGACCCGTAGTACACTACAAAATAGTGCTCCTACACGTAAGGCATTTTGACAGGGTAGTGTTGTTTCAAATCGCACACTCCTGTTCTGCACTTTCCAGGAACAACCTCAGCATGGTAACACATTAACCCATAGTGAAAGACAAACACTTTTGTTCGGTTTTTATTCAGTGTTCAGGAACAGCTGCTGATTCCTCAGATGCCTTAATTTGAAAATACTTTATGACGGTGGTCCCGGTTTGAGACCGTTTAGGGTGGAAAGTGTCCAGAGTTTCACACTTGAATTTTGAACCGTTTTGAGTGTATAATCCTGCTACTTGTAGTGCACTGCATGTGTGAACACACTTATTCCCTCAGAATAGTGAGTGTTAGTGAACAAGTACGCCATTTGGAACACGACACAAATCTTAACCCTGACATTGCCCTTCAAAATTGTGAGCACCAGCTTAAATGTCCTCACAATGTGTGGCGATCCAATAAAATTGCTCCCCATAATTGTATAAACACACGTACACACTTGTTGGTTTTTCTGTCTTTGTGAGGACACTGATATAATTCATTCCCTAGCCCATCACCACTCACGCTAACCTTAACCAACGCAGCTACTGTAAGTGCACAGCCCCAGTCCTTACTCTAAATGCAGCTAAACATCAAAGTTTCAATATGAAACAACAACAGGTTGTTTTTAGGTGTGTTTTAGTATTCCTCCATTTGCAATAAAAGACAATTGATTTTTAAATGTTTTCCACCTCCATTGTGGGTAATGACCATGTTCATAATCACTATATAAAAAAGAAGAAGCATGTTCCACCTTCAGGCACTTCTACAGCGATCAAGTTGAATAAAAGGTGTCACACGTCATTGCTTGCGAATTGTCATTTTAGAGTTATCCAGAGGATTAGAATTTAGCATGTCACTTCCCACTTTGTCTGATTTTGTATTTGTGCATTAGCTCATTAGAGTGTAGCTGGTAAAATGGCTGCTTATAAAATTATTATGCACTACTGCTATGTTGAATTTTGAGTTTGTCTCACTCTTCTCTTAAGTTCATGAAGGCTTTGACACATTTTGTGACAAATTTGCAACTGAATTTTAAAATGAAAGCAGGTTATAGAGGTGCAGCTGACCTGATGTTTCTTCATTTGGGATAATAGGGAAAGGAAGAATATGAGTAACAACATTGTAAAAGTGATGCACATGTCTGTCTCTGTGGTTACCCCACCTCAAAAATAACAACAACACAAAAGTTGCTATATGGGCTTTCTAGAGAAGTCTTAACTTGTGTTTTTAGTGCTTGTAAGTGTCAGTGAAGAAATGGTTGCAGCTGAGGTGTGTATTGCACATGTCTTGCTCAGCTTGATAGAAATCACTAGATTTTAGATTACTGTTTGGTTGGGATGTGCACACAGTGATAATGCAGTGCTCTTAAAAAAAGAAAAGAAAAGGCAGAGACAGTTGTCCAATACCCATCCTTACTCACCATCTTTGCTTCTGCCTTCATTTCTCACTCAGCTGAGAGATTTATCACGTCTCTCCTCACGGCACCAAAAGCAGCACCTCGGTACGTTAGGGCTTGTCGATGCGAGAATGCATGTAGGAAAAAATAACAGCGATTATCTTGCATATGCTCCACACTGTGATTGATTTTGTAACTCAAACAAACAAACAAACAAACACGCACACACACAGCTGGGTTCTGCTACATGTCACATCCAGTCAGGTTCATACCTGTTTCCAGTGTGTTTTCTCTCAGCCATCACTTAACTGTAAATGGCTTATCAATTTGAATCAGACCTTGTGGTTTTAAGATGTTTCGTGTCTGCATGGGCAACACACAACACACGCATGCACGCACGCACGCACGCACGCACGCACGCACGCACGCACACACACACACACACACACACACACACACACACACACACCCTGCTCCACATACAGTGTGCCAGGGGTGTCAAACCACATCATAAATCATGAGTGCATCATTCTTTCCAGATTCTCTGCTGAACTCATCTGTCTTTCTCTCTCTCACACTGTTTGCTCTCATTGCAGTGGTTTAAAAAACAACAACATCTGGGCTTCTTTTTTCCCCAAAGAATAAATCAAATGATTATTTTTTTTTTGTAACTACGATGTTGTACTTTAATTACATCTATCAGCTCCATTTCAAGCCAATTTAAAACAAGATTTTGATAAAGATTATGAAACAATACTTTTAAGTATGTTAAAGACTAGTTTTTGGAGGAGGCAGTATCGAGTACTACAGCTGACACTGTGTCTGTACTCCATGTATCTGTACTGCATTTAAGATTAAATTATCATATAATTACAACTTTACTGTGTCTTGTGTGTATTAGTAGTCCAAAATCTACGAAGTATAAATAATAAATGAGTCCGTAAATACTGCATCTTTACTGTGGTGAACTTCGAGTTGACTTTAACTCCTTATCAGTACAATGTGTTGTGCTTACTAGCACCCACCACACCAGCACCTCCTCGTTCTTCCTGTCTGTCCCTCCCTCTCATTCTTTCTCTTCTCCCCGCCTGGAAAAGCAGAACTCATCATGGTGGTAATAAAACACAGGTGCACTTTTATAACACTTCACGCTCAGGGGGCTGGAAACCAGACGTACAGTACGTCAAATAAAGTCTATAGATTATCTCGGAGGACTGAGAATTTGCTTCTGTCTGCGTGGATTGACCAGATGGGCAAACATTTCTGTCTCTCCACGTACCAGGCTCACTTTAATCAAGCAACAACCAAATGTTGTATGCAGTATTTGTAGGTTTATGTACTTTAATTTAACCACTATTTGGGTTTGTATTTACTGCTTCTACATTTTGTATAATTCATAACTGTTAACATAACTAAACTAACATTGTGTGACTTTTAAAAGGATGTCTTCAGGCGTAGCAGCAGTATATCTAAGTGTGGTGGGACTTAGCTGATGGTCAGTTAAAGAGTAGAGTGATCACCTGTTGCTGATATTTGTACTTCTTTTACAACGCAGAGTAGTCGATTTTTTTTTGTGTGAGAATGTTTTTCAATAAAGAGTAGAATCTTCATGCACTGACAGATGACTTTTCTCTGAGATGTACTTGCCATGTAATCATTCCTTCACATTGACAACCATTTGCATTGTCAACGTTATTGTTCACACACTTGCCTATGTATTCTGCATGTTACTGGAGGACTCCAATAGAAGGCACACCAGAGAAACAAGGATTTAATTAGAACATCCGGTTTTGGCTGTAAACAATAAAAATGGTGACATTGACTACTTTGCTGATTCTGAGATCACAGAAGAATTAAATGCGCCATCGTCCTCACGCTGTTTTTCCAGTATTTATTGCCGTGCACTGACGTTATGGTCAGTGACTTGTTTCCGTTTATTTCTCTCCAAACTGCCCCTACAACAGCCTTACTGGCCATCTGTATGTTGCATCTTGCAAATGCATTTGTTAATTTCTGATGACCAAAACACACGTGAACCCATAGCAAGTATATCCCAGGCCTTAGTCGACATTATACTTAGTGATACAGTCATGTGTTTCTTTTATTTGTCACTACACATCAAGTTGTATCACTTTATTTCAGAAACTTCATTCGTTTTGCTTGTTTACACCCACTTTGAGAGCTTAATGTCTTTACTTTTCTTCTTTAAAACTCCCAAGTCATGTTACAGATCTTAAAAAGTCTCATAGTCAGCTCTCTTTAAAATGAATCTCCTTTGGATTGATTGTTTATATAGGGTCAGTTCAGTTGGACTAAGTGCTTAATAAGGTCATTAAGTGGCGTAAATACACTGCGTGCATTGTCTTTGTGCTCCGGCTGAGTCACCGTTGGATCCTTCCAGTTTGTACCGATGTGCTAACGTAGTCTGATGGAACATGTTGGAGGAGGCGGTGCAGATGGATGAATGATCCTCTTGTTGCTGTGATCAAAGACTGATGACACAACCTAGTGTCACTTTATTTATTTCTCTCTGGTTTTGTTTTTGTTCCCTCTCTTCCTTCCTGTCCTGCTCTGCTCTGCCATGCCTGCAGTACAAGATAACAGGATACGTGTGTGCGTGTGTGTGTGTGCGTGTGTGTGTGCGTGTGCGTGTGCGTGTGTGTGTGTGTGTGTGTGTGTGTGTGGTGTGTGTGTGTGTGTGTGTGTGGTCTGACTGTGTGTCATTTGCCTCCTACCTTGGCACTGCCATCGATTTCCTCCCGCTGTAACTTCCTGCTTGCTTCCAGCGGCAGCACACGCTCTCCAACCATCACTCTAGACTCCATTCCTCTATTCGTCTTTCCAAGTTTTCTCCATCCTACCATCTAGCCACCCAGACCACAGCCCGTCTCATTCATTAATCATCAGCAGTGAGAAGGAACAAGGGAGCAGTCAGACAAGTGAGAGGAAATAGAGGAAGGTGGCAGGAGTGACAAGTGCAAGAGATTGGAGGTTAAAGATGAAACTTGAACCTCCTGAAAATCAAAAGCAGACATAATCCTGATGATAAAACTTTGTCTACTTGTTTTTCAGATCCCGTTCTCACTGGTGCAGTTTCCACTGTGGGAATATTTAAAGGTACGTATCTGTATTTGTTTGTTTGGCTCAGTTTATACCGTCTGTTTTTATTGTTGATCTATATTGTGCCTCCGCGTTCCACCACTATCATTTACAGTGATTATTTTCAGTGATAAATCCGCAGTAAAGTTATAATACTGTGCTTACGCTCTGACACATTTACAGCAGGCTCACCGTCTGCATTGCTCTGTATCATTGTGGCAGGCGAGAATGGGACTTCACACTTCGTTTTAATGGCTTGTCATGACTCTACCATCAAACAAGCCTTCAATTTATCATTATCTCTGAGCATATCCACTCCTCTGTAGCTTTCTTTTTCTGGATTTTCTTCTCTTCTTTTCGCCTTCCTCTCTGTCTTAATGTCTTTTTCTCTTCTCATTGTGTGGCCCTGAACACATAAAAAGCCGTATTTCTTTGAAAAGACGGCGTTTTGTCGGAGTGACATCATGTCTCAAGGGCGTGAGTGGCGGACAGTCAAGCATTCCATCAGTGTTGGGAGCTAACAGCCGAGTTAAGACTAACAATACGCCGCACAGCTGTGTGTGCGTATGTATGTATGTGTGTTTGAGAGAGTTAGATTTTGTCGTTCACAAGTGTCTCTTTGTCCAGCAGTCAAAGGCCTTCTCTCTCCGGGCCATCTGGACACGTCCGTTGGCGGAGAGCTGAACTGTTGGAATCTGGAGCTCTCCTCTCCTCTCCTCTCCTCTCCTCTCCTCTCCTCTCCTCTCCTCTCCTCTCCTCTCCTCTCCTCTCCTCTCCTCTCCTCTCCTCTCCTCTCCTCTCCTCTCCTCTCCTCTCCTCTCCTTTCCTCAAGCAAACAGGTTTTTTTTTTTTACTGCCGTTCCTTCAGCATGACCACCAAGATGTTCAGAGGCTTTCTCAAAGAAAAATAATGTGATTTTGTTTGAAAAATGGCAGGATGAAGGAATTTGAGAGAGTGCATGTGTGTGGCATGATCTCCCATCTGCTTTGTGGGATGGTAATGTGCTGCGTTATGGCTTTTTTTTCTTTTAAATTTCACACCGAGCCAGCACAGCTGTCAGAGCGAGAAGCAGAAAGAAGAAAAAAAAACAACCGAGCCGTGGCTGCAGGCTTGTTAGAAGAAGAGTAAGCAGCTGAATCCTTCTTGTAGCATTCATGCTGGTACTTCAATTTCTGGGATATCACAGGGCGGCGTATTCGAAGCAGAAGAAGTCTGGGAATTTCATGAATCACGAGAGAATTTTACACATCGGTCAGCGCACAGGGATTTTAAAAGTCGTTTCACACCAGACTTCAATATCCATGTGAATAATTCTCACATTTCTTTCACACATTAATTTCACAACATTGTGGTTTTCTCTCAGTTGTTTTTCTCAACAGCAACTGTAGAATAAGGCTCACAGTTTACTCCATCTGTTCTGACCTCAAAAACAACAGGAGGGTGTAACACTTTTAGGTTATGATTGAACACCAACAGAGAGCCACAAAAAAAATCCAGGGAATTTTGAGTGAAAGGCATGATGGGAGCTCAGATTGGACCCAGTGAGATACATTTACAAATGCAGTCTCCCCACATGTAAGTGCACACAAAAACTTCTAACACATATGTGAAGCTCTGACACATGCACACAAACCCGCCACCTCTTTCCTGTGGGAAGTCATCCAGGTGCAAAGTCTGACCGTGACATGAGGGTTCAAAGGTCAAAAGGTTTGTTTTCCCAGGTTTACTCCTTATTATTTATTCATGAAATGAAGAGAGAAGGGAGGGAGAGCCTCCAAGAGGGAGAGAAACAGAGGAAGAAACAGAGGAATCCCCCAGCGTGAGGCCTTTGATGTGGAAAACAAAATCTCCTTTTTAATCTGCCCTTTAATGGAACACACATGACACATCCTGAGCTCAAACAAACTGTCTACCATTCTTTCTTTCTTCTGCCTTTTTTTCTGTGTGTTTACTTGTTTGCATGCACATGCACATGCACGCACACAGATGTCCACATGTGTGTGAAGTAGGAGGAGAAGGAGATAACATGCAACAGATTATACTCACAAGGGGGGCTGGCGAGGGGTGGATGGACAAAGAAAATATTAGTAATCGCTCCATGCTGTTGCTCAATTGCTCTCCCTGAGAAGTAATCATACCTTGCTGCGCCCGAGGCTGCCCAGCTGTCCACATGCATTTTGTACAGAGACTAACCTTGCATAGTCGGCCTCCTCATCGCCGAAACTAGGGGGGGGGGCAGACTCCCTTCCCGTCTCTGAGTTCAATCTCAAAACAAAAACATCAGGTGGTTTCA
This sequence comes from Brachyistius frenatus, assembly GCF_029030835.1. NCBI lineage: Eukaryota > Metazoa > Chordata > Actinopteri > Embiotocidae > Brachyistius > Brachyistius frenatus. Next base: position 6,215,827 of record NW_027210603.1, read on the forward strand.
CTCAGTAGCCAGTTGCATCATGGGCAGAGAGGGTTGTGATATGATGTGAGGGGTTTTACACACACTTGAAAAATACACTTGATGGAATTTAAACTGTGTACTCTCTTGATAAAAGTTCTGCTGCTGCTGGCTGTGTTTTCAGACACCGTTCAGCTCAACCTGAAGTCTGTGAGACTGTAATCTCTTTCACAGCAAGAACATCATTCTCCAAAAACTACATTTATCGACGAGTCTTTTGGACTCAAGTAAACACAAGTTGTCCAGTGTCAAAGTGAATATGTATTCTCTGAATAAAATGAATGCAAAATTAAGTATTTCATTCATAGTCAGTTAAATGCAGTACATGCATAACAATATTATATAACATTGAAAAACAGTTGGAGTTAAAAGAGTTAGATTGGCATGACATTTTGTAAGAAAAATCTTGGTTCCCAGACAATGTTTATTTATAATTTTGGTAAACCTTTTCCTCTAATCCCAAATTTATAATTGTCCAATATTCCTGTTATTACTGAAAAATATCAGTTATCATTTATCACATATCAAATATCACTTCCTGTTTAGTGCTAATTAGCAAACATAGCATGCTAACCCACTACACATTAGCATGTTAGCATCTGAGTCAGAGAACAGCCTCACTGTGCTGAATTCATGGCTGTAAACTCCAAGTATCTTTTTATTTTTTTCCCCCCACATACTGCTCTGCTCACCTGTCTTTATGTTTTGTGTGATCCAAGCTCACATCAAAGCTTGAAAATCGTTTCCTGCCTATTTGACACCGAGTGAGGTTCAATAACTTCAACTCACACTTTAAACACTGCAGGTCAGAAGCTGCTATTGTCAACGAACATACTCTGTTGCAGCGGTACTTTACATGCAAAGCAGTGTGCAGCATACTGAGGGGAAAAAGAGGGAAACACCAGACAACTTCAGAGTGTATATAGTCGATATTTACTCATTTTCTTTCTTGTCTTTGGTTGTTCTGCAGTGACAGAACAACCTGAACAGTGGCCCAATATATATATATATATATATGTATATTGTTTGACATTAAGTCTATATTTATATGACTCTACTAATTAGTATATTATAATGCAACAATTCATAGATATTAACAAATAAATATGTGCATTTGATATGTGAATATTCATCGACCTGCTGTATTTCAACATGATGGCAAAATGTGTGAGGATTTAGCCTGACAGAGTGGGAACGCTGCAGCATATTCTTTTGCCCCGTCCCAGTTCTTGGGAAACTAATAGCATGACATCACTGGGGAGAAAAGGCAACATAAAAATAGCCAAACAGCCCATTTCCCAGCCGTGGGCTCTGGACCCCAGACCAGACCAAAGTTCACAATGTGTTTTCAATGTGTCTGATATCTCCACTAACTACAATTCTCTCTCTCCCTCTTTCTCCATTTTTCTTGCTCTTTCATCATCCTCCTCTATTGACAACCCTCTTCTTCTTTTTTCTCTCTCTCTCTCTCTCTCTCTTTCTTTCTCCCAGACTCTGTGGTCGCAGAGGCAAGGTCACACGCTCTACTCTTGGCAGTCAGCAGTGTGCGGAGCTTTTGCAGGTGCAGGGGATTATATGCTGCTTTGGGAAAGAGGCGGGGAGGGAAAAAGAGGGGTGGACCCTGGAGGAACTTAGGCTAAACGGATAGAAAGACAGTGGATAGATGAATAGACGGCCAGGAGGACAGGACAAGTCTACCTAAAGACACATTCTTGTAAGAGTACACAAAGGTGAGCTCTGTGGGCAAATCAAATCCTCACCTGCACACCAGATCTGCTGAAGACAAGGCGACTGAGCGGAAAACGAGAACAAGCGGTGATCCCGCATTGTTTTCACAGACAGAGAAAGTCTCATCAACATCAGCCAATGAGCATCATACCACAGCAGACTTTCTGGTTCTGTCTTCGCCTGGATGAGTATCAGGGGATAGACAGACAGACAGCCAGAAGGAAACGAGAGGAGGGATGAGAGGGGTCGGTTACTGGGTATGGGCCCTTGCAGCTGTGAGACCTCCTGAGCATTGGAGCCTGAAGTGGTTTAGAAGAGAGGGGAAGGGAGTGGACTTAAAAAATATAAAAGGAATAAGGACAAGACAACAACTATAAAGATTTATACCAAATTATAAAACTCAAGAGATACATAGTAGGTAAAGGCTACAAGCTTTAGTGAAAGCAGTTCAGCCATTTTTAGTTTTTCAAATTATAATCATAGTCCGAAGTTTGCTTATTTTGTATTTTACATTAAGGATCTCTGAAATACAAAATTGAAAGCTAAATCACAAGCTGAATGCGGAGGTCATGGATAGGAATATTGTTTTAGTTTTACAAATCCCTGAACATTATTTTTGATTATTAGTATATGCAAGATGGTCCCGAAGAAATGGATCTATTGGGGTTTTACTGAATCTGGAACAATTGCCTTGGTCTGATGAATAAAAATAGGTTGATAGAGGCGGTCACTCCCTCATTCACACTGTTGGCCTGACTCTTGTGGAGTGACTAAGGTTCAGCTCATCTATTATACATGCCTCAGGAAAGGCAATATAATAGAACTTCTTTTTCCAGGCTACACAACAATAAAATATGATCCTCCTGAATCTACTTTATACCAGTGAAGCTACTGAAAGACACAAGTATTTATATAGAAGAACTTCATTTAACATGGAACTGTTCTGAGCCTTTTCAATTCAAAATGAGTTGCTTTCACTTAATCTGTCTGGTTAAGAACAGTTCTCAGACCTCTGGACGTGTGTACAGACTGAGCTTTATCCCCTTCACACTCACAGTTAGTGTACTGGTTGGAGTTGGAAAAGGTTACAGAAACTCTCGCACCGGTTTTGTCTTGCGCTCGGTGAAAAGTGGCGCCAAGCACAACACAAGTTTCTTTGGTAGTTTTAGAGCTGAGCAGTTGTTCCTCCAACATCTACATTTTTTTAAATAGCGAGTGTACTTGTTTCCATCTCAGCACCCATCGGCGTGTTGGTCTTAAAATGAGGTGTGGTCTGATGCATTTTTAGCAAAAAACAATTGTACTAACAAAAACGTAATCAGTGGTCAGTTGTGCATTATTTCATTTTTTGTTTTTTTCATGGAACATTATTAAGGGAGAAATATGCGCCTACAGCGGTGGGTGTAGTTTCAGATGCTTGTACACTTTGCTTGTTACACGCAGCAGAAAAGGAACATGCAGTAGCGCCAAAACATGCCATGGATTAAAATATAAAGATGCTCTGCTCAGTCTGCGCATTGACAGATTAGTTTCACTCTTGAGAAACATTTTGTCCTTGTTCTTTTCAAATCCGTCGTTATCATAGCGATCCGCCAAAGGTGCAAATGCACATGGCATTTAAAGGGAATGGGAGATGACATTTTGTCATTCAGTTTGTTTCCTGTTAAGCCCAAAATACAGTTATGATTAATTAAGAAACTAATTAAGACTCCTTTGAACCATGTGCCTTACTTTGCACTTAGATTATCTGTGGATTTGGACACGCCCTGAATGCACTAACACCATGTGCTTTGGACCGCGCGGTTAGATTGTTAAAATAAAGCCCATAGGCTTTCTCATGATTAAATGAGCTGAACTTTTAAAGTGGACCTAAAGGCAGGCGATGCAGGAAGCAGTGACAAAAAAGTATCTACAGTCAAGAGTAACAGTTTCCAGCACGCTTCATAGTTCCCAATGGTTTAACCGCTGTTTGGTCTGACGAGGATGCTCTTCTGTTAACAAAGAAAACCCTCCAAGTGCAAAATCCAAGTAATGAATAATGATTCCCTTCCTGTAATATATGTTGTTTATCCAACATCTAAACAAATCAGCTCATATAAGGGAGAGGCAGAGGTTTCCTATCATGCCCTGAAGTCAGTGGACATAAACTGCAATATGTGGTTTAAAAAAAACAAAACTGTGAGGATACCATTGTTTATGTGATAATGCCTTCAGGAATAATGTGTTACACTGATAAACACACATGGCTTAATGGTAGAGTAAGGAACTGGCAAAGAGTTGAATGGGGAAAAAAACACGCAACAGGACTGCAAACAAATGAAAACCTTGGGTGCATTTTCAAACCCCAGTGATTGATATTTTCCTTTCCCTACACAATCACTGTAACCACAGACAGCAATACAGATTCAGCAACAGAGCAAGTACCTCCAGTATTATAGCTCTGAATGAAATATATGTCACATCATCTTTCTTTCCACCCAGTCTTCACCTTTGTTTGTGTTGAAAAACCAAAACCCCAATCTAAATACATCTTTCAGAAAAAAAGATCAGTTCTGCAGACCAATCCACGGAGCAGTTGCTGGACAGTTATGTAGCTTTCAGTCCATAACTCTTACAGTGCTACAACGTGCCAGACAGCACAGGAAGATTGAGGTTAGCGGCTTCTGGGGCCATACTGAGATAGAGATGGAGGTGAAGGAGAGAAAAGGGGAAGAGGACACAGCACCCCGAGGAGCTGAGACATGGCCCTGCGCCACCCCACCTGGACTGTGTCTGCGGTGGGAGGAAGAGGAGAAGAGGGGAGGAAGAAATCAAAATAGAGAGTGAGAAAAGGGAGATAGACATGAACAAGATTATGATACAGTTGTGTGGGCGTCATTTTGAGAAGGAAAGAGTCCAAAAACCAGGTTTAGATTTGTTAAACAGGGTTTTTCTTTAGCTGGCTTGAACCTCTTTCATAAATTGTGAAGATTAAACTCCGAATTATATACACTGTATCACAGCAAAGTGTGTAATACATCAGTCGGTCCACTAAAATTATTATCACATTTTGCCTCGCCGAGGCGTGACAGAGAAGGTATCTTATCCTCAGACCAAATGCGAAGCAAATTTTTGCCTTGTATGTGTGAGCTCAAGGTAAATATTTTCAAAACGCACCAATGCAAATTTGCGTCCTTTTGCGTCGCCCTTTGCGAATTCGTGGACACTTGCATCTTTGACTTCACTTTGTATGTAATCACTGTGGGAATAATTCTCTTTGTCTTTGGTCTGAGCATATCATTTGGTTTTGGCACCAAAAACATTTAAATTTGACACGGTCGCAGCGTGGTTTGTTTTAGCCACCAAAACTACTTGGTTAGGAAGAGATTAGGGTTTGGGTAAAAAAAAAAAAAAGTGATTTTACGTAAGTAATCTTACATACTTCACATTAGTAGACATTTTCTATTTAGGTTAAATGATTACGTTAGGAATGTAAATTACTTGCGTTACTTAAAAGAAGTCAACGTTGGTCGTCCGGGTGAAAAGTCCTGTGTTTGTTCCATCCAACCACCCACGACCTTCTTATGAGCTTTTCGTCAGTCTTTTTACTTGGTCACATGACATCCTTCTTCAGCACCGGCCATACATGCGTGTACTTTTCACGCCTAGGCCAAGACCAGATGTGACTTCAAGTTTTTAGAGTCTACTCCTGACTTTCTTATTATTGGCCTGTCAATCACCTGTAAAGCACTTTGAATAACACTAACCTTTATAAAAGGTGCTATATAAATACAGTTTGATTGCTTGATTGATAGTGGACTGATGGGTAGATTACACGCTTTCTCATTATACCTGGCTATGATACAAAAATGGGGATATACTGTATACAGATGTGTTGTATTTGAGTAATCGTCTCAAAGTAGTCATGCAAATTAAGACGGTTAATTATTGGGAAAAATACTGTGCAATCTGAGAAAAATGGAGGGAAAGGGGAGGTTAGTGAGGTGGAGTTCCCATCAACATTGCACTACACTCTACTTCACTCATACATAATGTGCTTGACACTGGAAATGCTCACACAGGCGTGTTTAATCATCCCAAAGAACTCCACTTGTACCCTGCATTGACTTATGGCCGACTCGACCCCGTATGAACCCCCCCCCGGTATAAACTGCCTCACCCGACATGAGATTACATCATCGACTGATTTGCATCTGAACCTCGTCCCATCACGTTTCGTTTCCCCCGGCTATATTCAGATTCTTCCATTGAGCACTGTGTATAAAACTCATTGGGATAATTCTCCCTTTTACTGCTATCCAAGACTATTTCAAAACGCGCTACAGCAAGAGGGCTGTATCTTTTTAGTGGTGAATTTAACCACCCGAGACGGAGGACAGAACTAATTAAAGTCCACTCTTATAATCAGCCAGCGTAAACTAGTAAAACGTAACGGTGTGTTACACCACACTGATCCTAATGTGTTTCTGTATCCTCAGCTCACTTTCAGTCACACTGCTCCTCGGTGGCCCATATGGATATGTTTACTGAGAACAGTTGCTATGTTTGTGGCAGAGTAACACACACACACACACACACACACCACAGAATTTCCCACTTATACACACACTGCAGTGTTCAGTGGGGGCATGTCTGGATTGAACCGCCCATCCAGCTTCCAACTTGGAGTGTTGGAGGGATGTTGGGGTGTAATTGCGCTATAAAGCACATGGCTGTGTGTGTGTGTGGGGGGGGGGGAGGTGTGGGCCTGTTCATGTCTGTCTTTTTTGCATGCTTGTGCATATAGCCAAGTGTGTGTGCATGTCTGTGTGTGTAGCTCGGGGGAAGGCGTGGGTTGAATGAGGCAGAAGGAGGGGGGCGGTGGCAATAGAAGTGTGTGTCTGGTTTTTGTGGTCTAATAACAGTTGAAGTTCTGGGACGAGGAATATTATCATTTTTAAACACTTAATGGAGCAGAGTTGCTCCGTTTATTGCTGAATTAATACGTTACCGTAACTGTGGTTCAGTTGCACACTTTAATGGGTTTATTTGTAACATTTAAAGAGCAGGGCCTTTTATGTTTGATCTTTGCTAAGCCTGCGTACGTGTCTTTCATAGGTGCGGTAGCGGCATTTGTTACCGCTCCTCTTGACGTGGCGAAGACCAGGATCATGCTTGCAAAGGTACACACACTCCAAACACAGGCACAGAGCACACCACCTCCTCTGGCAGCGACTGTTAAACACTGCTGTCAGGTGATGCCTCGCAGGCAGAGAGCTGAGCGGGCTCGTCAGCATGCAGGACGGAGCAGGCCGAGATAACAGTGGGACAGTCGTGAGGCATACATACACATCTATCACCTGATCTGGAGTATGGACCGTGTCGGGAAGACGTGTGTGTGTGTGTGTGTGTGTGTGTGTGTGTGTGTGTGTGTGTGTGTGTGTGTGTGTGTGTGTGTGTGTGTGTGTGTGTGTGTGTGTGTGTGTGTGTGTGTGTGTGTGTGTGTGTGTGTGTGCATGGTTAGTGTTAGAGTGAGGACTTGTTGCTGCTGCAGAGGAATTTCCATGTCGAGGCTCTTGTCACTTAGAGGTGAAGCAGAAGGCCAGTGTCCCTCCTGTTGACTCTCCTGCTCTGTCTGTCTTCTCAACTTACCCCCACCCTCTCTGTGTAGATGTGTTCCTCCTCTTCCTCCCTCTCTCCAACACCTTTTTCTCTTCTGGCTTGCTCACACTGTAAGTCTGGCTTCCTTCACTACGTCCTGTGTGTGTGTATGTGTGTAAAGGGTAGTGAGTTCAGACACACACACACACACACACACATACACATACACACAGACTGTCCTTGGAGAAGACACAGTGTTCCCTTCCCACCCCTGTCCAAACTAATGAGATACTGGAATTAACAAAACACTCTGACAGTCTGATCTCTTGCGAGAAGCCGTTGGCTGGAGGTGGAGGAGCGCGGTACAAAAGCTTCCTGTAAACATGATCTGAAACGCAGCTGCTGTAATTCAACCACCAGCAGAGCACTTGGCCTGTGCTGAGCTTCACTTATAACTTTATAAGGCCAAGTTTTTGATTCACTTAAGGCACCACAGGTGAGCTCAGAAAAAGGCTCCTTCAGCGAGAAGGAAACTTCTGGATTCACGAGATGTTCAGCCAAAAAAAGAGTACTCTACCCAGACTGGAGATAGCTATGTTTAAAACCTATCTACAGTTAACAGGATGAATGATCTCGGTGGAAACAAAATGTCACCAATTTTTGCTTAGATTAAAATAATTTGAGTGTATAGTACCATTCATTATGTAAAATAACAGACCTGTGTACATGTGTAGGTTGTAAGTGTTTCAAATAATAAGTAAACCAATAGAGACAAAAAATATATATATATATAGTTTGTCAAATTGAAAACAGCAAAAAACGGGGATGGAAATCTGTTAGCATTAAGTGTAAAACCTTCCCTTTCTATTCTTATGCTGTCCATGGTATGAAAATTCAGGCTGCAACTGAAAACTGTTTTCATCATCATTTAATCTGCTGATTATTTTCCACCTCATTTAGGAAAGACAAATGTTTGTCCTTTTGTCTGGACCATGATCCAGAGGCTCCTTTCACACCTGCTATTTTGGTTCCAACCAAACAAGGCAGGTATCAAAACCATGTCAGAAAATAGCATCAATACATTTCTTGTTTTGACCAACCGGTGCTCCAAAACAAAGATTTTTAATTGTCCGTCACAAAGTTGGAACCAACAAATCTTTGGCCGTTAAACAAATGATTCTCAAAGTAGTTGCATTTAACTTCCTGTCAGTCAACGAATCAACTAATGGGTTTTACGTGTAATAAATCTCCCAAAAATCAAACTGTAAAATATATTTTGTGAAATGTTTCAGGCCACATGACATTTATTTATCCGAGTCATGCACTCATATTTTCACCAGCAGTGCCTCACTCTTAAAGGTAACGGCATTTTGTGTGGGACTAAAGTTTGGTTTAGTTCTCAGTGGCTGACAAGTCCAGGCAGGAGAGGTGAAGAGAGACCGACAGAGAGAGCAGGGCTGCTGTTGATGGCTATTGATGGTTTGGATGGGATGAAGTGGAGGAAACGCGGGTGTTGGAACTTGTCACATCAGTTTCCTTCCCACAGCAGGCAGACTGAAAGGCCGGTGTTGTACAGTAGGCAGCCATGGCGCAGAGCGGAGTGGGGCTGACGTCCAGGGCACAGCTGGATGTCCTCCCGGGCAGGACTCCTGCCTGCCGTGGTGGCAACATGCCTGACGCACCGCAGCGCTGCTGCACGCCTCCTGCGCTGCCACTGGATGACACCGCTCCTCTCCTCAGGCGGACTCCTGTCCGTGCGTCGCCACGCCGCCATCAACGTCCTGTCCTCCACCCTCCACTGGAACTGTGACGAACACAGGAGACAGTGTCGGGATGGGGTGGCTGAACAGCTTTTCTCTGTTTGTACATTTCATGGTATGAAACATTTTAGATGCTAGAAAACACAGAAATGTGCAGTTGGAAGCACATTTTTAAATCTGAATTCAGATAACAAAGCAAGCCAATGTAAATGGGAGAAAAGTCATAGACTGAGCTGCATAAAGATATTTTTGTATGTCAGCATAAGTTATACAGGGACTGTGTGTCTCTGTGTGTTTTGGACACTCTGTTCCTCCATCCCCTCGTTCCACAGCGGTAAAGGAAAAGAAAACTTGTCAGACGAGGAGCAGGGAGAGTCATTTCTCAGCCACCTGTCTCCAACAGAAACATAAGGAATAGGGGTGTTTTTTTTTTCCCCCTTCAAGAATCTTCCTCTCGTTCCAGCAGATCTTTGAGTCACAATTTACAGTGGATGCCTCAAACTGCTTCCTACATGTTCAGTGAGCTGTAGCGCGGACTGGCGTGCGTGCAGCTCTGCACTTCCTTCTCGCCTGCTCATTTTCGCCTCCTTCTTTTTCTCTGTTCCTTCAGGCTGCCACCACCCACCCTCACTTAACCCAGACTGGCCTCTATCCTGCAGCTCTCATACCCCTCTGCCACTCCACAGTGATGGCTTAAAAACTCTCCGGCCAGCTAATCCGTATTGTGTAAACAGAAGCGCTGGACTGATGGGTGCGGAGGGGAGACGAGGAGAACTTGTCGAGTGTGTTTTTTGGGTGGGCAAATTGCTGGGTGTGTTTTCCGAGCGGGTGCCTGAGAGTGGGTGTTGGAGGTGACACCTGCGCTGACACAGCTGTCTGGGAGCAAAAAAAAAAAAAAAAGGGGGGGTGGGGGTGTCTGAGGAAGACTAAACAGGGTGTCTGTCCGAGGAGCAGGAAGCGGAGGAGACAATCTATCCATCATCACACCTCTATTTGCTCTCTCTCTTTCAGGCCGGGTCGACCACCGCCAGCGGCAACATCCCACTGGTGCTCTACGACGTGTGGAGGAGTAGAGGCCTTACAGGGTGAGCGTCTTCATTTTGGTGAAATGTTCACAGGCCATTCGGACTGTTTAAAACCCAAACCTCCTCTTTACACAAACCTTTTTGGCCCCGGCCATTTAAAGACCTCTTATTTTACATGATTTGATTTAACTCGGCCCGATCCCTCACTTAATCACGTTTGATGATAGAGTGGCCACTCTGGGGACCGCAAATTTACTGCCGCAGCTGAAAAATGAGACGTATAAAAGCTTTTCCTGCTGGCTCGCCGTACCATCCTATTGATTAAGGTGTTACAAGGGCCAAGTGGAAGGGTTTATTTGAGTGTTTTGATGTGTTTATGATGCGCGCCGGACAAAAAGGCCAGGTCTAATGGGGCCGCAGAGGGCTGCCGGCGCTAAAACAAACCCTCAGTCGGGGTGAGTAATTGGCCTGCATGTGTACAAGCCGCCATCATTTAGCGAGGATGCCCCTCGGCTTCATGCTCATAGTAGGTTTGGGACGGGATGGGGCCAAACACCAGTAGGACATCGCTGTCCCACACATCACAAACACATACTCACAAAAACACACCACTGTTTGTTTGTTCATTTGCACATGGGGCAGTGCTGGAATCGAATCATAGAGAGATCACTTTTGTGTTTAATATGAGCCGAGGACTTCATTTTTATGAAAGATCCTGGTTGAGGCTGCAGCACAATCTCAGTGAGGTGATTCTTTTGTTGGCAGGCCCCAGTGGAAAAGCTCCACTCTGCCTGCTGCTGCAGGAACCAATTGGTAATGCACAGGAGAACTCTTTAAGAGTAGTCCTCACTTCTGCACCACCTTTGATGTTCTTTTCTTCTGTTTCTCTCTTTCTTTATCTCATCCAACGATCATCCCAGCTCAGCTGTATCTCTGTATTATAATGGAAAGCCCAGAAAACATGGACCGTAATCTCAACAACATGACAAACTCCTTTTCTTCCCTGTTGCTAATGTAACTGGAGAAGAACATGGAGAATAAGAAAGAAAGAAAGAAAGAAAGAAAGAAAGAAAGAAAGAAAGAAAGAAAGAAAGAAAGAAAGAAAGAAAGAAGCTGAAAATATAAAGACAAAGGAGAGTGTGTAAAAAGTAAAAAGAGGCCTGGTGGTTGCACTGGTGCATGGCTGATACAAATTGCTGGGGCTTTAAAGCTGCAATTATGGTAATAGGCCCAATTGCAGTGTAGTGAAGCTCTAAAGTGCTTCCATGTGTGTGCCATGCCCCAGAGACCCTGGGTTAGCAAAGAGCACTGCAGCCCCCCCCCCCACACACACACACACACACAAACACCCAACCCCTCCCTACCACCACCACCACCACCAAAACCTGCAAAGTAACCAAACTGTACCAGGAGACATGTTAAACAGCAACTAATGGGGAACATGTCCTCAAGGATATCTGACTTATGCAAAATGGAAGAAAGGCAAACATGTTTGTAGCCCATAAACACAACAAAGTAGAGCTTCTGGGAGCTTCATTGTACTTTTATGGTATGAGGAATCTTTGTTCTTCGGCTCAAGAAATGAAGTCAAAGAATTTGAGCACTTTTCACCAATTTAAATGGACCGTTTACATTATAAACGTGAGCTTTTAGGGGACATGTGGTGGTGTAGTTGGAACTTTTAACTAAATTTGCACACTAAAAATACAGCAATGAGCCATCCCTCTCTGTTTGCTTAAGTACAACTAAGACGGATCCTTTGAGAATGTTACGGTTTTGACTTGTGAGGATCTAGAAGTGGAGTACTGCTTTTTTAAAGCATTTCTTGGAAATTTGAATGAAATCCTGTTCTTTATGTTTCATCTTGATGTAGTCATGCAGCCAAGGAGCCCAGAAACTGGTTACAAAACCGTGTTGTAGAAACACACACGGGCACACGATGTACGTTAGGCCTTCCAATGCCTTCTATAAATAATTTTAAAATATTATACACACTGAGAAGTTGGTTGAGGCTTTTAATAGCTTTGGCACAGACTGTAGTTTCACTCTGCTACAAGTGGAAGAAGGCCATTTTTATTGGGATTTGATTTTAATCAACCAGCTTTCAGCCATTTAACAGATTTCAAATTAACGACATTCTAAACATTAAATGGATTTGATGCTTGAACAAAAGGAAAATGCAACGAACAACTGGAAACTCTAGAAACAGTTTAATTGTTTTGTTACTGTCAGTGAATCTTTCATCCCAAATTCTTCAGCCTGTTAGTTTTAACTGAAATTACAACTCTTTAAGAATGGCACAAACCAATAGAATATCCTATTTAAAAGGTTTAATTAAAAACAGCCAGCTGCTGCACTTTTTCCGCAAATGTTGCAAAGCAAATAGCTCATTTGTTTAGGACTCCTTTCAGCCATAGATTTGGTGCGCTATTGACTGGTAAACATGTACAGTTATCTTGTTGATGTGATGTCTTTTCAGTGGTTTTAAGACAATAGTGTAGCTCTTTAGCACAAAGTCCTTGTTAGAAGGATTAATTCATGGATGGCTACTGTTAACATTAAGTGTATTGCTGGCAAAGATGTACACTGCTCCCCTTTTCCAGATAATACACTTTAAATATTTTGTGTTTTTAGGGAAAGAGTTTTAGATTCTGTTTGTATCTTTCTCATTATCATCCGCCTTTTGTCCCAGAACTTAAAGTAGATCCACCCCCTACTGAAAGAATGTAAAAAAAAACATTCTCAGTTGTGTTGAAGACCCAAACCGGTTAAAGTTGGTCTCTTTCTTTTAAATTTATCCTACAAAAGAGTAAAATATATCTTTTATAACATGCTCCAAAAAAAAAAAAAGCCTAAAATTGGCTCTTATTTTGAAGATTTCTAAACCTCTCATCTTCTTCACCACCAAATTTTTTTCTAAAGTGCAGCCAAGACATTTTCTATGAGCTCACCACTGTTCCTCTAGTCTCTCCTGTCAAGCTTTGAAACTATATTTAGCCCGAATCCTCAGGAGAGGTGATTGGCCGACAATAGGGGGATGACATCTCCCAGTGGCTGGCCAGGCTGTGATGTCAGAGTGAGTCAGGGCACCAAGGGGGGAAATATTTGAGCTCTGGCTGTGCTCTGACATCGCCGGAGTCCACAGGTGGGCCGGATCCCAGACAGGAAATGGAACTCTAGCTGAGAGCTGAGACAAAACAAGAGCGTCCAGTTTAAAATTAGTTCATTCCTCACACTGCTGGCCGCCAGGCCGTCACATGATTAGGATTGGGGGAATATGTAGGGACCTGTTGTGTTCTTGTGTAGCCATCAAACTGCCCAGTAGACAAGCTTTTGCCACTTTGCTATTTGACTTCTGTCACTGGTTTTTAATTAGCTTTGGATTGTATTTGATATGTTTGTGTAAGTACAGCTCAGGGCCTCCCCAGAGTCAGCCTGGGGCTTCTGTTTCAGCAGACGGTGATAGATAGCCGTGTTGAGGTGGAAAGAGTATGTGGAAGGGCAGGGCAACAACCTCTAACTAATGTCTCCAGGACTATTTGGAGCATTTACACCAGTTCATGCTTAGACAAACACACTTGCATGAGGTCTCTCACACATACACCCTCTTTTGTGTTACACACTTTTACCAAAGCCAACCATACCAACCATAACCTTTTGAGAACAGCCGATCTGGTCCGAGGCATTCTGAAATGTGGAGTCATGTGAATGGTGGGGATGTTTGGGAGATCGCTGACATGCCTGCCACTTTGTATAGGTTTACAGTTAACTAAATGGCAATGTACAAGCAGGGAGTCTAGTCTGGTGGTGACCCAAATCTTAAATTTCCAGTAAAAGAGGGTCCAGAAATAGTAGCTTAATGCACGGCACTTAAAAGGAAAGAGACTTCAGCACATGACAGAGCCTGCACAGTGACTGTTGTAGAAAGATGGCCGTTTATTTGAACAGGAATATACCAATCCAAAATGTAGTTACAGGTTTTTAAAGAGTTTTCAAAGGAATCTCATTGTCTTTAGCCGGGGAAGTTTGCTCTTGCTCATGCTGGTTTAAAGGTTGATCATCAAAACTTATTTTCGACCATCCTGACCTTTTGCTTTTGAACTTGTGACGTTTGAGACCCATTCGGAAATTTAAGTTAAATGCTAAAGTTACAATGGCACTGTTAACACGCTGATGTTTGTGTAATGTTGACGTCTGAGTTTAACGTGTTGGTTTGATAACATTTGCTGTTTGCAATCTGAATGTCATCAGTTTATCAAGTGCTGCAGGTCACAAACCAAAGTGAAACACTGGCCTGATTATTGCAGTTCATCCTGAGGAGAACGTGAATACGTACCAAAGTTCATGACAGTCCAAAAGCTGTTGAGACATTTCAGTCTGTTCCCATAATGTGAGCTCACAGTAGCGCTAGCGGGAAAGTAAAAGGATTTTCAATGTCTTTAGGATTCAATCTCTGAGGACTGCGAATGTCTGTACAGTTTTTTTTTTTTTTTTTAATTCCTCCTGTTCAAAAAGCCTCTTTTGAACCGATGAAAACAAACCACATTTTGCAATATTACAAAAGTTTCATAAAAATGAAAATGGACAGAAACACAAGTTCATACACAGCAACACTCCCAGGCAGATGATGAATACAGACTGACATTTTGTGTGTAGACAGTTTTATGTGCTTTGTCTCCACACACACACACACACACGCACACGCACACACACGCACACACACACACACACACACACACACACACACACACACACACACACACACACGCGCGCACACACACACACACACACACGCACGCACGCACACGCAGGCAGGCACATGTCCACAAGCACACAATACTCTTCATCCATTACATCTGGCCTGGACCGGGCCAGACCATGTGAGTGCGGGGGTGTATTTGGCAGACAGAAGGTGTTAGTAGGCAAATACACGGCGAGAGAAAGACAGACGGAGAGAAGTGGGGAAAATAAGAAGAGAGAGAAAGACACGAGAAAGGCAGATGACTAAAGCGAGCGTGTGTCTGAGAAATGGATGACGCAGCAAGAAAAGGAGACGGAGGAGAAATCCCCGAACAACTGAGCCAGCTGAGGGGGCCGTCGCTGGACAGGGAGACAGAGAAATGGATGGATGGACAGCAGAGGGACATGTGTGGATGTCATCTGGCTATCAGTCATGCACAGAGAAAGAAAGGAGGGGGGTGAGAGCTCCCGGGAGGACAGGGTGGGGGCTTGAAGCCTAATCCCAAAAACAGCTGTGTGTATCGGGGACGGTGGATGGTTTGGTTCTTGGGTGCTCTCTCATGGCCCATCACATCCTCTAACCCCCGCAACGTCAACAGCTTCTTGTCGGGGCCCCAGCCGCTGTAACCCAGGCCCCCCCCTCTGACTCTTTGTAAAGAGGCTCCACCGAGGAGGCCTCATGTTTTGACCCGAACACGAGGCCCTGCTTCTCCGAAGGCGCCATAAATCACTCACAGATCCTGTCGATCGGTGGAGCGATGGGCTACACGATGCAGTCGGAGCTGCCGTCCGCTCCGCTCACAGCACTTTTTTATGGAGACGGAGCTGCTGCAGGGAAACTTCAGAGACGTTTCCAAGAAAATCGACTTCCTTGTGGAACAACTGCCTTGAAATTCAGTTCATCTGCATGTAAAAAATCCCAAGTATTTTGTGTCAATGTAGAAGGACTGAATCACCCAGTGTGTGTGTGTGTGTGTGTGTGTGTGTGTGTGTGTGTGTGTGTGTGTGTGTGTGTGTGAGAATAAGCACACGCTAACGTGTCTACAATTTGTGTTTTAAAACAGGGGAGAGATGGCAAATAACACGCAACAAAGGTCTGGAGCCAGAAGCATTGTTCGCACCAAGATTCCCCCCATTTTTACTTTTGTTAAAGGGCCAGTGTGTAGGATTTTGGGGGCTCTATTGGCAGAAATGGAATATAATGTTTTTATGTTTTCATTAGTGTGTAATCACTTGAAACCGAGCCCTTTATATCTATATACGAAGCGGGTCCTCTTCCCTGGAGCGCGCCATGTTGCATCGCCATGTTGCATCGCCATGTTGCATCGCCATGTTATCCCATGTTGAAGGAACAAATGTTGCATCTTCTCACATGTTGCTCGCCATGTTAGCCATGTTGCATCGCCATGTTGCATCGCCATGTTTTTTTTTCTCACTGGCTCTTTAGCGGTTTTTTTTTTTTTTTTTTTTTTTTTTTTTTTAGTGTAACGACCACTGTAGTTTCTCCTACATGCTTGAAAAGGGAGGATGAGGCGAGCAGCGTTTCTACGGGTTGTAATCCACAGCGTCACCACTAGATGCCACTAAATCCCACGCGCTGCTCCTTTAACTCATTAAATAAGTTTGGCCTGTCTGTAATTTTTAAATGAAAAGAGAAATGAGTTGATAAAAATGCAAAAACGCAAATATACAGTAAACAACTGCAAAGGAGAATTTGCCAATCACAATGAGTTTGTCATCTTGTTGCACCCTTTTTGTCTGATGTAGTTTAACGGCCTGTTTATCTCTACGAACCAACTCATTACTATTCACATACCAGCAGTCAATCAAATCAAACTTACATTTCTTGCTCCTGTTGGGTGGAAACCCTGCTGACACAGGGTTTAAATGATGTTATTCCCTTTATAATTGATGTAACTTCAATCGTGATTTTTTAAATTATTATTATTATTATTATTATTATTATTATGGTCTGTAAATAGTGAATAACAAACCAACATAAATTCTTCGAACCCAAGGTGACAACAGCAGATTCCTGGTTTTGTTTGAGTCACTAATGCGTTTTCTAGTCCATGACTAGTCCATTGCAAGTCATGGCTAAAACCCAAAAGCTGAGTGAGGACCCGTGGTTGCGCGGTGTGGCTGCTTTACATTATGGACATGATCTTTTTCATAGAAATGTAAAAAAAAAAAAATCATGTTTTCAATTATATCTCGAGCACAATGTTTTAACATCCTGTTTCACTTGGCTATGCTATTTCCAGCCAGAAGTAAAGTATTGCTTAAATTCAGTAGACACGGGTATGAAGGAGTTTGGGTTTAACTGTAGATATTTACATTTGACAAGCTGAAAACAATTTAGATGATTATCAATTGTTTGGTATCAAATGGTTGGTGACGAATCATCTGTAAATTCTGATCAGTCAGTTGACTAATGATGTGTTCAGACCAAACGCCAAGCGAATTATTCCCACTGAGCGGTTACGCAAGTAACACAAGTCAACGCAAAGTCGCGAATGTCCGTGAATTCACGTCCGCACTCACAAAAGTTCCCTCCCTCTATTCATTTTACAGAGAAACACCATCAAATGAACAAGTTCTCGCAAAAAAAAACCCCGATGTGCTCAAATTTCTGTGGATTCTTGTCCGTCTCGTCTCTGCAGTCTGTTTGCAGGCAGCATACCGAGGATTACCTTCATCGGCGTGGGCGGCTTCATCTTCCTGGGAACCTACGAGAAGGTCCGCCGCACTTTGCTGTAAGGAGCTCGTCCCCTCTGACCGTCCGGAGCTCCGACCCGCGGGGGAACGGCGAGGGGAAAGCGTTAGCGGAAGCGGCACCCCTCATCGCCCGGAGCGGCCCCTGGGCCTCCACGCCGCCGGGCCCCCACAAGCGGAGGGACACCTGGTCCTCGTTGGACCTGCGGGGCTGGTTCCGTTACCCAGAGGGCTGTATTCCTGCTCATTAGCGCTCTGCGGATTGAGTTGAACGGCCACTTGCTGCAGCAGCAGCGGTGGTCCGCCGAAGTGACCGGTCACACTAGACTAGCGATGACGAGCATCTTTACTGTTTAATGTAAGTGTGAGTGAATGATTTACGGTATTAAAGACTTGTGTTTTTGTACGCGCTGACTGAGGTTTGGTGATTTCTTTGGCTCCTGTGGAGCTCTGCGGGTTCCAATCCGACACGGTTTGATGATCATTTCAGTGTTTTATCCATACTTTCTTCCCTCCATTAAGCCGAGCCACCTGTGTTAAAGACCCACCAGGGAGACACAGTAATATCTCACCTCTGTTACATTCCCGCTGGAGCACAACTGACCTCATCCACCTGCAAAAGTCTTTCTTTTCTTCTTTTAAGATGCCTTCAACAACAGACCACTTTGTTAGATTAACAAGGCTTTAGCTTTATCTACAGGCTCAGGTGTTCTACACAAGCTCTTTTATTACAGTTGAGGGTATTTCTGTCGTGGCTTTATTATGAGTTTTTTTATTAGGTGACTGGAAAAGCTTATCCAGTTATGGAAGGATGGGGACGTTTTTCTTGTTTCTCTGTTTGCCTTGCACTGGATGATGATTTGAGTTACACTGTTCCAGTTATGTGTTTGGAAAGTATCTTGTAGACGTTTTAAGGTATTGAGGTTCCTTTATGAGACGCACCAATAGACCAGTGATGATAAACAGGTTTTAGTGAACCTCCACTCATTCATACATGCAGATACTACAGCGTTCAAAAGATACTGATTGTAATCGCAGTTTTTTTTTTTTTTTTTTTTTTTTTTTTACAGTAAAGAATTATATTTGGTTAAAGATGAAGTTCGGGCAATTTGTTTAGTCTTTGTTTTGCCAAGAGCTTAGTGAGAAGATTAATACCCCGGATTCATTCCAAAGTTAACAACATCTGCCTTCCAGCATCACAAATGATGACGCAGTGACTCGTCATCGCCTTGACTCAGCCAGCGAAGACACCATGAAGTCACTTTTCCTGGTAAGATATTCTTGCCTGTTACACAACCCTTCTTAAAAAACACAACTTTACATTTGAACCTAATCGAGATAAAAACAAGATATTACATGTTGAATAGTGAACTTTAACGGTGCTGAATGGCAGAATGTTGTTACTGTAGACGAAGCCGGGCTAGCTGTTCCCCCTTGTTTTTCGGCATTATGCTAAGCTATGCTAAACAGCTGCTCCAAAAATGTCCACATCAAATCAAATGTTGAGGTCGAGTAAAAGATGCATTTCACCAGAAGTCAACGCGCTGTTTCATTTCGACAATCTGACGAAAGATTGTCGTCACATGGTAATATAGTGGAGGTTATTGTATGTTGTAAACATGACGTACACTGATATTTATTCAGTTGCTTTTATTGTTATTTTGAGCCGATCATTTAAATGAGACTGATTTCTTAACTCAGTTCAGCAGATTTACTCAAATACCGTGAAATAAATGAATGAAGGGTCGGTATGTCAAAATTCACACAGAAGCACATTTTCCTACCGGTGGAATTCAGGTCATTTTGATTTTACTTGAGGTTTTGAGCCATCGGCTGCTGAGGCCCAAAACTGAGACAATCTGCATGACTAGTCAACATATAAGGCCTGACGCAGCACTTATTTCTGTCTTTGATCTCTTTTATTAGAGCAGCAGTTCACAGCTCTCGGACCGCAGAGCATTTCTGTGAGCCGGCTGTGAGGAAAGTGCGCTCCTGTGCGCTCCTGTGTGGCCTCAGGTAAAATGATGCAGCAGCTAAACTCTACAAGTTGTCCGCTCCTCACGGGTGCTCCTTTATTTTAAAACAGGATTATTCAAGACAACCTATTACGAGATGAACAAATGACGCTACTTCAATTTCGTGGAAGGATTGTCGAGGTGGCATATGGAGGAGCAGTTAGGCTCAGTACTCGTGTTTGCAGTGAATTAGCTCGGTCGTCCTTCAGCGATCTGCTCGGTGGTAAAAGTGAGGACTTGGTGAATCCTGCTGGGGTCAGCGGGAGACGGATGGCCTCACAGGTGGGACTGTTTGTCACTCCACTTGTCACTAGGCTGTTGGACAACAATGGCCGGTGTGTGATTGGTGGAGGCCGTGACCAGAGGCATGTCAATCATCTGGTTACAAATATCCATCTGGAATGCACATTCTGACCCTCAGTCAGCCTCAACTCAATAGCAAATATTTTAAACAGCCTCGCAGAAGGGAAAAAAAATATATGCCTGCTGTCTTTGGAGCTTCAAGGAGCCAAGAGACATTCCTGGTTGGAAGATTAGCTGTGTGTGTGTGTGTGTGTGTGTGTGTGTGTGTGTGTGTGTGTGTGTGTGTGTGTTTCTGATCCAGGCCCAAGCTACTTGACTGCTTTGAAGATCAAGGTCTCTGGATTTCATGTCTTTGTGCATGCTCCATTTGAATTGATGGCTTCTCCATAACCACTGTGACATGAGGGCATTGCTAAATGCTAACTCAGCTGTTTGTGAGATTGTTGTGACAAAACCAAGCAGTTTATTTTTTCACAGACAAGAAAACAGGAACAACTCCGGTCGTAATAGCAAAATGTGATTTTATTAGACACTTCAATGCCGTGTCAAGACACTTCACTGTTTTAGCTTTAACATCGGTACAACGATTTCAGACAGTTTGTTTTTAATAAATTACTCCGAATGCAAACTGCACCTCACGCCCTCTTGTCCCTTTTACCTGCCACACTGGGGTTGGTTTTCCACCAGGCTGGTCTTACCATCTCTGATAGGTGTAACCGGAGGCGAGTGTCCTCCAGCTTACCTCGATAAGGCCACACAGTTCAGACTGGGGGAAACACACAATGTAACTACTCTGACTGGTTTCTGACCCAGTGTATCCAGGGACTGGGACAGACCGGGGGGGGGGGTGGGGGTGGGGGGGGGATGGGGGCTGACTGCATTTAATCCTCCCAAGTTTACAACATTACAGAACTGCAGTGACGATAAGAACGTTGTTGGAACACGTGATGGGAGCTGAGGTGGAATACTGGCCGTTTGCTCCTGAATGCACAACTGTGGATGTTGATGCATATTACAGCAGTAACACAATATCATTCTCCATCTTTAGAATTGTATCATTAAGCATTCAGCCATTCAAAAGTCGACAGTTGTAGCTTTGATTATAAACAGCCTCTTTTCCACTGCAGCTGCCGGCTCAACTCACATTTTTCACTTGGGTAAAAGTTGTGGGTCGTACCTGGAACTACTTTTGGCATCACCTCTGCTGAGGTGACACTAAAAGGAGACTCGGGAGCATTGCAGCTCACTGATTGGTCAGGAAAAAAAATCGGCAATCACCTACGATGTCCCCCATTTGTTAGTGAACTGCTGTCCCGATGGCAACCCACGACACCACGTTGTGGTTACTCGAGTATCAGTCCGGTTGCTGACTGAAGGATCACAACGTGCTCGTGTCACGTTGAAGGTCGTCTTCATCATCACGGCAGTTTCTTGATCCACATTGAGGGGGGGGGGGGGGGGACTTTCTGCGGTGAAAACTAAATCCAGAAAAGAATCTGGTACTAAAAAGCGAGTCGAGTCGAGTAGAACAGCAGTGGAAAGGAAGCTAATGCGACCAAGAGCTCCTGACAGGCGTCACAGTGAGAGATCATTACTGGCTTTTACAGCTTCTGAATAACAGCTGAAGTTTCACCACGTTTGGCTGCCGACGTGCACCAAAGTCACTTTCTGGGACAAATAAAGAACTTAAATAAAAGAAGCATTTATCCCAACTAGATCTGAGCAGTTTAGCGGTAACGTGTCGTATTGTGAGACAGGTGGAAGAGCCTTAATGTTACAGTATGTACTGTTGACTTCACCGGGTCAAAAATATGTGGAATGTCTCCTCGCATGGAGCAGCTTCCTGCATTCCTGTTGGCAGATCCCGTAGACGGTCCGCCGGATTATGAAGATGAGTATAAAAAAGTGCTTTAACTGACCGCCCACAAAACGTCCCGCCTCGCACCGTCCCACGTACCAAAAATAATTCACATCAAAGCTCCTCCTTCATACAATAACAATGCAGGTGAGTTGGGTTTCTGTAAGGCCATAACTGGCAGCGTTTGTCCAAAAAAAACAAAAACAAAAAAAACATTCAAGTGCAATCAAGTGTTTTGTTTGCTATAAAAAAGTGTACCAGTATCTCTCACAAAAGTCTCTTGATATATGCTATTACAAGTTGAGTTTGTCTTTGATCATGCAATAAGGCACCGCAGCTGAATGTTGGTAAAAGCTGAAAAAGGCTTGTTTTTTTTAATAAAAATAAAAATACCATCACTCCTTTCTTTGTCATGCACATATATTTAAACACTCTTTTGTAAAAGTTATATAATATATAATATACGAAAACTCTTATGTACAGTGAAAAGTCCAAAGGTATATTTCTCTTTTTTCCCCTGCACATACATATACTGTACAAGATTCCCTACATTTACATGCTTCAAATGCAAGTCACATTTTTTCGGAGCTAGAATTTTGTATTGGTCACCTCCCAAAGGAAGGTTTTTAACTATGTACAGCTGATACGCTCAGATGGGACGCCACCCACACAAGCTCCACCTTCACACTCCGGATACCTTTTCCCCTCCTGGCGCTCCCTGTCAAGTCCACAACCAGGAGGCTCGGGACCGTTCGCCTCGATATGAGGTAGCAGTTTATTTCCCAGTGCAATAAAAAACAAAAAGAAGTCCACATTTTGGGCTGCTTGGAGCGCCTGCTAGTCGCTGGCTCTCCTTAGTGGGGTGCTCTCGCTCTGAGAGGTTCTGAGGGTGTGTCCATTGGACAGCAGAGTCTGCCTGAGCTCAGGCTCACAGTCAGTGTCGGGGTGTCCGTGGCTCGTCACGCCGGCCAGTTTCACCGGCTTGTGGAAGTCTTCCTGTGACGCGGAGCTCGCTGGCGTCCGTCCCGCTCGGCTCGCTGGTGAACACAGAAAAGAAAGCGGTCCGATGAGAATCAGTGACGAGACCCGTGTGCAGACAAACATGCCTTCAGCTTCAGGATACTGAGGCCCCGGAATGTGTCTACGGAGCTGCGTTGACATGTGGAGGTGAGAATTGGTATTTCGGAGGCCAATTCCACCGGTGGGGGGAAAGGAGCTGAATCTCGGAACAGGCCCGGACGTGCGTCTGCAGCAGTTTTGGCAGCAGTGAGGAGTCAGTGCTGCTCTTCTGTGTTTTTAGAAAGACATCCTGAGGGGCTCTGGGAATGCAACTATGATACACTGTCAGATGCTGGTAGGAGACAATCTATCAACAATCACGTTCAAAAGAATTCACCTTAACAAGAGCTCCCACATCGTTGATGGGTTCTCATGGTATCGCCTAACGGAAGTGGTATTCATACGGGGCCGCGCGGGGCTTTAAGAAGTGTTCTGGATTTATGAGATGAAGCTGTTGGCGTTTTGTTCTGGGCCCGAGCTCTAAAACGACATTTAAACTCACGTCTCTGATCACCTTACCTTTTCCGCCGTGTTGGTTCAGCTGCATCGTATTGTGTTTTTTTGGAAAGGCGGATCCTTGCATGTCCTTTCGGATCCCGTTTGGGGTCCCGTTGCAGAACGGGGTCGCGTGTGACCCGGCGTCATGCTGCTCCCCCGGGTGACAGCGCGAGTAGGGAGGGGGAACAAAGTGCTGCTGGTACTCCACGCCTCCGGCGGGACCGAAGCCGTGGCTCAGGTAGTCGGGATCTTTGCAGTAGCCGCTGCCGTTTTCCAGACAGTCCGTGCACAGGACCGCTCCGTCGAAGCCTGCGGGGAAAGGCGGGGTGAGACGAAAAGACAGTTGACGGGTGGACGGCGGTTCACAGTGCGCGTGCTGTGATTGTTGCTGAGTGGAGAGTGAAGCGTCGGGTTACCCGCGGTGTCCACGACGTGTCCGTTGGGCTGCGGTCCGCCGCCGGCCTCCACGCGGATGCACACGTCCTGCCGCTCGGACAGCGTGCCCTGCGAGGAGAGGTAGCTCGGCACGTCCGGAGGGACGATCGTCTCATCTGGGGGGGCGGGGGGGGGGGGGAGAACGGAGCGAGACAAAGACATCAGCACCAGAACTGCGGATACTGAAACACAGGAACTCAAACAACGTGCTGATTGATTTAATTCAACAGCTGATCAAATATAACGAGACAATCAGGAAAAGATGGCAAATATCCACTGGTAAAATACAAATTGCTGCTTTTGTTCTTTTCTTTTACGTATTTATATTGAAATGAATAGTTTTCTGTTTTGTAGCCGTTAATAAAAAAAATAAAAAAATGGAAATCCAATTTTGGAATGCGAATTTTTCACCGCTTTCTGTCATTTCATAGACTGAATCAAAAACTAACAAATAAATCAATAATAAATCTACTATACCAATTCGATTATTCTTTACAAAGATTACAAAGATTATAGCTTTGTCGCTGCGTATGCTTTTTTTTTTTTAGTTTGATGTTTAGGTCCCATCGACAGAATCCCCCCTCGAATTACAACCAATCCAACATGGGGGGCATTTTTACTGACATGAAAGGACAGCGTGGATCCGAGGCTCACCTGTGTTGGTCACGCTGCACTCCTCGCTCTTTTTCCTGGTCTGGTAGATGATGCACACCCACACCAGCGATGTCACCACGATACTCGTGACCACGGCGATGACGATGATCCCTATGGTGACCGTGCTCGGGCCCGTCGACGCGGCGCAGGGGCTCCGGCGCCGGGTGACCACCAGCTGGCTGTGAGCGCGCTCCGTGCCCAGGGTGTTGGACATGAGGCAGGTGTAGCGGCCGGTGTCCTCCAGCGAGGCCGAGCCGATGACCAGCAGCTGGTTGCCCGGTGTGAAGTGGTGTCTGTCGGAGGGGCGCAGCGGCTGGTCGTTGCGCAGCCAGGTGATGCGGGGCGGCGGGCTGCCGAGGGCTTTGCACTGCAGCGCCACCGTGTCCCCGACCGCCACGCTGCGGTCCTCCAGGTCCTGGGCCAGGTAGGGGGTTTCTGGGGAGGAGACGGTAACTCGTAAGGAGCTTGAAAGGCTGCCGGATTCCTGAGCTCGGGGATTTCTATTATTCCAGAGCATCAAAGTTTCAAGTTCGCGCTCTCGGGTTTCTGCTTCAGCTCGGTTTGTTCACAGTATCGATTTCAGACATGGTGATTCAGCTGGATAGGAGGAGCACAAACTGTGATGTCCAACCACTGAAAGCTCATCTCACGGTGACAGTCTCATCTAACGTCGGTATTTATACTTCTGAGGTCATACCGCATCTATAATGGAGACAAACTTGGAGACCAGTCAACTCCGCACCTTTTTGTTGCAACGCAGAAACAAGCTTTCTCCTGTTTAGAACAATGTTTTCAGTGTTTCCACGGCAACTTTCTTATTCTGCTGACTGGAGCACATTGAATTGAACGAGTGTGTGAGTACGAGTGTGTGAAGGTTGGCCTCTCCTCTTAGACGGAGCACTTCCCCCTCACAGTGGGACACACACAGATTAAGAGATCTCACTTAACCCACTTCAGTCGCCCTTCTCTCTTCTATCAATACTTTCTGCCTCTTCATCAATTCCCCCTCCCTCTCTCCCTCCGTCCCTCTCTCCCTCCTTCCCTCCCACCGCCTCGACCCTTTCTTTTCTAAAAACCTCTTTCGCATACCTCCCCCCAACACACACACACACACACACACACACACACACACACACACACACACACACACACACACACACACACACACACACACACACACACACACACACACACACACACACACACACACACACACACACACACAATTCCAGTTCTTGTTTGGCTCCCATTTTTCTCCCCCAGCACACTCTACTCTTTTTCCAGACAGGGGCCCCTCGACTGCAGCCCTCCTTTCCCCCCTTTCTCCCCCCTTTCTCCTTCCCCCTGCGTCTCTTAAACCCAAACATGATGGATTCAGCGTGGAGGCATAGCTGCTTGCTTCAATGTTTTACATTGCTGAGTGGATTAGCACTCAGCTTGAACTGCTGAGAAGTCACACAACATGAAAATGTGTCACTGAACCAACTCCACCAGTGTGAGCAGGTTTAAATATAGAAACGGTTGCTCATGAGCTCTTTATGGGGAATTTAAGGCTTGCAACTAAAGAACCACACCCCCTCTTTTTGGGGTTGCTCTGCGCCGTTCAAAGACAAAGGACAAAGATGAGCTATGTGCCGAGATGGTTTTAGGAGAGAAGCTCTGTTTTGTTTGATTTACCGGCGTAGTGTAAAACAGCCAATAAACTGGGAGCACTGAGGCCTGCGGTGAAGCAGCCATGACTGTCCCTCCCACCGAGAGAGGGGAGAAGGGGGGTGGGAATGCCTAACAAACGCCCCTCTGTGAGTCCCCCTGGCTCCCCCGCCGCCCCACCCCTTTGACCCCTAGCTGTGACCTGTGACCCCTGACCTGCAGCAAGGCCACAGCTGCTGAGAAAAGAAAAATATAAAGCGTCTCATTCTGCAGCTCCGGACCGACCGATCCCTAACTTCCTCACAAGGCCTTATCTTCGAGATGCGGAGATGCGGTCGACGCTGCGTCGAACCGAGAACAGTCCCAGCTCTTACCCAGGACGGTGAGAGTGGCGTTGGCGGAGACGGTGCCCGCTGTGTTCTTGGCGGTGCAGCTGTACACGCCCATGTCCTCCGGCTTGACGTCCATGATGAAGAACACGTCGTCGTCGGGCATGACGTGCATCCGGCGCTCGCGGGCGGCGGGGAAGTCCGTGCCGCCGTCCTTCTGCCAGGCGATCTGTGGCGCCGGGTGACCCTCTGCGGCGCACTCCAGCCTGGCGGTGTGGCCCGTGCGGATGGTGCTGTCCCGGGGAGTCTTCACGAAGGATGGCAGCACTGCGGAGGAAACCAATGCATCGGTGTGAGTTGTGACTGAAACACGACCTTCTGGAACCTTTAGTAACTCCGCTGTCCACATTACATTTTCAGCAGTTCCCGCAAGAAGTGACGACAGTTGTTAAAGATTACAGAGCTACTCATCAGGTTCTTCCAGCTACGATTTCCCCGCTGCTGCTGGCCATTCAAATCAGGCAACCTCCGGTTCAATAAACATCTCTAATTATTATCGGAAACTTTGCTTTTTTTTTTTGGCAGCTTCAGTTTTTGTTTTACGTCTATGTGCATGCTGGAACCAACAGACAGTAAAAAAAAAGAGTGTACAGAAGAAGCTCAATGTCGGCCAGGAACCAAAGTCTGAATTAAAAACTCTCCATTTGCAGAGAAGCAGAGTGACGGGTCAGAAGAGAGGGCCCCTGTTAGCCCTGATATGCGGCTAAATCAATTTGTTCCAAATACCATCCCAGGATGGATGGAGGCCGAGTGACAGAGAGAAGACTTTATTCAAGTGAAAGAGAAGGACTCAGCATGGCCACTAATTTCAATCGCTCTTCTGTCAAATGGAACAACTGAGTCTTAGAGAACATAAACATACGGTGGAAATGATGCAATCACACACACGTCAGCAGACACACTGGTAGAAACCTGCTGTCCAGCTTTTGTCTTTCGATCTCCTCCGGTTTTTATCCGTTTTAATTCATTCATTCGGTGATCATACTTTTCGCAACCACAGCGATTCAACTCTCCCCTTCGTGAACGTCGGTGCGGATGACGTGCCCTTCGACGTACCGTTGACGATGACGCGGGCCTTGCTGGAGTAGGTGGAGCCAAAGTGGTTGGTGATGATGCACTGGTAGCGCCCCTCGTGGGCAAAAGTGACATGGCGCAGGTACAGGACGGTGGTGTACTCCATCACGCCTGCTGCGGCGCCCGGAACTTCAGCTGCCGCACCTCGGTGGTGGGCGCGCACGTGGGCGTAGTTCTCCATCTCGGCGTGACGGAGCAGCTCCTGGTCCTTGCGCCAGGCGAAGGTCATGGGGGAGGTGCTGCTGCTCGCGGCCGTGCAGGTGAGAAGTACGTCGCTGCCGAGGACCGTCACCGTGGTTTCTGGCTGCACGGTGATCTGGGGCTTGGGAAGGTCGTCTGGAGGGGGTGGAGGGGGGGAGAAGGGGGAGGAGGGGGAGGGATGGGAAGGCAAAAACGGAAGGAGGAAAGAGAGTGAGAAAAAGGCGCCATAAAATATGTGAAAAAAACCAAGATGGAAAAAGGAACAAAGTGATGACAGGAGAGGAGATGGCGAGATAAAATGAGACGTCGGCATCCATTATCAGATCAGAGTGCTGATTCAGAGCTGGACAAAAACACCACACAAATATGTGCAACTATGCAAATAACCGAAGAGCGCTTAGCCGGCCGTCGAACGCCTCTTGCGCAACACCCCCCCTCCCCCCCCCCCCCCACACACACACACACACACATAAACATAAGAGTACACAAGCACACAACTCACCGCACACAAAGCTGCTGGACGGAGCCTCGAAGATGCTGGTGCCCTTCAGGCTCTCCGGGTGGGCGCAGGTGGCGTTGACACCGGCCTGCAGCCCGCGGGTCACCAACCAGTCGGGCAGCCAGTGGAGCTGGCAGTCACAGAGGAAACTGTTGCTCTGAATGAGGCTGCAGGAGAGGAGAGCACGTGAGCTGTACGTCCCATCGATCGCATCTGCAGCTGATTATGCGTTTCTAAGAGCGCGCGTGGACGCCAAAAGCAAAGAGGGAGCGCACCAGCTCGGCTTTTCGCACTTAAATACTGGGCATGTGTGCTTCAACATGAATAATACTCACAGGCTTTTGAGGTTCCTCATCTTACTGAAGACATCGGGCTGGATGGAACGAATAGCATTCTCTCCCAGGTTCCTGTCGGGACGTTACATGTTGTTGCACCAGTTGCGCACAAATCACAGACACATGCGCCCAGAATCTAACGAGGAACTGTCCGAATCTGTGCATGCGAGTGTGAGCGCCAGCTTTTCCTTCGCTCCCTGCCCTCAGTTGACAAAAAGCCTGTGAAAGAGCTTATAGGAATTCCATTTCTTCTACGGAGCTCGCCATATGCTCAATAACTTTGTTCCTGCGCTGAGGCAGGGAAAAAAAGGCCAAAGTTGAGATGGTGCTAGGCTAACGAGAGAGAGGCAGCTGGGCTCTCGCAAAAGCCCGTCTTCTCCTTTTACAAAGACGCTATTAAATTGCTAGCAACCTCCTCTCTGCCAGCTCCTTTTGGTACCCCCCCCCCACACACACACACAACCTACCCCAAATCTCCCCCCTCCCTCCACTCCACTCAACTCAACCTACCCCCTCCCCCTCCCTCCCCCCTCCCTTGTGGGATACTCACAGGTGTTCCAGGGTCTCCAGGCCAGCGAACGCTTTCTTGGCCACCGATTTGATCTTGTTTCCAAACAGAGTCCTGTCGTTTCCAAACATGAAGGGTGTCGATAGATGAAGAGGGAGGGAGAGGAAGAGAGGGGGGGGGGGAGGTTGAGGGTGAGAAAAAAATGGGGGTGAAAAGAGAGAGAGAGAGAGAGAGAGAGAGAGAGAGAGAGAGAGAGAGAGCAAGACGGGAGAGAGAAGCACAATTAGCGAGGCTGAATCTGATAAGACTGGAGGGATTGAGGTATTGGAAATCTGAACTGTGTGGAGATTAGCCAGGAGGAAGGGTGAGCGAGATTGAATGGGGTTGAGGTGGGTGGGTGTTTAGGGGGTGGGGGCACCCGGGCTCTGCGCTGCTCTTCAAAGACCACTTTTATCTTTATTAGAATTTAATAGCAATGACCAGGCACGGCTGTGTGTGTGTGTGTGTGTGTGTGTGTGTGTGTGTGTGTGTGTGTGTGTGTGTGTGTGTGTGTGTGTGTGTGTGTGTGTGTGTGTGTGTGTGTGTGTGTGTGTGCGTGTGTGTGTGTGAACATACGAGCAATCGTTTCGAGTGTGTGTCTGTGCCTGTCAAGCCAAGAAGTGAGTTGCTTTCCCCCTCTGCTTTGGGGTCCTAATCCCTTCCTCCACCTTCTCCCCGCTGCCTCCACCCTCTCCCCGCTGCCTCCACTCCTGTCGTAGCCTTCACAGGAAGAGGAGACACGGCTGGCTGGCTCACAATGAAGACCCCGGTGTTTAAACTCCTCCGTACGTACACACAAACAAACCGCTGTCTTGTCACATGGACGACAGGGTAATATTTGCAACTTTTGTTAAATTAACTTATTAATGCAAAAAACAACAACCTGAAGTACAAACATGTCTTTCGTGCTGAAGGAGCCACTTCCATCCCATGCCGCGGCATTCACAAGCTGCTTTTGGTGAACCCAGTATGTGTGGTGGACACTTTGATGTCTCCCTTCTTTCTCTTTTTTTTTTTTTTTTTTTTTTTTTTTCCCATGGCTCGCTTTGCCAGCTTTGGGATGCAGCGGGCTGCTTCCGCCAACGCCGTGACAAAAGGGGCAGGGTCAGAGGGCGGGGCGTGTGAGGCGTTTGATGTTTGATGACTGAATGCGGCCCTCAATTTCACCCTCTCTCAGTTCCTAACAACAGAGACTGGGAACGAGGGGACGAGAGGAGCGGAGGCCCGGAGGAGAAATAGAAATAAGCCTATTGGGGAGCGAACCCCTGCCAGCTCGAAGAAAAAGCCCTTTCTCTCCCTCTTTCTTTCAGCCGTGCTCACACAGGGAACCATCTTGGCTGGACATCATCTTTTCATCCTGCAAGTTGATGATCGCCGCTCATTGCCAGAAACTTCTCCACCCGCTCAGTTTCCACATTGAACTTTTTACGGGCCGCCCGAAAGCACCGATGAGTAATCGTGCAAACTGATAAAAGTGACTGACTGCAGCTCCTTTTTGAACCATTATCAGCTACGAGACCCCAGTTTGCCCGTAAAGCTTCTGGGAAACAATGAAATCATAAGATGAAAGCCGGATTGAGCTGGAGAGAAAGTGGCCTTGGCTTCCACGGCATGAGGGGAGTAAAAGAAATGACCTTCAATGTTTCATGAGCAAGCCGTGTAAAAAATGAAGAGGGCCTCTAGAAGTCATTGCTCAGTGTGAACACTTCCTTTCCAAGTGAAGTGTGGTGTCCTGAGGGGACAGATGTCTCAAGCTTCTCAACTCTACGGCCTTAAATTGGACTGGCTAAACTTATTTGGCAGTGGAGGGTGAATGAGGGCTTGGAGGGAAACTTTTGGATGCAAGTAAAGAAAAAAAAAGAAAAAAAGAAACACCTCACTCCTGTTTCTCTGTTTTTGAAGAAAGCAGAGAGAATCCCTGAATCAGTGGCAGGCCCAGACGGAGGGATGAAGAGGAGGGGTTGATAGAGGAAGAGAGGAGGGGGCGGATAGAAGAAAGAAAGAGGGGAGACACTCACAGCTTGTTGAGGCTGTCCAATCCGGAGAAGGCCCCGTTGGTGTCCTCTATTGTGCCCGAGATGTCGTTATGGTCCAGCTCCCTGTGGAGGATGAGAGAAAAGAGGGGGATAAGAAAGATGGAGGGCGGGAGGAGAGAAACGGGGACAGGGTCTGCCAGCGCTGAAGCGTCTCAAGCTCTGGAAGTCACGGGTTACCCTCCGCCCAGAGGGGGGAGCCTCTGCACCTGGCCTTACCAGGCCCTTTGCCGCTCTGCTCTGCCAACCAAGCGCATTCTTTCCTTAGAGGGGCGGAGGAGGCGCGTGCATGCGAGTATGTGTGCATGTGTGTCGGGGAAACACACAGCGCTGGGAAACACATGTATAATTCATGACAGCATGGAGGGACTGGCGAGGACACAATGTCTTGTGAGAGGCCAGACAGTTGGGACTGTGAGTCTGATGGAGGCAGGTACGATACAGCCAAGAGCTTTAATTGGTTAGGGGCCAGGCTTAGCCATGGTCAGGCAAAGACAGAATACATTGAATGAATGAAAGAGAAGAGGGGAAAAAAAAAAAAAAAAAAAAAAGGCTTCTTTTACAGCAGTTGGGGGTTTCCCAACACTTGTTGAATGCATCTGTGACCTGCTGCGAGGACTAAAGATCTTTAGGTGAAGTCATAGCAGCAGAGGAGCCACCACTCCACCCTTCTGCATGGCGATCAAAAAGAAAAACAACAGAGTCGGAGAACTCCTCTGAACCATCAAAAGACTTTCTTCCAAACTTGAGAAAGGTCTTTGAGCTTGATGGTCAGACGCACCCTCTACTGCCCCTTCTCCCTTTGCTTTCCAAGCATCTCTTATCCCCCTCCGGTTCCTTTCAGTTTCCACTGGCCTCTGCCTTAGTCCGACCGGACTGGGGCTGCCAATTTCCTATTCTTTCTGGCTGGCTGGATGTGAATGGCCCTTTGCCTTGTTAAAGCAAGGCCAGTGGTGGGGGCTGGTGGAGCAGAGAGACCGGGCACGGAGAAGGGGGCCCCGATGAGCCAACGACCCCCGTGGCCGAATTAGAGGGCAGGCTGGCTTGTTTGGGGCCTTCACACCCTGATGCAGGCTCCAGCCCCATGCCAGCACGGCCAGCAGCGCAGGCCCAATTAAAGCTCCCCCGGCTCCTTTTCAGGGCCCGGCCTGTGCCCGTCCTCCCCTCCGCTGATTAGATTAGGCCTGCCTCAAAGACACAGAGAGCAGGAGGGATACAAGAAGAGGAGAGAAATATGTAGCGCAAAATCAAGACAGACGTTATGTGTGTATCGTGGGATAACATGAGGAGATGACAGAATATATGTGGGGTAACAGAAATGGGCATTAAGTGTGCTTTGAAAGGCTCCAGCCAAATGAAACAAAGTGAGAGCAATTAAAGAGAAGAAAGAAAAACATGAAATATAGAAGTCAAAGCCTGTCGCTTCCCTCTCTAGCTGGTTATCTAGCACCCAGTGTGCCAGCAGAGAGAAAGGCCTTATGTGCCTTGGCTTGTCACCCTGCTGTGAGAGAGCGCTTGTCTAGCGAGCTCTGGCACGACTCTCCTCTCTGGCTCTCTCACTGGGAAGTGGCGCAGCCAAGAGGACCTTGGTTAGGAACCAAGACCCCCGAGTCTTTCTGCTGGACTCCTCCACTGACTTTCTCCCTTTGGTTCCCTCCTTTTCTTTCTTTGGGCTTTTTGTGCAGAAGGTGGATCAGAGGGAAAAGAAACGTCTTTCTTTATTCGCGGCTTCTAAAAGCAGGGTGGGATCTCAAGGGAGCCGAGCGACAAAGAACACTGTTAGAACCAAGTTTGTTGGAAACTAGTGTTTGGAGACAAAACACAACAACAACAAAATCAGACAAAAGGAACAAAGTGGGAAAAGGCATAAAAAAAAAAGAAGAAAAGAAGTTGCTACAGAAACCGAGACAGTAGAAACCTCGTAAAAGTAAAAAACAAAAAAAAGTCATGAATAGGCATGAGTGCAAACGAGATCAAGCCCATTTCGAAAAGTAAACAACCCCCACTTTCTAAAGTCAACTGAAGGGACTACGTGAGCCTAAATATCACATATCACAGGCAAAAACAATATTAAGCATCTCAGCTTTCACTGCTCCCAAGTGGCACGTCTGAGCCTTATCATCAGCAGGGTTAAAAACCATAATGAGCGGGTTTCTGGGGGTTTGGTAATGGCGGTTGGGGGGCGGGTGTGGTGGTGGTGGTGGTGGTGGTGGGGGGGGGGGGCTGTACTTACAGGACGCGTACGGCCTTGAGGCCTCTGAAGGCTCCCTCGTTGATGTGGCTGATTGAGTTGTGGCCCAGCCGGAGGGCGTGGAGATCCCCCAGCACAGCCAGACTTCCTTCATCCAGACGAGTCAAGTTGTTGTAGGACAGATTCCTGGAGAGAGAGAAAGTGAGGACTAGAAGACGGAGAAATGTTCTGTGTGAGGTCTGGAAGGAGATGATAGGTTGGCAGAACGCTGAGGCAGCTCGCGACATCATTATACTTGCATTTCATGGCTGATTCAGTGTCTATTTGCCACTCTGTGATGTGTTTTTCCATTGTGCCTTTTTCCCTCACCACAAGATGTTAACAGAAAATGGGTTTAGCAGACCGCTGAGCTTAACTGAGCTCCTAATCGTTTGACGGGGGAGAAAAGAAATTCTTGGTTGGAACTTTACATGTCTACAACCTCCATTTATAAGCTTACTTGAGCATGCGGTAAACCCCAGCGGAATACACTGTCACTTGTGTATTGCGGCGCTCAAAATGTTACTTATTTTCATATCCAGCCTCCGAATCTTTTCTTAAAATCCCGGAGAGTGTACAAATGAGATGTGAAGACTACATGGGTTTCCAAGGATGAAGAAGAAACAAGTTGATTCACTAAAGAATCATGGAAAAATGAAGGCACAAAACTTGTTTAAATGACTTGTAAGAATGTTTTTCATGGTTTGTACATAATACCTCCTGATATATCCTGATTACAAATGGTAATAAATCCTATAATGGTATCTTTCAAACAGTGGTCAAAGGCAGTATTGTGCATTTTATTGCCCTCTCCGTGGCCCTCTCTATCTCTGTACCTCAGGTTTGCTTGACTGGTCATGTGTGCGGAGATTCTCCCTGATGACCAGCTCAGCCCGGCGCACTGGGAATGCAATAACAGGCTCCTCATAAAGACAAGTCACTCACTTCTATCGGCCGTGGGGGTCATCATAACTCTAGATAATGAAATCATATAACCGGTGACCGGTGCAGCGCCAGAAGGCTGATTCAGGGAACGGTGCTGGGCGCAATCTGTCATTCATAAGATGTGTGCACAGGAAGCAGCACCGAGATACACAGAGCAAACTAGCGTGATCACCATCCACCGCTTTATTCCTCTCTGACTGTTGCATATAAACAAACATAGGCGCCACAGATAGCCCAGGCTACCTCGCAGTTAGCAACGCCTCAGCTGAGTGAAGCACTTTAAAGCGGCATTACGACAGTCATGTCAACAGTACAGGGAAGACTCTCGGATAATAACTCGCTAGACAAAAGCAGCGAAGGCGATCCTTCAATGTAATTACCACAACACAACCAGCGGAGGATTACACGCCAGTTAGCCAAACCCTGGCGCTTCTGAACGGACTACAAAAACGCTTGTCGAAGGTCTTGAGTGCTGTTGAGCCCAGCTCTAATTATGGGATAAACAGGCTTATCCTGAGAATAGCGTGGCGTATTGAGTGTTAAAGCAAAATGTCATTTAACCCCTTGGCAGGTAGATGGATATATAGGTGACGAGTGGAGAGAGTCGGGTTCTCAGGCTTTAAGGCAAGGGGACGGACAGAAAAGGAAAAGGAACATTTCCAGCTAAATTTCAAACTGCAGCTGATGTCAGCAGTTTGAAAAACCCCTCTTGTATTTCGTTAAGCTGAACTGCACTGAGTTAAACTCTCTTCCACTGCAGTTCTCCTCCCAGTTTCAGGCCCTTTAATGGCTCTGGTAAAAAGGTTTGTGCTAAAAGACACTTGGCACAAGAGTCTGGGTGTTCAGGCTAATTTAAATGCTGGTACTCACAGTTCCCTCAGCTTCTGGCAGAACTTCCATCCATCAGCATTGATGCGGGCGATGGAGTTGTTACTGAGGAATAGCTGCTGAAGGGAGGTCAGGCCGTACAGGGAGCCACTGTTCACCTCCGTTAGGCTGTTGTAGTCCAGGTGGCTGCAGGAGACAAATACAAAAAACAAACAAAAAGTTGTTGCAGTGAAAATGTGTTGATCTTGACACAACAGTTTCAGGCAACAGTATGCCAGTGGTACGATTGTGCTCCGAAATTGCTAAATTTGCGAGAGCGTCAAAGCAGTTTGTGACCATTACTGAGTTATTTTGCAAGTAATTTCAGTAATTATGTAACAGTTTCATGTCGGCTCGGAAGATGTGATTCTTTTGTGTGATTGTGAGCAAGTTCCAGTAAGAGAACACAGAGGTCTTTTTCATATAAGATCTGGTTGTTGTGTATTCCTGTAACAGCAATGGTACAAATGGGATTAGCCTCTTAGGTAGTGCTTGCTGCAGGCTGTAGCACCCAAATTCCATAAAGGTGTGTTATGATGCCGATCTAACGTGTGTTGGTGAACTTGGTGAAAGTAACAGAATGTGTGTTGGATGTTCAATAAGCATTATTATTATCTTCATGTGTCGACGGTGTCTCTGATTTTCTACGTACAGGACTTTCATCTTGGCCAGGTCCCAGAAGGCTCCGTCAGTCAGTTTGTTGATGCTGTTCCTTTGCAGTTTGAGAACCTCCAGGATGGACAAACCCTGAAAGGTCAAACCCTCCACCTGACGGATGCGGTTCCTGTTCAGCTCACTGCAGGGTGGATGGACAAACACACACACAGGATGGAGAAACTCATCACGAGAGAAAATCTATAGGGGCACTATTTCTTTTGTGTTTTGACTCATGGATGGTTTCCCCGCCCCCCCACTCTCCATGGGCATCCATCACAACCAAATCACTGCAGCATTCCTCAGTGGTGTCTGTTCCACTGGGGGCCAGAGTGATACAGGTTCACCACAAAACATGGTAGATGATGTTTAAAAACCGCACTCCTTCTCTCTTTTGAATATAAAGCCTGAGATGACTGTGCATGTGACTGATTCTTTACAGATGCTCTGTGTGTGTGTGTGTGTGTGTGTGTGTGTGTGTGTGTGTGTGTGTGTGTGTGTGTGTGTGTGTGTGTGTGTGTGTGTGTGTGTGTGTGTGTGTGTGTGTGTGAAGGCTGTAAAAGCCCTCAGGTTGGCAAAGATAAACATCCACAGAGGTTCTTTTGTGTCTCATGTGCATCACCATGTGCAGATACAGTGTCACCGGGGCCACCTGTGCAACAAAAGACACCTGGGGAAACTACTGGAGCCACAATGGGGGGGGGGGGACTCCCATTACGTGAGTCCCTTTGCTCTCCAGAATGGAGGCGTTGAGCTACAAATGGGTCGCCCTCGCTGTTACGCTGGAGGGAAGTTTGACAAAGATAATGGAGCATGGTGTGGAGAATGAACTAACCACTTTGGGGCTATGGAAGAAAGCAATAAATCACAGATAATATGGCTCCGGTGTTTACCTAGTCAGGCCTTATCCACCCCCAGAGATATAGCGCACACTAATAGCGTTCTGAATGTTAAACACACAGAGCTCGATGAACAGATGCTAGAAACACCTCCTCATTGAAACTCTTTTCAATTCTGTTATGTCTCCAAAGGCTACAATTGGGAAACCAATCATTTTTAGCCTAAATGTGAATGTCAGAAATATGATGTTTTTCCAGGGTGAGCTTCTGACAGATCAAAACACAACCTTGTCAGCAGGCTAACTATGTTGTTAAACTGATCAAATCCAGCGGTACTTACAGCTGAGTGAGCCTCGGGAGCTGGAAGGCTCTCACGGGGATCTGGCTGATGCGGTTTCGGCTCAGTCTCAGGACCTGCAGAGTTGAGCCCAGATGGTCCAGCGCGCCGAGCTCCAGCACACTGATCTTGTTGTTGCTCAAGTACCTGCAAACAGGCAACAACAATTTATAACAAACCTCAAATATGTGTTCATGAATGGCCGTATTTCTATTTCTATAGCGTTATTTTGCATACTCTTTGTATGCAGCAATCGGTTTTTCCCAGATATTTTTGATTGAAAATCGTAATGCAGCTTCGGTGTTCAATTACAACACTATTGTGTGCACTGTTTCAGCAACAAACACTGAAGGCTGCAAAAACACACCTTCAAATTTCCTCTTTTCAACAGAATTTCTTTGAAGTATCTATATTTTTAAAGTTAGTGTGTTACGTGCCTCCGTGATGCTCTGAGATAGTACTTACAGGTCCCGGATTTGGAGGCCTGCAGGGAAGGAGTGCCCTCGTAGCTCAGTGATGTCATTGTTGCTCAGGTCCAGGGTTTCCACAAATACCAGCTCTCTGGTCCGCCTGCCGTCAATACTGCGGATCTTGTTATGATGTCTGAAAAATAAGGAACGCACATAGAAGACATTAGGTGTGGTCAACCATTGTACTCTGATCGACACAACGTCCACACCTGTACCTTGCTGAACTAAAGTGGACTATTTCCATCAGCCGAGGTGGGGGGGAGGGGGGAGAACGACACACCAATCCCCCCCCCCTCCCGGCTTCTCTAAACCCACTGAGACACAAAAGGGGAAAGAGTACACAGAACAAAGTGGTCTTCATCCACCATAAAAATGTGTACTTTAAGAGCTGCCAAACAGAGATGGGTCTCTTTTAAACATGTCCAAGGACAAAGAAACAGCCACAAAATCTAGATAGATGGGGATGAACCAGAGCCACTTGAGATTTCTGAGTACTTTAGTGTGTGATGGAATAGATAGATGGCTGTGTGCAGCAGGTCTGGCCTCGTTCAATGTCCTAATATACCCAGAGTAGGATCAGAAACAAGGGACTAGATAAAAGAAAAGCAAAACTCTAAACATCTCGGAAAAAACAAAAACAAAGAACGAATACCCTTAAAATCATGAGCCGCCAATGTGCCTTAACCCCGAAAAGGAAACAGCATGTCTAGTTTAAACTTTCCTATGCGGATCAGAAAACTAAAATCGTCCAGCTTTCAGTAGTTAGGACACAAGAAAACGTTCCATCTTTGCAATCTGTCCAGTGTTCTCTCATGCCACTGGTTTAACCAGGCTAGCATAGCTTGAAATAATTGAGCAGTTTTGACTTTGGCCCTGTTTGGGGGTCTTCAGTGAAGTGGAGGGTGACTCACGCCACCTTATCCTGTACCCCTCAGCATCTGTCGTGGCTGATTTTGGGGGGACCAGGAGTCAGAGAGGGAAGGAGAACGATACGGTGATGTTGAATGTTGTCCCAGTCATTACCCTTCAATCTGGAGAAGTGGATTGTGGGAAACGGTGCTTAGCCTCTTTTACAAACATACGGACATGAACTAGGGAGGCATTGTTGTTCCAGCTTTAAACCGGCAACAGAGGAAGTCACTGAGCTGAATGCACATCTGTGCGAATGGGAGAGCCGGCATTGCAAAGGACGACACTCCAATGCTGTTGCACACATCATGCCCACCTGCGATCCCACACCGGGGCAGCAACATGACAACTTTGTTTGGTTCAGCATAAAAAAAACACGTGTTCTTAATGGCAGTATTTGAGGATGGGTTTCTAATGGGCTCTTGATGGCCATCCCTCTCGCTACACCTGCAGTCTGCGTGTTCATGTATGTGAGCCTGTTAGACGACTTCCTGTGTTACCGAGTGTACATGAAAGCCTTTGCTGCGTGACACATCTGACACATGCCTTGGTGCTAACTAGGGATGGGAATTACATTTAGTATCACTTTCATTAGCGTCACTGGTCTTAAAATGTTTTTTTTTTTAAATACATTTTTTTTTTAAATCCTCATTTCTTTCTGGTTTACTTCTTTCTTCAGTTCTTAACCGACTCTGTTTTGAGGAAGTCAGTTAGATAATATTTAAATATTTGCATCGTTACATTTAATTTCATCCCTGACAGAAACACTAGTTCAACAAAGTCAATCAACTTGGGGTTCAGTGTCTTGCCCAAGGACACTGTGGCATATGGGCCGGAGGACCTGGTGATTGAACCATCAACCTTATGATTAGACCCATTCTAATTATTCTGCCAGCTATTACACTCAACATAATGAACATATCGATCCAATTTGATGACGCCAGGTCATTGTCTTCTCAGCAGGCAATTCTTAGTTCGGCATTGGTGGAGAGTTTGGCACATACTACAGGTAGAAAGTTCACTTGACCTTTGGAGGGGTTGATAATATTATTCTTATATTTGATATTGACCGATTAGCTTACCACAATGGTGTGTGTTTGACAGAGAGAGCAAGAGAGGGCAGGTGTTCTACCAGTCCAACTCATCAAAACAAGGTCAGTCCCTCCTTCATTCTAGCTTTCAGTCAGCAGATGAATACACACACACACACACACACACACACACACACACACACACACACACACACACACACACACACACACACACACACACACACACACACTAGTGACTGAGAGCAGAAGGGGGTCACACTGCAGTGGCCCACCTGAATAAACAGTGGCAGAAATGGTTAAGGATGAGCACACACACGCAAACACACACACACACACACAACACAAATAGCAAAACGCACACATGGGACAGAGCAACAGACAGTGGCTACAGTGAGCAGAGGAGGGAGGGGAGGAATGGGGGAAGGAGAAAAGGCGGAGGGGAGAATTAAGGGGTGAGGTGGGGTCAACAGCTGGTGACCTTCGCTGGGAAAAACAGATCAGTCTCAAACTGGTGGGAGAGGTTGACCTCTCTCACTCTTTTTCTCGCCCCATTCCTTTTCCACCACTCAAACCAAACTCCCTCTTCCTCCTCCCCCCCTCCCTCAGTCAAAGCCCAGCTGTAAGTGCAAGACAGATAAAGCCTCGGCGATCAACGCGTTTGAAGTCCACGCATACAATCGTAGTGTTTATAAAAACTGGTTATCATAGAGCCAGTGACATCTCTGAAAAAGAGAAGCTTGGTTCACTCTTGTTCTCTTTGATGTCCGAGGGCCTTATTCGCCTTGATTCCACTTAATTCCAAATCTCATTACCCTGCCCCAGTGACCATGTGATTATCATGAGCCCGGCTCATTCTGACACTTTTTTGATGTATGGAAAGTGCATCAGGGGTTTATACTAGCGTGCTCGTTCTGCTGTTTCCAGTGTCATCTTTGAGGTCGATTGTTCGTCCTGTCCCTTTCTGTTTGAAGCCGGCGGTTGGCACAAAAGCAGAATTATTTCAAAATCAGATCATCCAGCGGCCCATATGATTTCTATCCCAAGCGGTTTTAAAGGGCCCCTTTGATGTTAACTGGCCCGGGGTATGAGCACAATGGGAAAGTTTGTGCTGCTCTGCTGTCACTTTGACACTGTGTTTTTAAACTTTTTGTCGCTCCTTTTTTATTTTGCCATCCTGCTGAGGCATTCTGGGAGTCTGCGGGACATCAGTGGCCTCGCCAATAGAATTGTGGGACTGTGGGAGCCTGGCATATGGTCTTTGGAAGCATCGATGTGCTCAGATGATTTGTTTTTATGTGAAAACTACATGATGTTTTTCATAAGATGCACCTCAAAGTGTTGTCTGATTGGCTGCTGGACATCTGATCAAACGACGGGGACGAAAACTGTAAACTGCAGCAATGTCAGGTTTGTCTGTGCCTAATGACTTTCAAAAAAAGCTGCAGCAATCAAAGAGAGTAGCCAATAAGAGGGAAGGGTGAAAGCACTAAAGGGAGAGCTGCAGAATGCAGAAAAAAGGGACCGAGTCACCTCTCGACCAAGCAAGTGATTGATAAGAAAGAAGAGAAATAAAAAGGAAACACAAGAAAAAATACTTCTATCTACAGTCTGCTCAACCCCCTTATTATAAATGTATTACTATTATTTTATTTATAGAAACAAGATTGCTGTATTTCTTTTTGATTCT
This sequence comes from Brachyistius frenatus, assembly GCF_029030835.1. Classification (NCBI taxonomy): domain Eukaryota; kingdom Metazoa; phylum Chordata; class Actinopteri; family Embiotocidae; genus Brachyistius; species Brachyistius frenatus. The sequence goes on from NW_027210603.1 coordinate 6,256,933, forward strand.
GTATATTGCACAGTTACAGGAGCAAGTCAAAAAATGAATGGTAAGTGTAAACTTTTAAAGATTCTGAATCAAATTGCTCGGGATTGTGTTGTGCTGATAACATCAGTCTGATGATTATTTTGGCCAAACGTAATCAGCAATCTTGAAGGCAGTTATTTAATAAATTTAGTACGTAACATTAAAATGCGTAAAATGTATTCCCAGAGAAATATAAACTTTTTAACGTCTTCAGAATAGAAAGCTGCTGTTGTTTTGGTCGTTTTTGTTATCCTTTCCAACAAATTATTGCTTTCATCCCCTTCCAATATGATAAAATAATGTAAGTAGGAGGATAGCAAAGGTATGAAAAACAAAAAAAACAAAAGATATAAATGTCCGGATATCAATCTCTCTCCCTTCCCTGGACCTCATTTGCCCCACAAGGCAAACATGTAAACTTAGCTGAATGTTTAGGAAGCCAGAATTCCTGCAAATTTGTTATTTATTTTAGGCGCTGTTTTATCAGCCCTTTTATCAAAAAGTACAAACCTCTTCAGTAAGAAGCTAACTGGTACACTCAAAAACTCAACGGCAGCCAGACTGTCAGACAACCACATATAAAAGGCTCTCCGCCTTGTGGAGAGCTTACTGTTTGATGAGCGGCTGAGGACAGATTCTCTGTCCATTTGCTTGCGTGCGTGCACGTGTGTGTGCGTGTGTGTGTGTGTGCGCGCGCGCGTGTGTGCACGTGTGAGTATGTAAGCCACTGTCTCACACAAACTTGTTGTCAGACGACATTCCAGACAATCTCCAACCGATGGCAGAGGAACACTGCCCTGCAGTCTGCGCTGCTGTCTCTGCCAGGGCGCACACAGAAACGCTCACACTCCGGAGGCCTTGGCGTTTGGCAAGTTAGACACAGTGCACTTTCCATTCGGGAATAACCCTAAGCCTGAGTTAACCTCTCGCTTCCTTTTTTCCTTCCTCTGACTCTGCACCTTCCTACTGCCTCCTCCATTACTTTTCCAAAAACGATTCCTCGGTAGACACGTGGTGATGTCACTATGATCTGACACTATTCACATCCCTTTTCCCTGACTCCCTTCCCTGTTCTCTCATCCTTCCTCCCCTGCTCGCTGTCACCCGTTTTACTGTAAGCCATGTGACTGACAGCTGCAGCTGCAAGTGCTTCAGCGGGCCTTCACTTCAGCTGCGTGGCTTTGTAAAAATCTGACCCTCCCTCCAGCCTCCACTCCCATCAGGACTACAGGCCCCTCGCCCCCAGCAACAGGCTTCAAGTCAGGCCAAAAAAAGACACCCCGATCATTTGAAGGGGCTGCGACTCCGCACAGTTTGTGCAAGTAAAGGTGAACTTGCTCCAGTCTGTTTTGTAATACAGAGAGTCAACGGAAGACCTTACAGATCCAGACATGATAGAAAACCTACTAAAACATAATAGCAGGAGCTCAAACTTGTGAAAAAAAAAATGACACATTTTTATCAGACAGCGTTCCTAATCAAACCACCCGTCTTACTAACACTCCACAGTTTACGGAAATATTCTGACCACATTAATGCATCATGATAAATTCTGAGAAGCAGGCAGATGACACACGGGGAGAGGGCGGACGTGTGACTCCCACAAAGCTCGTTGAAAATGATATGACGATTGATCAACGTGATGGGAAGCAGCAGCTGGTTCCTTTACTACCAGGCAGTCAGCCGGCATGCCAGCAAGGTGTGAAAGAAAATACAGAGTGAAGCTGGTGGTTAGCACTGGACCAACTTAAAGGGCTTTCACTTTCTTGTTTCAGGTTGAGTGAGATGTAAAATGGCACACTGGAAAACAACAGTCCACCCAACAGATGATACGGGTGGAATATTGTGATTGTAGTTTGTTGAATCATATCAAGTAACATTGATTTTAAATTGTGTAAGTATATATATTTAGCTTAGAAAGACGTTTTTATTGTACTGTGTTTGTTTTGTGTGCCGGGGATTCCTTAAGACATTCTTGAGCATCACAGTTACACAAAGAATTGTTGAAACTAAATGACTATTTTTCTATTTTCTTAGAACAGTATTATTACCTTCGTATTACCATAAGAAGAATATTTAACGTGACACACTTCTAAGTATTTCACTCAAACTATTTGATTGCTAGCTTCCAACTGCTTTAATAAAGTTACCTAATTTTACCACTTTAACATCATGAGTTTCCTTCAACTGTGTAAAAAACAAGACTGCTAATGTGCTGCTGAGCGCATGTTTTTGACACACACAAGCGCGCACACGCCCTTCCCAAATACGGCAGTAAATCTCCAGTGGGATGCCAGTGCAGGCAGTCCCCACAGGCAGTTTCACAACGGAGAGCAACCGAGCAACTGTACACGAGCTGACACTCCAAACAGCCAGCACCGCTCACTGTAGACAAGAACGCAAGGCCAGCTAATAAGACTAGTCAGTTACTCGACCACATGCTAATCGCTCGAGACAGAACTGCAGATTGACGCCAGCAGAGCTCAAGTGGAGAGGGGTTTCTGACTCATGCAGCTGAGTCACATTCTTCCTTAACTTTACATTAAAGCAGTAATATTTCTGGGATGCATCTTCGACAGATGCCAAGAGACTATTTCAAGAGCACTTCAAAGAGGCCCCTGTACTAAGAATACAGTAACAGAGAGTCAGATAATTCTGGTGCCATGTTAAGCAGCGAGAGGAGCGGTACTCACAGGTAGAGGGATACGATCGTGGAAGCAGCCTGTCCTAAATCTGGTATGGAGGTCAGCTCATTGTGGTCCAGCCGCCTGAAAGTGACAAACACACAGAGCAGGAGATTAGAGAACAGAACTGCCCTGGAAGTAATTACAGTGAAATATACAGAATAATATGTTGTTATGGGAGCAAAGGACATGGACAGAAAATAAAGTAGCAGCCGTAAAAAGTCAAATAAACAAAGATATAAATTCCCATAAATGTCAAAGTGTTGTTGGGTCTTTTTTATTTGCTTTATCACGCAAACAAAATTCAATCAAAGCGTGTATAAATTAAAAGATTTCAAGTACAACTTGTCATGTCTGCCGCAGAGCAAGTGGCAAGTCATCCTTTTAAAAACCAAAAATAACACGGGAGTAAAACAGATGTCCGGGAGCGTATGACTGGCCGACTCCCCTGCCAAAGATGTCACCAGCGTGTGTATCACCAGCTCGCTCGTGCATGTGTGTGTACGTGTTTTGTGTGCTGGCGCTGAGTGACACAAAGCCAAGCCCTCTCCTCACCATATAAAATATTTACAAGGCCAGTGTTGGGCACAGTATCGGGTGGTGGAGGGGAGGCTTAATATAGAAAACCACCACTTAATTCTCAATTGGACTTAGATCAAGGCAACATGTATGAGGATGCAGCAAGGAAGTAAAGTGGCGACCATGGACGCTTGTCAGAATTAAGTCATTGATAAAAAAATTAAAAAAATAAAAAAAAGTTTCACAGCTTTCTTTTAAACTTTAAAAAGACTCCATCAGTGCCTAACACACACTTAGAGCAGGCCATTAAAAAGTGTTCGGGAGGCTGAAATCATATCTGTGTGTGAGAACTCTACTTACAGCTCTCTCAATTTCGGAAGGTTGGCAAAGGCTTCAGCACTGATGGCAGTCAGCTTGTTGTGGCCAAGATTTCTGAAAAGACAAAAGAAGATGTTGGGATAAAAGGTAGTTCAAATCCTTAAACAGGAGACAACAGTTCATCTAAATATCAGCAGTGCAGCAATATTTTTCATTAATTGTATTGCCTTATCATGGGCCAGCAGTTTAAATAAGGATCCTGATCAATAGCAACAATTATATCTCCCATTTGACAAACAGCCTCATCCGTCCACATTAAGTATGCCCAGGACATAAATTGAGCCAGCCTTCAAGGAGGGCTCAGATCAATATTATCGATACCGAGTGTCTCTCTCCTGGCTCACTTTCCAAACATAACCCACAGGCCATTCATCTGCACCAGTCAATTTGCACTTCAGACTAACAGTGTATTTAATAGCTGGCACTTGCCTTGTACAGAGGCTTATTAGAGCGTGATTTGTCCAGTGATATAGCAATACCGCTGTCAAGAGGGCGAGAGGAACGGTGGGGGTATGGTGGGCGCACCCAACACACATCTGCATTTCAGATTGACATTCACACACCATATGTACCAAGTTGATTTCACACATAAACAAGTGCTATCTCTGTCACTCAAACACACACACACACACACACACACACACACACACACACACACACACACACACACACACACACACACACACACACACACACACACACACACACACACACACACACACACACACACACACACACACACACAATCCTCCTGCCTAGCTGGCATGCCGCCTGTCTGTTGGCAGAGAGGCTGCAGTGAGAGCGCTGTTTGTGTTTGTGTGGTGGGGTTAGGCTCGGCGAGACAAAGGGAGCCCACAGCTCCGAGCCGCCTGCCTCCCGCCCCTCCGTCCCCTCTGTCCAGACGTGAGAGACGACCCAGGAATGTTTCACAGGCCTGCAGAGAGATGGCTACTTGTTCCCAGAGACCGGGACACTTTTACCTGATTTAACACATTCCTCATTCTGTAGTCCGTGGCCTTAAAAGACCGCTGCAGGGTGGAAAAAAGGGAGCGTTTCGGGGCTAAACTGTGTGGCAGGAGCTGATACTTCATGCCATAGTGGAGAACGTAAGAACATATATTAGTAAAGTTTATGTGTGGCGGTTGGGTTAATACCATAGCAAAAGACTGTCTTTGTACTTTTTTAAAACAATTTATACCTATCAATCTCAATTTCCATCTCACTTGACAGATTTCCCTTTCTTGTTTTCTGTGCTCAATTGCAGATAATGACAGTCTCCTTCCCCAACTCTTTCCCCCTCTCTCTCTGTGTGTGTGTGTGTGTGTGTGTGTGTGTGTGTGTGTGTGTGTGTGTGTGTGTGTGTGTGTGTGTGTGTGTGTGTGTGTGTGTGTGTGTGTGTGTGTGTGTGTGTGTGTGTGTGTGTGTGTGATGAGATAATAGCAGAGCATGTGTCTGCCCTCCAGGCACAGGCCTAATAAGGAGGTGTGCATGCATGTCTATGTCATGATCATTTACTGGGGCACCTCCCATTGTGGCCCAAGATTGCTAAATTGTTGTCCCCTGCAAAGGGAGGCAATTACCTCTTTTCTGTGAAGCCAAGTGAAAAAAAAAAGAAAAAAAAAAAGGAAAAGAAATCACAGTGTTCCCATTGGCTACATCTGCCGAGAGAGGTTCGTACAATCAGCTGTCACAGACACACACACACTGACTGTAGACTGGGTGAACTTGAGAGATGATCTGGATGAAACGGTCAGTCGTTTTTAATCAAACTACTTTAGGCACAAAACAGGCTTTGCATAAGATGCAAATCAAGATTATTTCAGGAACTTTGCCACCAAAGAGATTTGTTATCATTCAAAGGAGGAGGAAGCTGGCTATGCACATATTCGTGGATATGATATGTGAAGCTGAGAATAAAGAAAAAGGCATAACAGAAGAAAGGGATGACTCAGGAAAAAAAAAAAAAGCATGTTAGCACCAAACCTGCCGAACTAGTGCTAAAAGCCACAGCAACAAGCAAAACTTGTCTTGGTGTACGCAAACATGCATGTGTCTTTTTCTCAGTCATCTATGGTGTTTACACAACTGAGTCTTTTTCTCTCCACTTCTTTCAGTAACATTTATTTCCTTGCCTATCAGATGAGATAGGTTTCAGTGTTTTAACACCTACTGTAGGAGGCAATGGTGATAAGGCCGATTGCCCTCCGTAGCTCCACTTCTTGAGGAAGTAGAGGAATGGGGGTGGACCTGACTCCAGCACTAAGCATAGTTAATGCTTTCCAGAAAGTGACCTTACACTCGTGCTGTTTCTGGAATACTTTGCTTTGTCGGGATCAGAAGCACAGAAGTCGTTAGGAGTTTTTGACTGCTTCACAAGTGGAGAGATGCAGCCGCCAACATCAGCAGAAGCAAACCTACTATATCCTGTCAGCTGCTAAACTAGGTTTAAACCTGACTGGACCACATGCCTGTTAATCAAACACACACGCCTCCAAAATATTCTGCTTTTTTAAGACTAATATATAATTAATGATGGGATTATTATCAGACGGACCACCAGAAAACAAATAAGACAGAATCACCCTTCCTAACGACTTGTGGAAAAAATGTGTTGACTTTGTACTTTGTGAGAGAAGTTGAATGAGTCTATGGAGCCAGAGCCTTTTGGGAGCCAACCCTTAGCGGCCTGCGGCGGTGTTGCAGTTTAAGGCACTTCCCCATTATTTTTCAGTGCCGGAAGCTGCGTCCACTTTTATATACAGTCTATGGGAACAACTCTCAGCCAGGTACCTAATCAAATAAAGTGTGGAGCAAGCTACATGCTTTCCTATTAAAGTCAAGTTGGTCTGACAGTCAGTTGAGCATTGCGTTCAAACATAAAAAAAATTAAAAGAGAAAGAGAGAAAAAAAAGGCAAATTCATCATCCATCATCTAGTCTATACGGTAGCCTCATTTGTGTTCTATCTAACTGATGGCCGTCAGTGTGCACAAAGATCAACAAGAGGGCAGCTGGACTGAGAGCTTATCTGATTTGAAGAGGCACTGTTACAACCTCATCTAGCCGCCTCAAACCAACATCTCCCCACACATTACAAATAATAACCACAAGCACTGAGAGACTGGAAGAAAAAGCTTCTCTATGGAACACAAACAAAACTTCAAATGGAAGGCTGTCACACCATAATACCAAGTAATTTATCCACATATTAAATAGTATTGTCTCGGAGACAAAATGATAATTAATATTGTATTAATAGACAATAAATTGGTGGTATCTACATGTTGTATTACTTCATCCATCAACTATTAAAAAAAAAGTCCAATATAAAAAATAGATTTAACAAAAACTGAATCAAATTAAAATTGTTTTTAGTTGTAGCCTCATTTATCACAAGTCATCTGACATCATCCTAAATTAGCCAATTACTAGGAGACTACGTGATCTGAGCATTTGCTTCAATCTCAGCCAACCTGGAAAAGAACTCCTCAAAAGACAATTTAATAAACTCGCAAAAGACTCGCCTGACTAAGCATCAGTCTTAGAAAGAAAAATAGGGCTCAGCGCCTGCAGTAGACCGTCATCGCTGGACCATGTAGCTGATCTGACATATAAAACTCATTAAAAGGCTTTAAAAAATAGCTGCATTATGAGTGCTGTGGGAGTAGAGCAAAGCTGGGAGTACTGGAGTGATGTCATAGCGTATGACACTATGCTTGTAAGTCAGCACAGTTTGTGTGCGGGAGAGAGATGTGGGGAGGGAAGAAGAGGACTTACACATACAGAGATACATCATCATTATCTTTTCCCATTTCTATCAAAGATAAATACAGTGTGAACTTTGCTCGCCGAAAGTGTGAAGTGATGTCAGTGATGAGCCTTCTGTAGTATCGGTGTGAGACAAAGGCTCTTTAATGTGGTCGATTTCAGAGTGTCATAAAACTGGTCAAATAATAACCTGCATGTCAGAGACCCAGACACACAGACAGACACACACACACACACACACACACACACACACACACACACACACACACACACACACACACACACACACACACACACACACACACACACACACACACACACACACACACACACACACACACACACACACACACACAGCTCTTCCTGTCATTATGAGCCGGTTTATAGCCCAGCAACTGCAGTGAGAGTGTACACAAAGCTAACTCCAGCTCCAGGCCACCATTTTACAGACAAGTCATACAGGGATGGAGAAAATGAGCCAGTATTTTATCGGATTTGACAAGGTTAAAAGAATAAGCAAGCAACTAATGATAAATGTGTTTCGCTCAAATCTGAGCTAAAATGTTCGTAAGATCCTGGGCCGGCGAGGAGAACTTAGGTGTAAGATCAGAGAGATGTAGTGCTGATGGGGTCAGCATATTTTACCATTTGCATTGCAGATTCCCACCGCCCCCACACACACAACTCAACAAAGAAACCTCTCCAGCCTTTGAAATCAGTCTGGCTTGGAGCGTGACTCAGTTTCTGAAGTTTTCCGAGGCAGGGAGGCGAGCCACATCTTGGGACCATGTGCAGCGTTGTTCTCTGCGCTGCTGGTTTTGGGCGCTGGAGCGCGAGATGAAGCGGGGCACTCCAAACAAACAGGGACATGGTTGGGAAAAGAGCGTGCAGTAGCCCGAGGCACTGCATGAACCTGTGGCCGGGCCTAACTACCCCAGGTTGGACACTCCAGATGAGAAGTCCAATAACACTGGTGCTGTCCACACCACATATACACATATATATATATATATATATATACACACACACACACACACACACACACACACACACATATATATATATATATATATATAAACATATATATGTATATATATATATACATATATATATGTATATATATTTAGGGGTAAACCTTGCCCGTACACACAGGATCATGCTCCTGCATTAAACACTGAATTGTATAACAATGTAATTTGTTACAAATGGTGCCAGACTACTTCATTGTGAGCACAGGGAAATGAGTTCCCCAATTAATCTGAAAGAATAACAAACACTGATGTCTTTTTAGTGGGGCTATTGTTGTAGTACTATGCACACAGCTAACCTTATGCTCTCCACTTCAAAGTGAAGAAAAAGACATATAGTTCCTCATTTGTCCAGTTTTTCCCTGGTGATGTTTATTTTACTGGTAAGGCCATAATTATCCATAATAATCGTAATTGCAAGTGAATTTGTGGTTGTCTAGACGTTGAAGCACTGATGCTGCTTTTCTACTTTATCAGAGTACAAAGGCTAAGCGGGACAGCCTGATGGGCTTAAAATAAAATGTTTGGTCCAAGATAGCACTCCCATCACCCCTCACATCTCAAAGGACTGCCTGTTTTCTGGTTCTGGTTCTGTTTCTGTTTTCTGGTTCTGTTTTCTGGACGCTGCTTCACTTGCGCAGTACCTCTTACTCCCTGTCCAAGTCGTGCTTTTTTTCTTTTGTCCAACATCTTCTCCAAATTTCCAAACTCCTACCAGATGTAGAGAATTCACAGATGATTCATTGATCAAGCCCACTTTGTAGACACTGGCTTAGGGGGAGAAGGAATGGGGGGGGGGGAGCTTGGCGCCCTAAAGTGTCTTCACAAAAGGGCCATCTATTCTGCTGACTGAATTCCTGGAGGATGACTTGTGGCAGCAGCTGTTTGATTGTCATTAAAGCCAGTGTGAGGCTATGAGCTCACTCCATATCTTCATGTTAATGTCAGACTTTATCTGTTGTTATTAGAGTAGGGGCTCAACCTTACCTTTTTCTTCCTAATTTAATCACAGCTAATGTGTTGGATGAAGGATCCCACCCAGTTAAAAAAAAAAGATCATTCACAATAAAACAAAACAATTGATTGCCACTTTAAATTTCCATGTGAGAAGGAACTTTCAATACTTTTACTAACCTCAAATTCTAAAATCTGATAAGGGAGCAGATGATTAAAATCAGTGCCAATGATAAGATCATCCTAAACCCGTCCAAAAGCTCAACTGGGACTTTACAATATCTGTCAGTGGACATGCGAGTCACAGGGCTAAAAAAAACTATGACAATAAACCAACTTGATTTCATCACTTCCAATACCACAAGATTACAAGGCTGCGTAGTGAGAAATGCCCGAAAAACCACAAGCGGCTCAGCCCTGCTGAGTGCTGCTGCTGCTGCTGCATCTCTGCCCCAATGCTGAAATGTTCATGTGTTTAACCAGGAGATGAAACATTCCTGCAGTGTAGTGTTTATCAGTCAGTCCTTATATCAAGTTCAAACTTACCAACAGTACCAATGGCTCGTGACAGAAACACTGAACTGAAGGGTAAGCATAGTCCTAGTGTGCAAAATGACTTTGCAGGCATATGAATAGTTTTGATAAAGGTAAACTCTACCTAAAAATAAAGTGTGTGTGTGTGTGTGTGTGTGTGTGTGTGTGTGTGTGTGTGTGTGTGTGTGTGTGTGTGTGTGTGTGTGTGTGTGTGTGTGTGTGTCTGACAATATGTGACATTCAAGCATTTTGAGATGTTTAATTTCACCCAGCTTTCTTCTGTGTGTAACATGTGTGATGGCGGTTGAGGTTTCTGACCACTGACAGGACTTTCACCAACTAGTGGAACCAGCCGGAACGCAGCAGCAGCAGCAGCAGCAGCAGCAGACCGTGACATTAACAAAACATGTCCATGCAGTAGGTGGAAAATGCCCCCCACATCCCCTCATATTCACTCAGGCCAGGTGATTTTGCAGCCACACCCCCTGCTGACCAGTTCACAAGGCTGAGCTCCCGGTCCCTGTCAGGAAACCACCAACACAAACCCATTTCCTGAGGGTAGAAGCCAAAACCAACTGTTGGGGATGGTGTTTACCAATAAGGCTTTAACTGTGAGGTTCAAGGCTACGGCTTGGGGTTGAGTCGCAGCAGAACGTCTGCTGTAGTTTGGCCAGCACATTTGCAAACTTGGGAAACCACTCGGGGAAATGCTGGATTACAAAAGGGATCGTTCAAGACCAGGGCTCTTCTTGCTTTTTACCACAGTGCTGGTGATGCATATGGGAATACAGCCAATCACTATAAACAAGCTGTAGCTTTCTGTAGCAAAAAAAAACAAAAATTAAATACAAAAACAATAGGGCTTTCGCACCATCGGTGCTCTGACCCTAAATAAAAAGACAAAGCCCAGGACAAACGTAGCTTTCTATAAAAGCCAAAAGTATTTTACAATGTTATATGAGAAAAGATGGAGAGGTGCTGGCAAACAGACTCCCTGCATCTGCTTTATCTCTATGCAACCACAGCAATCATGGCCAAAATTTGTAATGCTCATGCTTTTATTTACTTGCAAAATCCCATTACGCTAGTGGCACTGCAGGCAAAAATGCTTTTTATACACATTACTGTTGCTACAAATAAGATAAGACACCACTCCTGAGAAGGAAAATGTGACTGTATGAGAGCAAACTTGCTTTGAATGTTGTTAGGCTATTCATCAATCAGAAACAATAGACAAAATATCTGAGACTGGTGGTCAGTTTGCTAAATGTAAGGAGCACTGATGTAAAACAGCAAAAGATATGTCCGACAGGAAAATGCATAACCACAGGCTTTAAAAGAGCTTGGCGTCATTTTAACATTTTAAGTATTCACTCCAAAAACCTGTGTAGGGTTGGGATATGTAATTAAGAACGCAATGTAAGTTGAGAAATGTTCTGAATACATAATAGTATACAATAATGTAATATTGCACTGAATTTTAAAAAAAAAATTGTTCTTTTTTTAAACCGAGTCAATCACACATCTTCCCTAAAACTCAGCCTGCTCTGCCAGAATGTGCTAACGTGTTTGTTTCTATGAATCCTCATCAAGGCCACTTTGTCACAGAGGACCATTAAAATGGGGGTTCTGAAGGGAGAATATTTTGACAACTGGAAAGCATTAGTGCTTTTTTTTTTTTCTCAACCAAGAGCTGTGGTCTTATTTGTGAGAGGATTGCTACTGATGGATGAACTGCAAGCCAACATCAGCCCTCTGGCCACCTATGTTCCCTGCACAAATACGCATCAACTTTTGCACAATTATTCCAACAGAACTGCACTGAAGGTGACTGAAAAGAGTGCAACCTCAGAACAGGAGATAAGAGGGTATAATGAAGGTCTTATACTCCCTTAAGGACATACATTATAATAGCTTGTAGTTTTTCTTGGTTGTAAAACTAAGTATTGAACACCTTCAAAGGAGTTACAGACTGATCAATATTACATCATGAGGCAAAGAAAAAAACATAAAGGTTATAGTGCTAAAGGTCTTTTTTTGTTTATGACATTATTTAGGCAACACAGAACCAATGGACCATTTTCACTTACTGTGTGTTGTGTGACTGAGTTCCCGCTCATGTTTCTCGCTCAATACATTGCTAAATCAGAGAAAGCCACCAGTTTTAAGCAAGAGGTTAGATCAGGGTTAAATTGCAAGAACTTCTCGGTAAAACAGCTTCTCCCCCTGTCATAGCAATAGGGTGAGGGTTAAATGCTGTTGATACCATTTGCTCTGCACCTCTCATACATGCTGGTGAAGGTATGATAACTCTCTGTAAGAACTATTTCCTTCTTTGAGACGCTGTATAACTGCAAGTCCTGAGGTTCATTACTGTAATCCCAATTTAAGAGCCTGTACGAAGATAATTACAACAGCTACATGACAGTGCAATCGCTCTTCACCCACACAAAAGGGTGGGAAATCTTCATTTACTTTTTGCTGGAATTATCCTCTCTGCTTGAACTATCTCAATGTTATAGAGAGCAAAGGAAAACGCAGAGCACTTTTACAGTAAACTTTACAAAGCACACACATGTATGACTAACTGACGGGCTTCTTGTTGATGAGCAACTACAGTCACACATGCTTTGGTCATTTATTGAACAGTTAAATCCAACAGGTGTTTCTGTGATTTTCCTACAAGCAAAACATCTGCATTATGTAGAAGAAAGAGGGAGGAGAGCTGGACTAGGTGTCTTGTATTTTCTGACACCCTCCAATACTGTCCTTGCTACCACTATTCATACTGCTGCTGCTGCTCTCCGCCTGGGGTAAACATAACAGAGACAATTGATTCCACACTGATTTCACTTGGCTCGAGTGCCTGCAGGTGGACATGGACAAACACACTTTTTTTAAACCAAGGACTGTGCACACTGACACTCTCAATCTCTCAAGTCTATCGAAAGGCTAACATTATTATTGTTGCACTGCAGCAGAACCCTCGCTCGAACAACTTATCATTTGCAAAAGTACTAGTTTCCCTTTTGTTTCAACTTCTTGGACACAGGCAGCAATGAAAAACTAAAATAACTTTCAACCCACAACACAAAAAAAGTTCATCCACTCATGTGGACAGACTTGGCATAAGGCACTTCATAATGGGCCGCGAGTGAAATTGTCCATAGTTGTCTTTTTGAGTTTACAGTAATCATCTACTTATCTGGCTCCTTTACAGACCCCAGAGGAGGAACAGAGCTGGATCCTTTTGAGTTACCTGCCAACATAATGTGACTATCTCAAGTGGTGTGGAAATATGCAACCTAGGTGTTTTAAGAGATCATTCAAAGCTATAAAGCCATTCCCTTTGAAAACAACAAGATTGCGGGTCTTTAAATCTTGACCGATAAGGTTTGGATGAGATAAGACAGAAGTAGACTTGAAGCGACACAGGGCTCAACGCAGGACCATATCTTTACACAAACCGAAAGGTTTAGAGCAGCTGTTTCAGATGGGACATTTGTCCCACAACAGATGTCCATTGTCCATGAGGACAGGGGAAGCTGTGTGTGTCTGTGTCCGTGCATGATAAACAGCATCTGCACTTGATCTTGGCTAAGTGGTGCTTCAGGGCAACAAGGCTACCCGGGTACAAACGCCCTTATTCATGTTTTTGGAAGACTTTTTAAAATGTTGCATTCCTAACTTCACAGGGAAAGACAAACTGCCTCACATAGAAACCTGGGAGCCAGAGGAGACGCTGGGCCTTTGCTCTTTAACCCCTAGTTCACAGCAACGCACACAAACAGATGCTGAATAATGTGTAACAAGATGGACTAATTGTCACTGAGGATTAGCAAATGGCACTGCATAGCAGTTACAATAGACTGCAGCAAGAGACAAAATGTTGATTGGGAGAACAACATGAGGGTTGTGTTGTCTGAAAGTAAATTGTGTCATTCAGCTTAAAAAGAGCTGAAGTTCCTAATCGTTGGAGGATGTTTAATAAAAAAATGCCCCAAATTGGCTAATTTCCTAAATGAGCTGGCAGACAGGGTCTCAACTGTTGTCGGTCTTTCCCTGGAGAACCAAATCATTTACAAGAAATTAAATTTGTATTTGTATTAAATTTAGCAACACAGAGAGAGAAACGAAAGATAATACTTATCAGGTTTATTTTTTATGACATGTTTGAGTCTCTTTGTTTACTCACCCTGAGGGGACAGTTTGATCATCCTAGAACTAGTAATGATAGCTACATTAGAGTGCACATGTGTGGTATTCATGTGTCAATAAGTATGGAAGATATCAGACTCCACTGACTGAAAAGGGTGATGATAAGTCTTAGCCTCCAAATATTTGTTTGTTTATGTATTTTTGCTGATAGTAATTAGCTTCTAAAGGACAGTCATTTAAAATTAAAAAAAATATGTTATAGAAAACAAATCACTGCATTTATTGGAGGTGATTCAAATCTCACCCCCCACCTGCAAAAAATGACATAAAATTGGAATATTTGTACTTAAATGTTAATGCATGTAATTACATCCCTGCATTTATAAAACACCTGTTAAGCAAGCCTTACTAAATATGCAAAACCCTACCATCCTAGATTTGGCCCGATGTCAAACTCCAATGAGCTTTCATTTAGCCAGGGTTGCCATGTTGTGGAAGATAATTCATTCATTAATTGCATAAACAGTCCTAATCAGGTTGCTGTCTGGGGACTGCCTGAGCAGAAAGTGCTGCTGGATTTGTTTTTTCCATTAGTTGTGCAGAGTCGGGTGCAGGGACCTTAATGGGGTAACAGGGTGTCCCAAGCAAAATGGGGAACAGTTTAGTTTTACTACTGAGGCTACTCAAACTTCGAGTTATGAAGAGGACATGACCACAGCCTGTGACAGCTGCTCTCACTCCCAGTTGATCGACAATTATGCAACTCAAATGAAAAATATAAAAATAGTCTGTGACGGGATTCCTGGGGAGAAAACCCTGTCAAAAGGGGGCCCTTGCTTAATGACAATTTATGTCCATCACGAAAAAGTTATATGTTGTTGTGCACTTTTTTTTTTTCTTTTCTTTTTTCTACAAACATCCCGTTATGGTTCTGGTCAATAAATAGGCTTGCTGAGCGCTTTACTTACAAGGAAACAGTCCGGACTGGAAGGTCCAGAGGCGTCGCCGTCAGCTCCATATTGCTGCAGTCCACTGAATCTCCGCTGCAGGTACAGTTCTGGGCGCACGGCAACTCTAAACTCACTCCATAACTGGTCAACAGTTCGAGCGACAAAATTAAATAAAAAACACAAGGAGACACATATCCAAATCGTCCCAGGAACGCCGCCATTTTGTATCCAGTTTTAATAGCGCGGCCGCTGAGCTCTCGCCTGGTGCCCACAAAACTGGAATATCAGAGGAGCTTCGGAAAAACTGGAAGCTTTTGGCAGCACATTAATTGTCTTTGTGTAATACAGAGGCTAATTCAAACAACTGTGTTGTAGTTTTCCGTTTTCCGTCCCGACAACATTCATTTCTGACACACTCCAACTTTCTCCTGTGGTGTCCGACGCGGGCTGAAAAATCAAAGGGATTCACAGATTAACCAGCAGAACTCTTCTACAAACAACTTGTATGTTGCCTCGAACTTAAATTTAAGTTTAGAGAGTGTGTCCATAAAAAGTTTGAAAAACTACTTTCTCGATAGGACCACTGCTTTTGGCGACATGTTTGAAAACATGCAACAGCAAAAAGTTAAAGGACACTGTGCCCGAGAGGCTGCTGAACGGAGAAAACAGCCGCGCAACTGTTTAAAACGTAGAAAAATGGCTTAGAGGACTTGTGACGTTGTTATAAACTGTCCACCACAAAGTTGTAACAAATAAGTGAGTTGTGGCGAAAAGTCCAGCGTTGGTCTCTCAAGCTGAGCGCTGCATATCGTCCAAATCTGAGCAGCACTTTACACCGCAGCAGGCGAATACATCCAACTTTGACATACACACTCGGTCCCATCCAAAGCAGCTCAACCAACAGCTTATCAGGTGCAGTCTGTGGTCACAAAATCTTGTCGATCCGACTAATAGCAAACTAAAATCCCCCCTCCTTCCGATCGTGCACCACCACCATGAGTTTTCTCCTTTGCCGAGTTACTTTTCCTTTTTTTCTGGGTGATCGCTCCGTAGTCCCACGTTGGAAACACAACAGCATTTCCAGAGTCCTCCCATGGCTTGCTCCGATTGGCTGTTGCGATTTGACGGCCGGCTTCAAACCCAACCTCATTGGTCGTTACGGGTTCTCCCTGCCTCGCGGGGTTGCCGAGCCTTTGAGCGGCTGTCAGTCAGCGGCTGCTAGCCCCGCCCATGTTTCCCACCCCGGGGTGTGAAACCGCACCACCTCCTCTCACTCTCACTGCTTCTTAAAGAGACAATCACCCAGATCGAGCCTTGTAATCGCATTATAACAAGCCATAATAGCATAATTGGTCTGAATACCCTAACAATTCCATTTAAAGTGTTTGTTGGTTAGAGATTTACATGTAAAAGAAAGAGTCAGAGAGAAAATAATAAACAGTACGTTATGTGTTCTCGTCCTCACCCAGGGCATGTGAAGGAGAAAGCATCAACACTATTAATACATGCATTAGCAAGTAAAGTGTTCACTTCAATTAACTGATTTTACCTTTACCCAAAATACACTGCAAACTGCAGCTAATAAATGTGGGTTATCTATAACATTCAATTACCACAATTTGGTCACAAACTGTACAGATTTCAAGATTCTGAAGAAGGTTCTTAGTTCACATGCTTTATCTTAAAGATTGTGTGTGGTGCATGTCAAAAGCCTGCTGCTGCTTAATATCTTGTCTTGATTTGAGCCTAAATTCTCCTCAGCAGCTCAAAATGCTGTATTAAATGAGATCAAATCCAAAGTAAGTAAGTAAATAAACAAGTTCAGTTGACAATGTGCATTTATTGTGCATTGTTTGAGTTTGCATGAATATCTGTAATGGATATTACAGGAAATGTTATTTATTTACAGTACTTTTCCTTTTAAAGAACTTATAAGAAACATATATTTGAGAGTTATCAGTTAACGATAATTTATACTTCAACTTCTATATTTCAGGCAAATACTTTGCTGATAAAGGTTATTCATACAAGGTAGGCTACAACTTCCTAGAAGCAGTGTTGGAAGAACTTGTTTTTTGTTGTTTTTTTTAATCTTTTTTTGCTACATTAATAAAACTCTTAAAGTACCAGAAGTACTTGTGCAGGATTTTCCATTTCAGAACAATATATGTCATATTACTGGATTGTAATTCTTGATTAATTCATTTTCCATTTCAGAACAATATATGTCATATTACTGGATTGTAATTCTTGATTAATTCATTTGTAAGCGTTACTAACGTTGCACCTTTTCAAGATGGGGATCATTTTAGTTACTCTGTGTACTGCAGGGTAGTTAAATTTACAATAAATAAAGCATGATTATGTGGTATAAGTGTATGACCATATGTACTGTATGTAGATATAGGTTGTGTAATGTATGCAAAATAAGGTTTATCGTTATAGTTGACTATTTATTGATATTAATAAGCCCAGTATGTAACGAGTAAGCTGTAAAATAGATCTGAAAAATACTTGATTTAGTAAAAAAGTGAAAATACTTTTGTGCAGTACTTTGGTAAATGTACTTAGTTTAATTACACTGTGGAACACATATAAAGTAGTTACAATTGACTTATTGAAATATTAGGAGCAAAATATAAGTAATACAAAGATAGAGCTACAGTAAGAGGGCCATCCTACAAAATTAATACTTCTACTTTTGAGTACATTTTGATGATAATGCTCTTACTAAAGTAATATTTTGGATGCAGAACCTTTAATGGGGTGTTTTTATACTGTGGTGATGCAGGTTTATCTAACTAAGGGATGCCTCTTTCATCTCTGCCTGGAACCTTCAAATGTTTTGTGCAGGTGTGCCCGAGAATGTGCATCTCCAACTGTGTGCTAACTAGGTGTGTAGAATTGTATGTGCAAACACAACCAGTCATGTGTGGGTCTCTGTGGTTTGTGCATGCACAGTGATCTTTTCACCATTTGAGTGTGCCCTGTAATGGCCACATGATAGCACAAAATTATTCTCAAATGTTGCAATCATTTTTGCCCGTTGTCTCAAAACTGCACATTTGCAATTCATCAGTGGCCTTGTCAGCCTCCTGGCCTCCATGAAGACTTTTTTCTCATCACACTTTTTTTCTTGGCACCGACAGATCGTATTGATTCATTTCGTCAGAGCTATTGTGATCTGATCACTTCATGTTGGGTGAAGTCACAGATTTCATTTGCTGTTAATCACCGTAGCGAGGACACAGATATTTGCACCTGCAGCACTGCAGGCAGTTTAGTAGCACAGTTCCTTGTTCCCTTTCCAGTGAATAGGCGAAGGTTTCACATTGCATCATGAGTTTGTGAGTGAGCACAGAAGCCTTACAGGTGAGGCCTGCAGCTCCTGGAAGCAAGGAAAATATCTGAGAAATGAGACCTTGTTAAAACATGACTTCACTGGTGATGGAAAACTGAGTAATGGAGGAACCCAATTTCTATAGTTTCTGCTGAAACCCTGTTACTTTGACACTTGATAATTGTTTGGAACTGTGTTATGAAATATGTCCCTAAAAAGAATCCTCTTAATGGTTGTTGCAGCTAAAAACATTAAAACTTAATAGAAAAAAAAATTGTAATTACCTGTCAATTCCAAAAATATGTTTAAAAAAGAGAGAACGTTAATTAACTTGTACAGCCTCGTTTGGATGATGTGCAGTTGTTTTTATTTAAGCAACTTTGAACAACTAATACATGCTTTCTGGTAACATCTGGTCAATTAAGCCATAGTTAATCTAATAAATATATCTCTGATGCGGTATGAGCTCATATCTTCTTTCAGCATATATTAAAGATTATTTGCTAAATTGATATAAAGTAACACAAATACTCAGTGGTGAAAGAAGTATTCAAGCCCTTGTAAAAGTCCTCCAATACAAGTGTTGCACAAAAAGATTCTAAAGGTGGATGAGTATCAGCAGCAAAATGTATTTAAAGTATTAAAGTGAAAGTTTAAATTTGGTCCCTGTAACTGATTTATTATACATGACATCATTAGTTCCTTAACATCAGTGTGTAAACTGCATGTTACTGTTGTAGCTGCTGGAGGTGGCGTTAGTTTGAACTACTTTATATACAAGGACAGCAGATAAACCTGAGGGGTCATGAGAAGATTACTGTGAGAGAAAAAACAAAAACAAAGTCGTGATACTCAAATTCAGTTTTTTGACTTTTTCTTCAATTTTTGATTTTTGGTGAAATGTTGAATCATTTGAACAAGTTTAGAGGGAAACATCACTATTTATTGGAGTTTATAAACAACTTATAAACTTAGAAAAATATGAAACGTGACCCCAACTACAAAATGCTGTTTTTTAAGACACCAGAAGTGAAAAAGATTGGAAGCCACCAGTTTAATCTTTAACAATATGTTGAATTTAAAAGTTTGTTATATTATCCATTGTGTCAAATCTTCATCTTGAAAGCAACTTCAGGTGTCAAATAAATATGATGGGGTAGAGTGCAATATGAACTCTACCCCAGTGAACTGTAGTGGAGTCTGAAGTAGTATCAAATGGAAACAGTCTGGTCCTCGGGTCTTTCATGACCCAAAATGGTTTTGAAAATGGGTCACGAAAGACCCGAGGACAACAGGAAGGTACAGTACTTAAGTAAATGTACTTTATTACTTTCACCTTTGTAAATATTAAATCAGCATTCTCAACCTGATAATCAGACTGCATTGCCATTTAATTTTCACTTCATTATTTCCATTCTGTTATTTCAGGTCCTCTGTCTCCCTGCTGCATTTTCAACACAAGTGACAGGAGGTCCACCGCCACAACTATCCGAAGTATGCTGGGCCCTGCATTTTGATGTTCCTTCAACAGTTTTGGTATGTGGTCCAGGTACTTTGGGGGTCTATTTTGAGAAGACCGTTGACACGTCTTTTAATGTGATTTATTTGGTGGATGACCTGCTCTGGATGACTTAGCACACAAATAACTTTACTAATGCAGCAGGAAAATACCAGGTTCAACGTTTTGACCAGTACAACAAGCTCACAAGAAAAGGTTTGTGTTGACGTTTGCAGCATGCTGTCTTTAGATTTCTTTGATTTGGTTCATTTGAGCAAAATTTAGTCAACTTGATTTTTATTACACTGCATTTTATTTTGAAAGTGATATTTCTTCCCAATGATAGCACATGTTTTGACAGTCACTCACCAAAGTAATAGGAAATAGTTTTGTTTTGCATTTAACATGAGGAAAGCATTAACAGCTTGTGCTACTATAACTGGTTCTCTTCATACTCACCCCACGGCCATTCGTATCCGTGTGCTGCTGTGTGAAGCTGTGACTGATGAGAAAAGTGGACGTGAGCCTGTCATGTGAATGCATTGTAAAGCGGATAATGACTGCACCAGATGAGCACTTGTCTTTTTTTTTTTCTGTATGTATGTTTTTAACACCATCCATATTGTTGTTTGTAAAGTTGGAATAGAGTGAACGTGTCAATGCAGGCATGTCCAAAGATTCCAGGGGCTGGTATGAGCATAATACATGCAGTAGCTTCTTACACTAGGTGAGCATGATGAGTCAACTTCATATTGTTCTCATTACATTTTTTCAGTGCTGGAGGGGTGACGTGATGGGGAGGGGGTCGGTGTGGATGTGGAAGGCCAGGAGCGATTCATCACGCTCGTCTTACTGGAGTCTTCAAAGATAACAAACCATCTGCTTCAGCTATTCATCAACTATAAAACAGAGAGGCGTGAAACCCAGCCAAATCATCATACTGGGACTGGATGGTTCTCGGGTGTTACAGGAGTGTGTGGAGATGCCTCGCTAATAGGAAGCAGAAACAGTTTGGGCACTGCTGTCGATTGCTGGCGGCCTGCTAAGTGGCGTGATGCGTGGCCTACAAGGCGGAAGACATGAGTGAGGAGGGGAAGGGAAAAGCAAGACAGATGTAGAGAAAGAGAAAATATAAAAGGACAGCATGCAGCATGGTAGACTTCATTAGCACGAGATGTACAAATCCTCCTGTTCAACAAATATAGGACTAAAGGCTCTGTCATGCCTACTGCAGGTTTGATTAGGATTAGGGTTGATCAATGAGTGATAACACCTCATTGCTCATAATATAATGACCGACAGAGCAGAAGTTGTGGGGTCTGCTCAGTAGTGGAGTGACAGGTGTGGTTGCTGTTTGGCCATTGTCCCATCCATTTATGTTGTTAAATGCAAATTCTTTCCTGTTTGTTTCATGGTACACTGACCCCTGGGTGAAATTGAAATTCTGTTCCCTGATTTGTTCTACTTGTTTTTTCTTACATTGTAGCTTGCAAAGCGTGACACTGCTTGCTAGTGGACCTGCACATTATACCTTCAAGTGCTGTGCAGTGGCCCTGAAAGCTCAGTGCACTGTGACTTAACGAATCACAGCCAAATATACCAAAAGCAGTAACGAACTGAGAAACTATCTCCACCAATTTGACAACACATTTAGCATTTAGAGAAAATTATGCAAAGTGAGACAATGAAACCAAACAGAAGAAGGTCCTGCAAATACAGAAACCAATGTCCAAAAATAGAAACACTGCAGACTGAACAGCAGATATCTGATGGCTGTTTCACAAAGGCTGGAATGGGGAATGGAGGACGCAGTGACGAGGCTACGTCAGCTTTATTGTGTTATCCAGGAGTTCTAAACCCTGCTTGAAAATTGAATACCCATAATAAAAAGAGTATATCTCTGCAACCACAATAAAAAATTATATTAAAAAAATATTTTAATAATAAACGGAACACTTGTGAAAATGTGTAAATATCGGTATATATGTCCATATTTTAATAATAGTTTTGCTAAGTCTTCTCCCTGGCCCCCAATTGGGGGCCTCTAGGGCTTAAAGGGTTAATTCTGATTTTATATATTTACTGTGCTACTTGCACAGTGTTTTCTGTATTTGCTGCCTATTTCTGAATGTAGGTTTTCTTTTTTCACAGCATTATTTTGCCTAAATCCTGCTTTTGTTTTGTGTATTTGACTATTTTTTCTGAACTTGTAGTTGGGCTCTCAGAGCTGCTGTCTGCAAGTGACATTAGAACTTTGATTTTGGTGTAAAACTGTTCTACTGGCTCAGGCCAAATGTGGAAAACATCCTGGACTGGTAAAGTTAGAGCAACAGTATTCCACCTGAGCAGGTGTTTTTTAGCAGCTGGACTAGATGCTGTTAATATTCCAAATAAAACCAGTTAGACTGTCTGATGTTGACAGATGTGTGTAAGGTGTTTGGTCAATATAATGTATGTTTCTCTCACTAGCTATTTTATATGGATTTTGCAGCAATTAGCCTAGCCAACTGTTTAAAAGGCAGTTATTATGGAAAGGAGATGACATTGTGTTGAGACATATTATAACAAATTACTGGCTATTATTTGTTGACACATTTAATGATTCATTTGCATTTGCATCCCCTGCCAGAATAAAGATATGAATGCTTCTGACTGCAGAAGGAACAGGTTTCTTTTTTTACCTGGTATAGAAATAAACTACAGTTAACAGGATATATGATATCTAGAGATAAATCAAAAGTTAGTCTTGATAATGAAGGCTCGGCTGTGGTGTGACTGTCAGCGTTCAACACAACCACATAATCTGCAGGTGTCCAAACACCTCCGTAGCTGTTTTTCTTCTATATTGAAAGTGTTAACTTTTACAGTTTTCATCTGTGTTTGTCTAATGAGGAGAGTGAATCAAGCGGTGCCGTGCCAAGTACCTGTCAGTAGGTAAGGCCTCACGGCAAGCGATGAGAGACAAACTGTACCACCACCCTAACCTGTTCTATCACGAGGGAGGCGTAGCTGGAGGTGCTCACCATGTCTGTTGTGCTCACACTTCAAGCCAGTGTCAGCTGCGATGAAGGTTTGCATTGTTGAAAGTAGGGACAAAATGGCGGTTAGTTTCCATGTCCTTTCAACAGGTGTTTACTTGTGTCTACATTGCTCACATCCTCACCCCGCAAAGACAAAATTGAAGCCACGGCTTGTTGGTTTACAGCTTCTTTGACAGGCTGGGAGGGGCAAAGGTGACTCTCGTGTGTGTTTGGCTTTGGTTGTTTTAATAGGCCTTGTCAATAGAATATTTCATAAAAGAAGCGATGGCCTGGAACAGTATTTGTTCCATCCTAGGAGAGGAATGTGCTTGTTTCATTCTTTGAAAGGTGATTTCTGTGTTGCAAGGCAGCGGCACCCAAATGGATTTTTGTCTGCCAGCACTTTTTGTTTCTTTGTTTTTAGTGTGAATGCATTTCTACCAATAAGGAATCTCATTCTCTCATCTGTCTTTGTCTCAAGTTTGTGCTCTCTGCAGGTTATAAGGGGGATTAAACACAGCTTTTGTTGTTGTAGAGAATATAATTATCACTGTTAGAATGCTTTAACTCAGTGCCCTCTCTGTACCCCAGCATGCATATTTCAATCTAAAATCATATATGAGAAGGGTCATTTTCTACATAGGTGTTTTACACAGAACTCTTAAAATGACTTTATATAAACCCATGAAATTTTAAATTACTCGATGCACCTTTGACCTGTCACATTTCATGGTTGGTTACTCGTAGGCCCAGCGCTTAGACATGCGCTGAGTGGTTTAATTAGCTGGCTAAATCAGAATGGTCCACCAGTCTAAATTCAATTAGGTCTTCAAACACGTTCTATGCCACCACAGACCAGAGGTGGAAAATTCAATTTATTTGAGGTAACTGGATACCCATTTACTAGTGAACCAAATTGCCTCCCCCTGGGTGTGCGTTGTATATGTTTACGAGCAATTCATTCAGCATCATTACATCATCTTGAGTGTATCATTAACTGCAGAGAAATAACAATTAGATGGTGTGTTAACGGATGCCACAAAGGGTGCGTGTTTACCAGCCACTGGGAAAGGAAGAACGGTTCAGAGAAATGTGTTTTTTTTCTGCTAGGGCACAAAGCTTTTCACTCGGAACCACACAAAATACAGCCATTCAATGCATTTGCACTCGTGCATTTAATAAAATCATTAATTGCTGAGCTGTTTCTAAATATTTTAAAATAGGCATACACAACACAACTGCACTTCTAAAGAAAAACCACCCAGTAGGCTAATGAACACAAGGCTGGCATTCCATCAGTGAGGAGAATGAACCCATATTAATCAAACCTTTTCTCTTTCACAAACCTGCTTCTCTCTCCACACAACACTGTGGCCAACTCATTAGCGGAGGCTTTGGGAATGCTTGTATAGCTATGTGGAGTACAAAGAGAGAAAAGGCTGATCCCTCCTTTTTTCCTGTGCTCCCTTGCTCCTGACAAAGTAGAGCCGTGGTGAATAGCGGACGCAAAGGCAGAGTGAATGGAGCTGGAGGAGTGGGGCTCGTTCATGCAGAGAGCTCCCAGCCCCTCTATACCTGCCCTGGAGAAAAGAGTGGCCAGCTGCTGCTGAGCCTTTTTCCCTGACTTCAATAGAGACCTTGTGAAAGGAGCCTGGACAGGGTAGCTGAATACCGAGAGAGAGAAAGAGAGAGAGAGAGAGAGTGAGGAATGGAAGTTAGAGAGGAAACGCAAGCAGAAAAAGGCGATGTCGGGGGGTGGGGTGGGGGAGTAATTGGGAGCAGAGAGGGTATGGGGTTTGCATAAGCCCATCGTCATGCCCCTACTATGCATGGAGCTCTTGGGGTTGGTCTGTGATAGAGAAGAAGAGCAGCTTGGTTTAATCAATCATAATGGAAATTAGCATGTTATAATGAAGCAGTTGGAGAAGTCCATTATTTGGGCAGTTCAAAGGGGAGATTGACTTTGGAGCTAGGATCTCCATGTGCTGGCCAAATCAAGCTTGGCAGGGCCTCAGCTAAAGCTCAATGAGAGTCTAAGTACTTTAACGAGCTTTCAAATTCATGCCCGGCACAATAATAATGATATGCACACAGCAAGTTTCCCAATTATTTCATCCATGCAGTTATTTGAAGATTTATGTGGGTATATCCTGATTTCACGACTATTTTTGGAATAATTGTTCCTTGTCTTCATCTTGGTGTCCATCTCTCATCCATCCCTTATTAATCTTCCAGTTGCACTGATGTAACGTAAGCTGCTAAACTGCTAAATGTCAGCTTGTTTTCCTCCCCATCTCTTTTCTCTCTCTCTCTATCTCATCAATATCTGCATCTCTCCTTTTACCTAATTGAGCTGCTGCTTCACCTCCTTCTGTGGATTGTACCTTCTTATTTTGATGCCAGTTTCTTCACTCCTTTCTCTGCTCCTTCCCCCTTGCCTGTCCCCCGGCCTCTGCTGCTGCTAATAAGATAATGGGTGCCATGTTATGCACACTTAAGACCCACAGAGAAGCGCCGAGGGCTGTGTGCACACGTGTGTGAATGTGTGTGTCCCTGAGCCTTCTCCATCAGGCTATGGGGAATGCAGGATATGCTTGAAAGTATGTAAAATTTCAGGGATTGCAGAGGGAGGGAATTTGACCATTTCTTCAAAGTCAAAGTCAAACTTTAGAGAATTACACATGCTAGCCTTCAGATTCAGGCTTCCACAAGGCAAACATTTTAAAGAACAGAGAGACAAAGTTTCACCAATTCCAGTGTTTATTAGAAGCAAGGGTGTTTATGCTCTCATCTACAGACACTGCAGACAGTATTTGGTCCTATAGGGCTGTGGACCTTTGGTTAACTGGGAATTTATCAAGTTTCTATGTAACTGCCTGAATGGAGTTAATTTAGAGACTGTCCTCCTCCAAAAAACAATTCCACAGGTCCTTTGCGCAAGCAGCTTATTATGACCTATTGTATATTCAACTCATGGTTGAAATGCACTTATTGTAAGTCGCTTTTGATAAAAGCGTCAGCTAAATGAAATGTAATGTTTTGAAGTTAAGCAACCTGTCATAGTCGTAAATATATGGAATATGGAACACGTTACCAATGCTGAGAGGTACTCTGAAATTTAGATTTATTTATTCAACGTCAAAAATGAACACACGCAAAAGACAATGCAGGTTACAGGTTGATCCTTTTGCATGTGACTTGATGGATACATGCTATTTGAATGCAACTTTTACAACTCCCACGCTAGTAAATACAACCACATGGCACCAGTGTTAACACCATTAGATTAAAGTTATTCAGACATTTACAGTAGAACCACATACTGAAGTAGGACCATATTAACCAAATCAGAAGGCATCATTCACTGTTCATCCTTGTATTGTTTTTTTTAAATTGCATTTCCTGTTGCCTTGGGTACAGGAGACTGCAATTTGCTACCTGTTTTTAGCCACGAATCAGCTGCATTTTTTAAAACCATCTTTACTGTTTCCATGACTACAGAGATTGCATAATGCTGGGTGCATGTTCACTGCTCATTTTCAACCAGGATTTGGGGGAATTTTTTTTTTAACTGTGTTAACTTTTACCTTGGTTGTAGGAGAACGCTGTTTGCTTCCTGTTTCCAACCACAAGTTGTGATCGTTTTTGTAAAACTGCTTTTCCTGTTGCCATGATGAAACTGCTGTTTGCTTCCTGCTTCCCACAATTAGTTGGAACTACGAGTCGGGACAGGTTTTTTGTAAAACCATGTTTACTCTTGCGATGATGACAAACTTTGCATTACCTTAAGGAAGTAGTAAGTGTAATGTAGAACACGGTTCAAGTCATCATTTTAGCTGAATCCATTACATTTCCCAAACCTCAGCCAATTCCTTTTGAATTTAGGAAACACTTGTGTGAGCCATATTTTATGGCATAAACAAACGACCTATATCAGTTGGAGGACTTGTTGTTGACTTAAACATATATGCTATGTAGTATTAAAATGGACCCAGATTATATCCTGACTGAGTTACAGTATGTTTTCACATTATGAAACTGAACAGTTTTCTATTGTTATTCACTCCTAGAAATCTTTGATAGTAAATTGTATTACAAATGGCTGACTTTTGCAGGCTGGATTATCTTGATACTGAACAGTGGAATACAGTAGGTGAGATAGAGAATGATTTATAGGGCATTGAAAATATGTTCCATTTATTTGCATCTGTTTGTTGGGAAACGGGTGGACAGCAACGAAAGGCCTTTTTGAGCTTTCCTGAGTTTCAGCCAGATTTCGGAAATGCTGTTTAACTTACCTAACAGATGTTTGCTGCTTCTGATGTACGGCCAGTTCCTTAACAGATGCAGGGTTTGCAGGCCTTAATGCTCTCAGCTGAACTTTAAGGCCTTCACGCCTCTTGTATTCCTTACTGAAACACTGTCAGAGTTAAATAGCAAGGCATGGCTATGAGAGAAAAACACTTAGGGAATGAGTGAAAGGGAAAGTTAGAGTGAGATTTCCTACTGTTTTCTCCCCTGTAAAAGCGCAGGTACTGGAGATAAAGTCAAAAAGCAGAGCCAGAAACTGCCAGGGTCCTACAAACAGCTGGAAAAGTTTTTGATGGACATTTATAACATTTTAGCATGCACCTCCACTTTAGTTTTTGGAGACAGGGCTGGAAGAATGCTGGACTTCAGAAATCAAATGAAATGCACTAAACTCACATGCGCACAAATGAACACACTATTTTCATTCACGCACACACACAGGCACACATGGCTGGTAGCATTTGGCATGATGCAAAAAGCCGCAAAACACCCACGAATGAGACGTTTCTTGGTGGTTTTTGGTTGTTCAATGTGCTCTAACTATGAACACACAGCAGATGTCGGGATTTTTGTAGTAGGTGAGGCTTTGAATTTAAGTTAATAATGAGATATGGACATCTGAGACCCATGTTGTAAACATCTTTTTATTTCACTACTGGGGTCATTCAACAGGTTGCATTTATTCCTCGTTAACTCATTACAGCCACTGTCAGCAATGAATTGTCATTCACACTCTTCTGGATCTTTTCCATCTCGACTAAACTCCTGCAGATCAATTTAACCTCTTGCACTCCAGACATGATGAGGTGATTCGTTTTACTGGCAAAGTGCTGCTACGTGTCAAAACTGCCTGATGTTCCCCATTCTAGTTCACACACACACACACACACACACACACACACACACACACACACACACACACA
Organism: Brachyistius frenatus; assembly: GCF_029030835.1. Lineage (NCBI taxonomy): Eukaryota > Metazoa > Chordata > Actinopteri > Embiotocidae > Brachyistius > Brachyistius frenatus. The sequence goes on from NW_027210603.1 coordinate 6,285,015, forward strand.
CACACACACACACACACACACACACACACACACACACACACACACACACACACACACACACACACACACACACACACACACACACACACACACACACACACACACACACACACACACCCTCCTGTGCTGAATTTGTTGTGCTTATTTAGCATGGGCACCTCAGGCTGTTTGATACCAGGAGTGTGACAAGGCAGATGATCCACAGTTCCGCATGTCTAACTCCAACCAGATACTCACAATTTCTCTCTGTCTCTTGCTTTATATTCTCCTGGCTTTGTTTGACTCAGTCTGTTCATATGGACTTAGTGATGGTAAAAGTCTACAATACACTACAAAATGCACTGCAATATAATACAGAAAAACAAATATATTAAGGAATACATGTAAAAATAAGCAATAGAACAATGCTCAGTAGAACTGTTTTTATTTAGGGGAGAAAAAAGGGAAACAGATATTTTGAGCAAATATTTTTCTGCGACTTGTGTCCTAATAATACTCATTTTTTCCCAAGTTAAACACACCAAGGTTGATTAAAACATGGCTATTACAGGGTATTTACAGTGTAAATCAAATTCTGGGCTGAGGTGAGATGTGGAGCGCTCAGGTCTGGCAGTTATATAGAGTGGAGAAGATTGATTGTCTTGGATTAAACACAGTTATCTCAGATTTCATATTGGACCTGTTTGGAATAGGGTATCCCCTCTTTATATTGCCATACATAGCTGGGAGCTCCATGTAAATAAAATGGACATTTATTTGTGTTTAATATACTGTTGTTTAAAAGAAGGCTTCCAATGTCAGTATGTTTACTTTGAATGTCTTTCAGGTTTCTATGGACATGCATGCTTGGCATATTGTGTTTCTCCACATGCCCTGCCTGTTATGTGCGTGTATATGTCAACATGCATGAAAGCATACATGGAGGCATGCAAACAAACACATGTGCTGTGAGTTACTGACCCATTTGCAGGTGTGAATATGTGTGTGTGTGTGCCTGCACACATGAGCAGTCTACAGCAATAATGACACCAATGCTTCCTGTGTGAGCTCTCCCCATCGCACACTGGCTTTTCATCTCCAGCTTCCCTCTCGTTTTGATGGTAGATCGGACAGGAAAGCCTGTCTGATTGGAAAGATTAGTGAAGCATCTGCCAGCTGTTAAAGAAACATGTGAAGATACAAAAATGTTAACAGATACACTCCGTTACTGTGTCCTGTATCCTTTTAGAGTTTTAAGGGCTTAAAACTGCTTTAACTGTTATTCTCCTGGCTGGGTAATCAAAGCATCTGTTCACCCAAATTACAACAACAACAACCCTATTGTTCTACATCCATGCTACAGCTATATGAAGCACAGACATATGCACAATGAAAATGTTTACTTACATGTGAGGCAGGTTTTTAACATGTTTATGAAAAGTCAAGAGATCACCAAAATCATGAAATGTCTAAAACCACAGGCCCACAACCCAACCAATTCATTGGCTATGGTTGCTAATTTCATTTTGTTCCACAGTGGAGCATCAACTAATGGTGTTAAACAGACCCATCAGTCCACTAGAGGTACTGTGTCAGAGTAATGTTTTGCCTCGAAGAGGCACAAAAATTACACGCATGTATGACCAGCGTTGAAGAAGAAAGTCGTGACAGAGATCGTGTGATGAAGTACAAAAAGTGATCGAATCCAAACCACGGAGGAAGTTGAGGGTGGTTGGATGGAAACAAATACAGGACTTTAACCTGGATGACCTGGTGTTGGAGTCCGTGACAAAGCAAAACTTAACTTGAATTTCTTAACTTAAATAACGAAACATATTTCACTTGTGTAAACTATGTTAATAATGTTACTTATGTAAAATGACTTATTTAACCCAAACCATCATTATTTTGTTAACCCTAAACAAGTACTTTTGCTGCCTAAACCTGAGGTGTATAGTAAAGGCAAAATGTAACGGTGTTGTCTGAGGATTGTCAAGTGAATTGCTTTGGCGTGATATGTTGGGTTGCATAGAGGAATCTCGCAAAAGTGGCTTAAGACGGATTTTCTTATTCTTACCCCTACTGCTTGCAGGGAGTTTTAGTTTGATTTGTTCTGGTTTGGAGACATGAATCTGGGATTTCTGTCCCTTACCCTTTAATGCAGGATTTAGAATGTATGTGACATGGTCCATTGAGCCACAAAGAAAGTTGAATTCAACTGTGAATTGATGAAAATATTGCTTTTAGTGTTTGCTATCCTGTGAGAGAGTTGTATGTCATATTGCCAGTTTGTCATCATAACGCCACAGCTTTTAATGAAAACTCTTGTCTGGTGACAGTAAGATGGTCTCATGTGGAAAGAAATCTGTCAGACAGGAGCCCGTGTGTCTCTGCCAACCTTACCTCTTCGATTTAGAATTGCTCTATCGAAGATTATCAATCACACTGCAGTTTGGTCCTCTGAATGCAGGTCACGCTAAGAGGACAACAAAGCTTAAGTTAATATTTTACCCATAAATTCCAATTCTGTCTTCTGTCCAGTTGCACACCCAATGGTTTGAAAACATGGCAAGGTTTTGATTTGATTATGCAGCTGCCATGAACAGTGGAAGAGAATATTATCACTCGAACAGAACTGACCTGAACAAAAGTAAGTCATTCATTCTTTTTCCAAACAGATTTACAGCCAGTTTAACCTTGTCAAGAAACATTGAAGTCTCTGTATCATATGACACAAACATGTTGAATGAATGTTCAAAGCTGCCATTCAGTGTTTGACCTTTCAAACAATCAGAATGAAACAGAAGGTTACTGGAATGTGGAAATGAAAATCAGCATTTGTCACAGCAGAAACATTTAATCTGCACCTGGAATAAGTTGCTTGCACAACCTTCACACCTGCATTCCCCAGACTTGTTTGGTGTGTGTGTTGGCTATAGGTTTCTGTGCAGGAGAGGGAGAGGAAGAGGGAGGAAGAGAAAATGAGCCACAGATAATGAAAAAGTAGACGGAGAGAATACGATTTAGAGATGAAACCTAAACAAGTAAAGACAGACTAATATATTGACACGGCAAAGGCTCCAAGCGACCATTTTCTTTCTCACTCCCTCTGGGAGAGGCTGTAAAGTTTCTGGATGTTTTTCCAGGCCCCCTCTCTCAGCTCTTCTTTTATTTTCTTTCTGTGCAGTTGCAACTCTCCTGCATGTCAATAGCCTGGTTTCAGTCAACCTGCAAAGCATTAGGTCCTCCTTAAACACTCTTATCATTATCTGGTATACAGGCCAGTGACTCAGAATCATGAAGACTGTTGTGGTAACAAAGAACAACAAGTCCATACTTTCTGTTTTCATTCACATTATTATTATCATGAAGATATAAATATCCTCCTTGAAGGTGAGGATTTTCTAACAGTAAATGGGATGATTTTGAGGGTATAACACAGTTGCTGAACTGCTGTTTACTTAATATTACATGCTTATAACGAACCAGATAAATTGGTGTTCTGAAGTAATTCTGTGCATTCAGAACAGAGATGTTCATTCAGCTCAGCTGCCACGTGATGCACAGACAGATGGAAAATAAGCCATGATTACTTACTTTTGCTCATTTATCTTTAAATGCTTGTATTTAAACACAATTATCTCTATTGCAGAGCCCATCACGATGGGACAACATAGGACATCTGTGTGTGTGTGTGTGTGTGTGTGTGTGTGTGTGTGTGTGTGTGTGTGTGTGTGTGTGTGTGTGTGTGTGTGTGTGTGTGTGTGTGTGTGTGTGTGTGTGTGTGTGTGTGTGTGTTCATTTGCACATGTGCTGTTAAGTCTGGGGACTGCTGAAAAATTTGACATGGTCAGGTTCCAAGTATTTTTCTTGGTCTGAAATTGCTGTATTTTGTGCTCTCACTCAGCAACACACTACAGATGTTTTCAGGTGAACCGCCTGGACAGCTTGTTACAGCTTTGAAAAAGTCACGGCTCCCTCTGATTAATCATGTAATGCCCTGTCGTGTTCAGCTTTGGACCATGCCTTCATGCTTGTTAGGCTGATCTGCCTTCTGAAAGAACCGGCATTATCCATTAAAGAGCTGGTATTATGGCTATACATGTACATTGACAGCTGGTAGTTAGTAGTGAAACAAGTGTTCAGACCAATTAAAAGGTCAGCATTTCAAATTTTGCTTTAGTAAAAGCCTGCAGTCATTTGCAACATTAGAAACAGTGGCTAACAAACAACTCAAGGCTGCTCAGGGTCCAATTACTTGTTTTGGAACATCTGACTGTATCACATTAATTTCATCAACAAATATAGTTTCCCTAGCTCTTAGCAAGCTGAAGCTGTTTAAACTTTCTATTACTTCTGTCACTTCTTCCCCATGTTAAAGACCTTTTCATTTGGTTGAAAGCTCTGGAACAAGCCTGGAAGTGGCCCCTGAGTGAAGATGTTTTTTTTTTTTAATCAAAAGTGCAGTACACTTAACAGCAAAATGTATGCAATTGTCTTGTGGGCAGGAGAACAAGCTATTTAAACGTTTATTTATTATCTCTACAACATGAAGTTTTTATATTAGAAGAAAGTTGCCTATTTAAATATGTAGCAGATATGAAGCTATATTAACATTAATTTGGAGGTGTGTCTTTGTCTTTGTAGAGCTGTGTGGAACTACTGAGACTGTGCAGATAGTACTCTGTGGGTTTGTCAAAATGAAGGACCCCTTTTACATTAAACATAGTCCTTTAATCTATTGATTGTGTACAAATCTTGATTAGTGTAGCTACAAGTATCAAAAAAGTACTGTATGCGTTGTCAACATCCAAGCAACATGTTGATGCTGCAGGTTGCATTTTTACTTGTAGCAAGATGAAATAGAGCTAATATTGTACTGCTGTTACACGATGTAATTGTATGCTGAAATTTTAGACCACTTTGTGCAATCTCTTTCTGATTTTAGACACATGCACTTTGACCCCAACAGTTGCAAGAGTTGCCTGCTGATGCAGTGATGAAATTTTTGTCGCCTATGGAGATTTATTTTTTGCATCAAAGTCTGCCGTTGGACCAAATTTACTGGGGCGGCCAGTCATAGACAAATTGGCAGTCATTTTAAACCTACACCAATTGCAGATAATTTTTCTTTTGGTGGATTGATTTATTTCACATAATTTTGTTTTTCTTTTCAAATCATTGCCAGACTCATAGGTATCTACAAACCTTTTTTTTTTTTAAGGCTTTGGAGACCTCTTTAGATGTTGGTGTGATGACACAACACACTTGAATTAAAAATGTCATTTATTTCAGCATATCACCTCTTTTGAAAAAGGATAACATGTTTACTCTGTCAGATATGTTGAAAAAGTCATTCATTTCCATGGGACGAACCATTACTGCTAGTGGGAAACAGGATAAGAACCCTGCTGAATCAGTCTGTACAATTGATATTTTCTGTAGGCTACGTTAGATATTTTTGTTGCTTTAACAGGGGCACTGCAGTCATTCACACAAAATCCTTTGCCCATAAATGAAGGATATAATGTACCATTAGCTTTAAATGGCTTGTGTCCAATAAGCAATCAAGCTTCATTGTGAAGATATGGAAGTCACCCAAAAGCTATATAAATGAGCTGTGGTGTGTCTTTAGAAAATGCCTCACTGGCCACACAGTTTGTTCAATAGACTCAAAGGAGGAAGAATGTGTGCACCAACATGTTCAGTGTGATGATTAGTCTGCTGTGGCCCAAAACCAGAGGCTTGAGCTTATACAAAACAAGCCAGCTAGAGGGGAGATACCAGTCCAGAGCCAGTTGTAGCACAGGTGCAGCTCTGCTGTCTCCCTCAGCTAAAAAAAGAAAAAAAACTCGACCCTGTGACACACAAACAAAAACAAACATTGAACTGTGCACCGATGGTAGCCATTCCATTTTTTTCTCCTTCTCTCTACTTCAGCATTTTCTTACAAAGCTACAAAGTAAACAGAGTACCGGGTGAAAAAAGGGTAAACATGGGTTGTTGTGACGTGTGTGGTGAGTGAGTGACCGTGTGTGGTGGACATTCCTGATACTGAGCCTCTGGTGCTATTTTTCTTTCCTTTGGTCCCCCACCCAGGGCTCACCTGTTGAGCCATGACAACCAAACAAATGGCTTCCATTGCTGCTCACAGTGACCTCTGACCTCTGGGCTTTGAGTTGCCCTCCAGAGAGGGGCTGTTTCAGAAGCCTTCCTGGTTCAATAACATCTTTTCCCCCGGAGCAGCTAAAGCGCTTAGCTGTTTAACACCTGTGGCTCCATCCCCCTGAGCTCCAACACAACTGCTCTTATCTTCCAGAAATCCTCACACAATGCCCAGTCGTTTGTCATGGCTTGTCCTTTTGAACATCTGAATGCAACTGCAATTTGTATGATTTTTGTGAGATTGAAAACAGCAGTATTTTTTCAAGTAAAAAAAAAAAAAAATGAGCAGGAACTGAAATTAACCACATATACAGTATACAACACACTGTAGTCACTGTACATATGCACATAAGAAGTCTGCAATCTGAGAAAACCATGAATTTTTAGCTGGCTAGCCATCTCTTTTAGTTTATATTCTTTGTTTGTTTCCTACTGTATTTATTAAGTTAATTAATGTAAATCTTCAACAGGGTGCCAAATAGTGAACAAAATTTGTCACTTGCAAAGTAATTTAACATTGTGATATAATAATCAGAGTAATTAATGAGACAGTTTTAGAGATGTAAATTACAATGCCTGGGTATAAAATGACAGCACATTAAATCACTCTGAGCCACATGCATACTGCAAAGTAACATAACACTCAATGTGGAAGATCTAAAACCCGCTTTACAAATATTTAAATAAAAGGTGTGAACAGAGCCATGTTGGCTGATGTTAACGTGCAGGATGACAATTCTTCCCAAAATGTTACACAAGTTAGAGAGCTGATCAAAGGTATTAAAGACATACAGATGTGTGCCTTGAGAATTTTAGTGAGGTAGACCTTGTGTTTATGAACAAGACACATCTGGACCAAGACCTCTCCTCTCCTCTCCTCTCCTCTCCTCTCCTCTCCTCTCCTCTCCTCTCCTCTCCTCTCCTCTCCTCTCCTCTCCTCTCCTCTCCTCTCCTCTCCTCTCCTCTCCTCTCCTCTCCTCCAGTTGTTTTTCACTCCTGACACTACACCACCTGTGTCACTGCGGACCTATCTAACCTCTGATGTGCTCGCCTCTGCTGAAACATTCGCAATTCATCAGCCTCCAAGCGGGAGAAAATGACTTCACACTCATGCATGAGTGCACTCAATCTGAGGTAGATATTCACTCACCTACTGCATGATAAACAATCCCTGTCTGACCTCATGAATAAAATAAATAATCTGCTTTGTAATTTACAATGGAAATTTAAAACCATCATCCTGTGTAGTTGTGTGAGACATGCACACACAACTACACATTGTTACTCCAGTTGCACACTTGCACCGATATTTCCCCCGTGCCTTGGCTTCTTCTGATGCTTTTTTTTGGTGTGGTATGCAGATTATTCTCATGGTTCAGTCTATAAAGCAGCAACAGACTTCAAAATGCTGCTGTGTGGCTATTTCTCAGAAACCTTGAAGAAACACACGATGTTTTCCTTCACACCAAAAGCAATGTGGTTTAACCGCATCTACGACCACATGTTATATGTACTCTTCCATGAACCCATTAAAGTAGGCAATATAGTTACACAAATGCCCCACAAGCAAATTCATTTAATGCAGTTAGATTCTGATTGGGAAACCTTGTATTGGAAGGGTTAGACCCTGTGTGTTAGGTCTGCAGCATACCACCAGCAACACGTAACTGCTCGTATCAAGCTGATGCAGATGCACTGAAAGGCTGCAATCCAAGACTGTGCTGCCAAACGCTCCGACAAACAACAGCAGCACCTGCCTGAAATCTGGGAGTGAACAGAGCGTAATGCCTTGGCTTCGGAGTGTGGATGTGTGTGTGTGTGTGTGTGTGTGTGTGTGTGTGTGTGTGTGTGTGTGTGTGTGTGTGTGTGTGTGTGTGTGTGTGTGTGTGTGTGTGTGTGTGTGTGTGTGTGTGTGTGTGTGTGTGTGTGTTTATGTGTGTGTGTTCTTTCAGGAGTGATCGTGATGAAGCAGGACTCCTATTAGGTCATCAGTTTTGGCGTCTCTACAGCTGCTGGGCTTGACTGGTGGAGACATGTCCACATATGGAGGTTCTTACTGCTCACAAGTATTTCATATGAACAGCACATTGCTCTGAATTAGAACCAGAAAATGTGACTTTTTTGTGCTGTAATGGGCCAGATGATTGGCCTCAGGTTTGTTTTACTCTTAAAAACAAATATTAAATTGAGTTATGATGTGGCTGGTAAAAAGTATTGATTGCTGTTCACTGTATGAAAGAGATTCATTAAAGCTAGATACCAGTATTCATCAAAATATTCTTAGGTTTTCATTGATTTTGGTCAGTTTCACCCATCATCCCTAGACTGTAACCAGATCAACAATGGGACAGGGAGAATCAGCTTCCTACACAAGTGGCAACCCATCAAGACATCACCCAGTGGTTTGTAAACTGATGCTTTGCAGCCCTGAGTCTGACATTTTGGCTGTCACCATCTTGTTTTTTTTGAGCCAGAGCAGAATTATCTTCATAATATATGCACAATATGGATAGCCACAGGTAAATAAGAGTACCATTGGAGCCAGAGTTTTTTTTAGAGCCAGCCCCTGGTGGCCCTTGGTGATATTGTGCTTTAAGGCACTTCCACATTGGCCTCACTTTCCAGGCCTGGAGACTGTTGTTGCATTTAGTGCTGTTTTCCATTTGGCTCTACAATGAAACAAAATAACACTTTGGACTATCAGCATTTAAATCTATTGATTAACTCATAATCCATATGCTCACAAGACATAACCTCCAGTTTCTTAACTAGAAACCCCCACACATCGTCAAACGCTATCAGTGCCATTCAGCTAGTCCACTGAAGCTGCTGGGTGAGAATCTGTGCTGTGTTTAGTGAAGGAGATTGTGTATTTTGAGAGTGTATTGGGAGTACAGCAGGTCAATAAATATTTGATGACAGTGCCACCTCTCCTCAGCGCCTAAGCCCAAGCTGATGATCTCCTGACCTTCAGACACCCAGGGCCAGATTAATTATTAAGATCAGAGCTGTCAGTCACGAGTGCCGGGCCAGCTCCAGGTGGAATAGAGATGGAGGGCTATCTGTGGTTGCATCTCGCTCAGATGTCAATCGCCAGACCACCACCTGCTGATTGGACACTTCAACCAAAGGGAAAATAAGTTTCTGTACGCTCAGCAGAATTATCGTTATAATATATGCACAATATAAGCTGTTGCAATATGGATAGACAGATGAAAGAGTGATAGATGTGTAGATAATAGAAAGTTTTCTTTTCATCCTTTGGAATGATGATGGATGCATACAACCTGACATCTGAAATTAATGGGATTCTTTTATCATTCTAGCAAGGCATATGGAGAGCCTATCTTTAAATATGCCAGATGTTTCAATTGTCTTTCTAGAGACTTCTGCTTTTTATTATCTCATTATTTCCTGCTAAAATAGTTATCTCATGAATGTAATGTCCGTTTTGATGAGATTATGAAGGATTGTTCTGGGATTTTGGACATGGTGCAGAGTTCCTGGGGTCCTAAGGTGTGTGAGGGACAGCAGACTATTGAGCTGATTGTGACCTGCTAAGCGTTGTTTGGGTGGAGCCCTCCAATTTCACCACTCAGCTGTTGAAAGCTGCTGTGTTTGTGCTGGCCCATATGGATTAATCAATGAGTGTGTGTGTGCTGGCATATGGGACTTTAGCTGAGAGTGTGATTCACTGCTTGCCTTCATCTTTGAATGTTTGTGTGTGAGTAGCGAGTGTTCATCTCTGTGTGTGTGACTTGTGTGTGTATCTGTCGGAGTGTATCCGTCAGCGTTTCCTGAGGACTGTGATCCTGTAGACTGCTTCAACCCAGAGTAACCTTCTCGCGTGAAGGTGTCGCATATGATACTTCCTCAGGTCTTGGCCAAACATCACCCGATCCCTCATCCAACACTCCAGCCTGATCCCTTCCATCCCCTGTATTCCCTTTCTGCAGTCCCATAGCCACCTTACCGCCACCCCTTCCCTTCTCCTTGCACTGGACATTTAGTCGCCACCCCGCCCAAATCCCTGCTTCGTGTCACCCAGCCCCAGCAACAGCTGGGCTCGACTTGCAGCTGATCGACACTTTTGCTTTGTTTGGCTGTGGCTGGATTTTGTAGCAGGGTGACAAGGGACTAAAGCCAGCTTCTGTGAGCAGAGAAAGTTGTGTCTCACACTGAGATGTGCTCACATTCAAATTTATGTTTCATTAGGAAGAGTAAGCTGTTTTTATTGTGATCTCGAAGGAATAAGTCTCACATTTTCACTCTGGGAATTTTAAAGCTCCTGATTAACTCCATTGAAGTTGGAGACAATTCAAAGACTTTTTGATTGAAAACATCAGCTAGACAAACAATCCAATATTCAACAAAACATGTAATATACCCGTGAGTCCAGTAGACAAATCTGTGTCAGTGTCACGTTTTGTCTTGAGTAGGTGTGTAAAGTAAGGTGCCTTAGCTTTAGGTGCCAAAGACCATTTGGTTAGGTTGAGTAAAAGATCATGTTGGGTTTAATGTGACAGGGTCGCAACTTGGTAAGGTGTATAAACTCAAACCATTTGGTTATGGATTGAGAAAATATCCAAGTTTGGGTTAAAAAAAAAAGAAGTAATTTTACATAAGTAATGTCAAGTTAAATACATTAATTCAAAAGAAATCTAACTTAACATTTGCTTTCTCATGGGCTAGATCATTAGTCGGCCAGTTGACCGACCGGTTTTTCAATCTGGTCATACGTGCGTGTACTTTTCATGTGTTAGCAAAACCTGACACGTTATCCTCAAGTGGACTGATGACATGCTTTAGTGTGATACCAGGCTGGAACAGATCTGTGCAGAGCTTAATGGCAGACTTCACTTTGCTGCATTTTCATAAATCAGATACAATTGTTAAGATGGGCAAACATGAAAAACAAGAATATGATTATAACCAACAGTCACAAGAGAGCAATTTATTTTACCATCAAGTAGATGACTTTATTGATTCTTTCTGAGTACCTACTCTCTAATTTAACAAAACCACATGCATTTCAAAATTAATCCATGGTCCCACAAAATATTTTGAGACTTCCCATCCATCTTGTATTTCTGGCCAACTTCTGTGTCCTGTCGACAGGGAGTTTCAACCACGATAAGCAGGGACAACGACATGGCATTTCATTTTTTTTTTTAGAGTTAAATGCAGACAGGCCCATCTAATCAGATCTCTGAGAGGCCTGATTGGTTTAATGGCGATCATGAGTGACAGGTGACATTGTCGTTTCTCAAAGGCACATGCCTGTGAAAAGAAGAGGGTTGGCATGGTTGATACACAGCAGATTGCCCCCAGCTGTCATTGTGTGGTAATAAATGAAGGGCTAAGGATGTTCTTCTACTCGGATCTGACAAACAACATTAGAGTGAAGTGTACTGATCCTTATGGATGGATTACAAAAGAAGCCGATCGACATGACAATCAAAAAATGAATGGTGGACTGTTACTTGTTGGCATTCATGGTATGAGAAGGTTGGGGAAAGGGTATCATGTTAATATGATGTGTACTTGAATGAAGAAGCACTCACGCATCCTTCACATGTTCACTTGCATGACTCCTCAAATGTTTTTAAACAATCAAGCACTCATACCCCCCTCACACAAACACTTGTTTGAAACATAGAGACGATTCTTTTTTTTTTTGCAATAAGAATAAGTGAGCCAGCATCAGACTTATTATGCCCAGTAGACACAGGTTTTGTGTTTATTTCAAACACAGTGTCATCTTTGCTATCTCAGCTATGGGCATCAGGGGAGGCATTCTGCTCCGGGCTTGGATTCTTATGGGTTTCCTAAGTGAAAAGACAGGCCCTGCCAGGATTACTCCTCCACTTTACTGCAATGGCTTTTCCAGGGACTGGACACTTGCATACAGTAAAGCTCTTTCATGGGAGGGGGTAGGAGGTGGGGGGGTTGGTCTACTGTCAGCACTTTTTTTGGACAATGCTTCCACAATAGTTCAACTATCCGTCTGCTTTGTAGATCTCTTGTATCTGGCAGAGAACACCAAGAGATATTTCATGTAGCTTGCTATCAGCTGGGACCACAGTGTAATGTTTCAGTGGCTGTGTGTTTAATGTCTCCAGCAGCACAGTGCTTTATACACAAAATCAGCAAAAAATAATCAGCCTTATCATTTTACCTACATCAACACCCAGCCAGTGAAATATTATCAAGTTAAATACAGGTGCTGGATATGACTGGTAGTTAAAATCCGATGTGTGTCCAGTTTCATAACCTGTGAGGAAGACATATTGCGGGTATCAAATGATCAGCCGTGCTCTATTTCTTGCTTGATTTTCAATTTCATTTTCTCACACTCTTGATGTCTCTTAAACACGTAGCCCTATCCATCACTTTTCCCCCTCTCACCTTTACCATTTCTCATCTCCTGTCACTTTACTTTTTTTTCTCTTCCCTCCTCTGTGTCAGTACCTCTGCAGCCTCTCTCTGTTGCTGTGGCTCGTCAACATGTCGTGATCAAAGTGTATGTCTGATACGATGCGTGTCTTGGTTTGGGTTAAAACACGTCATTTTATGATACTTCACAAATACATTTTCACTTCCTCACGGACTTGCTCCTGGGTGAAAGTCCTGTGTTTGTTCCATCCAACCTCTCCAAACCTCCTCCTGGTATGAACCTTGTCACGCTTTTCACTCCATCAAATGACCTCCTTCTTCAAAACCAAATGCCACCTTCTGTGTGTCTCTGACAACAATGGCTTTGACAAACCGGCAGTATTTGACGTCCTGGAAATGAGAATGGTTTGTTTTGCCTCTGACTGCAGACGGTGACCGGGAAGGTACTGCCTTTCCCTCAAATAGATTTCTGAAAGAATTTTCTAAACTCTGGTTGAATTTATCTACGAGACAAAAAGCTAACTTTCTCATTCATAAGGCATGAATGATACGAATTTTACCTCTTGATCATTGATCTTCATCTCATAAATCTGTCATTTCTCTGTTTCAAAGGCTGTCTAAGGTCAATATCTTATCCGGATACTCATGAGAAAACCAGAGGATTATGGTATGGATGAACTTCATCTTGTATTTCCTTGAAAGGCCCTAAGACAGAACCAGAGGTGAAGAAAGAGAGAGAGAAAAGGAGTTTGGCGGCTGGGATGGTGAACTTTTACCCAGTTCCACCTGGCTGCGGCGCATGGCTTTTCAACCACGGCAGGCCTCTGGGATCCGGTGCTCAGCGGAGCGGACTGTGCATACGGGCTGTGATCCTGTTTATATGTGTGTCTGGAGAGACAGCTGTCCAGCTCATCTTCCCCTGTTGCGGCCTGCCTCATTTATAATTAACCCAGATGACCAGGTGGCTATGTCCCTCTGTCCCTGCCAAGGCATGCTTCTTTCTGACCTCTGAACTTCTATCAGACATTCCTCGGCTCATGTTTATCGCTCACGTAGAGCCTGGAACAGTACGCTGTGGATACATACACAATTATACAAGACAGAGGGAGGGTATTGGTATGATGTAAGTAGTAGTAGTTGAAGTATTTGATGGATAATCAAATATTGTCTGAAACATTGTCTCCATCTGACAATTTAGGGAATTTTCTGAACCTTACAGACTGACTAACACTTTGAGGCTGTTTTGGACAACAATCTATCTGGTGTCCCGAAGAAGAGACAATTTAGATCATGTCTATATAATGTTGTACCTTTTTCCCGTTCGTAGAAGGCAGGTGGGTGAATGGTTTGATACAACAGCAGACTTGGGTGCAAGAGGTCGCTGTTTGCTTCCTGCTTCCAACCATACGTTGGGGCAGTATTTTAAAAACGTGATTGCTGTGACCAGGACAAGGGATCCATAACTGAAGTAAGTACTAACTTTAACGTACAACACGGTTCAAATCGTCATTTTAACTCAAACCATTATCTTTTCCAAAACAAGTGATTCTTGTGCCTGAATCTAACCTATAAGCTCATTTAAGAAACAGTCCTGTGGGTCGTTCTTGAGGATAGAAACAGATGACCTACATGGTCAAATGGGTCGGAAAACTTGTTAATTACTGTACGCACCCATTTGCAGCATGCAACTTCTTCCTCAAGCTCTCTTTTTTTTTTTTAGCTTTCACACAATTCCTTTTGCTAGCAGCCATGAACAGTCTTGCCTTTCAGCACAGGCGGTGACAGTTTGTTTCAAGCATAGCCAAGCAATTAAAGACAGGATTAAAAGGTAAGATATGAGGGAATGATGGTGGTGAACAGACAGACAACTACAATTTGGAATGGCGAGATCCAGACTAACATAGAAAAAGAAAGCTCACAACTGCATGGAAAAAATGTGTTATAGAGTAACACTGGACTCTCTGATGTCCGTATCTCAGTCAAGGCAATTGGAGGTTACACAGCCACCTGCTACTCTCATTCCTGTTTGCCCTTGTTATGACTGCTCTGATGCTCAACCTGTAGAAAGCACACTGTAATTGTACCCTTGTGATCATCTTATTTGTCAAATCAAAGTCTAGTTTTGGTGAGACAGGCCTACTGCCAAAAGCTCAGACCCACATTCAGAAACACAAATCCCCATATATCTGCCTGATCACTGTCTGCAGGCTATCTTTTGGCATTTCTTGTGGTTTGGCTCCCCTCCCGACCATCCCAATCTTAATGCCCCACCCATCTGCGTGTCATCACCATGGTAACATTAAATCCTTTTCCAGATGTGTCCAGGACGGTTGGCTACCAATGCAAAATCTCCACAACCTCCATGCAACCTGTCATCCACAAGCTTGTCCTTGTAGCCTGCGGAGCTGCCCATCAGTGTTCAGTCCAGAATAGGTTGAAGCTCACACATTCCCTGTGCCCTTCTTTCGTCGCCCTCATAATGGCGCGAGGGGGGCTGAGGGCAGGACAGAGACCCAAGGTTAGCGAACAAGGCGTATCCAGTTTCTGTTGTGTAACAGCAATACCTCCAGGTTTCCTGTGCACATGTTCTGTGTAATGCTCATGTCCTGGTGATTGGGTGGGCCATTAGAGGACATGCGGCAAGTGAAACTCTACCTGATTCATACTTCCTCCAACTGCTGCCACTGCAAGTTGGAGCTGGACTTCAAAGTTGTCTTACAAGAGTGAATAGATGAAGAGTAGATAGCTGTTCAAACACTGCCTCTTTGTTTGGCTGTGAAATTAAAGTGGATCATTTTGTCCTGCAATATTTTATAGTGAACTCTATTCTGAGGTCATTCATTCAGCACCTTGCTTTAAAGTGCACAGGCATGATGCAGCAGAATGTGACCCCGTGTCCTGACACCTCTCTTTTTCACTAGTCACACCTCCCCCTCACCCCCGCCTCTCTCTCTAAAGGGCAGGGCCATGGCACACTAATCTCCTGATACCCGTTTTACCCTTCTGACTGCCCCACCCTGACCCCGCCTCGCCTCCCTGTGTTTGCTTTGGCACTCCACAGGACATCCGTCACAGCACCTGCCACTGCGGCCTGCAGCCTGCCTTCACCCATACCCCCTCAAACATTCTAAAGGGTGGGCCACGTGTCCCCGGCACCTTCTAAATGGGTGACAATGCCACTGTCCTCGCCCGTCTGGATTAAGCGCCAGTACAATCCAGTGGCTGCTCCGAGGGGATGAGAGGGGAGGGCTGGGGAAGGCATTAAGAGGGTGGAAACAGGTGCGTGCTGTTCTCTCTTAGCTGTCCTCTCGGCTCCGTCCCAGCAAAGTAGCACTGCGGTAACTGGAAGGGGAACAAACTAAAAGGCAAAGCCGAAATAAATTTGAGTGTGAATGTCACAGGATGAAGTGGATCTAACTCCAAACAAAATCTGAATTCCAACACATCATCAAGCTAACATGTAGGGTGGTCTTTCTTTTGATGGGCTAAGGTAGAAGGGGGCCTTTTGGGGCCTCTGCTGCTTTGTCCTTTAGTAAAAAGTAACCTAAAACAAGGGTTGAACTCAGCACACAGACCAGTCAAAATGACCGGCACCTCTTGACACCTGCATGAAGGCCTCTTTGTCCGGGGACCCATATGTGGAGCGCAGGGAAATGGGCCTAGCATTGGCCACAACTAGGCCAGACTGAAAGGGAGAGAAGCAGCTTTTGTCCTTGGGGGTCTGTAATGGACTGATAGCATCATGCTGACCTCCCTCCTTCCCCACCTGCTTCTTTTCCTCTCTTTAGTCTGCTGGCTGTTAAAGGCCCCATTTAGGGCTGCTGATACTCTCAACTTTTGGCTATCAGCAATTGAGGGCCAGAGAGAGGTGCAGATTACGTGCCGTGATAGATGAGGTAAGGTAATGGGTAGAAAACACAGTGAACTCTTGTTCAAATTGAGCACTGTCTTCAACTGGTGTTACACATTCTGTAACATTATATGGTATTCATTCAACCCCACTGATACCTGCTCATAAATAAAGATTTAAGGGGACACAATTGAATTGACACTATGGAAGGGATATCCTAGCACTGAATCAAACTGAAAACACAAACCTTTTCAGTTGGTCAATGCATATCAGTGCTGATGGCTTTATAGTCCTTGTAGGCTTCATAACATCAGCACCTCTTCCCCCAAGGAGGTGACAGGGGTCCGGATCACCCTGATGTTAGGCCTCCCGCGGGGCTGATTTGGTCCTCCTACCCCGACAGCCAAACATCATATCGGGATTCTTTCACTGAGTGAGAAGACCTCTGTCGTAGAATAAAGAGACCTTCTTTTTTTTTTCTACCCTCGCTGGGCCATCTGACAATCCGATCTACCAGGCCAGCAGTAACATAATATCCCCCCGTCTGATAGGGTCTCTCTACCATTCTCTTCACCTCACTTGCTTTTCTCCCTACCTCCTTTCTCCTCTGTCGTTTTCTCCTTGTTGTTGTGTCAAGGATTCGCAGAGAGCGGCGAAGGTTGGCAGGGCAGGTGTCTGATTTTCATTAGAATTGCAAATAGCAGTGAGTGGATGCCCGATCAGATAAGAGGGAGAGGCGAGAACAATGGGGGAGAGGACAGAAGAGGAGACAAGAGGAGAGGATGGTGTTTGGGTCTGACTGTGCTGCCTTTTGATCCCTGCGGGTACAGCCAGGGCTTATCTAACTCCTCACCACACACAGGGGACGGGACCCCTTACCTCACTCATCTGTCCTCTTTCCTTCCACCGTCCCCTTAAGTCCCATAAGTCGGAGCAAGGGGAGGATGGGTTGATGAAGAATCAGTTCTTTAAATCTTACAGGGTTAAATTAAATATTCATAATTACATTGTTCCCATTATATTCTGCCACTACTAGTTCCTCCCCAGAAGTGTTTAAATAATGATTTTCTTTCTGTGGTTTCATGTATCCATCTCACTAATATTTCACGCCTCATCATTGCTCTTTCCAGTCTTTCTCTATCTTGCACATATCATTTCAATGCCATAATTAATTGGTGAACTACATACTTCATTACATCAGCTATTAACAATTTAGCAAAATTAAGTGCTGGGAAGTAACGGATATGAGCCACTGGATAAGTAATGCACACTTGTACATGCACATCAGCCACACACACCCACATCCACCCACCCACACACACAGACTGAGACCAGCTGTGCCCTAAAGCTGTCAAACACAACAGCTGGACTTTACAATTCTCCCTTCTCAGTGAAATATCACACCACATTTCTGGCACTGAAACCCAAATTAACAAAAGGGATTTGCTCAGCATGTCTGAGCACCAAGTTGTGTGAAAATCACTACGTTTGGGGAGTATTTTGCTCAGAGAATACTCAATAACAAACCAGTTTTTTAAATCTGATATTTGTCTGTAGTAGCCTTTTTTTTTCTTTGACATAGACACACCTTGCAGTTGCCATAGTCAGCAATCTACACGCTCCCTGAGGTGAAGTGTTGAAAATCATCTATTCCACTGGGCTTGTTGCCGTGGTGAAGGCTTGCAGCGACAAGGTTGGCTGACTGCTGTGTTCCCAACATGCACCTGGGTGTGTTTGTGAAAGGACAGGACAGGCCGGAACGAAGGAGCAGCTATGTCAATAGCACCAAAATGGGAAAAACAAACATTTCTGGGCGAAGTGTCGTTTCAGTTATTTTTCACCCTGAATAGTTTTCCCTCTGTAAATTTCCCCCTAGTATGCAGTCTATGTAGCTAGACAAAACTATTTTCCTGCAAATGTTTCCATATTGTTTCTCTGCTTGTTCCACATTTCCTACAAATGTTGGAAAGTAGACACGGTTTTGCTTGCTTTTCATCAACAGTGGTTGTTGTGACAGACAGGGATATGTAGGAGTTAGAAGAAGCTCGGCGAGTTAGAAGAAGCTCGGCGAGTAACCCATCTCCTCTGTGTGCCTCATGAGGCAATGCTAACTTGCGTGGGCGAGCTAAACTGTGCTCTGTCCTGGATCAAGTTTACAATTCTGCTCAGTTTAATAAAGTGGATCCCCCCCTCGCCCCTCTCCCCGCACACAGATGAGCGCGGCTCTGGAGCACCTGGCCTTGCCCCGCTCCCAGCGTGTTCTCACGACACTGGGCCGCTCCGCACCACCTGTTGGTCAGACCTCGGGCAGCAGATGTTTCAGCTACATTCCAGCCCAAAAAGCATGACTATTGATTTGGATGATATCCCTGCCAGAATCCGTCATGTTGTTTGCTTTGAGTTGTGGAAGTTCCCTGCTCTGATTTGTCCGGCTTTTAAATGGCAGGAAGCAGGCAGTTTCCTATTTTCTATAAGACATAAATACTTTAAAGTAGGTAGGCATGTTAACACAGACACCCATGAACATTATGCATTTATACACACACACACACACACACACACACACACACACACACACACACACACACACACACACACACACACACACACACACACACACACACACACACACACACACACACACACACACACACACACACGCTACAAACCCTTTCTTTATGTCCTGCTCAATAATCTCTTTTACACAAATCAACAATTTACTGCTTTCTGATATCTGCCTTGGGACATTAAATATATTCTCTTGTCTCGAATGATCACAGTACTGGTATGAAAAGGTTGTATGTTTTTCCTGCCACTGAGCTGATACAAAATGGGTTCGGCATGTCTCTGGAGATATGGATCGCAGAGGTTGTTTGTTGACAGATGGGAGTGTCCAAAAGAAGCAGATGCGACAGCCTAACAAGTGGAGCAAATCAGCTGTACAGCACATATCTCTCCCCATGCGGAGGTACCTGATGGGGTGGGGCTGGGACGGGGGACCCAGGAGAGGTGAATGACAGAGTGAGTGAAAAGAGTAAAGAGGGCATGTGACAGAAACGGGTGACAAACTGAAGGATGAGGTGGGAAAGTGAGTGAGCGGCAGAAACAAGCCAAAGCAATGAGAGAGTATAGGTGCAGGGACATAACAGGACAAAGAGGAGAGGAAGGCTTGATAGTTTTAAAAGACAGAAAAAGTGGGAGGCCCCCATCAACACACACTCACACAACCCACCCCCTCTCCGAACTCCCTCTCCTTGCTATTATTTGCAATGGCCAAAACAGGGCTCTTTCAGAGAAGAGCCTTTGCAGCTGCAAGCTCTAAAGTACTAACAGACACTTACAGGCTTTGGTTGCCTTGGCAATATGTTGCTTTCTTCCGAGCCATGCTACTCACCACAATGTTCAATAATGTGAACAAAGCCAAGGAAAGGCCAAACAATAGACCCTTTGGCCATTGCCTTTCTCTCTCCCTCTTTTCCCAAAAATGATGGATTCTCCCTCCGTGACCTCAATCGTCCCACTTACAAAAACATTATTGAACGTTCTGTACATTTCAGACCCTCGGATTCAGGGGTATGAGGCCTCCTCACAGGGGCCGAGGGCTCCTCAAACTTCTTGTCTTGTTGTTGTGCTGTGTTTTTTTCTTCTTTTCTTTCTTTTCTAATGGGGCAGTAGAAGGGCCTGGCATGGGTGTGTGACATGTCCCGCGGACCGGCTCACTGTGTGTGCATGTTTGCGGGTGAGCATGTGTGTGTGTGTGTGTGTGTGTGTGTGTGTGTGTGTGTGTGTGTGTGTGTGTGTGTGTGTGTGTGTGTGTGTGTGTGTGTGTGTGTGTGTGTGTATCCTCCGTGTACAGACCCCATCTGTTTAGTGGCCGGACACAGTCTGGGAAAGTGTGTGCAGGCGAAGAATTCACACACAGCACAAAGGTCCAATTATGAGCCCCTACTCAGAGAAAGAGAAGGGGGGTGAACGAGGGGATAATAGGGGCTTGTCCATCTCGGAAGGGGGTATGATGGTTTCCTTGCCTCTCACCTCTCCCTCCTCTCTCTTCCCTGCCCCGCCACAAATAAATATGTGTCAACAAGAGCAGAGCGTGGAGGAAATTCCTGCAGAGAAAAATCAAGTCAACTGTTTTAGGATTTTGTGCTATGAATCAACAGCTATTAAAAATATGCATGAAACTTAAAGTGAAGTTAGAAAAAAATATGAATATATATATATATCTTTGATACATTTTTTA
The DNA here is from genome assembly GCF_029030835.1 of Brachyistius frenatus. NCBI lineage: Eukaryota > Metazoa > Chordata > Actinopteri > Embiotocidae > Brachyistius > Brachyistius frenatus. The sequence continues at coordinate 6,305,648 of NW_027210603.1, forward strand.
ATGTGCCATTTTCAGTCTGGGTTGAGTTAACAGGTGGAGTGTCGGCCTTCTGGTGTCTGTACGGCTTCACCTCCTGTACTGTGATACAACTGATTAGACTAGTCTGTATTGGGAGAAAGTGGTGCTAGTGTCACCTATCAAGCCCCAACGACAGCTCAGCTGGTGCCAGCGCAACTTTGATTCCTTATCTCCAACTTTAGTAACACACATTGTCAAGTTGCTGTTTGATTTGGGATCACGGCGTGCTGGTTATAGCCCAACAAAATGTCAAGCAACTCCAGGTTTTAACTGCGACAGCACAGAACTATAACAGTCATGGGCCCAGACGGCCTTCCATCTCTGTTGTCTTGTTTGATGTGGCGAAGGCAACGTGCGAGTTCCCTTAATAGACTATCAGTGCAAAGCTGTGTGTACGGGAGCAAACCTTTACACTTGTGGTTTGAACAGAGTAAACAGCCAGAGGAACATGTCAGAGTTAAGAGTTATAAAGGCCGATAGTTCACAATGTCGAAGCCACAGTTAAAGTGTACATACGTTCTGTTTACTGAGTCAGAGGATGAAATAATTCCATTTTGGGCCTATTAATAGTTTGAATTTGTTTTTGTGGTCAACAGGTACATCATCTGAGAGGGGATTAACAGACATTATACACTAAATGGATAACTAAAGGATAGGCCAGATCAATATGGGACCAAATAGGGAGGCTTTGAGATTCATCAGATCGATTCCACCGTCATGTCTGTGTGTTTGTTACCTGACTCCTAATTAAACACAAATTTAACAAACCTGCAGGGACGCAAGAAACAGAGACAAGCGACGGGACCCGTCATCCTTTTTGGTCGTGCCTGAAGATTAGGTGTTTTTGGGATGAGATCTTTCAACTGTATAGCACCATATGGTAAACGGTTAATCCCAGATTGTCTCCTTGTGATATTGGGTTGCTCTAAGCATTCATTGACTCTCTCTATCACATTACAACAAGCCCTTAGGCTTGTTATGGTTATAGCTAAAAGGGTAATATTTTATCGGCCTCTTCTTCTTGTTTTAAGAGATGACTAACTGACATGGTTTCTTGTCTGTGCCTTGAAGAAATTCATTATACTTTGTTTAATGCCCACCTTGAATTTTTTAAGATCTGGGTCTTTTCATCCACAATTGTTAACCAGGGATTTGATCATCTTGGACAATGTCAAAGCACGGCCCTGTGCTGTGCTGGGATGGCTCTGAACTTTGGCTCGTTGGCCCTCATTGACTTCACACAGTCTGGGATGTAGGGACTTTACCTCTGACCTTGGACTTACCTACGGACAGTTTGAATATTACTTGGGCTGGCATGTGTATGTGATGCAATTGATTTTTCAGTATGGCAGTTTTTTGTGTTGGTTTGGTGGGTTATGTTGTGTAAGAAGAAAAGGTCCAAAAATATTGAGCTATTGTTCTAAAGGTGTGATTATGGGTGCCAAGATGAATGAAACATTCAGTATTTGGGTACACAGTAGGTCAATTTCAGCTAAATGCTGTATGTATTCATGTGTTAACGAAAGTCCAATCAGTAAATGTCTTAAAACACAAGATCCCTTTTACAATACACTAAATGTGTTTTAGAACAGCCTGTCATAGTACATCCATGTTCATTGTGTCTCGGGAGGAACTACATCCATTATCTCGATGCACTGCTCGTCATTCTTTGTTGCACTGAATATATAAATGTGCATTCATGCGTTACAGGTTATCTGTGACATGAAGGAGCATGTGTCAATGCAAGGACGCATGTATACATGCACACATGCACACAAATGGAAGGAATGCAATGAACAAATATACAGTTGCGTGCGTAAGATATGAATGTATGTGTGTGTGTGTGAAGTGTGTGCCTGCGTGCGTGCATCTGACACTCAAGCATCAGCAGCTGGTGAACCACTCTCACACACCAGGTGCAACCTGTAGCTTTAGGCGCTGTGTCAGCACATAGCGTGGCAATATGACACTCAAAAGCACAAAGACACATGCACACGCACAAAACATTTACCATATGCACGCTGAATACACAGACACACATACAGTAGACATGATGATATGTGATACAGTATACTGCAGGTTTGAATATGAAATCCATAATTCACTGATTGTATCTCAGCATTTACTTTTGATCTGATTGGCTGAAGGACTGTGGAGCTTTGTAGACTGAGAGAGAGAGCTTTGTGTCATGTCGTCCCTGTAGTGTTCAAGACTGATGTGAATGGGACACACAAGTGGTAAAGGCAGGCAATAAAAGGCATTTGGTTGCCATCTGTCTCTGTGGCCTCAGTGTCAAACAGTTGGCTGTCATGCTCATGCCATAGACACACAACCAGGATAACCATTAGTCCATAAACAGGCGCCCTTCTATAGACAAATGGTTAGGGATTTCTATGGTCATGTCTGTGGTGAGATAATGGCCATAAAGCTATGATATACAGCTGTTCATGTGAAATACAGGCTAAATGGAACTGGAATGAAGAAAAAAATTCCTTCAAAGACAGGGGTTTGTTTATGTGTCAAAGAATAACGGGATTGAGGATCATGTAGGATAATGGGATGTGGCTTGCTCTTTCAGCATGAGGGCAAGTCATGTGGAGTCTTTTCCCTGTCAGAAATCAGACAGATATTCATGCTGTAGTGTGTTTAGGGCAGTTTATCAGATTGTAATAATGCTTACTATGTTTTGTGGTATGTTTTCATATTTCAGTGTAACAATCTTCCAACAGTCTGGTGAATTTTGCTTTAATATTTATGCGTCAGACCATTAGGTGCAGGAATCTTTTGTAATGACAGCTGGAAGACAGCATTCAAACGGACAAGTTTGAAATGTCCCTTACTAATAAGGCAGTAGTACTTATATGAATTCATTCAGACATTTCAGATATCTTCGCCAGGAATTTATTACAGGATAGTCCTACTTGGGCCCCCCATGGTGCTACTTGAAGCCATTCCTGCTAAATGCTAAACTTGACATTTGGATCCATTCCTTCTTTGGTCTGATGGTCACTCCATTTGTTTTACTGCCCCATGCTTCAGGTCCTTCTGCCTTTCTCCTCTGTGTTTTTGTGTTTACAGGTCTGGAGTATGACACTCTTCACATTTATCAAAGGTGTATTCTTGTGTGTCCTTTACCTCTGTTTGACCGCCCATTATTCACTTCTGGACAAGGCATCAACTTCTCCCAATTACTGGTTAACAGTAAGTACTTTATTGGAGCTTGATAATCTGCAGAATTAATCTTTTTCTTATGAGGAAAACAGAGTGGGCGATAGGAGCAGCGCTGACAGATGCGCCGAGGACACAGACGCCGCCGGCTCCCACATCTTAACTTTCTCAACAGCAGACTTCCCAATCGTCTCCGGCTTCACATAAGCCAGTCGTAGGGATTTAGAGGTTATTACTTTGTGTTCCCTTCTTTGTCTGAGGGGTCATCTTTCTGCGGTGAGGTGAGATTGGGGTGAACACAATAGAAACGCAGTGTAACCAGGTAGAGCAGTATTGATGTTAAACACACAATCCTGAATCCTCATTAACTGTGATGGAAAATAATCTTTGATGACAAATTTGCAAGTGTGGGGTTACTTAATATTTAACAGTGAGATGAGAGGGGAAATTTATGAAGTTAGCTTGTGAGAGGACCGGGCCCCCCTACCGAGCACCCCTGATTGTGAGGCCCGTAGTGTTTGAGCACTGAAGGTCATGGGTGACACCTGTTTCCCGTCTCATCTCCCAACATCAAGTTGAATCGCCGGGAGGGGTGGGGGGTCTCAACCCCCACCCCAGTGAAGCACAAAACCTCCTGTGTTCGCTTCCTGCCTCAAGCAAAAAGGAAGAAAAAAAAAATCACTGAAAGAGGATGAAACGGCCAAGTTTGTATATCCGGGTGGGAAATGAATTTCCGAGGTGAAAGGAAAGGTATGCATGCCTCTGAAGTAAAAACAAGGAATCGCTCTGCTTTAAAGCCTTGTTTGAACAACAGACTCACTGCAGGCAGGGCTCAGACTTGAACACTTGAGCCAAACAATTATTCCTTCCTTGCCAGACAAGTGTGTTGTTTGAGTAACTGCAGCCTACTGTACTCACGACTCCAATCACAGCAGGACTTCATGGACCTACATGCAAATATTGCAGCGAGAGTTTGCCCTCTTCTGGACAAAGATGGCACTTCGTTGTATAAGTGGTGAGTGAACTAAGCGAGAATGTCTGCTAAATCAGACAGAATAATAATCACTTGTGTAATAAAAAAAAAAAAATCTGTTTAATATGATGTCATATTCAAAACAGTCACAACAGGTACGATGTTTACCAGAGGCTGTCTGCTTCTATTGGACCTCTCATGTTGGAAGAGTTGTACCTGTTTGTGCTGTACTGATGGCTGACAGACAACCATCTGCTTTTTATTGTCATAGTCTGGATCAGGTCTTTGTCTTTTACCATATGGTGTTGTAAAACAAAAAGAGAAAGTGTGCACAAAAATAGAGAATATACTCAAACAGTTCTACAGATTCACATACTGCTACAGTCCAATGGCCTTTTAAAAAGTCTTGTGTTATGGAAGAGCTCTCAAAAAGCGCACAATCATGTGCTCTCTGTCTCTTTATGAGCACCCGGTTTCCCAGTTGTTTTCTCTGCAGCTGAGGCGTGAAACTGCTCCATGTTTAGGCCTTCGCCGCCATACACGCAACTGTACTTGCAGCTGTATCCTGATTAAGAAGGTACGAACCCAGCTGGTTCTCCTCTCATAACCCTCCTCCTCATCCTCTTCCACAACTGCTCTTTTCTCCTTCTCACTTCCCTCCATCCACATGCTAAACATCTCAGGAGTTTCACAGTCATCCTTGCACTTGCCCTCCCCACTGCTAAACAATTATGTAGTGTTCAGAATACAAACATATGTATGTATGCCACACTTGCTGACAGAATAATTGAAGTCACTTTTCCAATAACTTACATATTTGTTAAAAAAAAAATACGATTTACCTTAACGCTTATGTTATTCCATGATTGAATTTTAGTTTAAAATAAAACCATGGTTAACGACAAGCAGTTTCATGGTGTAAAAACACCCTCTATTTAACCCTTAACCCATAATTTCTTATATGGTGTGTGGACAAACAGCACTTTTATTCTAATACACACTGTTAATTATTATGTGTGAAGCAAAAATGTTACCTTCTGGTCATATTTTATTAAAAAACTGTTTTAGGTACACAGACAGCAGATGGCATCAGTGTGCCACTCTATGCTGTCTCAGCTGAGCTCAGATCAGTTGATGCTTGGCTCAGGTTGTTCAGATAGGTGCTGAATGTATAACTAATTGTGACCTCTGTCTGCCCTCTGGTGGATTTGAACCTAAACACTGATTACAATAATAGGATAATTACTGAGACAAGTGAGTCAGTGCAGTGTCAGCGAAAAAATGCCAATTTGGGGCTGACACTGCACTTTTACCTCTATGTCTCCTATGGTGCACTCAACAGAGGCAAACATTGTCAGAGAGGGAAATGGAGTCACACATGGTTGATATTCTCACATTTACCACACTTATCCAAAATTATCACCGCACAAACACTGGAACCTGATTTTTCTAATCTTGTAATGGTAATGTCAGCCTCTTTGCTGTGTATCCAGGTGTTGTCAAGGGAACATGCATATAGATGGGAGCTGACATCTGTTTGGGTGTAGTGAAATTCGTCAGCCAATCTGCCGACTCCGCCTCCCTGGACAGCTGGAGAGGTTGGCGAGTTAGGGATCACATTTAGCAACGTCACACATCACTCTGGATTTGTTATGAGCCAAACTCATTTAATCATGTTTTTCTCCCCAAACAGGAGAATTGGCAGTGTTTTTTTTTTTTTTTTTTTACATTTCCTGGGAATACGAGGCTAGAAAAATCAGTAGGCACGGGATTCAGTTGAAAACCATCTGTCATTGTGGAAATGTACAAAAGCCGCATGTGTTGATTCAGCTACAAAAAGTTGGTTACATCACCTATGACATCCTGAAGTTTCACCAACTAACTCTAAATCAGTGTTAGCATTAGGCTCTGATCCAAGTTAGCTCAAACTCTGGGTCCATATGTCATGTATCCTGCTGTCAAAAATGCTACACAGGAAGTTCTCTGGAAAAGCCTTACACTGGACTGTCAGAGGATTACTTCAAAGCAGAAGCAGCACTCTCTAAATTTGGCTCATCAGAGGAACTTATTGATTTGGCCACCAAAGACCTCATTTGTCTCCCACTTGGTGAAGTCTCAGATGACAAAGCGCTTGCATTTTACCCCTCGCGAGTGGCAGCCAAGCTTAGACAGAGAGACAGAGTATTAATCAGACCCTCGCTCTCTCCTCCGCCACCACTCTCTCACCCTCATCTCGCTGGATGCTCCCACTGAATGGGCATCTGTGGCCAACACATTGGAAATGAGCCTTGAAAGTGTAATTAATGAGTGCAATGGTGAGATAATTACACAGAACAAAATTATTGATCAGGCCAGAAAACTCAAAGAGTCTCAAAAATGTTGGACTTGAAAAGTCTTACCTCATACTTGTGTCAGAAAATAAAGTAAGTGAGGTAATGCAATGTATTTGGTCTTTTTTCATCACTCCAGGGAGAATGCTGAAATGCATAAAAATGTCCCAATATGAGAAAGGTCTCCTGACCTTAATATTAATGAATCTTAATTCATTAGGTATGGATATCTGCATTTAACACAGGTGTGTATGAACACGTTTGGTTTCATTTGCCATAAGCATCAGGACAGATGCTTTTTGTATCACTTTAAAAAAAATAAATAATATGTACTAATGTTGGCTTGCATATTAACTAACTAGAACTGTTACTAGAATTAATACCTTTTGGTTGTATGCCTCTGTCTACTAGTCAAACTACAGTTTACATCCAGAGCTGCCCAGACTATAGATGTAGTAAAGACTTTGAAGGAATTCTTATATGAAGAGCTTTACAAGCTTGGCCAATAAGATAATTGACACAAGACAATATTTCAAATGTAGATGCTGCTACAAAAAAGCTACAAATTGTAAAACATGGATGCTTTCCACACACCCTCAGCCTGACAGCGCAGATGATCTCTACCACCACCAGAGTTTGTACGTGGATACCCAAGATTAGTGTCACCAATTTAATCAATCAAAAGTCAAAAATCATCACACTCTCCCCTTCTGTTCCTGAGTTATGGTGTTAAATAATGGACAGAAAAATGTTTTGCACAGCATTTTGATGTCACAATTAAGTTGACCTTTGACCTTTTGGATATAAAACCTCATCACTTTATTGTGTTATGCTATTAGATAAAACAGGTTTTGTGGGGTCACAGTAACCTTTGACCTTTGACAACCAAAATTGAATTAGTTCATCCTTGAGGCCAAGTGAATGTTTGTACCAGGTTTGAAGAAATTCTCTCAAGCCGTTCTTGAAATATTGTGTTCATAAGAACGGGGCAAAGGTAAGGTCACAATGATCTTGACTTTGGCCCCCAACATCCAAGCAGTTCATCCTTCTGTCCAAGTAAACAAAATTTGAAATCCTCTAACTGCGTTAATAACATAATGCGTTCACAAAAACGGGACAGATGGATGCGAGCATTTTTAGGTCAAAGTGACCTTGAACTTTGACCTTTGACTACCAAAATCAAATTAGTTAATTGTTGAGGCCAACTGAATATTTGTGCCAAGTATCCTTGTCAGATTCTTACGATATTTTGTTCACGAGAATAGGACTGACCAACTCCTGCCCTCAACAATGGCATGGCGTCATGACTATTTATAATATATAATATATATAATTGAATTTCTACATTCTTTCAATTGTGGTGTTCATAAAGGCCTGTTAGACTATCTATAACGTTGCAAAGTGGGCTGTGACTTTTATAATGTTTTCGATCATCGAGCACACACGTGCACAAATGGTTGGCAAACATTTAATGGAATGATAGGGAGAAATCTGTAACAGTAATGAAATCAACTTCAAGGATGTACATTTCAAAAAGTCCAAGCTGATACGATCAACTGTCGTAAATAAATCAAACAAACCACTTTCTTCACTGTATTATAAAATCCCTTGCAATACATTAGGACTGCACTTTAAAGTGGGAGCAAAATTGTAACTGAAATATTGATTATAGGACAGAGGAAAGATGATGATATTGCCTGAAATGAGATCAAATAATTGTCTGATATAGCGCTACAGACCTGTTAAATACTCTGTGTGTGTGTGTGTGTGTGTGTGTGTGTGTGTGTGTGTGTGTGTGTGTGTGTGTGTGTGTGTGTGTGTGTGTGTGTGTGTGTGTGTGTGTGTGTGTGTGTGTGTGTGTGTGTGTGTGCACTCCTCTCATCTTTCCTTTAGAGAGCTTTCCTTTCCTTTCCTTTCCTTTCATTTCCTTTCCTTTCCTTTCCTTTCCTTTCCTTTCCTTTCCTTTCCTTTCCTTTCCTTTCCTTTCCTTTCCTTTCCTTTCCTTTCCTTTCCTTTCCTTTCCTTTCCTTTCCTTTCCTTTCCTTTCCTTTCCTTTCCTTTCCCTCTCTCCCTTCACTTGTGCTATGTAGCTAATGAGCCTGCAAGCTGATGGCCGGATGAAAGATGGACAGTGGGAGTGACAGGTTTATTTTTGGTCCTGTGAAATAGCACCAAGCATGAAAAATGACGTGCCAGCTTGAATAATTAAACAGCTTCAGAGCTCCACTGATCCACCTGTCCATAGATCAATAGACAACATTCAGATGGAGCGTGCCATATGTTCTAAAACAGCCCTCGCCACCTTAGAGAGGATGTCCATTTTATTTCTGGCAAGGAGCTGCTTTGGAGTCATGAAATGCCAGTTTAAAAAATTGGAGATGTCGAATGACAAGATTTTTCTTCCAACAAGAGGGCTGTTATTTCTGACAAACAGAGGATAATCTTGTTTGACCAGCTGAGGTTATGAATTATTTTGATCCAAACACAACATCACAACTAATAATAATTCCATAATGCCGTGCCTCTCCTCTTCACTCATGGGGTAATACCTAATGAATACTATCACTGTCGTTTCTCTGTTCTCAGGGCTCAATTTTCTATTCTATTTCTGTGTATTGAACATCAAATGCTGTGCGAGGCCCTCGTGTGGGATTAGAGGGCTTGTTCCTTCCTAATAGGCCCTTGACCTTCGCAGCTCCCTGACAGGGCTCTGGCATTACCCCTTTGCGGTAACGTCCACTGCCCAGGCTCCCATGATGCAAATTTCATGTCACAACATCAAACAGCTCGCTGATCAAAGGTCAGCCCTCCTTTGTGTAGGTGTTTGATATAAAAATTTCTATTTCATCTCCAGCTGTCAAGGGCGGTTAGAGCTGAAGAGCAAAGGACGGAGGGAGGGAAAAGAGACGAGGAGAGGTACAAAAAAAAGGAATGAAACAAAAAAAAATTGAAGAAACGTGGCAAACTAAGCTTGGAAAATAGGTGACAATAGCACACTATTTGAGATGTAATAAACATTTACATACACATGGTTGCGATAGTTTGAAGTTTTCTCATTTCTGCTCTAAAGATTTTCATCGGCAGTCAAATGCTAGCCATATTCCTTTTCCCCGTAGTTTCTCTGCTTTGATTGTGTTTCTATTTCCTCACGCATTCCTCATAAACACTTGGAAATTGTGGTAGAAAGGAAAGAAGGAAGTTGGAATCGATGCATCATTCCGGTTAATTAGGGGCATGATTTGCCGAGGCTTCTCCGAAATAAACCAATCTGAATGTGGAATTGGGGATTCCGGGGAGAACAGTTGGGCTGGGCAGCATCCAGATCTGTGACATTATGCATGAAATTATGGTTAAGAAAGAAGCCATCTCTCTCAATCATGACGATACTCTCCTGTGGCATTCACGAAGTGTGTCTCTGTGTGGATGGATGCACTTTATGTGCTTGCATGTGTGCTAATAAAACAGAAAGGTCATGCATTACACACTGATGTCACCATTGATATCACAGCACCAAACAAAACCCACACTGCCAGATCAGCTACATGTTTACCGTAATCCTCGGCACCACCTTCACTTGTAATCTCTCACACAGACAGGCTGGCCACTCAATAAACTGCACTCTTCTTTTATTTAGCCGTGAGAAATTAAATCACATCCACACAAGGCACCAATGGGACTTTTGGGACCGTCAGCAAAGGAGGATTATCATTCGACGATGTGGCAGCATTATCGCATCTCATGCAAATACAAAACCTGAAGGCAAACCTGATAAATAAATCTCAGGCTTGAGATGGAGTATTCCCATGCAAAGCCATGCTGGCATAATTATACACATGAGGAATGTCAGTAGACCAACAGCATGTGAGTCAGGACAGAGTGATGAGAAGGATGACTCGTATTTGGCTTGTTTAGAATAAACTCTTTGTCACTTCAAAAGCCTCACTATTTAGGCTTATCTGGTGGCTTATGCCTCGGGAAAACCCCAGATTTCAACAGCCCTACATTTGACTCAAGTTTCTTGTGCTGCATTTCTTTTTCATATTGATAGATGGCAATGTTGCTCTTCCATAAAAACAATCTCACTCAGTTGCGTTTGCTGGTTTGTGTACTTTCAATGGCTGCTTCTTGCAAACATTTTTACTCAGTAATTGTTCAATTTAAGCCTATCAGAAGGCATTTTTTGGCAAATATACTATTATATGGAAACACAAATGAGGGAAACTCTCCAGGTTATGAAGATGGGAAACATGAATTATGAGGAAGTAGGACTTTTAGATTGGAAAAAAAAAAGATCCAATAACTCTCAGTTGCCACTGTGAGTGAAGATGTGCTTTAATTTTACACTTGAGCAGTGTGCATTAAGCGGAATATTGTTGTTCAATTCCTTCAATTAATATTTGTTTTGTTGTTGAGTTTTCCTCTATATTTTGACAACAAAATTTTAACTTTCCAGCGTTAAAAAGTTTGATTTTTGTCCATTCTTTATTCTTAGCACCACTGTTATCTATCATATGCTGTCATGTTAAATTGTCTTTAAGTGTAATAAAAATATATATATATATATATATATATATATATATGTCAATCTATGCATACCTATCCAGTATCATGGCAAAGCTTGAAATAGACACGCCCATCCATGACAGTGAATTGGAAGATAGCCACGTACTTGTTTTTGCAAGTTTTATTTCTCTCGAAATCACATGGCTCAAACATGCAGTGGGTTTTATTTTCGTCCACTACAATAAAACGTGTAACTTTCACGCCTGTACAGCACAAAGAGTATCTATCTCACGCTTTGCTATGGTGGGCAGGCTTTTCTATTTTGGGCTTTGCCATGATACTGGGGGTTGAAAAGTGGTTGTAAAACAGCTCAGATTAAAGGCCAGGTTTTAGCTAAACTGGGAGGGAGTTTTAAATTTACACCAGGAAATCTCAAATGTTCTCATTGTAATCTGAAAAGTGAATTAAAATAAAATAAAAAAAAAAGAGGAGGATGTCTTCTTAAACAGATTCCCATGCAGAAGATGAATCAGTAGCTGCAGAGATGGATTAGCTGCATGGGGGGGTAATTACTCTCCCCCTGATACAAATGAAGGCACGGGGGGGTTATCTCCCAGCTCATGAATAGGCTTTGTTTGTAATGGAGAGGTTCCTGGCCATGAGCAGCTACATTAATTGGCTGACAAGCCTAACCCTTGTCTTGTTCATGGAAAATCACGAGGGGCAGAAAAGCAGGATTTCTGCCTGACCTTTAGTTCTTTCTTGGGGGTTTTCTGGCCTTCCCACCTGCAGAGACACAGGGATAGACAGGAAGGAGGTTGAACTGAATCAAAATGAAGCTGGAAAAGTTGGAAGATGATGAGAAAATTAGAGATATGGGCTGACAGAAATATAATCAGCTTCAAAATAAAATTTAAAAAAAAACAAGAGAGAAAAGGGCAAGCATCTGAGAAGTGTGAAAAGTTAAGAGAAAGAAAGACATTGCTCCTAGAGGCTGTTCAAATCCTTCTTCTCCACCAACACTAATGCCTTACGGTATGTGCAAGAGAGCCTCTTTTAAGGTTGAACATCTAATAATACGAGCATGCACATGCCCCTCAGAAACTTCAGTTATGCCTTTCAAGGAGCTTTAAAAAATGATGTCTCCAATAATGCCCAAAATGTCACTGTTCTGCATTGATAGTAGAGCAACAAAATCGCTTTGCTTTCCTTAGTCATCCCCCCAAAGTCCCCAAAAACAGCAAACAAGCATAGTTTACTGTCAGCTACAACCTGTGGAGAGCTAGTCAGACCAGAGGTAATAAACTATGACGTTTCCACTCTTACTGTGGCAGACGGTTTCTGGCTGCACTCAGCCCCACCACTCCTTGGTCTGTGCTCCATCTCGGCACCTCAGGTCAGTAACTTTGACTCGCTAACCACCCTAATTAGTATTCTAGAAAGCTCCGTGGCAGACATCCAGTTTGTGTGTGGGGAGAAAACAAAGGCTGGTAGTGCGGTTGTACTGTAGGATCCTGCTTTCTTCCAAAACGCTGTGATGTGGCTGTAGCGGAGCTGAGGTTGGAGGGACAGAGTGGAGGAGAATGGGGAATTGTTGCTGTAATACAAAGTGTCATTGCCAAAAGAAACTGCTGTACAAAACTACACTTACATCTAGTTATGTTAGTGTTCAAGTTCAGGGGTGATGGATTGGGGCCAGTGGTGGTATATCAGGTATCATGTTCTGTTTTTCTTTGCCAACATATTCTATGAAAAGATCAGTGAATGGAAGGCAGCTTGATAGAACGATAGAGAGAGAGAAAGAAAGAAGGGGGGGGGTGGACGGATGGATGGACCGATAGATAGATACACAGCAGTTAGTCAGGGCATACTTTGACAGAAAATCTCACTTTTAAAATGTGTTTTCACATTGCACATAAAACACAACTGTAAATGTTATCTGGTATTATCAGATGATTTTTCATGTCTATGCGAACCATTTTCCCCTGAGCACACAAATGTATGACACATGCATATTCAACCTACACAAATGCAAAGCGCAGGCAATAAGTGGCATTTAGCTAAATTAAAGAGAACACAGACACAAAACAATCAGAAAATGATTAACTTTTAGTTACATGTCTGTGTATACTTAACAGACCCCAAAATGTCATGTTTTGAAACACACTTGACAGTGTGGCATTTAGCTTTTTATAGTCCTGAATAAAAGAAGCCTTATTTAAAAATAAGAACTGTGACATTATTTATATATTAAAATATTGCTATACCATTTGTTTTGATGGCAAGGTTTAAAAATACAGCCATGCAGCTGCAAATATGGGCTTTCATATTGTACATAAAATAAAGACGGGAAGAGAAATAAATGAGTGCACAGATGTTTAACTGACTGTTTCTGGAAAATGATTAGCATAATTGCAATTAATTTTTCGCATTAAAAATACATTTGTTCCTATTAAATATGTCCTAAAAAGAAAGTCGGATAATATCCTTAAGCTTATTTATCAAACAAAACGCTTTTGGATGGATCTCCTAGTTAAACAACCTTGCCCCCGCAGTTTAAGCAGCACTGTTATGCCTTGTCCACTAATTCAGTGACTTGGCCCGCAGCCATGGGATTAAAAGAGATAAGTACTGGTGAATACGCCACTGCTTGGAAGGGAGGTCTCCCATTTATCACCCAGTGAGACCAGTGAATAATACATGGGCTTGTCCAGTCCGTGCACAGTAAAGCAAGGGCACTTGTGGTAAAAAAAAGTATTGCCCTTGTCTAACCAGTTAGGCCTCCCTGAGGCTGATTCCGACAGGTCTATTTGGAACAGTCTTGTTTGACCTCTCCCTATGTCTTCCCTTGGAGCCATGCGTGCAGCCGATCAATCACTTGATAATACACACACCTCCCTGTTCATTTCCATGCATGTACACACATACTTCTTTTTTTTGTGTCTGGCTTTCCCTGGACCAACACATTAGGGCTGGATTATATCTGTTTCCTATCAAATATGAACTCTGCGGCCTTGAAACACGAAACAGTAATGTCTGGTATGCATGTAAGCCAATATTAATAAAACCTCACATCGCTCTACTTTGGCATGCATGGTCTTCCTCAGCAGTACGACACTGATCACACTAGAATGACTCTGATTGCCGTGCACTTCTCAGAGAAGAGATGGGATTCATGAATCCAAATGGTTCAGCAGGTGTCAGCATGTAACACTGCTCCCAGCTGTGGTATTTTTGCGCATGGGCTGGATTGACATATAAGCACAGGTCTGCGACAGTGTATTCACTGATCTTCAGATAGGAAGGGGGAGAAATGGAGGAGCAAAAAACCCTAACCATGGGGGATACACAACGACATGGCCACCATCAGGGATCTGGTTTCATATTGTGTGGAAAACCTTCTCATAGACTGGTGCAGCAGGTATGGGTGAGATGATTAAGTGCTAAAGTTGCATTTTCTCCTCTGAGCAGGCAGCCCTGAGGCCAGAGAGGCTGCATGATTGCCTCTGTGTGCTACATTACATTGACATGATGGAGAATACTCTCCTGGGGCCTGAAATAATGTAAAAGGAAAGTGAGAGAGAGCGGGGAAAAAAGCCCAGCCGAGCCTTTTCTGCCGGGACCTAAGACTTTTCTCCATGCAATCAGATTTGCTCATAGATCTCCTCGTGCCACTGCCTCAGTACTGATGACAGACAGAGCATTTTCACATGGGTGCACGGCAGCACACAACAGGGGAGTGCTCTAATCCGATTCTGCTATTAGAGCCCCAGAACCTTCCTGCTGTGTGTCTCCAGCCTTCAGGCCACTCCGGCTCTGCCTGACTCTGGGAGAGCGCAACCATGCTGTGGACGCACAGGTCTGTGAAGAAGAAGACCACAAGGGGACGATTTAGAAGGAGGAAAAAAAAAAAAAGGGCTGGTCAACATTGGACAAAATGAGTGGAGTGCAAGTTTTTTTCCCTTGACTAATTAGCGTGAAGCTAAAAAAAGCAAAATTTTATAAAACCAAATCCATCAGCCGGACAAGTGGAACAAATGAGCCGACCTCACACCAGGAGGCAGCATAGCCTTATTTGTTTGCTTTTACAACTTGAAGGGCAGACAATGCACGGTCACCCAGGAGAAACCTATTGAAACTGTCCCCAAAGTTGGAGGCAATGTGAACCTCGGCGGCCTATTAGGCCAGCCAGATCAAAAACACACAAGCTTTGATCCAGCGTTATCAGCTCGGTTACATTTCCGGCACAGCACCAACACAAGAAAAGAGGACATTTCCTTTTTTGGGGCTCATCTTTGCTAAACAGCGGGTTTGCTTTCTATCTCAGCTATGAAAGCATGAATGGTTAATATCACCACAGGATATGGCAACCTGCTATGTTTGCAACAGACTGGATAATATTCAGGCAGCTTCCAAAAGACTTTGATATTTATACAGTCTTATCTTTCCTCAAATCAATTCAATCTTGAGGAATTCCTGCCAGTGTCTAGGCTGGAGTATTAAACTATAAATATCAGTATTCATCTTGTACCTTTCAACTCCTAACTGCAAATAAAGTAAAGTAAACAATATTTAGCCATGCCATTGAAAGAGATGGCTTGACATTTTGGGGTATAGGCTTTTTTTTGCTGAAGGTTAGATGAGAAGATTGATGTCACTCTGATGTGTGTCCACTAAATATGAAGAGTCTAAAGATAACCAATTATCAGGTAATATCTTATTGTTTTAATCACAATAAAAAAAAATGTGCTGGTTTACAAGGGAATTTTTGTCATACTTATTGTTAGCCAGGCAGGACCATGTGGCAGGACTCCAGGAAAGTTAATGTTCCTGACCAGGAAAAAGTCTGAAACAAAACCCCCTTGAGAGCAAATTGAGGGATTTGTATCTGATTTAGGAAAGGAAATGAGTTTTAGTTTTAATACGTTTTAGAGATCACGGTAGATGGATCTTTGTTGTGAACCAGAAAAGCCATTTCCCCCCGCTTTATGCAAAGCTAAGCGAATCAGCTGCTGGCTTTAGCTTTATATAGTGTAGCAATATGATCAAGGTATCAATTGTGTCATCTAACTCTTAACAATTGACTGAGCAATCTTTTTAGATTTTTATATGTAATGCTAACCTTTAAAGCCAAATACTAAATACATCTTTTTCTGTCCTACTTTTTGACAATAAAAAGTCCACAAAAAAAAGAAAATCTAAGTCAGAAGTCATGTCGCTAAACAACAACCATTAGCAAACAGCTCTGTCAGCAGTTTGAGTTGCCATGGTGGGATTGTCTGAAAATGAAGGTGCTTTTGGGGGAACTCAGGCCATCTGCTCATCAGCTCCTCAGGTGGGGTTACGGAGAAAGGAGAGTCAGAGGAAATGAATGAGAAAAGGACTTTTTAAACATGAAGAAGGACCTCCAGGTCTGTATTTACAGCAGCTTCCCGTAGAGCTCCTATTTGTCTCCTCCTGAGTAGCGGGGGGAGTGGGGGGAGAGAGAAGCCCAGGGCCTCTCACAACATCTGCAGGCATTCTTCCACAGGCCCCCAGAGGGACATAATAACCCATTACCTCCATCTCTGACAAAAACACACATTTAAACTACAATTACACCCCCTGCCTCATGTTCCTCATACATTCCATCTCATCTCCTCTTCCTCTTGTGTTTAACAATTCAGTCGTTTCCAAACTCTGAACGCATGTAAACACTGGCCTTGTGCATAAATGCAGACCACAGACACTCACAAATACAATTAAATGTTTGGAGTACAGTAAAACATGAATACACTCATTCACTCTACTCCGAACCAAAAATGAAAGATACTTGGAATAAAAACACAGAACAGCAGTGGATCATAGATCATGACACTTCTAATTTCATTGGTTAGGGAGTCAGTTTTATGGGCTAGAACAGTGATATTGTGAATGCCGACTATAATAAGAAATCTCTCGTGCCATGACCAGAAAATAATGTGCAAAATTGGCAGAAAGTAGAAAGTGTGGATGTCAGGTGATCAGTTTCAATGTATCAAAAGGGACATCTGTGGATGGTGTGGGTAATCAGAAACCAGAGCTATCATCAAATATCAGCGACCCCAGGAAGCCTTTTCCTCTGATTCAACAGTAGCTAGGGCCAATTTCACAGGCCACACTGTGGCTGAATGGGAAGAAATTGGAAAAAAAAAAAAAAAAAGTGCAATCGATTGCAAGGATTGTAGTTGTACTTCTATTTGTCTCTTCTTCTGTCATTTTACAGTGTTACACAGAGTTTGAGTGCATTTCCAGCCTGCACAGCACTGATGATGGCACTGCAGTAAAAGTGCTACCTTCAGGTTTGCAACCGTCTTGTGCTGCATGCAGAAAATGGATGTCAAATTATTTGTGTAGAACTTTCTTTCTAGAAAATATGAATCCATTAACACACTAACATCAACAACATTGTTTATATCATCAAACCCTAATGGTAATGTGTGATTTGTTGCTGCTTGTTCTGTGTTGCCATAATTGAACCACAGGACCGTGGACAGTGAAAAATGTCTCTTTATTTCCTTTGTGTGCCTTTAGTTTGAAATTGAAATGAGACAATGTATGAGGTGCTGGCATTCTGCTTGTTCAGATGACAGTCCAAGTCAAAGGTCGCTCTCACTTTACAAAACACATCTGTGACTATAACTTAAGAATTGATGTGCTAGTTATGACAGAATTTCACACACGTCTAATTGGATGAAATAGTGACATTCATTATCACTGTGATATCAAAATTATCTACAAAACACTTTCTGTCCATAACTCAGGAACAGAAGGGATGATTGTGGCCATATTTCACATTTGGTCAGATACTGAATTCATCATTCAGTGCCCATCTTTAAACTGTAGTGTTTGTGTACACCTTCTATGATGTTATAGATGTATGTAAAGCATAACATTTTTGAGAATTTGTAGCTTCTTTGCAGCAACATCTATAGTTGAAGCTTTGTCTGCTGTCGATCTGCTTTATTTAAAAACAATATTAAAGACATGATTGTAAACTACAACTTGACTGGTGGCAGAGAAATACAAACATAGAACAATAATTTAAAAGTATTTATTCATACACAGTACAGCTCCCTAAATGCTTGAATAGCACAGATAATCATACATTTCACCCAGTCCAGATGAAAACCTCCTCAGTTTAACTTTAAGAAACAGCTCCTTACCCTTGTTTAATTTTAAATAGGTACAGAGCCAGCACAATGTACCACAGTCCAAACAATCATGAACTGCACTCTACAAAACATTATCTGTATCTGGAAAACTAGAGAAGGCGTTAGTGTTCCCACTGCTGACATTATGCAAATAAAAGTTTTGAAATTGAACTTTTGAAAGAAGTTGAAATGTTTTTTTTTTTTTTTAAAAGAACTAAAAGTGACAAATCAATTTATGTGCAAGTCCTGAGTGAAGTTTTGATGAAGGTGCATGAGGAGTGAAAGTAATGGGATTTAAAAAAAAAAAAAGAATAATGTTTTGGTTTGAAGGTGAAGAACTGAGACCTGAAAGAGTTTGCAGTATCACTTACAGGTAGGAGGTTAATGCTTTGGATTTTCCGCAGATGCAATTTGTGTTTAATTTATCGGACAGGCTTGTGTAATTCTTCTACAAATTAACTGATAAATGATTAAAAGCAATAGTTGAGTAAATGACATGTGCATTAATGCTTAGGGATTACATGGCAATCACAATGTTCAATAAACAGCAATTAGTCTATTTCTCCTGACAGCGTGAGGTTGCAGGTGCTGCCACATGAATGTCAAATGACTGCAGCAAAGTCCCAACTCAGCTCAGATAGAGAGCACAAATTGCAGTGAATTATCAACTGCCATCACCACCAAGGTCATTGCCTCATTAGTGTTGACAGCATGTGAAGAGCCTGAAATATGCAATCAACATAATAATAGAGGATTTCAATGAAATATTCAAGTTTAACTTGATTTGTTAATACAAATTGTATGTTTCCCTTTGCAACTATTAATATTTAATCTTAAATTGTATCATTAGATGGAATGATTTGATAAGGCTTGCTTGTTTATGTTTAAAAAAAATATTTGTCATAAATCATTAAATATGTATATTTTGGAAATTAAATGGCCATAGATTGGCTGACATTATTAATTTATGCAGATTTGAAAGGTTAAATGCTTTTCACATTTTCAACATTATCAAGCTGCATTTATCTAATCAAATAGCTGTGGAAAAAGTGAAAAGAGGGTGGCGGTCAGGATGTCGTACTGTACAGTATTTGTCACGGATGGCATTTACAGAGAAATTGGGATTTTCTTTTGGGGGTTGGAGGGGAAGGGGGTGGGGGGTGACATAAGCTATAATTACAGTTTTATAGTGTTTGAGTTAATGAAGCCCTAAAATGTCCATAAAGACAAGCGCACAAAAAATATATACATGAATGCATAAAAAAAAAAAAAAAAAAATACATGGAGAAAAAGTCTGAGTTTTTTTTTTTACTATGAAACACAGTATTTTCCCAGTTCAAGCCAACATAATCCTGTCTGACCTAAAATTCATGGTCTAATATTTAAAGTCTTACCTGTGATAAAAGACGTTTGATATGTTGCATAAAGATAAGAAAACGTGCAAGTGAAATCATGAGTGTTCAAAAATTGTATTCAAATTTCTAGATTTGTATCTCCCTGGGGCATAATGAAAACCAGTTTAATGAGACATTTTGCAGTTGCATTTTAATTCACAGCTTTAACGAGTCAAGTCAAAGTATAAACAAGGCTACAGTCTTCTAAAAATGTATTTGATGAGGACATGTTTTTGTATCTGTTTGCAGAACAAAGCACCATACTTTAAGTGAGAAATATATTTTATTGGCCTGTAGTGTATATGCAGCGCTAAACTGTTCAAGTGATAACATTTACACACTATGCTAAAAAGAGTTGTGCTTGGTATTATCTGACCAAGTCAATGTGCACGTGACCCAAAGGTTAGAAAACAAGGCTAAAATATGTATTATAAGGCTGGACTGTATGAAATGCTAGAGGGCTTTTAATTTGAAATAAGTGCTTTTAATTTGAAAACTCATCCACGCTGAATTTTAACAACCAATGGTGAAACATCACTCACTGACTCACTCACTCACTTAGTAACATACATTTAGGTTTCTAGGGCTAAACCATTGGAGTTAATTAACTTGTTTTTCTGTATTGTAGAATTTTTATTCCATCTGTGATTCCATACAAAATCAAAGATATTGTAGGCAGTCTACTAATAAACAGCAGCTTCCCATAGAGCTCCTTTTTGAGGAACGTTCTTCAAATTTAGCTACTTGGACTCAATTACTTGTATGTAGAAGGTCAAAGGTAGTTGTAGGATAACTTAATAATTCATATACTAATTATGACAACATTTCACACAAATATCTAGAAGGATAAAATGGTGAAGTGATGATATTTTATATCGAGAAGGTCAACGGTGAACTTCACCGTGATATCAAAATGTTCTGCAGAAACTCTTTTCTGGTCAGTATTCATTGCACAACTCACTAACGGGAGATCGAGACCCTATTTGACATTTGATCAGCTACTGAATTGGTGACACTAGTTTTGGGTGTCAACCTTAAATTTGTGGGGATTGTATAGATCTCCTGTGCTGTTGGGTTGGTGATTTTTGTGGAGGATTTACATTTTTCAATTTGTAGCTTCTTTGCAGCAACATCTAGTTGCAGCATTGTCTACTGTCAGTCAGTTTTTTAGACAAACATGTGAACATATTAAGGATTCCTTCACAGTCTTCTTCATGTATTTTATATAAGTTTGTAGAGATATGGATGAAACCACAACTTGAGCTATTGGCGGAGGCATACAACAGCAAGGCAGTAACTCTAGTTGAAATATTTTTTAGACAGTCTGGTGGCCAAATTGTCATACCAATATGACCGTACCCTTTTATAACTGCCAATGCCTTTTGTCTCATTATGGTGTCAGCGGTTACTGCCTGAAATAGTTGCGCTGGATTACTTTCTAGATTTGAGAACATATGTCCAATGGCACCATTTGAACTCTTAATTCTCATGATCCCCAGGATGAATTCAGAAAGAGTTTTAACCACTGAATACTGTATGTTGCTTCACTGAAAGGTCACAGCAAAACTTGATAAAGTGTCTAACTTGGGTTATCAAACAATTGAGGACACTGCATCATATTTCACTTAGCTTAGTTTATGTACAATTTTGCATCATTTACATTTTTTTATTTTTAATGAGAAAACACTAGCGTAACCTTAACATTCAACAGTTATTGGTTACATTTGCAGTAATACTGTATGTCAATTATACAAACATTTTTTCCATGCATCTGTGTATTTTGCAAGTTTCTACGGCTCAAGTAACTGCTGTTGTATGTTTTCCAATATAACAAATACCAGCCTCAATGTCAGTTTTCTACTACGCGTAGTTCAGATGCCAAAACAAAGGTGAGACATTTAAGTTCTGTTCAAGAGCAGAACATTTTGGTTGGATTTGAGAGTTCTACTGAAAGGAAAACAATTCTGCACCCTCTAACTAAGGTGTTGGCATTAAATCTGGCAGACATGGAACTTCACCAAATAAAGAGGGAGCAGAAATCACAGATGTAGAGAAAGTAAATACCACATAAAGCTAACTCCAATATTGCATTACAAGATCATTTTTGCAACTCACTCCACTATAAAACCTAATGCTAGTTTTAGAAAACAAAAAAATACCTGAAAAATGTAAGTGTATATCACAATATGAGAGAGACGCTGAGAGGAGTGTGTTGTTGGTGTCATATGAGTCCATAGAAACTCCTTTTCCTTGGAGAGAAGTTACAGTTTGTAAATGATTCTAGGACACAGACGGATTTGGGTATTATCATTTTGTGGATAAAATCTCACTCATATTGTAAGAAAGTTTGACTGTAAATGTGTCTTATCATAGAAACATAGACCCTATGGTCCCTGATTATATGATTAATTCAATTGAATTCAAATCAATTTTATTTATATAGTGCCAAATCACAACATTATTTTATTAGATTACAAATGTAACTTGGGATATTTGCCTTAATTCATCTATTAATAGATTTTCTCAACATAAGCTTCTGTAGAATATTGTCCTGTGTCTGCTAACTAAAGCATTTCCCCATGAGGAGAAATGGGTTTTTAGAGTTGTAGCTGTGGCAGTTTAGTGCCCATTGTTTTGCCTCTGTGGCAAATATATCCCTCAGAATTGCAACCCAAATAATTTGTCAAGGTTTCACCAATGACCTAAGACTTCTTCCCATGAGGTTTTGTAATACTAGAAAACACCCTATAATTGAGGACAATGTGACATTATTTCTATGCACATAGAGACTGACTCTTGTAATACAATCAATTTTATAGGTTAATATTAGACTTTTAAACATGAGCTTCATCACATGAATCTAGGAACAGCTGTCTCCTTCAAAACATGTTGCTTCAAATATGTAACGGCAAGTACCTTTGGGAGAAAATGTGCCCCTACTGCTGCCTTAATTACTTGGCATGCTTGTGGGGTCACAATTCACAACTTCTTGATTATGGTCTTTAATATGTTCCACCATATGGCTGTCAAGAATGTGAAGCATGTCCTGAGCTAAAACTTTCTGTTATAAGACCCTACATCCTCTTTATGCAATTCAAAATAAAGGAAAGGTTGATAAAAAAACAACAACGTGTTTTTAGTATGTGAATCCCTGCAAGTGATTTCCAGATTTACAAACTGTACTAGTAAATCAGGATAGTATTTTTAAGGGTATTAGTTGCAAACAATGTGTTTTCTATTTTCATTCCACCATCCCAAGAAACTATTGTTTTAACCTTCAAATATACTTTTCAGATAAAGTGGAAATGGCTTCATTTTCAATCCTAAAGACCAAATGAACAGATACTGTGTATAAAAAAAAGCACATACATATATGATGGAAAAAATATTTGGCTCTTCCTCTTATTTGCATTGTGGCTCCGGAAAGTCTCTTGTCAAGCAGGTTCCGAAAAGTCTCTTTTGGTTTTCTCTCTTATTTGCAAGTGATTCCTTTATTGTTTTACTTTCCACATCTAATTGACGATTCCCGTGTGTCCTTATCTTGTGACCTACAACCAACTCAGTATTACCATACGAAAGCAGATACAACGGGAATGGGGGTGACTGTCAACTGTTTGTCACACTGTATAAAAGCTGCCCTATGGAGGAGATCTGGGAACAATGCTGGACACCTCTCTTTGAGGATGCATGTATTTGCTCCTTCTTGCAAGAATAAATGTCCTATATGTTTGATTTTGAACCAAGCCTCTGAGTAATTTTTCCAACAATATACAGTGGTGTGAAAAAGTGTTTGCCCCCTTCCTGATTTCCAATTTTTTTGCATGTCTGTCACTTAAATGTTTCAGATCATCAAACAAATTTAAATATTAGTCAAAGATAACACAAGTAAACACAAAATGCAGTTTTTAAATGAAGGTTTTTATTATTAAGGGAGAAAAAAAAATCCAAACCCACATGGCCCTGTGTGAAAAAGTGTTTGCCCCCTCCTGTTAAAACATACAAAACATAACTTAACTGTGGTTTATCACACCTGAATTCAATTTCTCACCCAGGCCTGATTATTGCCAGAGTTCCAGGACCAAAACCACCGCTGAGCAAAAAGAACATTAAGACTCGTCTCATTTTTGCCAGAAAACATCTTGATGATCCCCAAGACTTTTGGGAAAATACTCTGTGGACTGACAAGACAAAAGTTGAACTTTTTGGAAGGAGTGTGTCCCGTTACATCTGGCGTAAAAGTAACACCGCATTTCAGAAAAAGAACATCATACTAACAGTAAAATGTGGTGGTGGTCGTGTGATGGTCTGGGGCTGTTTTGTTTCTTCAGGACCTGGAAGACTTGCTGTGATAAATGGAACCATGAATTCTACTGTCTACCAAAAAAATCCTGAAGGAGAATGTCCGGTCATCTGTTGGTGACCTCAAGCTGAAGCGAACTTGGGTTCTGCAGCAGGACAATGATCCAAAACACAGCAGCAAGTCCACCTCTGAATGGATGAAGAAAACCAAAATGAAGACTTTGGAGTGGCCTAGTCAAAGTCCTGATCTGAATCCTATTGAGATGCTGTGGCATGACCTTAAAAAGGAGGTTGGTGCTGGAAAACCCTCCAATGTGGCTGAATTACAACAACTCTGCAAAGATGAGTCGGCCAACATTCTTCAACAGCTGTAAAAGACTCATTGCAAGTTATCACAAACACTTGATTGCAGTTGTTGCTGCTAAGGGTGGCCCAACCAGTTATTAGGTTTAGGGGGCAAACACTTTTTCACACATGGCCATGTGGGTTTGGATTTTTTTTTCTCTCCCTTTAATAATAAAGACCTTCATTTAAAAACTGCATTTTGTGTTTACTTGTGATCCAATATGTTTGTGCTACCAAACACTTCAGTCACTGCTTGACAAGGTTTCCTCTTCTCCTCGGACCACGCTGCATCCACCTGTTCACATGCTGCTGCTTTAACTTTTTTTGGTCGATGGTGTTGAGTGTAATTCCGTTAATGTGCATAATTTAGCCAGACAGCACGAACCCCCCCCCCCCCCCCCCCCCCAATTTCAGATGAAGAGAATCTGATTGGCTGCGAGGTGCCGCGCTCCTCTTCCGATTGGCTGCTTCTTGTTTCCGGGGCTCCGCAGCGCTCACTGACGTTTCTCGGTCTGCTCCGAAACAGACTGGAGAGAATGGCTGCCAGTGGAGGTTAGCAAAAAAAAAAATCTTCATTGTTTCGTGTACTCATCAGACTTCAGCAATGCCTTTTAAAGTTATAATTCGCGCGCTTAAATGTCGACCGAGTGTTCGCCTTACCGACTAATTGAAGAAGTCGTGACATGTTGCTTTCTCGTTGAAAGAGTCGAGCAACAAACGACTCCTCCAAACTGTTGGTTGTCGTTAGCTGCCGTTAGCCGTCTGGCTAACTTTCGGCCGGTTAGCTAACGACCCACAGCTGATTGTGTCAACACTTGTTTACGAGAAGAGACGGGAAGGTTTGACAAGTCGCGGTGACGGATACCGCCACCGAAACTCACGGACGACACGTCGCACGTGTTGCTGCTGTGCCCGTATAAGACGCGGATGTCGCCGCTGGGAACCTTTTGAGGTTCATGTCGCCTCTTTATATCCCGCAATGTGTCACAGAGACGTCGCTAACGTTAGCTCGGTGCTAGCTGTCCGCTAAAAGTTAAGCTCGCGGCACGTCAACAAGCTAACGCAACCGCGTGCGTTGCGGTGGTAAACAAACCTTTGAACAACCGACGCGAAGCAGGTTCAACTGTCCGAGCTTGTTTCCGATCCGACCAGCCGGTCGGGACAGTTTCCTGCCGGGCACCCGGGCTGCGATGTGAGAGGTTAGCCAGCGAGCTACCACCTGGCGAGACAGTTTTCTGTCCACCGAGTCTTTGTCCTGTCAGTGAGTTTCGCGTCGCTCAGCACGACGGATTTGTCGGGAAAAGTTTTTTTTTTTTTTCCCGCCGTGGCAGCTGAGAGAGAGAGAGAGAGAGAGAAAAAGAAGTCTACAATGAAGTATGACAGGCGATATAAAGTTGGGGTCCCACTTGTGTAACTTGTCACAAGAAACTTGTGATAAGAAACCTGCATTTCTTTTGAAGGTGCAACTACAGTTGAATATTCACGTGTTTGTGGGACCACATAGTATCCATACATCTTGGATATATATATATATATATATTAGAAAGTGAACAACTTCGGTCCAATGTTGGAAACAAGCATGTGTAGAAACAAATAACAAAAAGAGGAGTTTTGTAGTTGTCAGTCATTTTTGTAGCTGGACCAATGACCTTATACTCACTTGAAGTTGTCATAGCTAAATATGCTTTGATGTCGTAATGTCTATTTTGAGACCAGACTAAACACTCTTTATCACTCAAACTCACTCTGCAATTTGCAGTATTTACTCACTGTGTAGTAATATCTAAAATGTATTCCATACATAGGAGGAATGTACACCACGAGCAGCTGAGTCCCCGGCTGGACCTATCATGTGTCTTTCCCCTGCTTTCCTTCCCCACATTCCCCGTCTATCTCTATTGCTCTCTGAATCAAAAGTAAAACATATTTAGTTTGATATATATTTATAATCACTATTGTCTGTAGTTTAAGTAGTAAACTACTTTCCATCTGGTGTTCTTTTTACTCAATAACAACGAATTGGATTTTTTTTTTTTTTTTATCAATCTAAGCCTATTCTTTTGTTCTCATAAGATTCTGCATTTATGTAAGAGTTGCAAGATCAAGCATCTCATAACCCTAACATGAATTACTATTTACCAATTTGTATTTTAAGTAGTCTGATCAACTGTTTCAGTGTGTTTAATAGTGCCTACACCACTTCTAAACATGCAATGGTGATGTAATGTTTTTCTCTCTCTTTGCACTGTGTTGTCCAGAGGTAGGGAAGCTGTTACAAGTACTGAATGGGACACCGCCAACCACCAACTACAACGGGGTAGATGCTGTTCATGCCTGTAACATCCTTCAGCAGCTCAAGGCCTTGTATGATGAAGCACAGCTCACAGACATCGTTGTAGAAGTGGACCACGGCAAGACTTTCTCATGCCACCGAAATGTTCTGGCAGCAATCAGCCCCTATTTTAGGTATAAAATGTTGAATTTGCACAAATTTATGTTTTCTTACTAGGGTTACAACAGTATGAGTTTTTCACAGTATGATAACTGTCTCGGAAATTATCACAGTGTGATGGTGCCACTGTTTAAGGTATTTCATTTT
This sequence comes from Brachyistius frenatus, assembly GCF_029030835.1. Taxonomy (NCBI): domain Eukaryota; kingdom Metazoa; phylum Chordata; class Actinopteri; family Embiotocidae; genus Brachyistius; species Brachyistius frenatus. The sequence continues at coordinate 6,332,449 of NW_027210603.1, forward strand.
TCTTATTAAACATTATTTGGTATTATTATTATATTTGGTATTATTATTATCATCTTTTACATTGTTTGAAGGGCCACCAGCAGCGCTCTTAACGATTATCAAAAACGTTGACAGTTTACTGGAGGTGTGTGACATTAAAGCCATGCACATAGGTGATGTCAGCACCCCGAGCTGGAAAAGATGGAGTTAGGAGCTGGGATGTGGAAGATTATTTCAATAGCGCATTTTGACACAAGAAAGTTATGGGTTAACTGATGAATGTTATGATATTCATATCAAACTTTCTTGTCAAATTTTAGCCTGAGAATGGATTAATATCATGATGGTGTTTATCTTTTCTCACCTTCACCACCAGGTCCATGTTCACCAGTGGCCTTACAGAGAGCAGTCAGCGTGAGGTCAAAATTGTCGGGGTTGAATCTGAATCCATGCACCTCGTCCTAGACTATGCCTACACATCCAGGGTCACGCTCTCCGAGTCCAATGTCCAGGCCCTGTTCACTGCAGCCAGCATTTTCCAGATTCCTGCTCTGCAGGATCAGTGTGCCCAATTCATGATCAGCCGGCTTGACCCTCAGAACTGTATCGGGGTCTATATGTTTGCTGATGCATATGGGCACCAGGAACTGAGGGAACGCTCACAAGATTACATCCGGAAGAAGGTCAGTTGAATATGAGCATTTGTTTGATTCTTAAGTCATTTGCAGTGTGACTTAATGAAAATAGCTGCTGCCAGTTCATGCCACTATTTTTAGATGTTGCTTTATTCTGGTCTGGTCAGTCTGTTGAACTGCTAAAAGCTCAAACATTTTATTTTTTTGTTGCAGTTCTTGTGTGTATCACAGGAGCAAGAGTTCCTCCACATGACCAAGGAGCAGCTGGTCAGCATCCTGAACAGTGATGACCTCAACGTGGAGAAGGAAGAGCACGTCTATGAGAGCATTGTCCGCTGGCTGGAGCATGATGGGCCCAGCCGTGAAGCCCACCTAGCTGAGGTTTTCTCCCAATGCATCCGTCTGCCTTTGCTGGATGAGGCCTTTTTCACTGGGATACCTGCCCCTTTTGCTTGTGCCCTGTCCCTGTCAAAAGACCCTGCTGAGGTCAAAGCTCGCCTCACTGGCATGAATGGTTGCCCACAGCGCCTGGGTATGACTGCTTCTGAGATGGTCATCTGCTTTGATGCTGCTCATAAACACTCAGGTAAGAAGCAGACGGTGCCTTGCCTGGACACAGCCACAGGAAGGGTGTTCAAGCTCTGCAAACCACCTAATGATCTCCGGGAAGTTGGTATCCTGGTGTCCTCAGAGAACGATATCTACATTGCCGGTGGTTACCGACCGAGCAACAGTGAGGTGTCTATAGACCATCGAGCGGAGAGTGACTTCTGGCAGTACGAACACGCAGGTAACAGATGGCTTACACGTGCACCTCTGCTGAGAGCACGGATCGGCTGCAGGCTTGTGCACTGCTGTGGGAAGCTTTATGCACTGGGAGGCCGCGTTTACGAAGGCGATGGGCGAAACGCATTAAAATCAGTGGAGTGCTATGATGCTAGGGACAACTGTTGGACAGCAGTCAGTCCTATGCCAGTGGCCATGGAGTTTCACAGTGCTGTGGAGTACAGAGACCGCATCTATGTCCTCCAAGGTGAGTTTATGGCGCTGAAGAGAAACAATGATTCAAAATGATCTAAAAATATGAACATGTGACAAACATATATGAGAAACTATGTTAAAGCAGCTGATATTAGTTTTTAAATGACTTTTTCTTTCTTTCTTTCTTTTTTTCCACAGGTGAATATTTCTTCTGCTTTGATCCCCGTAAAGACTATTGGAGTCATCTGGCCCCAATGTGTGTCCCTCGGAGTCAGGGTCTGGCTGCCTTGTATAAGAACTGCATCTACTACATTGCCGGCATCTGCAAGAACCACCAGCGCACCTTCACTGTAGAGGTCTACGACATCGAGAAGAACACATGGAGCCGCAAAAAGGATCTGCCCTTTGACCAAGCCACTAGCCCGTACATCAAGGCCATGCTGCTGCAAGGCAAGCTACACCTGTTTGTACGGGCCACACAGGTAATGGTGGAGGAGCATGTGTTTCGCACCAGCCGCAAGAACTCCCTTTACCAGTACGACGATGAGGCAGACACGTGGACCAAAGTCTATGAGACGCCCGATCGCCTCTGGGATTTGGGTCGCCATTTTGAATGTGTGGTGGCCAAACTTTACCCACAATGTCTACAGAAAGTGCTTTGAGGTAGCTGATTTTTGTGAACCCAATCAATGAGGTAGAGGGAGTAGTGTGGTCCTGCCTTCCCTGTGCCTGGTGTTACTTTGGGTTTGCACCACACGGACCATTTTTTTTGGTTGAGTCTTAAGTCGTTCACACTTTGGTTTAACATGATCAAAATGGGGGTGCTTTTAAAAGTTGCAGTATTTTTTTTTTTCCAGTTGGCACCAACTACCCACACTGAGGCTTGTTTAACAAAACCATACAATGAATCATAAGTGCAATTATCCTATTTTTTTTGCTTGTTGTTGAGCCATTTCTACTTTTGTTTCAGATACATAAATGGGTATTGAGTTTTACAATTGTTAAGCATGCAAATGAGGGAGTCGGCTCGGTAAGAGTGCCCTGTGGAGATATGAAAGCTGTCTATCAGCATAAAGTAAAAATGTCTATCTATAAATATACATAAAAATTAACCATATAAACTATATATATTCATACGGGTAAGATGAGTACCATAGCTCATTAGTAGGTTGTTGGCTCTGCGGTTTGTGTGAGTATTTTTTTTTTTTTTTCCATTCTGTGTAAATGCCTTTCTTCAGCTTGTTTTATAGAGACAACTTTTACTTTGAAGAGTGCTTGTGATTTAGCATTTTCGAAGGTTGAAGCTTACGTGATATTCTTACGGCCCTCTCTTCCTTCACAAGCGTCAGTGTGTCCAAACATACTCTGTGTGTGGCTTCAGATCGCTTTGTAGGTTTAGTTTCAGATTCCATTCGAACGGGGGCTCTCACCTGCTTGAGTTGACATCCACTTTGTGTCACATGCAAAGATTCATGTAAGTGAAAGGTTTGAATATTCATTCTCCACATTGGAGAAATAAGGACGGAGTCAAATTTGTGGCAACACTAAGTGGCAAGTTCAGACCAACTAACAGGTTTACCTCAGAAACTTTAGAGATATTGGATTAGGAGAAAAGGGACAGTTCAGGCTATTGTGTTGTTGAAGCAACTCTGTGAAAAACTGCTCAGCATTGAGCTCTGAAGTTGTTTTTGACATCAGATTATAATCATTTGAATAAAGGTTGTGAAAGAACCTCCTTCTTAAATGCCCAAAAAGCATTTGAGGTCTTGTTATAGTTGTTGTGGACTTTGAAACGACTTTTGTGGTAGCAATAAATCATGGAACTGTGATTAGGCTATATTATGTTGTATTACCTTAGTAAAAGTGCATTAATGGTTTCATGTGCTTGTCTCTGCTAGTGAAAATCACAGTAGTACCAATAATGATTGTTTTGTGTTGCATGGGTGCAGGCTTGAAGTGACGCGTGATTTAGTGCAAAACATTTGCAATGCCAATGTGCCTGTGGCTAGAAAAGGAGTATCGGGGGCGGAAAAACCAAAACTGTTCCTCCTGATGAAGAATATCTGAAAAGTCTTACTCAGCGTTGCACTGAGTCACTCTCCACTTCAGCGGTCCTTGACTGCAAACTTTACGAAGCACCGTCTCGAGCAAGCGAGAGCGGTTCGGGTTGTGTGCTAATTCAACGAACAGCCATGAATCCGTCTTTACCCGCCATCACATACAGAGGACACAAACTGTTGGTGCTGCTTCATCTTTTTTGTTTTTTTTCCTGATTTATTTGTTTTGTTTTTTTGACAATCTTGTATAGAAGAATACCACCGCTGAGTGGCGCTTCTTGTCAACATGTGACATTTACAGTGCCGTCAGTTTCCTCACGCAGGTTCCTGTGTCATCTTTGCACTACACATTTCTCTTGTATTTTATCTTCACAAACAGTGCCCCTCTATTAAGGTTATAGTAACCATATAGCAATCATTGAGGAGATTTACATGGAAATTAACACCACAAGAGTCACATTCAGAAAGGACCTGAGGATATAATTTACTTCTCCAAGAGAAGATCCACTCTTGACTGACTTTAAGCTCTTGTTTTTTTTTCTTCTTTTTGTTGACATGGCTTGAACAATGCCCCCAAAAGCCCTCATCAAGGGTAAGAGAGGGTCTGAACTTCATCCACAAGTCCACAGACGGCCATTTGAGAACCAGGAACGGAGAACTCTCAGGATTTCTACTGATACACAGTACTGTATTTAAAATGTTTTTGTTATGTGTAATATACTGTACTATAGGTTTGCTGTACTTGCACAGTTTTTCTAAACTTCAGTTTCTTTTGTAACTTGAAAAAAAATAGATGTGATTTCTTTTTGTTGTCTCCAGTGGCTGTTTTCCCCCTTTATGTAATTATCTATTTAGTTTTGGTAGCGTAATCCTGCTCTGTTGAGAAAAAAATGATTACCTGCACGAGTGATATATTTTGAGTTGTATTTTTCCCTGTAGGACAGTAGTATTTCTTTGTAACATCTCACTGAAACTAAAGCATTACAGATCAAGTAACAACTTTGTTACATCATATTTCAAACACCAGTCATGTAATTCAACAAGCTAGAAAGAAGAAAAAAAAACCTGCCTCCTCTGCTAGAGAGTTGGTGGCCCTGTGCTGCCGAGCAAAGCCCATTCTGGTCATCTACATGCCTCGCTTATGGGTGCTATTCCATTGTGTCCCTTTATGCATTTCTTTCTTTCCTCACATTTACTTTGCTGGTTTGTCTGTTTTGGGTTTCGGGTTATAGTGGTTGTTGAGCTCAACTGTGAAATTCACATTGCACATAATTTGAAAATAAAACTATTAAAAGGGAACATTTGTTGGTCATTTCCTTCATTATTTTTTTTTTAACATGGGATTATTCTCTGTGATACATCAGCAGTCCCAGTTCAAGTGACTTCATCTGGCCAATATTTGCTATCTGTCACACTGTAGTCAGCACTGTGACCTGCAAAACATGCAGACACCGCTCTGGTACTAGTGATCTAAAACTGGTGTAAACTCGGTTAAACCCGCAGGCCACGTGTGACACGTGACTACACGTCAAACAAAGACGCAGGCAGCAGAAAACTCGACTCGGAAACTTGGTCCAGACAAACGGGCCGCGGAGACGCTAAATGAGAGGTAAAGTACTCCGATTTTCTTAAATACATACTCGAGCCTCGCCGTCTTCGATGCTCCAAGGCTGCAGGGTTGCAGTTACTTTGTTTCATTAGCAGTTACATTAGTTTCGATCGTGCTCCACGTGGGGCGTTTCTTCCGTCAGACTCCGCGCGGAAGAGTGAATGAAGACTGAAAACGTTTCCCCGTCATGTTACAATTGCATCACGGCTGTAAAGCTGTCGTTCGATTTTAGTCCAATGCAAACATTTGTAGTCAAGCAGTGGCCTCGCTGGTCTGAGCTGTCGTAGTTGTACTTGTGAATACATGATGTAGTAACTGATGCCATCTGCCTGGCTGACAACAAACAACCAAGTATGTCAAAATATTATCACATATTTTGGACATGAAAATCATAATTTGGAGTTCATTATAAACGTATTCATTCTCTATGGCAAATTCTTCACTCACAAATGTAGAATGTCAAAAATCTCCCCCCAACTTCACCTCTCAAAGACTCCCAAACGGATTAATACTGAGAAAAGTAACAAAACTGTCCAACTGTATGAAGAAATTCTTGAAGAGCAATATGCTATTTTAAGGTATGTAAAAAAAAAGTAAAAACACCCATTATTTAAGGGATCATTGAGTCAATTATGACCAGCTATTTGATGTTTACCAGCAATATTACTGATTGATTCAGTGATGAAAAGCAGCTTTTGTGTTTCTCATCTCTCATTGTGAACATATTCCTTGGTTAGTGATTCCCTTCCCATTTATGTTTACAGACATGTTGTGTGTGAACAAACCTGTCACAGCATTAGAAAGCAGTACAATCTTTAATTTAGTTGTCACTTAGTGTCAGTCCCTGTATCTGCCAACGATTTTGGGATGTCTTTTATTTAGAATTTTTAGCGTTTTTTTGTTACAATATTCTGTTGTTTAGATAACTAAGTGTCACAAATGTTTAACTCTCTGGACAGGAAGATGTCCTCAGCTCCAGCAGATGTGTTGGGCTACAAGCCGCTGGATGGGGGTTGGGGCTGGATGGTCGTACTCGGGGCCCATATTTCCATTGGATTTGCCTACTCCACACCAAAAGCCCTTTCCATTTTCTTCAAGGAGATCCAAGAGGACTTGGGGGCCAGCTCCAGTGAAATTGCATGGATTTCCTCCATAATGCTAGCTGCCATGTATGCAGGCGGTGAGTTGATTCAATCAGTTGGTTTGTCCATATGCAAAACTAATCCCTATGATCAGTAGCTCTCTATGTAAACAGATTGGCATTGTCATATCTTTCCCAGATCAGATGCATTATGAAATTAGAAGCAGGTGAACTTGCCTTTTAAGTTGTTCTTGCTGCTGGTGTAGCACAGCTATCAGGAGATTGATTTCAGTAGTTGAGTGTTTGTCAAAATTTCATTGGTTTGAATTTCATTAAACAAAATAATGGATATCTACATTCCATATTTGCAAATTGCTGAAATGAAAGTTATTTTTTTCAAAACGGGACATTTATTGTTAAAAGCAGTTCTTCTGATGGCTCTACTGTGTAAGAGTACCAGTGTATCTAAGCAGTCTAAACCATATATTTAGCACTGCTGTGCTGTATATTCTTGTTATTTATGACCAGCTGACATACACTGATAAAATAATTCATGTAATAAAATAATAGCAGCAGATATTCTACATCAATAAACCACCTGGTTACAATTACTTTAAATCCAGAGTTGCAGCAGAGCTACTTGGTATTCAGTGTAGTTTGGCCTCATACCTTTGGGCCGTCCCAAGTTCTGAAGTCAGCACCTCAAAGTCAGTCGTCTTTATAGTACTACAGAATACACTTGTATTGGCTGGGAAATAATAGCCTGCAGGTTAACCAGGTTGAGTTGTTTTTCTTTTTCTCTTGATCTTTTGTATCATATTATATTTTGTTCCCTCTGGGCACTGAGACACCAAGCACACCCCCAAGAACTAGCACTGATAATGGTCTGCTGATCAAACACTCTTTAAATTGTCTCACATCTTGTGTTAAAAGTTGTGCCTGCACGCCCCAAAAAGAGCACAAAGAATACCTAACAACCAGCAGACTCTGTGGTATATATTTGTACTCATGCATTAATCAGTGTTATGGCCAAAATTAGGGGAGCAAATCTAAGGTTTACAGCAATTGGAAAAAGTCCTTTAACTCTGCAGCATCTGCACTCTACAAATGAAACCACTTGTGCTTGTGCTGTCGACTCATTTGGACAGATAGGTAATTGACAAAGTGACTCCACGTGAGTGACTGCTGAAATAGTGGCTGGCTAATAAGAGGAATGTTGCCAGCATGTGTTAATCACCTGACTCAAATGTAATATGTGGTTTACATAGCGTCATTTATTAGTACTGCTGCTTTTCCTCTTCAACATTGCAGTTCTTATAGAGTACAGTGCAAGTAACTTCACCTCCGGCACTACAATGTCTACAACTACACTGGGGCCTGTGACAGCGCAGTCAGACGAGACAACAGTTGTTGCCATCCAGCTTCTGCCTCTGGTGGTTTTTCTGCTTTTATCTTTTCCAAGCCAAGCTGTGCGTACTTAGTACTTCTAAGCCTATCACATGTTGGTCATTTCTTTTTAGTGCTGTGCACTTAAACCAATATTCCCAGTATGTTTGATTTAATAGTTTCTTCTTAACGGGTAAAATGCTTTGCTTATTTTCAAAAGTGAAAAGTTATTATTTAAGAAAAGTAGGAGAAAAAAACAGCTGTGTGCCGTATTTACTAGATTCAGTTGATAATCTTGTGACCACATAAATATCGTAACCCCTTGCGGGGTTGTTCACATATACAACAGCCCTGCTTGAATAAATTCCTCAATGATTTGAATGTGATCGCTTGGTCAAGCCAACATAGCAGAGGGCTCTATACAAAAAAAGTTGACCAATCAAAATCTGTAAAAAACACATTAGTAAACAGCAATGGCAACATTTATTTGTATAACACCTTTCATACCACCATTACTGGTGGATTACTTTGCAACAGGAACTGTGTGTCTGTGATGATTCCCTTTCATATTTTACAGTATAACACAACCTCAGCTGTTTTATGTCCTGCTGTTGGCGTTTCTGCTTTTAGGTTTCCTGTAACTTCAACCAATCTGTGATGACAATGTGGGATCCACATTACATAACATCAGTGGGGCTAATTTAAACAGATATCGTTGATTCAACCACAGTGTATTATTAATAGACTAATAATCTCATTTTCATTCTGTTGTAGTAAGTGCAATAGCCCTTTAATCTACCAAAATAACATTTGAAAATCTTTTTGTCTTTTAGTACAACATACTGTTCACGGTTGTTTTTTTTTTGTTGCATTGTTTTTTGTGTAGGATAAAAGTGAGTTTGTTTAGTGGAAGAGAGATATCTGCTGTCGTGGGGATGCCGAACAAAAACATGTGACCTGGGTCTAATGACACAACAGGCAGCTATGCCCCACTGCTGCTTTCACAACAGGCAAAGCAGTCCGAGCAACCTTAAACTCCTGTTCCACTATGTGTGTCCCATTTAACACTATGTGTGTCAACAGAGGATGACACAAAATATAACAAAATAAAAGTCTTGTGGAGGCTTTACATGAGTTCATCAGTGCCGGCTTTCAAGGTTACAGGACAGCAGGGTATGTGACTAACCTGCACTCAACTCTGGGAGGCCTAACTGGTGAAATATTCCCCTCCACTGTGGCTTCGGCACAGGGCTTTATCATATTGTCCTTGGTAAGGCTTCAGCAATGTCACCCAGTGGAGGAGAGAGACAGCGGGAATATATCAGAGGAGGGTTCAGCACACTAGGGTCTGACACCGGGGCCTCATGGGAGAAACATGACAGCCTTTTCAGAAAACCTCTGACTCAAGGAGTCTGAATGATAAACTTATAATGGAAATGGAAATGGTGGCAGTGTGCGAGATGCCCTATTGTGAAACGGCTACAGTGAGAGGGATGATCTATCTTTGACCCCTGGTGGCACCTGGTTAACTGTATAAACAGCAGGATGGATATTTGTATTTAAAATGTACAGTAGATACAGTTGTTGAGGACAACGCTTTACAGCTTAGCATGAAGCTAGAATAGAGATTTTACTAATACTTTATATATACAAGTCATACCATAGCATGTTGTCCAAAAACTGAAAAAAAGTCATACTATAGCATGTCCAATATATGAAAAAAGTCATACTATAACATGTCATTTAAAATATGAAGAAAAGTCATACCATAACATGTTGTCCAAAATATGAAAAAAAAGTCATACTATAACATGTCGTTTAAAATATGAAAAAAAGTATTACTACAGCATGTCCAAAATATGAAAAAAAGTCATACAATAACGTGTCGTCCGAAATGTGATCAAAAAAAGTCACAATATAGCATGTCGTCTGAAATGTGATAAAAAAAGTCACAATATAGCATGTCGTCTGAAATGTGATAAAAAAAGTCACAATATAGCATGTCGTCTGAAATGTGATCAAAAAAAGTCACAATATAGCATGTCGTCCAAAATATTATCAAAAAGTCATACTATAGCATGTCGTCCAAAACATTAAAAAAAAGTCATACTATAGTATGTCGTCCAGAATATCATACAAATTTGGCTTATATGTCCTCCAAAATAACATAAATATTTCACACTAAATTATGTAGTCCAAAATTTCATAAAAAATTCATACTATAGTATGTCGTATAGAATATTAAAAAATGTAGTAAATTTTGGTAATGATGATAGTAATTAATTGTCAGACTGAAATTCTTCTCACACCACAGCAGCTTCAACTGCAGTATTAGAATGAACTCAAATAGTACATGAAACAAAGATTGTAATGAACAGTCACAAATATTCAAGTCTTTTTGATATTTCTTGATTTTAATACCATTTTTAATTTTAAGATTTATTAGTGTACAAAAGAGTGCTTCAGTGTAACCTCATTAAATCGTGGTACGCTGTATCTACAGTTTAATAGAAATGTATATTCACTGTTCAGGACATGGTTGGGATCAAAGACAATACCTAAAACCAATATGTAGCTCAACACTCTCTCTCCTGTTGAGTGTTCACAGTCTAAGCGAGTAAATTGTGTGCACATAGCCGTGTTGTGGATCCAAGTTAAACCTACCCATGGAGAAACTCATGTCTGCTTCATCAGCGTAGGTCCCTCCCATTACGTCCAATTCTACTCACAACAAAGGTTTTTGACTTGCAACCAAAAAGGCCTGATTCACGAATAACGAAACGTTCTTTTGAGACAATAAGCGAAATTCTGAAGTCTGTTACCTCAAACAACACAACTGTAAGGATCATTTGTTTCAAATCTACATAATATTATTTGAAGTTCACATTTATTTACTTATAAATTTGATTTGTGATTGCAAGTGTGATGAATTTACTCTTAAAATAGTCTTTTATACTTTCATAAAAAAAAGCCACAAAACGACCTTCATACCACGCAAATAACTCATTAATCAAGAAAATAGGGAAAGTAAAAATACTGTTTTGGTGAGTTTATATGCCGCTCATCTTGGCATTTGAGAAACTTTTTTTAAATCACAATCCACCTTTTGTTAAACATCTGTCAGCTCTGGCTCTCCAGGTAGCAAAGAATTTTTGTGGACAATTAGGCAAAACAACACGATACATTCATCCTTGCAGAGCCGTCGATCTGTAGCTCTGTCGATCGGTCACAGAGTCCTACGCTGAAACTCTGAACACTCATCAAACACAGAGTCTGACCAGTTTTAGCAGCCATGAAGACACAGTAACAATATCTTGCAACACTACCCAACCTGAAAGCAGGCATCTATTTCTGTAGTTTCAGTGCAAAACCAGTCAGTCATTCACTCTTTGCTAACAGTTGGTTTTCCATCTAATTCTTTTGCAATTTGATTTCCTGTCAATCTTCATTCTTTTGAACATTTAATTAAAGAGAATGATACATAGAATATAATTATGAAAATGTGTCATGACTGGTTTTAACAAACATTCCCTTTTGGAGAAATTTAAAATCATACTTTTGCACACGCAGATTCCATTTAAGAGTAAAATATTTGCTACTTTCTGTCATCAATATTTTCTCACGTACTGAGAAAATAATAATCAGCCATGATTAACATGCTGTTGAAGAAAGTAGGTGTTTGCCGAACATTTAATCCTCTTACCTATTCACAGTTCTGCTTTTAGTTATCACCGTCCACTCAGGTTTCAATAATCATGGCAGCATAAAGAAATTAGTCTAAGTTATGCTCTTCTTATTTTTTTCTATATAATTTGACTAAAATAAATATATATTCCAGAAGATGGTATTTATAGCAATAATATATAATAAGAGTGCAGAAGTTTTCATCATGGCATGCTGCAGAAGCACTGGTGGTGCAATGTCACTCTTTCAGGCAAGGTTATGAATGAAGGAAAGAGTGACAGCATATAAAAGGCTGTTTAATTCCTGATTGATCACTGAGTGTAGTATTTTACATGATCAGGGGAAAGTATAATGAGTTGCCAAGTTGTGGATACAAAAGTATGGAGGTGTTCCATCACTTGCAGTGATGCCCTTGGTTTAGACCTATTAACTTACCTAGAAGGGGTAGGTAAAAGTTGATTTCTTAAACTGTTAATATTGAGATGTAACATATTACAAGAATGAAGTGCTTACTCCTCGTCTTCCTTATCTTTTTTGCAGGACCGGTGAGCAGTGTGTTAGTCAATCGCTTTGGAAGCCGGCCAATAGTCATAACGGGTGGCCTGATGTGTGGGGTTTCTATGATTACCGCTTCTTTTGGGAGCTCCATCATCTATCTCTACTTTTGCATTGGCATCATTGGAGGTATGGTACTTTAAAATATTTTTTATTAAATATTGTCCTTTCTTTACAATATTTTTTGTGACACTGCCAAGTGAAAAGTTTTAGCCCTATTGACAGATTTTATTGCTTGCAGTCCGGCTTTGGTGATGCATAGACAATGAGTTGACTGTAGACCAAAACCAAGGCAATTTTCAGATATAGACCCCAGACTTGTTTACCTTTTTGATTACGAGTACCATCAGCTCTAGTTAAGCTTCTCTGGAGTTGAGAGGTTGGGCGATGCATCCTTTCAAATCCGTTCAGAATCTCTTGGTTCAGATCTGCTTCTCCTAACCGGGCTGCCATGCTGTTTGTCAGGGCCCTGGGCTTCTGCCCAAGCTCCTGGGGTGTAGTTAAAGCACCAAGAGGACCAGGACAGTAATTAAGACAGAGCCGTCTCTGATCCCAGAGAGCATGGTCTTCCATGGCCCTCTGTACTCTCCTGTAGGCTCCAATCATGGTCGTCACATGGGGGGCTCTGTGCCACCCTACGAGGCTCATTACCCTGCCAAGGGCTCCTGTGGACGATTAATAGGCCCAGCAAGTGGCCAGGCCGTGTGTGGTGCCCGAGGGCATGTGCGGGCCCTGCTCTGCTCCCCTGTGCCCTGACACACTGACACATAGGCATCACGCAGTTTTACCTAGCAGCCATGCAGACATATGCTTGCATACACAGATACCTGCACATGCAGAAACATAACCATTTAATACAAAAGCACCACAGGCTGAAAATAATTACTCATCCTTGTATACAGCTCCATTTTCTTTCTTTCTACTGTGTTCCAAGAAACATGATTGGCAGTTTTTGCTGGTGGGAGCTGGTGAGGGATGATGTCCTTGTCACTGCACCAGCAAGTCCTTCTAACTGCACCAGCAAGTCCTTCTAGTTGGTTTGGGCCTCTGCAAAGGACAAGAACTGTGATGCTTGCATCAAATGCCACACTGACAGCAATTTCAATGTATATGGGGCATCAGAATAATCAATTAAATGTATTTATCTTTGTTTAAGGTAACAGTGGGGTAAGTTGGTTTCGTTTTTCTGTATCCACAACTTCTACAATTGGGTTGCTTAAGTTGGCTGCATTGATAAAACAGAAAGTGGACTTTACACCACATTTTGATCAATTCCTCTGCTCGTAAAGACACTGATATAATGTTAATAAAAACAGTGGAGCATTCATTTATCAGGAGAAAACTGACTAAACTCAGAAGTTAATGTAATTTTAATACTATAGAGTGGGATTTTAACCCTCCCGCTGTCCTCGGATCAAATTGACCCGCTGCTGTGTTCAACCAAGTTCTATCTTATTTTTATATTTTTTAGGATCATTGGTGACAAGGAGGCCGTGACGGTTTCTTTAACAAGTAGTTAAACAAACCTTCTTTAGATTAAATGAGTTGCTGAACAAGTTCACAAAATCCGAATCAAACCTATCGGTGTCAGATAAATCTCTCTCTATTTCATAATACAGAGTTCTTAAATCTGGCGTCTACTGAGACATTCCCGTGCTGCTGGATGAGTGCATACAGGGAATTCTTTATGGCCAGAGCTGGCTAATTTCCATTTGAACCCTATGCTAATTTAAATGGAGTCAATTACATTTAATCCCTCTTCCTATTTAAGAACATGTCTGCTAAATATACAATAAAATACAACTTTTTGATACTTTGGATGGCCAAAGGTGTCATCAGCTGTGAAGAAATCTGATGTTAGACCCTTGGATAAGATGTCTAACAAAGAGTCGTCTTCTTCTTCAGTGCTTGGAGTTACTTGTCATGGTAACACAGCTTTACAGTAATTCAGTGACTTATAGTGACTCTGTAAATTTTTGTTGTTTTAAAGTCAGAATATAGCAAACAAATAATGTTTATATATGAGCTTATTTTTTCCTCATTATGGAAGAAAAATATTGCTGAAATGCACTTTTTAACAAAATAAAACTTAATATGTTAAGCCCAGTTTGGACATACTTTAAAAAGAGAAATAACAACAAATGTGTTGCTTTAAGCTTTATGAATCCAGTGAAGAAGAATAAATTGACATTGGAAAGAGAGACTATAGCACCCTAACCATCTAGCTGTAGCTCTTTATCTTCTTCAAAATAAGGTGCTATTAAATAAAAAATGTTCTGGGTAGCAAGGCAAGAGAGTGAATGTATTAGCTAGGCTCCCTAATTTCTTTCTACTTGAATGGCAAAATTATTTCTGAAATAATTCCAGCATTCTGTAATGAGATGGAACCTTAATGAGCACTGAGCAGAATCAGTCTTAATTTAATTGAGAATACCCTTTGTAGTTTAGGTTCAGTAGGGTTTTCTTACTGAGGATTTTTGACTGTGACTGTGTTTTTTCTATATACAGGTTGTGGACTCTCCTTAAACCTAAATGCCTCTCTGACCATCATCAGTAAATACTTCTTAGCCAAGCGTCCTTTAGCCAACGGACTTGCCATGGCTGGCAGTCCAGTGTTTCTCTGTTTCCTGGCCCCTGTTAACCAATACCTACTGGGCCAATTTGGCTGGAGAGGAAGTCTACTTATCCTTGGAGGTATAATGTTCAATTGTTGCGTTGCTGGGGCCCTGATGAGGCCTGTCGTCCCGCATCGTCAGCCACCCTCTTGTGCACTACAGAAAAAAGAGGAACAGCCAAGTGAGCTCAAGATGAAGATAAAAGGAGGCTGTTTTAAGAACGCAAAAAAGTTCCTGGATTTGTCCTTCTTCAAGAACAGGGGCTTTATTATTTACCTCATAGGAAATGGGATGTTCATCTTTGGTGCCTACGCGCCCATTGTGTTCCTCTCAGCATATGCAATTAACCAAGGCGTAGAGGAGTACTCAGCAGCCTATCTGCTCTCCATTATGGGCTTTGTGGACATGTTTGTTCGGCCCGGCACCGGCCTGGTCGCCAACAGCAAGTGGATCAGGCCCAGAATCCAGTACTTCTTCAGCTTTGCCATGGTGTTCAACGGTACGTGCCACTTACTGTGTCCCCTGATGAAGAGCTACGCCTTCCTGGTGGCCTATGCAGCGTTTTTTGGCGTGGGGTTTGGCATGGTTTTCGCCCTGATATTTGAATGCCTCATGGACCTGATGGGAAATGAACGCTTCCCCAGCGCTGTTGGACTGGTCACCATCATAGAGTGCTTCCCCATGCTACTGGGACCACCTGCTGCAGGTAATGTACCCTGAACACAAACTATCCATTCACAGACACTTGTGACTCACTTAAACAAACAAAACCAACTCAATGGGTTCTTTTCAGTGTTTATTTGCCCCATGGACTGCTGAATCTGATAAACCATGCACAAACAATCACATCGTGTGTACAGATCTCGCTCTCTTTTCCTGTCTCTCTCTCTCTCACCCAGGCACCATACTCTCAATTTACTTGACATTGCCTTATGCTGCTTCTTTCTACAACTGATGCTAACAGCAAATGAATAATGTAGACAAACAAACATACAAACACACACACTTGGGGGGAACACAATTGTTCAAGAAGAAATAAATAACCAGTTTGAGGCAAGCTGCTTTGCAAACAATGCAGCAAACAGAATTATATATATTTGTGTGTTTATCTCTGTCTCATTCAAAGCCTGTGCATTATGTTGCATTGGAGCTCAGTTGCTTGGTAAAGTGTCATTACTGTAAAACAACTGGATTATCACTGATGAGTAGGGATGTTTTGGGGTTTGTGGCCGAACAAAAAGTAGTAATTTGTCACGGGGATTTACTTTTGTAAAAAAAAAAAAGCTGTGTGCACTCACTGCACAAGCTTTTATGGCATGTTCCCTGTAGGTTTTGTCCTCCATACAAATAAGAGAATATCTGGAACAGAAATAACAAAACTCTAAAAAGCTGTGTATATTCTTCAATTTCACCACATCAGTATACTGAACATTTAGCCTGGCTCACCCCACCTCTTGCTCACAGCTTCAGTCTTTGTCATGATTGTAGTCTGGAAACTCTGTTTGCATTAGGGTTTTCTCTGTCACTTTTGAGATCAAACTAACGAACCACAAACAATCATGCTGATTACTTACAGGCTACTCCTATACTTTCAAAATGAACCCAAGGTCTACTCCCATTAGGATGCATTAGATAGGAGTTTAGTGTTTGCAAGAAGTTATTAGCCAGTTAAAGGACCATATTTTTAATAGACTTTGCTTGGTTTAGCACATCAACTATAGAGTATGGTACTGTAGTAGTGTTGGGATGTAAATCAGGCAAAGCCTGCAAACCATAGGATTTCTAGTATTAATATATATGAAGTAGAGCCTGAATGATACAGTGCCTAGCTGATTTTATGAATTGATATTGGCCCATTAAAGATATACTGGTATCGGCGTACATGTTGAGCAATATGCACCAGTATGAAAACTTTGTAGAGCATAATGCAGAAAACGATGCAGAAGTTAATTAGAAATTGTTCTATTTGTGTTTTTAAAATAGTTATTTATAATTATTAAATTCCCAGTGAGGTGCACTGTTGTCACTGTGGACAATAATCTGTAAAATACCCCATCTCTATTTCATATCTTTTTCACGAGTGGCAAAATTGTTTGATAACCACATTTGAGGGATCATTGAAGAAAATGCACGATTGTGTACTCTGTAAATACAGCATATATGTATTGGTATCAGCATTGGCCCCAAAAGTCCACTATCGGTCAGGCCCCAATATGAATACACAGCGTGTATCCTACTTTGAAGTAAAACAGTGGAAGTTCAGTCGGATTCAGTTCAGTCAGGCTAAAACAACTGTGAGGATGATGTGTTATGTCACGGTGGCAAGAACAGGATAATGCTGGGATTGAAGAGATGTTTTTTTTCTGTCTGTGACACTATTATAATGAGTGGATATTGATATATAGGATTTTGAAAACCACATACAAATGTTTTTACAAAAGTTCCAGTGCTAATCTCTGCCTCTGTGTGCAGTCATTGGATCTAACAAATAAAGCTATGTTCTGACTGCACGGTTTAATCAGGAACTTTATCAGAGACAGAGCTGCAGCCCTTTATAGAAACAGCCCTGCAATGAGAATGTAATGTTGTAACGTGAACCATATTTATTAAAAGGTTATAAAAAGTTTGTCATTATCAACTTAAAACTAACTAATATAACTTCTGTTGAGTTGAACTTTTGAGTCTGAGACATCACCAACATCCTCATCATCATTGTCATTAGATTACTGGATGAAAGTCCACCCCACTAACATGTGGCCGCTGCTGTACGAAGAATAATAACACAGGCTGATTTCATCAAATAAATCAGTACATTTTAAGTTTGCTGTGATTACTTTTAAGAAACAGACAGGCATCCTTGTATGTCATACTCCAGCAAGTTTGGAAATGTTAATTTGCTTGAGATAAGTCACCTGTTGCTTTGGCCAAAAACAATAAAACTTTCTACATAAAAAAAATTGAGCTGGATGGAATACAAAAAAATATCTATCTAGCCCATCATTATTACATGAGCCACATGCAGTGTTTTGGTTCGTTACATCTTAAAAAACAACTGCAGTTGCTGCTCCACATACAGTATGATGTAGGACATTATGCAATTTTAATCTCTTGAATAGTACAAAGATTTACTTCTTCAACCACGATTCTTATGTGGTAAGTGATGTTCCTTAAACACTATTAGACACAGAACAAAACCAATATAATGACAAGAGCCTATTTATTGCTCAACTTGTGCACCAAGTTCATTTTAACAGGCCTGTTTAATGTGTGAAACAAATAAGCTGAGGATGTACAGTAGTGTTCCTGCTCATGACTTAATCAACTGCATGTATCATCCCACTGACAAACTTTTTTTTTTTGCCTCCAACCTGACTTTTTAATGAGGTGGAAAGTTAGAGGCCCCTTAGTTTGTCTGGAGCGACCCTGTTCTGAGGCGCTCATTTAATAGGGTAAATAAGCGCCTCCCTGCACGTCTTAACGTTCTCCTCCAGAGGGCACAATCGTTATGTCTCCCCTATCTGCTTGTTACTGCTCCCCCAAAACCTTCCGGTCAATCCAATTAGGAGAAAGTGAGGTAAGTGGATGTAATTAGCCTTTTGCTTAGGGTGTTTAATGACTCTCAGTTCAAACTCTTGTCATTAAAGTCCTGTACCTGGGCCATAATTAAGCTGTGAATACATAAAAAAAAAAAGAGGTGACTATGCCAGATGGACTTAATTACCGCTCAGCCAATCAAAGGCTGTCTTAATGAGGGTGATGGTCATTGGAGTATGTGCACCAGATGATTGCTATCAATCAGATAATACAGCCTGCAATGAAATTGATGCAAAGTGACCCCTCCCTTGTGAAGTACAGTACAGTGCATGCACACACGCAAACATTAGTATCATCATTATTGGTCATAAAGATGGAAAGTGGTATATGTAATGAGGCCTTCGAAGAAAAACATTTTAATTTGCCTTTTAATTTAACACTCTACTTGATAGGTTTTGATACGATACCATGAAATGGTCTGTAATAAAAGCACTTCCCAATTTGTCCCAAAAATCTGAATCAATGATATCTTTAAAGTTGGGTGAAATCAGGTCAGTCAGAATTTTACAAAGCACACCTAAGGTTCTGATAAGAAACAAAGTTAATGAGATGACTGGATAATCTATGATATGAGATGTTAAAGTGACTGAGGAAAGTTTTTTTTTTTTATGTGACTTTAAGGACTATAAAGAGAACATAATCCAGCTCAAAATAGTTGAATTACAGACGCAGCCTTCAACTGATTCTACATGGCTTTAAAATAGTATAAAGCAGGGATTGTAATACAGTGAGATGGACAGTCGTACATACGGAGACTGAGAGAGATAGCGACACTTGCTCATCGATCCGTGTCTGGAGGGAAAGGGGGGTTGGGGCGAGGTGCGTTTAAGACTCTGAAAACCTGCAAGCTTAAATCTGATCTAAACCACATGTGTCACTTTTCTGCAGGCTTGGCCTCGATATTTATGGCTCTGAGAATGGGTCTCTCCTCCTCTGATTCGTTTTGGTAGCAGCCATCCAAATTGCCTTCCCAGAGATGCAGGAGAGCCAGGAAGGGTGTAATGGCCCTCTGTCATTTCCGAAATGGCTCTTCTCAAATTGGCCTGTGTTTACCCTCACTCTCTTCTGCACACATAAGCCAAATCTGAGTTGGGTCTTGCTCACCTTCAAACTTGTGAAGTGGCGAAATCAAAATACTACTGATTACTACTTTATTGTCTTAAGTTTGTAATGTTACAAGTGTGTTTTTGTTTATGCAGACATAATGTTGCACAAACTGGGGTTAATTGACACATCCTTGGTTTGAAATACTATAGTTTCCTCACATCATTCTGCTCTTATCCCCACAGGGTTACTGGTGGACATTTTTGGTGACTACAAGTACCTTTTCTTCATGTGTGGCTCAGTCATCGTGACTGGCGGACTATTTCTCTTCGTTATGAACATCTACAACGACCACATGCTGGATAAAGAGAGGGCTGCAAAAGATAGAAAGCGGAACCAAAAACATTTAGAGAACCAGGACCAAGTGAGCATCTCAGAGGCAAAGATGGAACGAAGTGAGCCTGAGGCAACAGAGATGACCACAGCATAGCAAAATCTGTGACTGCAGAATGCAGAAACACCAAATTAAATGTGATTGCTCTCTTTAGCGTGTATGTTACGAGGTCCTATTATGTAGCCAAGTTTGTGGACGTTAAAGCTGGGGTAGGCAATTCTAGAAAAATCTGAAAAAAAACCCAGCAGAATTTGAAAATACTGCCTTCCTCCTGCTGCCCTCCCCCTTCTGTCTGAAGCCCCTCTCACAAGATGAGCGCGGGCATATGGACATGCTTCAATTGCTCCAAAACACTTCACCAATATTGTGTTCATTGGCGTACTGGCATCGGTACTACATCAGTGGACCCGTGTACTGTACATCTATAAAGGTTTTACTGCCCCTTTTTTAACCTCTTGACCGGCCCTCTCTGTGTGCCTGTCTTTAGGATGCACATGCAGGTTGCTCTGCAGTGTAGGCAGTTGCTGAAAATCTGCAATAGAACCTTTTGCTAGTTAGCAGTAAACACAAAGTGCAGCTCAGGCTGATGGGAATTTTGCAGGTACAAGTAAAACAATGTATAATTTTTTTTTTAGCAAAGTTAGTTCTCTTCATCCAGAGGTGGACATTAATCAAATTTGGCTTACATCTAAATTTTAATGAAAATTCTAGCTGTCATTTCCATGTATGTGTGTGTTTATGCAGCACAGGGAGTAATTGCTGCAGTTAGAAACATCTAACAGCTTTCAAGACATTTCACTCAAAAACAAAAACCTGGTGATATTTTTTGCAAAAAGTCAAATCGGCAAAGTAGGTAGGATTCATCCTTTGGGGAACATCAGTGTCTGATCAAAGTTTCATGGCAATCCATCCAACATGTTCCTACCCTTAAATACAGCCACATTAGTGTTTCCTAAATTAGCGCCATGGTTAGGTTAAGACAAAAATCACTTAGTTAGGGATTTTAGATAAAGATAATGGTTTAGGTTCAAATTAACACTTCTCTTTCTGTGTTCGCCCTATTATGGACTGGCAACCTGTCCAGGATGCATCCCACCTTCCCCCTAAGTCAGCTGGGATAGGCTCCAGCCCCCATCCTTTAGTCATTATAGACTAAAGAGTCAATTCAAGAATTAGATTAATATTCCATAGATTAATTGGTATTTTTAGCTGCAGCCCTCATTTATTCATTTGTCCATCCATTGTTTGTTTGTCTACCCTCAAGAGGCTTTAAGGAGTCATGACACTGAACCAGGATGAGCTACTGTACTTACCTCTGTTCTTTGGTACTGCTAAACAGTATAGGTTGCTTTAACTGTGATGTGATATTTTTTCGTCTTCCATCTTTGTTTGCACTGAATTAATGTAGCTTTGTTTTTTAAAATGTGTCAGCAAAATCATAAGCAGGTACTTTTTTAGTAATGATCGCTCACGTGATCACTAATGCAGACTTACAGGTTTATTGTAACTTTTGTGATTGTTAACTGTCCAAACTAAACATATGTTTCCAATTAAAACATTAAAGTTGTCTTGTGGTAATTTGCATACCTCGGGGGACTGCTGAGAAATTTTGCACTTGCAGTGTTTACATTATAAAACTGGCAAAAATGTCCCTATGTACAAGATACTGTACATGTTTTATCCCTTCTTTAGTTCATGTTAATTAAGTACTAAAGTTGTAACAAAGAGACTGTAAAAAACCCTCTTACTGAAGTGTGATACTGACTGATTCATTCTGCAATCTGCAGTAAATAATACTGTCTTTTTCACTTTTGTCGGTATTTATTTGATTAAAAATTTCATGTTGAAACATGATAATGTAGTAATTTTGTGTTGACATTTAGCAGTGACATTTGTTATTTGGGCGAGAATGGATTTTTATGCACTGTTAATTGTTGTGATGCAGTGTGGATTACTGCTCATGTGAGTAAGTACGTTTGTCATTGGATAGGGTGACGAAATGATAGTGTG
This sequence comes from Brachyistius frenatus, assembly GCF_029030835.1. Classification (NCBI taxonomy): domain Eukaryota; kingdom Metazoa; phylum Chordata; class Actinopteri; family Embiotocidae; genus Brachyistius; species Brachyistius frenatus. The sequence goes on from NW_027210603.1 coordinate 6,354,073, forward strand.
TGTGCAAATCTAAAAAACAGCTATTGTAAGGCTTATTTTTTAAATGATTGCACCTTTTTGGATTACATGATCCACACAACTGTTGATGTTGCACATGTGGTACACAATGTAACGGTATAGACAACACCACTTTGTTAAACCTAATAAAATGTACATGTTTTAAATTCTGTGTTTTTTTAAAAATATATTTGAATGTCTTTTTTCCTTTCGCTAAATGTTGATTTCACCAACCACAACAGACCTTTTTGTTGATGATAATTTTGGTCTTCAAATGATGAGTATGACTGGTCCAATTTAATTTCCTTCATCACTTATTGGAGTATCCAGAACATATGAAAGCATGTTTTTTGCATTCCACATTCATCTATAAAGGTAAATGACATGCAGACATACGAGAAATGCCCCCCGCCCAAAAAAATAAAAAAATAAAAATCGAGATATATACCATGCAGCTTCTCAATGTTGGTGGCTGTGTCCAATTTTTCACGACAATTAGAAGACTGGGGAACAAGTTTGGAAATGTCAGCAGCTTAAGGGTGTGAGCACCTAATGAAGCAAGGCCCAGATGTTCCAGGCTAGTGCTCCGAGCTGCATGCAGCCTCATACACATCAGCAAATCAGTGGGCCAATAAATTAGGAAACGCACAGGCAAACACATCCACACACATTTTTGCTATCTCCTGTCCCTTTGCTGAGTGTTATGCAAGGTCTTTGGACATGACAAGGTGGAAAGGTACCCCAGAGATGAGGTTGTGTGTGTGCTGCAGCCAGGAATCTGTTTGTCATTATTATATTCCCTCTCACCTCCTGTTCCCCTCTGGCCTGCTGACCCTCTACTCCAGGCTGCCCTTCCCACAGTGTTTGTTCCTGCGGAGCTCTGTGACTGCTGTTCTCTGTGCTCAATGGTAAAAAAGACTTCTGGGTCTCCAGAGGTTCTTGGAGGTGGTCGGTTGACTCGGCAACGCCGGGTGAAAAATACCATGGAGCAAAAACATAAATAAATCGTGAATAACATGCCTTCGAGGTAGTTTGACATTCTGCTTGTGATAATTTCAGTTCCTGCACTGGTATGTGGATCTGCTCTTGATAAACACAAGCCACGTTTAAGAGTTTCAGTGTCTTCCTAAGATGCTTGGTTTAAAGGCGGTCTTATGATGTTGCTGAAAAAATGTATTTAACTCTAAAATAGCTTGAAACACACTAAGTGGCAGCTGCGTCTATGAATTAAAGTGAGCCCCTGAACAGGAAGAGAAGCAGTGATAGAGTGCCTGTTTCTTACTCATCTTTTAATGAGGACTACAATTAGAATGCATCACCGTGTACTAACTCTAATTGACAGCTCTCAGTTAACTGTCAGTTCTTGTTAAACAAGTAGCCAGCTTGGGAGTGCGTGATTGTAATTGGGTATCACTCTTCATAAAGCATCCTGCCTGCTCGCGCCTCATAACACTACATAAACGAAGCTAGCGCGGACAAGAGACTGGAGTCTGGGTGCTGATTATCAGCCCTTCTCCTGACCTTTGGATCCGTTCGAATCAGATCGCAGTTGTTTACAATAGGGGGGGCTGACCTGATGAATCTAGAGTGGTCTTACACAAGTGAAGAGTCGGAGAGAAGCGGGAGAGAAAGAATGTCCTCCCAGAGGGCTCAAAGAGCACTGGCATCTATCAACAGAAGAAATTGAATGGGATGTTTCGGAGCAGCAGAGATTAGATAGACCCAGGGTGTTGAGCAAGCACACGCTACCAATGTAATGTTTCCCTTGCAGCTGCAGTGAGATCAAACTTACAGAACACAGTGAAGCAAGGACAAGTGTGCGCACACACACACACACACAGACACACACATACAATATATATATATATATATATACACACACACACACTGGGCAGCCTACAGTGGCCTTTAGGTTTGAAGGGGAGATGTGCTGGGTTGTTATTTGCTCAGGGAGTACACTGAAGGATAATGCAAGATAAGACTGGAGATATGCTATTTCCATATTAGTCACATCTTCATTAGAGCTTGTAGATGTCAGGTATCATGACATTTCCATTGGAGTGTTATTATTAACATCTGGGCAAAAGTTCATCAAAATGGTCTTAAACAGCAGGTTTCACAGAGCACCATTTGAAATGTCACAACAGGTTCCCACGAGGAAATCCGTATGTATAATTTATACAGCCAACATCAAAACTTTGCCCTCAATATAATGAACATTTTGTAAGTTTTGAAATTGAAAGCACGTATGGGTCCAGAAAGTAAAATGAACAATATATTATCATTCATCCATTCAGCTCATCTGCATTCAAAGGCCTTCCAACAAACCCTTTCCAGCACCAGCAACATAGAGCTCATATACTTTATAATGCATTATTACAGTGTGTCACAGACAAATATGAGAAAGGCATTGGTCTCGTATAACTATTAAGGACTGTTTGTAGGACTTTGTCTAGTTAAAAATAATTTCAATACTCACACGAGAATTATATTTTTATCAGTACCTATATCAAAAAAAATATTTTTTAGAAAAAGAAAATATTAGAGAACATGATGGTCCAAATCTTTCTGATTTTCATGCAGTTTAGAGAGGGAGAGTGTAACCCAGGTCATTTTCTGTAGCTATTAACAGATGTTTCTTTAAAGCCTCAATTGCAGGTTATTGCTATGATACAATTTAGCAAAGTTTTCTAAGTACCTCACACGCTCTCAGTAGATGCTAGTGGGCCAGCTGCGCACAGAAAAGTATCCTGTAACAGCAGCACACACAGCTCAGATAGGTGTATGCCTAAAACTTATTTTGAAAAAAGTGAAATAAGGCATTCTATCTTATGCAAATTAAAACCGAGTGATTTTAGCTACATTAATGGGCTGCCCGAATACAAACTGTGCGTGGCAAATTCTCTGGCTCACTGATGAATTTTAAATGAAAATATGTTTGTACTGTATGGTTGTAGCCTAGATATCAAAATTTGGTACAGAAAGACAAGACATTTTTCAATAACAGATAGTACCAAAGCAATTCTGTTGTACCCGTAAGTATCGAAGTTTGGTACTCAGCCCTTCTTGTGTAGGCTTTAGTAGGTTAGTAGTTGATAGGAATTGATGATAATATTCATAATTATGTTTTCATTAGTGTGTAATCACCCGAACCTAAAAGTATTTGTGTTTTTGTAACTTTAGAATGAGCCCTTCCTGTCTACCTAAGGAACAGGTCTTCTTCCAACCTTTGCATTTCTTGCGGCAACCGTAGATTCTCTTACACTCTTGTAAGGGGTGTGTGTGTGTGTGTGTGTGTGGGGGGGGGGTGTATTCAGTTGCAACCTCATCGCTAGATGCCTCAATATTCTACACTATGCTCCTTCAAAAGTACGTAATGATATATTATTGTCTATAGCCTGAATGGTGCTCTGAAAAACATTTGCAGTTTGCTTCTTTGCAGTTGTAGTTGTTGCTTGGATTCATTTGTGGTCCTGAGTGACTCCAGTATATCAGAAATTTGTCAAATCTTTACAGCACCTTTATCCATTTCTATGCTATTGATCGATTCGCTGAGTTTGTAGCTTTCCTGCAAAACTAACACTTTTTGGAACCATCATTCAAGCTTAGCTTTTTACACTTAAAGACAGATGTTAGTGAAATACTTGTTTAACTGTCACGGTATTACTTTTGGGAATAGCTTATACCTTGACAACCCACTTTACTCTCTTCAGTGTGGCAAAGACTCATCATTCCCGTTGTCTAGTCACAATTGAACAAGGTACCTGTGGGAAACACAGGCACAAAATGTGGACCAACTGGGACAAATTAAAGAAAGTGCAGGAAAAGGGTTAGAGAAAGTATAAGACGGCGTGTTTGCTACTTGGGGAGATGGAGAACCCTTTTCCATCCATCATCCCTGTCTCTGTCCCATCCACTGAGCAGGAGAGGTAATGAAAGTAATTTAACGTACATCTATAATTAATATCCTCTCTTTGGGCGGTGTGGTTGGGCCGAACGGGTGATGGAGTGTGTTTATTATGTGTGTGTGAGGGAGCTGGCATGACGGGCCACCGGGCCACTGACACGGTAATTCACTAGCCATCACTCCTGCAGTGCTGAGGTCAGATTGGTGTTGCTATATGGGGCACCACCGGCTTCAGCGATCCCATAGGTCCGCATGGAAAGTGGGTTTTTGTTCTTTCTTTCCTCTTCTTCGACTCTCCTAAAGAATGAGGGGAGAAAGGAAGAAAGGAGGCGCGGCACGTAGCAGTGCCCCGGGCCAGTGTTCTCCCTCTCTGTGTTCCTCTCTTCCTCTCTTTCTCTAGCCTTCCTCCTCTCTCTGCTCTGTGGTCGGTTAGAAAAGCCCCTATCTCGCTGTCTGTCTGGCTCTGCCGCTTTTTCTTTATATCTCCTGATATTCTCTCCCCCTCCAAGAAAAAAGTGAATGCACTTCAGGAATTCCTTTTTTTTTTTTTTTTTTTCTTTTCGTTTTAAAGGCGGACTGCTTTGCACAAACACAGTTCAAACTCAACTGCCCTTAGTGCTGTCTCCTTTTGAAACTCCCTGCTCTTTGAATACCATCTATTTGAAGAGAATGCCCTCTGCATTTCTTTTACACAGTCACTCAAGCACACTCTGAGACTCTCTTTACACACAAACATAGAGGTATATTAGGCTTATACAGAAAAATGTTAGCACACACATACACAGATACACACATACCCGCATTCACACAGTTACACTAAATTACACACACACACACACACACACACACACACACACACACACACACACACACACACACACACACACACACACACACACACACACACACACACACACACACACACACACACACACACACACACCTATGAAATTGAATTCCTGAAGTGTCAGTGGAACGGAGAGAGAATTTCTCCCACTTTGAACTCCAGCTCCCTCATTTGATTTCTCTCTTTCTCTCTCAGTCTTCACTTATGCATGACCTGACTCCGGCTACTGGCCATTCTCCAGTAAAGGTCTAATTCAGGTTAAACAGCTTACAAGCCACATTTAAAGTCTACAATGGGTTATTCTTGTTGTCGCCTTGAACAAAGCAGGTAGCTGACTGGGTTCAATGAAATTACAAAAAACATTTACTCTAGCTATTGCCATATCAAGCCTTGAAGAATGCCTTGGTTTTCTTTGCCCAGATATTTTGCCTTTCTACACACAATTTCACCTTTACTCAAGACAGAACCTGCTGACAACAGGTGTCGCAAGGGTTATTTCCTTTGAGGAAAGTGAGATAAACAAGACTTGCTAAACTGGAACACATTATAATACACATTATGAACATGTACTTCATGCAAACGAAGCGTAAAAAACTGAAATAAATGATACAAAAGTGTATGAACACTAACACACAATAAATAGCAATTGCAAAGTACAAAATCACAACAAACTGAGTCAGAAAACAAGACATTTGCACTTCAAAATATACAAACAGAATTTGATAACATGCAATCAGTTGGTGGGCGAAGTGTACTAAAACATTGTTAATCTGATTAATGTGTCACTAAAGTAGCCCCGATAAAAAAGTGTTCACACTAAGGTCTGTTAAACTCAGTTTCTGGAAGAACCTGAGTCATGGCCATAATCCAAGAATTCACACTCCAGTTATGACAAAATTTCACACATATGTCTAATAGGATAAAATAAGGAAGTGATGACACTATATCCAAATGGTCAAAGGTCAGCATGCTCTGCAATAACAGTTTCTGTTCATTATTAGAGGCCATAACTCAGAAACAGAGGGGGAGTTTGTGGTCAAATTTAACATTTGGTCAGATACTGAACTGGTGACAATAAACTGTGGTGATTCTATCGATGTTTTGTGCTGTTAGGTTAAAGATGTGGGTGAAGCATACATGGTTTCGAATTTTTAGCTTCTTTGCAGCAGTATGTATATTTAAAGTACCGTCTACGGTCAATAAGCTTTATTGGCCAAGCATGTGAACACATATAAAGATTCCCTTTAAAGTTTTGGACAGGCATGGATGTAAACTGCAACTTGACTGGCTGGCAGAGGCATTTAACTATGAGGCGGTAAATCTAATTCATATATAATCTTTTCATGATGTGAGACATGTTTTAACAAATATTTTACAACCTGTTCTATTTTGCCGGTGTCAAAATGTCTGATCTATACTTTACTCATTGTTATTTAGATGTTGTCTGTGTAACCAGAGTCTAGTGTACAGTCTACTATTTCTCTCCACTGTTGTCCAAAAATGATTAAAAGCACATCACTGAGACACACTGTATGACATGTTGCTGTTATAATCAAAATGAGCACAAGTTCATTTTAAGTTGATCCTACATGCACCATTAAGTACTCAGTAAATAATAATGCTGCAGCTGAAAGTAGTCCCAAGCAAATACACAATGTATCCAATACAGAGTAAAGAGGTTTTTTTTTTTTAGATCTGCAATTAATAGTAATAGGTGGGCATGAGACTTGAGGAGAATCAGAGAGTATTGACTCAGGCATTTTTTATTTAATGGGATTCATTAGCAGCTACAAAATATAGAGTAACATCTTGGCTTAGGCATGTAAAACTACTGTGAGATTACAGCTGTAAAAAAGGGATACATATGTATTTGGCATTTATATTTAAAGTAACGTAATTTCTTTTCACTTAGTTACTTTAAGTTACATTTAATAAGTGGAGTAAAAACAGTTTTTTTTAAACATACTGATACTTCTTTATCTTACGGTTTTGCTGTGAAACATTAAATAAATGAGTGATAAGAGTAGATCTGTCTACCAAGAGCCAGTTTCCTTTAGTTACCAGAAAAGTGAGTTTCCAGCATGTAAATGTTCCTCTTTGCTTTCCCTCCCCTGTTAACTGTCCTTTCCCCCCTTCTTCGTGCTGAATGTGTTTAAGGCTTTGTCAACAGATGTGGAGAGGGTCACTAGGTGTGTGGACTCTACCAGCCGGGTGCCCACATGTCTGATTTTAATGGGCAGCATATGGAGGCGGTGAGTGATGAGTGAGACTCGGCCGGTGACAGGTGCTGAGTCATCTGTTACGCTGACCCCGCGCCCCACAACGGACCAAATCAGAGGACACCTTCATTCAGCCGGGTTTGAACCCCACCCCCCACCCCCGCTCCCCCACCCCACCTCCACACACACACACACACACACACACACACACACACACACACACACACACACACACACACACACACACACACACACACACACACACACACACACACACACACACACACACACACACACACACACCGCTCTGACTCAGTGTTGGTTTTACATTCACTTGCAAACTCTAAGCTGGTAGACAAGCATACTTACTCCCACACTGGCAATTATAAAAGCATATGGGGAACATTCAGTCCTTGATGCAAATGTAATATCCCCATTCTCGATTGTCCTGGGTCTGTCTACAGCTGGAAACATCAACCTCCTCCATGCCAGTGACAATATTGTTATTGTGCTCAAAAGTTGTACAGACAGTATAGAAAGTTTGACCACAGATGTAGACAGAGAAACAGCCATCAAACACAAACTAACAAACACATTCACACCATACAGTGAGATGCAGAGCTTTAAGAAAGAAGGTGACTGTAGGAGAAATAAAACACAAGTAAGAGGAGAACATATAAACTTGTCACAGAAAACTGTTACTGCTCATCTACAATTGCATTCTCTCATCAGGGGTAAACCTGAGAGGCCAAATGAGTCACTACAAATCAGTCCCTGGTTAACTAATTTAGGAAGTAGTTAGTAACATTTCTGCTGCCTTGGGCTGTGATTTCTTTGATTCCATGAGAGTTACGGAAAAAAACCTCCTCTGTGGGTAATTTCACTTTAAAATGTTAATTTTTTTTTTTTTTTTTTTTTAATCATCTAATAGTATACTATAGTGAAACCAGAGGCTGCTGCATGCATGTCCTCACAGCTTTTATAGGGTTGAATTCTCAGTTTATGAGACCAGTTTAATCTTTTTATGTCTGAGCTGCATTTTTCTACTCACCGTCCCCGAGGTAAACATAATCTTGTTAATAAAGGACACAGTCAAAGAACGTTGTGTGTTAAATAGCTGTTAAATAGCTGCACATTAGTTATACAGAGAAGTGAAGCAGCCTGCTGTCTGAATATTATGCTGTTTAGGCGAACAGATTATCAGCAAATTGTCCTAAAATTGTCACACTAAAAGCGCTGTGAGTACAAGTCTGTGTCTTGCAAGTCAATAGCTCTATTCTGTGAGAATATTTTGTGTAGTAATTGTTGTTTTGAGGTAATGACCTTGCAACTTCCTTCCCTTCCTCTCCTTCTCCTTCCTTTCCAATGATTCTGAGATGAGAGATGCAGTTTGACGCAGGGCCCAAAAGATGTAGTTGGATTCTATGGCAACTGGCGCCTGCAATAAGGTCGCATAGGAGGTGTTTAATTAGTGGGCCACAGTTGTCCCTGCGGATGAGCTTTTTATTACCTCAATATGTCATAGAGTGCATCAGCTAGCAGCTCCACACACACGCTAGCGCACACAGGCATGTACACACACAAACACACAGCTGCGCTGCCCAGTGAGAGGATAGCAGGACAGAAAAAACTTGGCATTTTTTTTAGGGTTTTGTGTGACAGAGAAAGCAACAGCGGCAGAATGACAGTGTGAAAATTTGGAAAGAGGAAGAGCATGGAACAGAGATGGAGAGAAAGTGAGGAAATGATGGCGAGACTGAGGGAAGATCAGCAAAATATCAGCTTCGTAAGGATCAGCCCCAAAATTGGCAAGAGCAGGAAAAGGACAAACAGAAAGTCGAGAGCGAGGAAGGCGGCCACTGTGGCAAGACTTCACGCTGTGTTGTCGCCCAACAGAAAATTCATTCCTCTCATTACTCGCTTGCTGAGATTTTTTAGGTGCTTAGCCAGCTTATTGCTGGGTCACTTTGGCCAGCAGAAATGAGTGGCATCTGTTCAGTCCTGACTGTATGTGTGCCACTAAGCCAGTTGGATGTATCACTTTACCGGGGGGCGTGGGGTGCCAGGTCCATTAACACATGCCAGCCCTGTGAATGGCTGTGCAGCTACAATGTGCGTGCCAGTACATCATTAGCCGAGGCAGAGGATGACTGCGAGACAGGAACACACACACAGACACACTTCAGGGGTGTAAGCTTTTGAAATGGTCTTTGATTGCTGTTTGCGTGTGAGCTGGATGTTTTTGTGTGCAGTTGAACAAACACAAGGAGATACGGATGCATGTTTGTGTGGCTCCTTCATACTCAATTACATGCACATATAAGCATCTATAAGATGCTCACAATTCAAAGAGCATGCTTCCACATTCTTGTCCCCTGCTGCACTAGCTCTTTGTTGCCCATGGTACCCTACATAGCTGGAGATATTAATGAGCACGTCTGGGCCTGCGACCCCCCCCCCCTCTCCCTCCCCCCGAGGCCACCCTCGTCTCCGCCCCCTTTCCTCCCTAACATGCTCTAACTGCTACGAGCTTCAGGTGGCATCTTCAAGCAGTGCCCATCTGACAATCCACTCTTCCAGGAGAATAGTCTCATGGGAAAGATAAATAGTTTTGTGGATATGGATGAGAGTGAAAAGCCTGCATGACATCTTGTGTGCTATTTTTTTCTCTGTAACTTTCATTTCCAAGTTTTCTAAAAGTGCAGCTACGTTATTAACAGGAATGCACTGTTACCTCTTCCCCGGTGACCTTTTCCAGTGGCTGTGTCAGTGGGGTGTTAAACTGTAGCTTACCTACATTGTGTGTGGCCCACATCAAAGCGGGTGATTGATTACATTTTTATAAGAGCAATGTAGAACCCAAGCCAGTAATTGGCACAGTGCTTTATGTTTTTTTCTTATTATTTTTTACTCCTAAGCATGGTTGATCTATGTTCCCTCTCACTCACATCGTGGATGATTTAAGAAAGCAATTTTAAAGCCACTGGTGGGGAGTTTAAAGTGAGTAACAAAGACAAGAGAGGTGTGTTTGCCAGGAGAGGTCAGTATTGCTCCATTGATGAAGTTAAAAGTCAGTTTGCTTTCTCAGTCTGTCATCCCATCTTCCTTTTCTGTCCATTTTCTCTCTTTAGTGTCTCATTATGTTTTCTCATTCCCTCTTTTTCCCATTTATCTTACTATGTGAATCATGCTTTAGGAGTACTGGGAATATTATGTGATAATCGCAGCATAACATACATATCTTCTCTCCCCATACCACCCCCAAATCCAACAGATAGCCTGGTTGCTCTCACTGAACAACTATGTGCTGTAATTGCATTTGACTCCACTTAATCTAATGGCTTTACGCGAACAATGGAACATAGAAGACGTGCTTTAAATGAGGAAATCCAATGAGCAACCTAGGAGAGAAATTAATAGAGTTGCTTGTGAGAGATACTAACAGGATATTGACAGATTAAGACACACACGAGAGAAAAGAGATTAAAATTTCACCATCAAAGGATCCCTCCCATCCTATATTGATTGGCGAATGTGTTGTTGTCAACGTTTAGATTTGATTACCGCTGACACGCAGGGCTGAGGCTGAAATACAAGTCTGGTAATGGCTGCAATGCCTTCTGCATATCAAATATAGCACGAATCCTACCGGAGTAATTAATATTGCAATGTGGTTATGAATTTCCTGGCATAAACGACCAATCGGATTTGCATGGCTTGCACGGTGGTAATTAAGATGAAGCATCAGGGAAAACCTAACATGACTGTTTCGGCTAATTCTCCCTTTTGTGTTCATTTCTCTCTGTGAGGACTTCTCCTTTAGTCACAGCTTTCTTAAATATTTGTGAGGAAAACGAGGCACTGACATTTCGCCTCTTCATTGTCATACAGCTCAGAGAAAACACATTGGAGTAATTTCACAGCTGTAACACAGGTTGTTTCTTGTAGTCATAGTCCTCAGGAAGAAAAAAACGGCCTTCGGCTTGTGGCAGGTTGCTACAAAATGCTTTTCACAGGTCTTGATTTTCACATATTTCACTTCTGTTTAGATGGCTCAGAGTGCTGTGTGTCCCTCTTGGGGGGTTTAGATCTTCTTTTTTTAACCACCTCTTTCCCATTATACACTGGATTGTATTTCCCATGTGCTATTGGCCAAAGCCTCTGGGGCTTTCATGGCGGTTTCTCAAAAATCATCCCATCAAAAAGCTGTCAGTGCAGATTGAGATCAGTAGGCTGTCATCAGGTGTGGGCAGATATTGACCTTGCGCTAGGTAAGCTACACCACACGCCGCTATTTTCAGCCCATTATGTAGTGATTATCGGACCATGTTAACAACTGATTCTGTTGCAGTCACAGTCAGAGGGGAGAGCGTGATGCGGACCGAAACATGATTATAAGAGCTTCAACTCTTTTAACAAACAAACCAGAGCTTACAAAAGTTTTACATTTTTAAAATATCATTTTTCATTAACATGAGAATGACAAATGAAATAATATTTGCTTATAGAATCAGGATACAGGCAGTATAATTCTTGAATTGGAAATTGCAAAACATGGACACGTGCATATAAATACTCGTGTTTTTTTAAAAACTACAATCTATACATGTGTTTTGAGTAGAGTGTTTACAACTGTGGTATTTTTGAGCCAGCTTTTGTAGCATGTTAGTCTTTAAGCTGAAATTCCTGAAAAGCAAGAGTTTGTTTTATTACTTAAACCGTAAGGTATCGGCAAGGCTAGACACTGATGAAGGTAGATGTGAAAGTACATTCCTGTATATGTTTTTGTTATTTGGGTGAACAGACCACATAAAAGTACAAAATTGATTTCTGTTTCTTTCTTTTTTTTTTTTCTTTTTTTTTTTTTTTATCTCTTCGCTGTATGAAAAATTACACTTCTGTGTTGGGCACCTGTGAAGTGCCCCTGATGTCCTGAAACCATAATCGGCTCACATCAACCCCTGCATAATCCTTCTCTGAAGCCATATTTAAAAATCACATAAAATATCATATTCTGGTGTGTGTGTGTGTGTGTGTGTGTGTGTGTGTGTGTGTGTGTGTGTGTGTGTGTGTGTGTGTGTGTGTGTGTGTGTGTGTGTGTGTGTGTGTGTGTGTGTGTGTGTGAATGAGTGCGTGCATGGATTTCCTGTGGTGAGTATGTGTATGTGCCCGGCGGTGGAGCGATGTGTCTTTGTCCTTCCTCCTCTCCCCCTGCAGATGAGATGACTGATTCTGGGGTACGGGGGCTCTTCCCTCACTCCATGTCATTTCCAGGCCAGCAGGCCCCCTGGGACCCTCCACGACGAGCCCCCCGGGCCTATGACACACATAACACATTGGTTCTGTCACCAGCACAGCTTATTTTAGAGCGGCCTCCTTGGCTGCCGAGAGAACTTTAACTTTATGTAAATCATATTAATAAATTTGCAGGAGTTAGGGGAGGAGGGGTGGAGCTGCTCTGAGTATTTCAGCGCCAGAAGGTGAGCAGGACAGTGACAGTAAGTCAACAGATGAAGGAAGGGGAGGAGGAGGAGAGATGGCATACAGTACGGTCCAGTGAGTACTGTGTCGGTGCTTGAAATACCGAGTGAAAGAGGGTCAGGATAAAAATGATTTACAGTAACCTGCAGGTATAGGGACTGTTATTGGCTGGTGATTTTGCAGGTGAAACAACAAAACTGAAGCCAAGCGACAGGACAATGTATAATACATTGTCTGTTGTACAAAACAAAAAGTAACAGGACAGATATAATACATTGTCTGTTGTACAAAACAAAAAGTAATCATGGTGGAAAGTCTGGTGCAAATCTCTAACTGTGTGATTCTTGCAAGGGAGCCCAGGATAATTTATGGATCAGAGCTCAATACCTGTATATGTGTGCATATGTTTGCATGTTCCTATTTATCCTTTGATAGGATTGCACATACGGGGAACCAAGACGACAGCAGTGTTTCTATTTGTTCAATTGAGCCCCCGCTGCTGGCTTCTAATGGGTCTTTCCACTGAGCTCATTTTCTCTATTTCATCTAACACCTGCCTCCCTGTCACAGAGATGGAGAGAGTATGAGAAACACAGATACCATCTCTCAGCTGAGGGTCTAATTATTTCTGTAATTCCTGATCTTTTTCCACAGGATAATGAACGCATTAGAAATAAGAAAAAATAATAATGCGATCAAAGTGATTTTTGAGATTTACTTTACAATTAAATAATTACCTTTGTTGTTTTCTATTTAGTGTATATATGCATTGCTTTTCATATTTATTATAAGAAAAGAAAAACATCATAGAAACAAAACAGCAGCAAGACATAAGAGGCATGATGGACATGCTGATGTCAGGTGAAATTTTGCGTGTTGAGCACAGCTCAGGAGGGCACACATTGATTGTTGCGAAGGAGATACTAACGCAATCGATGCAACACAATGACGAGTATGTTTGCAGGAAGTGAAACCCATCATCTTCCACATCAGGAAAGCAGAGTTAAGAGACAGGGAAGGAAAATGTAAAGAGAAGATAGGGGGACAAATACCTCCCAGCCTTTATAAACATGCATACGCAGCAAGCAGTACTATAAAACATTATAGCTGAGCAGGAGACTCACTTAACTGTTACGAACTTTGTGCCAATGGGTCTAATCATTTCTGTGTTTCCAATATACAGAATTATTAGTGGATAGTCAGAGCATGCAGTTCTGGTTACTACGGTTATATGGACCTTTAATTTAGGGATAAACCACTCGAGAGTGGAAATGTGTGTTGATGTTGGATGATTCTGAAAGACAAATTTCTTTAAACTTACAATGACAATTTTACTTACTACAATATCTCTGCAAGGCAACTGCAAGGTCAATGTTAGGAAAACATTTCAGTTACGTCAAAATATCTATGTTCACATTTACAGTTAAGTTAAGCCATCTTGGTTAAAGACGCGATGAATGTAAGACGCACTACGCACTCTTCTACCACCATGACCTCTACACCTGAACTGTTCAAATCACAACTTCAAGGTCCAGGATTTAGGGGAATCTATCGGCAAAAAATTATTCACAATCATGTTTTCATTGGTTTATCATCACCTGAAACTAAGAATCATTGTGTTATCATTACCATAGAATGACCCCCTCATGTCTAAACAGGGAGCAGGTCCTCTTCCACGGAGCATGCCGTGTTTCACCACCATGTTTCTACAGCAGCCCAGAACAGACAAAACAAACACTGGCTCTAAGAGGGCCTTTTGCATTTTTTGCTGCCACTGTTGATTCTCCTACACACTTGTAAGGAACAGGGTGAGGAAAGGTGTGTTCAGTTGGTTGTAATCAAGCAACAACCAGCCATGACGTCATCCAGTGTTTTGTGAATTGACGGTCTGAAGCCGTTGATATTTTGTAGCCAGAAGTGACCATATTTGGACGAGCTGGAGAGGAGTGAGCAGCGGGTCTGACTCGTTCTGATTGAGAACCAAAGGACACTTCGCCAACCCACCTTAGCTGATTGCACCACATGCCTGTCAATCAAAAAGACCCGCCCTCCCCAAAATGATACTTTTTGAGGCTTAATATATAATTAATGATGGAATTATTTTCAGATGGACCACCAGAAAACTATTAAGAAGAAGTGACTTTAGCAAAGAAACCATAATGACTTGTGGAAAAATAATATATACTTAATATTTAATGAGAAGTTAAATGGAAGTCTATGGATCCAGAGATTTTTATGAGCCAACCCCTAGCAGCCCTCGGTTGTATTGCACTTCATGGCACTTCTGCATCAGCCTCACTTCTCAAACTAGAAAGCTATGTCCACTTTTAGATGGACATAGATACAGTTTAGATACAGTCGGCAAAAGATGAACTATCTAGATTATTGTTAGGTTAATCTGCCCTTGTCATCTCCAACGGTATTCTTTATTATCTCAGCTAACACTCACCCCTTGTACTGCTCCATAGATACATGCGCACGCGCACACACACACACACACACACACACACACACACACACACACACACACACACACACACACACACACACACACACACACACACACACACACACACTCCCCAGTGTGTGGCTCTTAATTACAGGCAGCCTTTGGCAGGACAGGAGTGACGGCAGGCAGAGTGAGGAGGCATTGGGGTCTGTGTGCACCCAGAGGGTCACTGTCACACAGCTCTCGCAGTTTACCGACGACCAGAGACGAATACTGATCACATTTTACACAGTGGAGGCTTACCACAGGGAGAGAGGGGAAATGGAGCCGCCAATAAATTTAATTAGCCTCTGTCAGCTTTGTAATGCTGTTTAGGCCGGTGCCATTCCGGTGACAACTGTGTTTGGATTTGTTTTTTAAGTGAGTGTATGTTTTTGTGCATTTGTGTGTGTGGCTGTAAAAAACTGAATGGATAATCCTGTCTGTCCACACACTGTAAATTATTTTGTTTATCTTTTTCAGTGTTTTTCTTATTGCTTCTTGGCTTCTATGTCTAAGCACATGTTTAATTTGGATCCACTTGGGTTGAGGTTTACCTTTTTTCCTTCAAACCACAGAGGGAAGAGTTGCATTCATTCACTGGCAGTAGCAAGCCACCTCGCAGCCCATGTGTTGATTACAAGGCCCGGCACACATACATATGTTCCCTGTCTGTCTGGCTCAACAAGATACAGGCTGGGTACATGCTTTACTAATCATTCCAGCAGCACATGCTCTCCAGGGACTAAAGCCAAACTCCGTAATTCAGCACACTCTTGTCAACATAATGGTATCCACAGCCTTAGAAATACGATATTACGGGAGAGGAAGACAAACAGTGGAGTCTGGTGCTTCCCATCATTTACTGCCCCTGCAGAGAAATGTAGCATGTTAGTCAGTCATGAAGTTGTATTAACTCTTGAAGGGCTGCAACAATTATTTTCATCTTGATCTGTTTATGTTTTAACAATCAAATATTGATCTTTGGGTCGTTAACATGTCAAAAAATAGTGTGAAAAAAAGAAAGCCCAAGGTGACGTCATTGAGTAGATATTTAGCTACACACAGTAAGACAAACAAAAGCAGCCACTACACACAATTGAAAATCTGTAATTTAAAATGTTTGGCATTTTTGCTGGAAAATTATGACTTAAATAATCAAATTGATTGTCAGATTAGAAGCCCAATTAATTTTCTGTCAGTTGGTTGAGTGTTCCTGTGCCAGATAAATCCATATCTCTTCTCCAAACACAACACCCTGACAATGTAAATCAATAAAGAAATACAAAAGTGATAGAAGATCAACAACAAAAGATAATACAATACAAACATTGTCCCATCTAATTTCAGCCATAATAAAAAGTTGGATTTTTGATTATATTGTATATGGTTCCTCATATATATATATATTTGAATTATATATAGAAGGGTTTCTTTTATACTGGTATTTCATAAAATGAGTGTTTTCCTCAGATTTTTTATTTTTATTTGTCTAGTATTTCCTAATTACTTTAATTGATTATGTTTTTTAACATAATGTTTAATTATATTATAATACATTATTGTATTGTACAATTGTATTGTATATTATTATAATACAGGGGCTTGATCCTCCTTCAGGTGTAGAAACTGTGATCATATGACACATCCTTTAAAGATGCTTCTCTGATGAAGGCTCTAACATACCTTAACTCTTTAGCACTGCACATGTGAAACAATTATTTCCTAATCTTAGATCAAATGTATTCTATTTTTGAATACAAATATTAACCATCTACGTGAGTACAGCTAACTATTATGCTCTCTTTGCATTTTCCATTCCTGCTTCAGCACACATATCCCAGTGGTACTTTTTTCTTCTTTTAATACCTTGTACCATTTAGGTTTATCTCACCAAATAAATGAGGGGATTAAGTGTAGAAGGATAAAGTCTCTTAAAACGTAGATACAGCTTTCATTTCTGAGAGTTTTAGTCAATGAATAAAACTAATGATGGTCTAATATAATCCCTTTGGGCTGAGAGCATCACTCACCCAGATAGGAAGACTGGAGAGCTGCTGTTCTACTGTTGCACAGTAGGATATTGGCACTTCAGGATGACTCCTTCTAATATTTTCCTATTTGCATGGCATTTGGAAATAAATATGTTACTAGTGATGATATGCAGAAACAGAGCGAGGCTCCGGCACATCGTATAAAACTTGTTCTCCACGTAAAGCTCTCGGTCTCTGTGGCGTACAACTAGAGAAGCAGAGCATTCGATCATCTTCACCCTGTCAGCACAAAGACAAAGAGCTGCCTCCGAGCAAGCAGAGCTGGTCATAGGTGAGTGTCACACACACACACACACACACACACACACACACACACACACACACACACACACACACACACACACACACACACACACACACACACACACACACACACACACACACACACACACACACACACACACAGACACGGACACGGACACAAGTTCTGTGAGACACACACACACACACACACACACACACACACACACACACACACACACACACACACACACACACACACACACACACACACACACACACACACACTCCTACATGCACGCTGAGCCACTAGAGACAAGGCTGGCGAGAGGTGTAGCTGGCTGGAGTGCCCTTGGCTTGATCTTCAGGCCACTGTTAATGGACACAGTAACTACACACCATACTCTCTACACACATGCACATACTTTAATCATGCTCCACCATTCACTAACCTTTGTTGTCCCTCTGACCCCCCACCTAGGGGCCCCTGCTGTCCTGTCACACTGCTCTGAGATCAACCTGTGCTCCTGCTGGGCAGCTGGGAGGAGGCGATCGGAGTTAGGGGCACGTTTTGTGTGTGTTGTGAGGTGGGGCGCATCACCAGTGGACAGCCAGCTGCTGGTTATCAATTGTGTGACAATTATTCCACTTCTCCCTCTTTTATTTAGTCTGTCTCTTTCTAAAGGTAGGTGGAAACTTGCAGAATTGAGTGACACAAACAGCCTTCTACTCGAGTGACCCAGCGGCGTGTTTGTTTGTTCGGGCTGCATAATTCATGAAGCTGCTGGGGTAAGTCATGTGATCACAAGCTTGAATGACCAACAGTGGTGAAATGGGAAGCAGACTGTGGTAGTGGTGTTAAGTCCAGATGTGAGAAAGGCTGACACACCTCACACTCCCTAAAAGTCCCTGAAATAGGGCTGGGAAACAAACTACTTTCATAGTAACGACAGAATTGCTTTGGTATTATTTAGTATCAAAAATGTTGTCTTGTCTTTCCTACCAACTTTTGATACCTTGCTACATTCACAGTAATACATGTTCATTTCAAAAGGCATAACTTTTACTACGTTTACGCAGTAGTTCATCTCATCAGTGTCAGTGAACTACAGTATTTACGATGTGTCGCCTCTATTTGTTTGGCACATCGACAGATAAAAACGCTCAGTTTCAACTATGGTAAATCTTACATTACAACACCTAATTTTACTCTTTTCAAACTAAGTTTTGCAGACACACCTGTTTAATCTGTGTTGCAACAAAGCCGTTTGGAACCATAGTTAAACTTTAGGGATAACTGTTAATCATAGCTACAGAAAAAAAAAATGGGTTACACTTTTCCCCTCTAAAGGCAATCCTCTAAAAGACATCTCACTCTCATAACAGTGTGATTTGCAAAATAATCACTTTATTTTTATACACCTGTGTTTGGAAGCCACTTTCGCTATGTTTTCTTACTACAAAGGTCGTATTTTGACTGACAAACCTCTTGATTTAACTGTAAAGAGCAACGTAAATTTGTAAGGGTAACATATTTTTTATGGACTAAGGAATGTAATTGTATTATTTATTATTAGTTACTCTACTGTTAACAAAATTGAGTTTGTCATGTGGATAGACCTAGAGACAGATACACACAGAGAAACGTTGCATATGTTGATGATCCTGTTTTAAATTTCAAATAGATGCCATCTGGAGGACAAAGTGCGCCGTGTCTTTTATCTCTTCATGCGCCATGAAATGTACCTGTTTTTTCTGGTCATGATTGTTGCTGTGGTTCAAACTGTGGGAACGATGACACGATCTTAAAAAATAAAAACTTGATAGACTAGACTAGAATTGAATACCAGATATCACTAAATAACAACAATATTTAGCTAGTCGACAGATGTAAGAAGCACTTATATTTTTTTCAGCCTAGACATTGTTGAAGAGGTTTGGGGGTTGGTTGGGAGAGAGTCAGGTAGGTACTTTTTGGAAGAAAGTGAATGTTTTAAAGGACAAAGCGTCTTCTACAAATGCTTCTTGAATTTGTATTAAAATAACTAATTAGAAATTATAAGTAGCGTGCCTGTTAATGCCAGATTTCCAAATTCGTCCTCTTTTTGCAGTAAAAGACGCCTCTAATTTTATTCAGAGAGCAACCGGAATCTCTGCAGCTGTGCCTCTAAGCCGGGACCATGCTGACCAACTGTGTTGCAGAGATATGAGTTGAGGCCTTAGGAAGTGTCTCCTGAAGGGGGATTTTTTTTTTGGGCGGGGGGGGGGGGATTACAGAATGCTCAGTAAACCCCGCTCAAAGGAAAGCAGTGGGCAGCTCGAGGACGAGGAGCAGAGGGCAGATTAATTGGCGAGAGCCCTCACTGGGTGTCCTCGCCAGTCTTTATGGCTTTTTCAAGATTGTTTTTCTCATATTGGCACCGCCTGTCAGTGTTTCCTTCCTTTCAGTTTTGCTGTGTTTATTTCTCTCACTTCACTTTTCGTATGTGATTTTATTCTCTTGTTATTTCACTGCTGTCTGACTCCTCAACTTGAAGATGCCCACCTCTACTAACCCCAACACGTATGCAAGTTTGTTGCACTTGCTGACTCCTGTGATAATATTTCAAACTCACTTTACAAAGTCGGAACAGTTAATATAATATACTTCAACTTTTACAAAGAAAGAAAAGCTGGCTTGTATTTCTACTTCTATAGGCATTAGGTTCCCTCCATATCCAAAAGCAAATGCATGCATAGTAAGCAGTGTGTGTGTATGCAATGTAGAAATTCACCTCTCCCAGCTCCTTCCTTCCATGTATCGGTAATTCCTGGCCGAAGAGGAGCCTGTTCAGAGCCAGGGGAGCTGCCCTCTGCACCCTCCTCCTGTTCCTGCTTTGATTTCCAATATGTCCTCCCGTCACCACAGATGGATGCAGAGGAAACATTTCCTCGGCCGACGGTGCTAGCGAGGCCCCTGGGTCCCTGAAGCTGATAGGGGGCAGAAATTGGAGAATAATGTAATAGAATATTTGATTGGGCTCTGATGGGCAGGACACTGGGAAGTCTGCCATAGTAATGTGTCTGGGCTTGGCTGGAATGGCGCATATGTTTCCTCTCCCTATCTCTCCCCTCTTCTTGGTTCTTGTCTTCGTCTAGCTGCAGGTTGTGATTTAATAATATTTGCTACTTGGCTTTGTGGCCACTGAGTCCGCGGACCCAGATACAGGAACCCTGCACTTCCTTTGGATTGTGAGAAAGACGCTAACAATTCAACCAGCGTACATAGAAGAGATGAGCATCCATACCTTCAGAGTTCTAGGCTAACTAACTACATTACTTTGTGGGGGGTTGTGGGAACAAAAAAATAAACTCAGTCCATTAATTCCTTTTCCAGTGTGTGCAGGCTGGTACTGGATGCTATCAGAGTTTCAGGTAACATTAACAACTATGTCCTGCTGCTTAATAGATTTGATGAGGTAAGTTAACTCTCCAGCAACCCCTTGTTACCCGAAAGACTTACGTTTGGTTGATTTGTCCTCAATCTAAAGGGCTTTTCTCTCTTGTTAAGATTAATGGCAAAACATATTGTTGAAAGTTTAAACTTCTGAAGGTCTCATCTTTTAATTATTTTTCTTAACAGTCAATTCGTTTTCACACCTGAAGTTTCAGATTAACGTTAATGTCTTTCTTACATTCTATACATTTAATCAGGTTCCTTTTGGTTTCACGTTGCAATTTTGCGAGTGCACTTAAGAACTTTGTATGGCAAACTTAGATGGTGTGCGTCTTACGTCGGCCTGTTGCCCTCACCACCAGGCCAACTTACAGTTAAATACTGTCCTCCTCTCTGTGTGGTTATTTTTTACTTCTCTTTTGGTTCTATTTCCTCTTCTATTGTTTAATGGGAGATGATAGCCTGCCTCAAATTCCTGCGTTTTAACATTGCAAATTAACCGACCCATGATTGAGTTTGATTGAGACGGCGACAACCTCTTTTATTCTGATTAAATTTTGTTTTTTTTGTTCCAGACTGTGATTGAAGCAACTTTCACACTGGCAATTTTGGTTCGCACTAAACTGAAAAGTCTTAAGGTCTGGGACAAACAGAAACAGATGTGAAAACACCCTTGGATGAATTACACAAACGTTTAGTGATAAATTTGCCACATCATCCTTGTACACTGCATTTAAAGGAATGGAATGCTTAGCAACAGTAACTTAGGGCTTGGAGAATGAAAAATTCCTTTTCTTTTATGAGTCTTTTTGTGCTGTTTTCATCAAGTTACACAAATCTGAGGACTAAAAGATAGACGCCATTGGGTAATAGCAGCTGGAGTTTTGAATAAAAGCCAAAAATATCTCTATTAAAAACATCCAAAAAGAAATCCCAACCCCACCTGCCCATCATCTGCTGTCTCCCCCCACTGAGACAGGAGCCAAAAAATGCCATCCATCAGCAGGGGTAGAATCACATCTTTTCAAACCAACCCGACGTTTATCCGAGCTCCCAAGTGTTTACCTGGTAATTGCCAGGTGCAACTTTGCCCACCTGGTAAGTTGCCATGGGACACAGAGAGGTGGAGCAAAGTCTGAAATGAAGCAGGGGGGGAAGGGAATGAGGGACTTTTTAATGGAACAAACAGACGGTCAGGACTGGCACAGAAAAGCGTGGCCAAGCAAACCTGATGACTCATCTGAGAGTCTCAGTATGACACTCCTAATTCCATTGTTAAGTCAATGTCTTGTCTTCACTCCTCGCTGAGTTTGGCTTGCGGTCCTTCCCCCCGTAAACACCCCTGTTTGTAGCTCTGCGATCCAGGGCTGCTGTGGTGATTGTCATTATGCTGCCTCAGCAGTGCAGTGCCCTGAAGAGAAGAGCAATCATGCCTGTGAAGGATTTAAAATTTCACACCCGTACTGTGGGAGGGAATGGGACATGGGGGGGCTTTGGACAAGGTGCTAATTGAGGAGAAGATGCACCACCTATGTGTGTTCCAAGCCGAACATTCACCAAAATAGCTGATGCAGTATCTTCAAACTTTGCTGTGAAGGGAGGCGTAGGCTCACTGCTTTCCTCGCCTGTAAGGATGCTGAGAGAAGCCCTTCTGAATGGGACCCCAGATGTGCAACAAAATCCTTTTTAATTGCACTTGAATGTGGAAAACAATCAAGCCAGGTTACAGTTATTTCATGTGAACGTGGGTGTAATACACTGCAGCCTTACAAAGGCGCAATTCATTTCCATTGCATGGGCATTTCAAACTTACATTTTCCACAGTTTGAAAACACACAGCAGTGCAGGCAGTTAGAGATCTGCCAGAGGTTGTGCATTGGATGGCGCAGGGCCCAATTCCAATGTCCGCATGGCGATTGGGGCTGTCAGAGAGGCTGGTCAGGGGAAATCAGAGCAAAGCTGAAGACTACTCCTCTAGTCATCAATCACCTGCCTGTAGCCAGTGTGTGAGCCAATCCGCCCAGGCCTCGGGCCAGAGGATTCATCAGAGGGGACAATGCCTGACATCCAGAAAAATGAGCTCAACCCTCCACACGTCAGGACAAATCGGAGCCCAATGTCACAGATTTGCTCAGCATGAGAAGTCTACATTCAAAAGGCATAAAAGAGACAAAATGTGTATCCATATGGTATCTATTTTTGTTCCGATTCTGACAGCCAGTCCTCCAAGCCTCCATAACATTCCTATATCGTAGGATATGCGCATGTATGTGTGCCTGTCCATAACCAAGTATCAACCCCTCACACACACACACACACACACACACTCATCCAGGTTGAGGAGATGAAGGAGAGAGTCATCAGGCTGAAAATGATTAATGCCTCTTTTTGTCCATTCTGGCATCTGGAGCACATCTGCCCCTCTGGGACCAGGACAGATATGGTACCTGCTTCAGGGAATAAGCTGCCCTTTGCCCAGTCTCCTGAGGCTGCAGGTAAGGGATCCTTCCCTAAAGCAAGCACCAGCTCTTCCACAAAATCCCCCCCAGGGTAACACAGTCTGGGCCCACCTTGGAGCTCAGCACATTAAGCGGGGATGATATTTATGATGTGGAAATGGCCTGCTATTTATTCAGCATACAGAAGTTGTGGAGATGATTCATCGTAGTCTCTCAGACGCCTCTTTCTCTCTCTCTCTCTCCCCATCTATTTTTTCCACCAATTTTTCTCTATTCAACTCTTATCTCCTCTTCTCTATTTTATTCCCTACTCTGTCTGTCAGAATTTCCCTTTTCTATATTTTCAAATATTCCCTGTCCACTCCAAATTCTCAGAGTTTATTTTATTATTGATGCCCATTTAGACTTACAACTACTGACCTGACTCACAAGTCAACCTGGTTTCGCACCGAAACATATAATACACCCGGCATTCCACTAGTGGACCATCATGTCAGTGCCACCGCTTTGCCGTGCCTAGGCGTGGTTTAGGAAAACAAAATCACCTGGTTAGGCTTATGAATAATAACTTGGTAAAGAGATTTCTTTCAAGATATCCACATTGCTTTCTCGTGAACTCTGACACCAGTCTCTTGGTAGAAATTCTATTGTTTCACCCATCAAGCCAGCCCAACCTGCTTCCATTGGACTATGGTGTTTCTGTTCTTTGTAAAATTACCTCCATCATATATGACCTGTGCCATGTGTCATACGTGTAATACTCACGACAAAGCGAGGCAACCTGTAACACTGGCACACTGTCCTCTGTGGACTGACTGGTGTATTACACACTTTAGTGATATGCTGGGCTGCACAGGTGTAACTATGGGTCACATGTAAAAATAGATGGGTCACATGTTTTTTCTTTGTCTGTTCTTTAAAAAAGTGAAAGTAAACCACAAATAAAACTTTAATGTGACACACTTTATGATATTTTTCATTAACGCAGGAATATTTATCGGTGCAATTTTTGTGTAGCAAAATTTAAGTAATGTGATGGAGAAATATTTCTAAATAATGAAGAATCGTCTGCTAGGATTGTTGTTGTTAGATAGTAATAGGGATGTACAGTATATCCAGATGACATAAAAGCTTAGCGGGAAGCAAATAAAACATTTTTTTCCTATCTGTATGATACAATCCACATTCTAAATATAATTTTTTACCTGTGGGAAGACAAAACAAAATGGGTGTCCAAGGGTAAGTCCGATAGAAAATCATTTAATACTCTATCCTTTAACTGGCTCAAATCTTTCCTCAAAACTAACCAAATTCTACAACTTTCGATTTCCTTTTACCAACACACATAGGATCAGAGACTAATTTGTACTAGTTATTGATCAAGTGTTACAATTATTGAATTCCAATTACCTGCAAGTGTAACATACAGAATGTTTCCATCAGTGCACAGCAGGTCAGCTGAACATGCAAGAATGTGACATTTTTCCACAGGAAAGTAGAACTCATTTGAAAAAGAATTTCCCAAAAAACTAGTAATCAACGAATATATTGATAAAAAAAGGGTTTATTACGGGAATTTCAAAAGCACACAACTAAAGCACTTAAAAAAACAATTTGGTCTCTTTCTTTTATGACTAGCACCAACTTACATAGTTCTTTTCAGAAAATATCAGATCAATTATTATTTTAATGTCAAATAAAGTGTTCATAACATTTGTGTTTCGATAAAGAAGAAAGCCTCCACTTTCCCTGTCCTTAGGGAAGTGTGTATTAAAATGTTAACTTTATTTCTTAACTTAATTATATTAATTCCTTATTGAAGTTGGCTGTTGGGACATAATGTTACACATGTAACAAAATATCATCCACCTATCTATTATCTATACTTGCTTTATCCTGAATAGAGTCATGGGCGGCTGGAGCCAATCCGAGCTGACTTTGGGTGAAGGCGATTTACACCCAGGTCACCAGTAATAAAGGATCATTCCACAATACAAGTCAATGAAATGTCAGTCAAGAAGAGAGAGGAAGACTGATTTTGCTCAGGGGAAAAACAGTAGTGGCTGCTTGTATAGCATGAGGTCACCATTCAGTGTTTTCCAGGAAGCCCCCATATAATGGACTCCACATGACAACACTATAATAATTTGAAAACATGCACTGCAGGGTATTTATGACTATAAATAGATGAAAAAAATAGATGAAAATATATAGAAACATAATGCAAAAGCCGAAACCCACAGGATACACGGGACACCAGTAACACATCAATACCCCCAATACCACATCATGGGATCTGTGACCACTTTGGAGAGTATTTGTTAGCCTGGCTGACACACACACATGCACACGCACACGCACGCACACGCACGCAGGCACGCACGCTCACACACGCTCACACACGCTCACACACACACGCTCACACACACACCAAACCCGGGCAGCTAAAAGAAAAGAGAAATGCCGAGGGGAGGAGTGTGTGAGAGTGTGACAGTGGATCAATAGTTGTGTTTGTGGTGGTGCTCCCACAGGAGTGGAGCAGTATATGAAAAGCCACTGCTGATGGCTGAAGGTCCTCTCAGAACATTCCCTGTGTGTTTAGCCCAGAGCCAAGGTTAACCCCGGCACAAAGACGCCACAAAACCTCAGCCTGCCTCCCCGGGGCTACACACACTCACACAGACGGGGGCCCACAGGAGGCGTTTGTCTTTTCATGTGCGTGTGGGAGATATAGTGCGTGTGACTCGTGGCAACAAAAATGGTGAATCCTCAAATATTGTGACACTGCCACAGGCCTGGATGGAAGAAACTGCCTCACATATCATGTGTCATCATTAATGTGTTTCGTTAGAACACCTAGCTGTAATTAAATCAAAGATATTGTGTTTGATGACGATCTTGCAGTGAAAACAAAACAGAGAGCGATTATACAGTATGACAGCTGCATTAGCACGTTTCTGTACAGGGTTAATTCTCCTGTTGTGAGTAAAGTAATGCATTTCGTTGAAGGCACACTGTAATTGCAAGCTAAAGCAGAGTTAACCTCCGTGATTTATCCAGACTTAATTTCCATCTTAACACCTCTTTATTGCTTTTACTAGCAATAAACAGCCCCTCTGAGAGCGAGGCAATAACGGTGGGGCCATAACACTGCTAAATCATGCATTTAAAGCAGTGCAATGTGTATATGGAACTTTCACAGCACCCAGGGTGACTGGAAAACTCCACATGCTCAAACAAATAAATGTAACATTGCTTTTTCTGGCTGTAGCTAGATTTAAGAAGAAGAAAAAAAAAGAGATTCTGTCCTGAGGCTCATTTTCCTCCCAAATTGTATCTCTCTCCCCAGATTTTCCGCAGACAAAGGATTCATGTTGTTGTTGATTAGAGAGATGGAGGAAAATAGGAAGCTTGTCATGCTCTCTACAGTAATGATAGGATACTCTGTCAAGCAGCTCTCAAGGTGTCTACATTCCTTCTCTTCAGCCATCCTCCTCCCATACAGGCCGTAACTAGCTGCGATGAGCCTCGACAGGCCGTCATCACCGCGGAGGACTGATGGAATACTAATTAGCGTGCCACCACTTGAATTATTCATGCATCTTAATTAGGGGAGATATTTCCCATTAGGCTTTTGATGTGACTGAAGAGTTTGGCTCCTATTTTGTGCAAGAGTTGGCGTATATGTAAATAGACAAGCGTGAACACAAACATAAGGTTCTAGGGTTCGGTATACACAGAGACTACATGCACACACTCACACTTCTTTAGTGCAAATTGAAAATCCATCAGGCCACTTTAAAACTTAAAATGTACGTGAAAAAAAACAGTCTCAGTGGATGAACTGTCATCTACAGCTACATAGTGTATATTACAAAAGTACAGCTTTTGCAAAACTCTTCACAAAACGCCAAATCGCCACAACTTTTCTCCCTTCAGACTGCATGAATAATAAATAACAGCTGCTTTCCTGCAAGGCTGCACAGAAAACATACACGTCCTTCTGCCCTGTTATAGGGTTCACTAATTAACTAATGTGCTACAGCTAAGACGGCACAGAGTAGGAACCAGTGCATGATATTCCTCTCCATCTCTGTGCTTTTCTTTTATGCTGAGGCACCAACTGCGAGCCGGCTCGAGCCAAAGCCACATCCATCTGCTGCAGTTTAGCAGGGAAATTAGGCACTCAATGTAGCATATTTGTTTAAGTAATTGGAAAGTAATTAATAACCTGAAAATATAATAATGTGCTCAGCAGCGGCTCTTCTGCAAACCATTCAGGGGGAATGTGGTGGCTGCTGCCAAGTGCGCGTACGTCTTGTCAGCAAATTACAGTGCAGCTGCTTTATGCATACCTAGGGGTGAGATAAATAGGAATGACAGAAGAAAAGAAGAGCACGGGTGGGGGAGAAATCAAATGTTGATTCATAGGTGAGGCACTGACGAGGTGCTCTAAAAGACATCACATGGCGGGGTGCTCATTGGCCGCCCGTTCGGCTGTAGAGACAGTGCGGCACTGAAATCGGAGCCCAAGGATCAGACCGACATTAAACTCGGCCTCTAATTACGCTGTTCTGAGATTGTTTTTTATAAATATTTGATGACATGTCATCTGCTGCTCTGAGGCGCTGGGACGAGGGTGTGTGGGGTGTGAGAAGAGCGATCAGTTTTCACACTTACACACACATATAGTACACGTATTTATGTGCACTTTCTTCTACTCAAAGTGTAGCCGCACTTCATTTAATCAGTTTGGTAAAATTAGCTAATTCTTTTTTTTTGTTTGTTTAACCAAACTGAGTTTTTCCCAAGTCAGTATTAACTAACAGTCAAAAGCTAAACCTGCAGTGTTTACCCACAGAGGAATTTATGTATCCCTCAAGGAGAAATGGATGAAATTGTCCATGTTTTGAGGTTGTTTTTCCCTCTGAAACTGCTGCCTTCTTCATCCCCCCTGTTATACAACCACAGGTATTATTTAAAGCCACATTCAAACATGACCCAGAACTCTTCAGTCGGGAAGCTTGTGGGAACTTACACTTCCTTGAGCGTATCAAAATTGTTCCATATGTTTTGGAAAACTATCTACAGTTATTTGTTCGTCCATTGATGTTGATGTTATTCATAAATGACTCGCGTGGAGTTTTGAGCAGTCTAGTCAGTCAGTGCCAAAGTATTACTGCAACAATGATCAAAACATATTATCATCAGATGATGCCTTCAAATGGGGTCATGTTTTTTGTATTCATGTTGTGAATATAATATAAACTTGAATATAAACTTGATATGAATGTCTGCCTCTTGTGACATTCACAATTTCGGACCTCCGAATTTTCTGAAAGCTCAGAATTCACGAGCTGTGACATGTTTTCTGATGTTTACAGAAGTGGCGGAGGCAATGTACAACCTAAGTTACTTTGCATTCCCAGCATTACGGTGTCTGCCTGCTAGCAAGCTAAATTGTTTGCCTCTGTGGCTTTAAGGCATCGTCCATTTTGCTGTTGCCGAGCAACGGGTTCTCACAACTTGAACGCCAAACGCATCGTGCACACGACTTCCCATGTCAAAACCTTGAACTCACTTCACTCACTTGAAGGCAGCAATGGGCGTGTTCATGCAGTTAAACAATGAGCCTCTTATGCTGCAGCTGTACCATGCATTCATGAAGATACAGCTCGGGAGCTTTGGTTGATGTTTACATCAATCATAAGATCGTCGAAATAATGATGGGATCTCAGTGAGTTTGTCCGAGCCAGAATTGTTGATGTCAGATGGGATAATTTGAGTATTTTTGAAACTGCCAATCTCCTGAGATTTTCAACACAACAGTCTCTGAGGTGGTATGAAAAACAAAAAACACAAATTCAGACGCTTGTCGATGAGTAGATACACAGCTTTCCTTGAGTCAGGCTGGCCTTGGCGCCACCGGCGGTTGCCACGGACATCCAAGGGCGTAAAGATATGATCAACTGAGCCTCCAGACAGGAGGGAGTTGAATTGTCATAACATTATAACTGTTGTCAGGGAAAGGTGTAAACATGACTTCATGTTTCTAGTTTTTTTTTTTAAATTCCATCCTGCAAGTAGGGTAACTTTCAGGAGTGGGTGTGGCATTCAGTGGTTGGTGGTGTTGCAAATTCTCCATGATATCAAGTTTCAATAAATGCTTCTGCTTATAACATTGAGGTCCTCTTCAATCACATATTAAACAAGATTTCCATCACAGTCAGAGCTGACAGAAAGGCAACACTAACTAAAATAAACATTCTTTACAACTGTGCTGAGCAAAAGAACTGCTCAGAGAGCAAAACATGTCGAACCAAAGCAGAGGATCACTTTGACTTCTACTCATGACAGCCAAGAGCAGAATCTGAAGCTTCAGTGGACACAGGGTCAAAAAAATCAGGATAGCTGATGACTGCGACAATGCAACCTGTTCTCCTGAATCAGTTTTTGCTGAGGCGTGCAGGTGGCTGGTCCAGAATTTTGGTGTCAACAGCATGAATCCATGGACATAACCTGCCTTGTGCCTTGTGTCAACAGTCCAGGCGGGTGGCGATGGTATAGCGTGCGTGTTCTTGAAAACCTTAACCAACACTACCAACCAGTCACTGTTTGAATGCCAAAGCCTGCCTGAGTATTGCTTGCTGACCACGTGTGTCCCTTTATGACCACAGTGTGCCATCTTCTAACGGCTACTTTCACAAGGATCCTGCACCATGTCACAAAAGCAAAAGTTGTCTCAAACTGGTGTCATGAACATAATGATGAGTTCAGTGGCCTCCACAGTCACCAAATCTGAATCCAACAGGACTTTGAGATGTGATAGAGGTGGAGATCAGCTGTATGAATGTGTAGCAGACAAATCTGCAGAAATGCTGTGAGGGCGTCATGTCAACATGGAGCAGAAAGGTTTCCATGAGAAATCCATGAAATGGAGAATTGAGGCTTTCCCAGAATTAGCACAGTGTTTTCTAATAAAGTGCTCTGTGGTTGTAAATGTGAAGAGACTTATAAAGTTCTTTAACTGGGACATTTTGCCTGGAGATATCTAAGGAGGCTTAGATAATGACTCTCTGCTGGAATGATATGTAAGTTGATTTTATCATTAGATAAATCTACATAAACCCTCTCTCTTCCAGAGAGATGCTCTCCCTTTTTCTGTTTGTCTTTCACACAAACTCCTACCTCTCCCTGAGCGACCGCCTGAGCAGCTGCTGCGGCGTGGGGCTCATCGGGATTGTTGCCTACATTATCGAACTCCACCTTGGAGTTTGTCAGGTGTCCTTGAAAATGTGCCTGAAGGGCGACGGATCCAGGTGGAGGAAGACGGGAGGGATCTCCCGGCTCGCTGCCACAGCTTTGTAGCTCCACCAAGACGGCAAATTGACAGCTGTTACACTGCTTGAGAGGGCCGATTTGAAATTCCTATTTTCCTACTTTCTCTGTTGCACCACAGTGAAGTGACTCAAGAAGAACAGTGGGTGATGCAGACATGTAGATCTATTGCTGTGTGGTCTGGATGTCTCCTTTATCTACTGCCTTGGTATGAATGAATGTTCGGCGACTCTTGCCATAATGCTTCAGGTTTTGGTGGCTTGTAAAATGCCAAGTATCCTAATATTCAATATCTAGCTTTACTATCAGAAGATAACATGACAATGACGATGGTAAGGGCTTGTTAAGATAAAAATAAAAATATTAGAATTTTACTTTCGCTCCAACATCAAAATCTACTGAGGACAAATAGTATAACTAGAACTTTGAAACCTAAATTCGTTTACTTCCTAACAAAACAAAGTCCATTATTTAAAAGAATTACAAAAAATTTCAAAGAATAAGTCAAGATGCTACCATCATCGCCGTGGCATCAGATGCTCTATATGCTCTATCTATGATCAAAAGACAAACCAACCAGTCTCTATCTCAAATGCTGATGTCGAATCAAAACCATCTATATGTATTTGATCAGTATTTGAACTATAACTGAATAACAAATCTCTGATGTGCAACTCATTACATGACAAATAAATTCAAATTCTTTTCTTTACATCTTAATTTACACCTTTCATACTCTCTCCATCTCTGCATCTTTAGTTTCTACCTCTTTTCTCTCACCTCTCTTTTCAATCAGTCTCTGGCAAGATAAGAAGCAATGACAGTGCACAGACATGTACTGTGCTAGATGTTTAAAAAATAAATCATCCACATTGTCCCTTATCAACGTTAGGGATAGGTCGTAATTTTCTAATATTCAAATAGTCGTTGAATTATAAGAAAAGTAAAAGTTTATCGTCTTCCTTTGCTTTCACTGATGCCTGCTAGTAAGGCACTACTACAACCAGAAGGTGAACGTTATGCATCGAATTGCCTTTCGCCATTTATCACCAAAGTAAAAAGAAGGACACGTTACTACCAGGCTCCGGTAAAACGTGTGGTTCCGGGTAGATTAGATGCAATAGGACAAACAGGAGAAACATGCAAAGACAACGACAGCTGTCAAAATGATCTGTGTGGAACTCCTATAAATCAATTAAAATGAGGTGCTGTGAAAACTCAGGTAAACTCTGTCAGGTAAAAGTAGCACATCAGAAGTCTACCACAGCTGTGCACAGTCATTTGAGAGAATAGCACCGTGCAGATGGTCTATCCACAGATCAACCAACAATGGTTAACTTTGTCACCAGACAAAGTAAATATGACGTTAGACATGCAGAGCAAACAACAGTAGACCCAAATTTCCTGCATGAATATATGGGTCTGGTAACGCGCCATAAGGAATCGTTTGAGTTGTTCCAGCCTACTGGGCGTAGACCTCGGGTAATTTGAACCAATCAACATGTGCTGAACTGGCCAACACTCACCGTGTCCACCAGACCATTTTTCCCTGAGTACAACATGTTTTTAAATTTTTTTTTTTTTTTTTTTTATTGGAACGCTGCATTTTTTTCAAACGTCAGCAGCATGAGGAGGCGATGAGCGTTTATTCTGAGCTGAGCACTGAATGTTTGGCATTTTTTTGCGGTCTCCAAGAGTTGAACATTTTTCAACTTTGGGTAAAACGCTGTGCGATTCCCTGTCATGTTTTACCCCACCGTTCAATCACAGTAAAGGAGGGTTCGGGACCAACACGCTTAACCAAGACAGCGGTCGCTGATTGGTCCGCCCTTCAGAGTGGCTGAGTGAATGCTAAAATGAACAGCGTATCCAGACTACACTCAGACTACACTCACTGAAGCTGTGAGTAATACCCTTGTGGAGCACGGCTAAAACAGCCCTCATCTCAATGATTACAGCTAAAGACATGCTTCCCATCAGATTGACAAGAGTGTTTATGGTGTGAATAGGTGATGGTGGTGGTGCTCTTTGAATAGTTGTCAAAAAGTTCCCAGCAAATGGTATTTTGCCTGAAAGAAGTTTTTTTACAGACATTTCAGGTCCTTATTTTTAGCCTTATTGTTGTTGGAATGCCATGTTTTTCAATCTGAATGAGTACAACATTATTATAACTATCAAATGACAGTCATCAGTTCCACCGCTGTCACTGTTAATCTAATCTGGAAATAGCCTCATCAGGACATAATACCTGTATAAATACACTCATGCACATAATTCTCTCAAATATTAACTCCCATCAGAGATGTGTACTGGTCAATGTGCATGCTCAGGGTGTCATCTGATTTAGTGTGAAATACTAATCCCCAGCATCGATACAGGTGAGATCATTGATGGCAGCAGAGCAGATTAATATGTATACTTTTTTTTTATATAGGCGTACCCTGAGGCTGCAGTATGAGCCACCAACACAGAGCAGGTAACTGAAGCCTCGGCGAGAGGAAACTACAGTTAAGATAGAGAAATGTGTACGTGGGGATGGATGAGTTTCTGTTTTTACCGACCTTGGTAGCTTTGTGGCCTCATGTGCTTCCATACACACACACAAATACACATCTAAAGATGGAGAAATGATCCAGTGCAAACACAGAGAGTCTGCACACACAAAAACAAAATAATATTTCAGTGTGTCTGTGCCATATGACCTTGTCAGCTTACCAGAGCTCATTACAGAGGAAAGCAGCAGTGGAATCAGTGGCAATGAAAAGCAAATATGACCCTCAGATTGCTGGAGCTAACATGAAAGAACGCAGCCATCAGGAAAAGAGAGGGGGGGAGAGGAAGGGGGTGGGAATGTAAGAATGAGCAAACGGAGCTGTCCACAAACTCGAATGGGAACTGTACTGGTTTGCATAATATAAGGTTAATGAGGAAACAACAGCAGATGAAATCTCCCTCATTTTATCCCGCTTGGCTTTGCTCTGCCGGGGCGCTTTTCATTAAAAAGGCATCAGAAGCAGTGCTTTAATGATCTGTGAACTCATCAAAGTTTTACCTCATTTAATATTACATCACGTACATGAGTGTGAGAGTGTATTTCCTTTTTCAAAGAAACGCTCAGTCTCATTTAGCTGTGGTACATCAGCGGAGCAAATATGCAGTAGCTTCTCCATCCTTTTCCACCCAGTACTCTAACGTTGCCGTCCACTAATGCTCACCTATGGCAAGCTATAGATTTCCACTAATTTATTGATGACAGTGGATAAATATTAAAGAGTGCTCTTAATTGTCTTTGCAAGAAATGCTAAACTTTAATAGGAGAACACCCAGTAGTCATTTTTACAGTTTAAATTCAACTTAACACATAAACTAATGATGCAAAATGTCCAGTACAGCATAAAATCACCATGCACATTAGTGGTAACTCAACAAATATCAAAAACGCGCTAAGTGTGTGTGCATGCATGCATTTTGTGCCAAAATACACACAACCTTGGCACCTAATGAGCGTTTCGAAGGCAGAGGCAGCCTTTGGCCCTCTATCTCTCTGTTATCCTTACAGAGGTAATTGAACAGGGGGACACATCGTTCTCCTCTCCCACAGCCACGTCCAGCCCCCCTCATGTGCCTAATCACACCTCCATTTGCATGGAGAGCACTGAGAATCAGCCTCAATAACGGCGCACTGCCTTGAAAGATGAGTTTTTAATCTGGGAGAGGAGATGAGTTTCTGACCCGCACCTGTTTGTTTCCGTAGTTTCTCTTTCCTGTCGTACAAAAGTGACCTGCGGGTAAATTTGCAGAGGCAGGATAGCTGCTCAGCTCCCTAAGTACTGTCATTGTGCATTTATTAATATCCCAATATCTGACATGGCAGAGAAAATGGTTCTTGGCGATAAAGGGCACTTGTCGTGGTGGGTGAGACTGCCTAACAGGCAATCAGATAGGCTGACAGCGAGTGTCAGCCGGTGTGTGTGTGTGTGTGTGTGTGTGTGTGTGTGTGTGTGTGTGTGTGTGTGTGTGTGTGTGTGTGTGTGTGTGTGTGTGTGTGTGTGTGTGTGTGTGTGTGTGTGTGTGTGTTTGTGTGTGGCAATGAAGAGGGCTGCAGTCTTTGGGAGAGGGTGGGTATTTATTCTTCTCTCATTGCCCTCTATTGACCCATGTAATGGAGAATTTTACAAGGGGAAGTGTTTGAAATATCCTTTGGATGTAGGTAATGTGTTCATTTGGAAAGCGGGCCCTGCTTTCTTGCTTTACTCTCTCTTTCTCTCACACACATTGTTGGGCACAGTTGTATGCGTATACGTATACCGCCAGCAATATCTTTGTCATTTTATTTGACATTTTGATTGGTTTACTGATGATTGTGTTCAAGTAGAAAGTTGTCAGGCATGGTCTTCATTTTTACAGTTTGTATGTAAATATAAATGACTACAATGTGCTCAGTTTTGATGCTGGTTGGGTTTAAAGAAAATATTATGTGAGGTGTCTGAATGCAACTACTAAGGCAATACAGGGACATTTAACTTGTAAATAAGATGTACTATATGTTCTAACTAGTTTGTGGAATGGGAAAATGTATGCATCATTTTTTATAATCTTTTTCAGCAGTTTTTGATTGCAAGGAATAAATCAGCAAAAAAAAAAAAATCGAACTCTTCTAACACCGCACAATTTACATTAAAACTAAATTAACTAAAAGTGGTGTCATAAATAAACAAGTTAATATGAATATGGACTGAAACCTTAATTATATATACAGTAGTATTACACGGGGGTCAAAGGGATACAGCAGCATTTTAGAGATAATGTGAATTTCACAGATTCTGTATTATTCAACACTGCAGCAATAAATATGTTTTTGACATGAGCAACCAAACAAAGCTGTTAGGAAATGATCCCTCACCAGCTTCCCAACAGTAAACACGACTAACGCTGTATTCAGGCAGACAACAGCACTGAGTAAAAAAACAGATCCTTCTCATTCATTACAATGAGGCTGATAAACAGACCTCTAAAACAAGGCAGGGTCACGAAGCCAACTGCACGTAGTCCAACTTTTGCATGTGCAAATGCACAATCCTTGTTGATTGTTTCTGTAATATGAGAATGAGATTTTTACTATTTGATAATTGTCCAGAGTTGTAAAATCCACAGTCTCTATAAACCTACACGTTTGTTTTCTAATAAACCTGCAAACCTGTGGACTGAGAGGGAAAGCTGGCCTTTCTGTAAAGTATAATTGTCTGACTACGCAGCACCTGCACATCCCTAGTAAACACTGTCTTGACTGACTACTATTAATGTGCTCACAAGCAAGGCTTTTAATCCCAAACTGCTCCAGTGAGTCTGCCGGGAGAAAAAGAGGAAGGCTGCCATTTACAGTGAAAGCTCCCTCTAATGAATGTGTGCTGCAGTGTAAACACACCGAGCCTGTGTGTGTGCTCAGCAAAGCTACATAAGGTAAACAAAGGTAAGACAAAGTTTACAATTAGTCAACTGATTCAGCTCACGCAAATTGTTGCCATATGATTTGAATATTTCAGGCGAAGATGTGCTAAACTGGCATGAGTTTACCTTTATGAGAAAAGCAATTCACTTGCAACCTCGAACACAAACATACCTTCAAGCGTATTTCACTACACAAACAGCTCATCACATTTTCCTATACAAAGAATAAATACAAAACACACACGGCCACAAATATGCATATTTGATGTTCATATGGATTTTGACACACATTCACATCACACAAGTTAAACTAAACACGAACACGCCTGCTCTGATTACCCAGAGGTCCTGCATCTTCCACAAGGTATATCTTTACGTGCATGCTAAACTTCACCACCTTGTTTATTGTGTCTGTGTGAAAGTATTTCAGCGAGGCAGCAGCCTTCATTTTGCCGCTACTGCTCTGCTTTATATTGTTGCTGAAATCACAGGTGACAGGCCACTTATCCCTGGCGCTCGGCACAAACTCTGCTCTCAGCGCGCGCTGCAGCCAGAGCCATTTGATGGCGATAGTGTCCGACACACACAGGTTTCATATATTCAACCTGAGACGACAGAGGCAGAAAGAAAGGCAGTGGAAAGGTACCGTTGTCGCTATTAACTGTCAAAGTCACCTTCACCCCGAGGCACAGCCCGGACGGCTCACACAAGACAAACACACACGTTCATGTTGCAACCAGCATGATCCGTGAAGCTGATGGATCAAGTCGTCGGGAGTCAATGTATGCTGTTTTAAAAAACACTGATGAAAACCAGACGAGCACACGTCGGCGTTCACTAGGGTAACACACCTTTAGCTGTTTGAGGAAAAGTAAGATGAAGTGTAAGAGAGGTAAAACGTGACATACTGTCAGCCAATCAGAATTGCACCGCACCTTTATTTTTACTCTGGAGATGGCCTCAGAGCACAGCATTTTGGGACAACAGAGTGTCTGAGTGTGTCAGCTGAACACCTGCTGAGTACTCCACCAGGATAACTTGGGAGCCTAATTATCAAGCAATTTGAAACAGCATTCTGTTGCCTCTGCCACTATTTTAATTAGGGGCGTTGGCTTTCAGAGGTCACACCGAATGAGCTTTTAACTACTCTCGTTCCAGAAGTAGATTTCTTTTCCACAATGAAGGACGCCCTTCTGATGATGCTTTGTAAACAACAGGATTGTGGGCAGTTTGCCAGAAGTGACAATGCAGTAAGGAGTGAGTTTATCAGGCAGATGGGAACGAAGAAATATATTAAAAAAAAAAAAATTGTAGGGTGTATTTGGCCTCACTGGTTTGTGCTTTTTTAATTATCGAATAAAGGCAGAAAGGCCGCAAGAACAGAAGGAAGAACGACAAAGTCCTCCAAACAAAACAACCATATTTTAGTTTGCTATTTTAGTTGCTTCAAATACAATCCACAGGAGTGTTTTCAAAATTAGTGTCTGTGGTTAAGTTTAGGCTCAAAAAATGTTTAAATGATGACTTGAACTGTGTTGTGTGTTAACATTATTGTTTTTTGTTTTGTTTTTTTTTTAAGTGATAAAAGCTTTGTCTTCATGGTAACAGTAAACATGGTTCTAAAAAAATTGTCTAGATGTAGGTAGGTAGGTAGGTAGTTACTTTATTAATCCCCAAGGGGAATTTTTTTTCTGTACAGCAGCATTTATAGATACAGGAAAGCAATAAAATAACAGTAACAAATATTAAATATAATAGTAATAAAAGATGTGGTTAATTTGGTGCTAATTTTAACATTTCAGAAGCAAATTTTGTACTTTCTACATAACTGCATTTATTTTACATTTTTAGTTATCCTTACGATGAGGATTTGACACAACAGATTAGATAAAAAGCTTTAAAAAAAAAAAAAAGATTGAACCAGTGGTTTCCAGTCTGCTTTTCTTCTGACATCTAACAAAAAGGAGCCTGTAGTCGGGGTCAAATTTCAGATGTTTATGAGTTGTAGTGATAGTGATTTCCCCTCTAAACTTCTCACATGGTTTCATTTCAATAAATGTTAAAACGATACAATATCTTAACAAAAAACTTAAAGATGAGACCAGAAGTCCAAAAACTGAAAACAGATTTGAGTATCACAACTTAGTTTTTTCTTCTTTCCTCTCCCAGGAATTAACCCATGATCCCCTTTATTTTTTGTCCCTGTATAAAAAAAACTGCATGTACGGTAGTTCAAAGTAGCTCCACCTCCAGTGCAGCTTACACACTGATGCTTTAGTATTAATAATCTATCATATGTTATTACATGTTATTACAGCCCTGGTTTGGTCCCTCTGACTGAATATTATTATATTCAGTCAGAGGGACCAAACCAGGGCTGTTGCTTTAATACTTTAACTACATTTTACTGTTATTACTTATGACATTTTTCATGCAGGACATTTAGTGGTACTGGAGTACTTTTATATTGTAATATTAATAGTTTTACCTAAAGGTTTTTAAAAACGTCCACCATTGTGACTGCTAGAATGCATAAAACATAAGTGTGGGTTGTAACAAGCTACTTGCACAAAAGACCTATGGGATTGTTTTTGGACTAAACTATAACTAAAGTATGAAATTCATTATTATAAAAAGGGTAAAAAAAAAAAAAAGAGGTTAATTAAATGTGAAAAGGAGAAGAGTATGGAAAGATGGAAGTGAGAAAGAGAGGAAGAGGTGTGTAAAGAAGGATGACAGAGGGAGGGAAGGAGGGAAAGTAGTAAACACAAAAAGCAAGTAGTAAGAAATGTGGAGGAAAGGATGAAAGAAAGAATGACGCACGAGGAAAATAAGGAAGTATGACTGGAATGGGTGGTGTTAAGAGAAAGCAAAGCAACAACAACAAAAAAAGGATGATGGCAAGAATGGAAGGGGGGCAGGATAAAAGGATTTTGATGATGGATGCTAGAACATAGGAAAAAGGAAGACAGTGACAATGTGAACAAATACAGAAAATGGAGAGGAAGAAAGTAGAAAAGGAAAGATGCTAGATACAAAACCAGAATTACTGACTCACTGTGGAAAGCTTCCGCCAACCAGTCAAGTTTTAGGTTACGCACATATCTGTCCAGATTCATGTATGTAATGAAGGAAGGAACTCTGTGTTCATATGCTTGATCAACAAGACCGATTGACAGCGGAGTATGCTTCATATATAAATGTTGCAGAAAATAAAGCTACACAGTCTAAAATGTCAATCCTAACACATATAAACCCGACAGCACAGAAGATCTATACAAACAGCAGTTTCAAGGTGGACACCTAAGATTAGTGTCACCAGTTCAGTATCTGACTTAATGTGAAATATGGTCACAATCGTTCTTTCTTTTTCTGAGTTATGGCATTGAATTACAGTAAGAAATATGTTTTTGGAGAACTTGTCACAGTGAAGTTGACCTTTGACCTTCATAACTTTCCCCATTTTATCCTATTAGACATTTGTGTGAAATTTTGTTATAATTGGCGTAATGCATTCTTGAGTTACGGCAATAAATGTGTTTTACGAGGTCACTGTAATCTTTGACCACTAAAATTGAATCAGTTCATCATTTGACGAAATTCCCTCAAGGCGTCCCTGAGATATTGAATTCATGAGCATGGGACAGATAGACAACCCAAAAACATAATTGCTCCGGCCACAGCTGTCTCCAGCAGAGAAGCCTAAAAAAAAGGAAAAGGAAAAAGGGTGATGGTAATGCTCAGCTCCAACTCTATTGGAAACATCCCGGAAAATGTCTCGGGCCAAACTCGTGCCGTGTGTTCAAACTTTGCACTGGAAACTAAAAGAGATGCTCAAATTTCATTGATTGTGGGAGTTGCTGGGAGACGGGCTGAAAACAAGAGATTGTCATGGAAAAAGGAAGATTCAGGAGTGTGTTGCTTATTGCAACTTTTTAAATCTGCCTCTTCTTCGCTCAGTTTCTCCAGACAGCCAAGGTAATTTAAATCGATTCCAAGTCCTTCAATTACAGACACACTGACAACAGTTTGGAGAGAGGGAAATGGATTTTTCTGCTTATCTGCGAGCCAAGGCCAAAACTCAGAATCTCAACAGCAGTGCTACTCCTTCACTTCTGATGTTTTTACTCACCTCCTCACTGTGTTGCTTTTCCTCCATAAAACCTGTCAACAGCTATTTTTTATGATTTCAGGGTGGTGGTAAGACAATAATGGCCGTGAAGAGGTGAAGCCGGACCTTCTTTCTCACTTGATATTTCTGTGAATTAGAAAAAGAAAACAACGTTTCCGTGTTTGTATGATTCAATTTGTGTTTAGTTAGAATTTATACATCATACTGCTTATAAAGATGGATACATCCAACACATTGACACACACACACACACACACACACACACACACACACACACACACACACACACACACACACACACACACACACAGGTCGACAGATGCACAAGCAGATAATTGTAAATATTGAGCAACCCATTGTCCCTGAAAGATGAAGCACAATAGCTGGAGGCAATTCATACTGCTTTTTTTATGAACTAATATGTTCATAGTTGTTGCTTCCAAATTACTCAATAAATATCCAATACTTCCTTAGAGACAGCCTTGACCCTGTTGTCTGACAGAACGCCGTTCACAAGCACCGGTTCTCCCAACAAGCTTAAACAGTGAGAGCAGCTTCATAAAGTGGCAATTACCGCTCTGACATCAATTCAGAGCCACATTAAAAAAAAACCTGCCGCGTTTTGAGTAGAGCAAAATGAACAATTACAGAGACAAATAAAGTGAGCCACCAAGAGTGAAAAATAAAACTCCAGCAGCATAATAATTCAGCTTAATTAAAGGAGCAGCCCATCCAAAGGGTCATTGGAAACAACACCCCCATTCTCTCACCTCCGGAGGTATTAAGCCAAGTTAAAAGCAGCGGGCTACATGATAGAAGTCTTCAGGCTGACCTCCAAATCTTCTTCCCCTCTCATCTATATTTATATGAAGGAGCGGCACTAATTTTGCCCAGTAAATCAGTGTGCACATTTCGTTGTGACCTCCAGCTTGACACTGAATTAAACAATATCAGGGCCCGAGAAGCCCGCTTTAACAAGCCTTAAATTCCTCCGTCCAATCCATCAGCGGGGATATTTCTGACACACGGAGGGAAGAGCATGAAATAAGGCAATTATTGAACCCTACAGCCCATTTTTACGGCTTGGCTGGCTGGCACGGTGCAGCACAGAGCCACACACCTCCGAGTATGTGTCTTGAGATGACTGTTATTGATAGGGATGCTGAGAACTAATACACAGCAAGTACATTTTAGTAGTTAGCCAACTATTTCCCTTCATATCATAATATTAATACACAGCATGTCTCTTCTACTTTATGAAAACCAAAGATGTGTAGCATCTGCGGAAATGACTAGTGGGCCCTTTTGGAGTACTCTTGACTTCATCCGGTAAAAAAAATAACCAAGTGTTTGAGAGACGAACTCCAGTTTGAGTCAGCGAGAGTGTTCCTCTCTGGTGCATACAGGAGGGAAAAAAAGTGCTTTGTGTGTGCGTGTCTTTCACGGAGGTGGCAGTCGATCCTGTGAGTCTGGGCGTCCTCTCAGATTGCCTGACAGATAATCCATCACACAGTCGGTGTGTCTGACAGGAAGAGGTCTCAGTCAACTCTCTGCCTCTGTGTGCGGCTCACACAGGGCCTATGAAGGACAACCGCTCCTTTCAAGTCTCTCTTGGGACGACACACACTTGAGTTTCATTAGAAGACTGAAGGTGGGTGATTTGAGGGGTTTAGGTGTGTGTGTGTGTGTGTGTGTGTGTGTGTGTGTGTGTGTGTGTGTGCACTGATTTGCAGATGAAAAGCCAGTCAGAAAGCAGACTTGTAGAAAAAGGAAAATAGTTTTCAATATGTAATATGCAGTACATTTTGTGCTGTCTGGCATTGTTTGCATACTGCATACACGAGAGTAAAAACCCTGGCTCGTTGGCAAACTGTTTTAAACATTGCACAAAATTTCAATCCAAATCAATAAAATAAAAATTACATTAAATGTAAATAATGAGAAAGATTTATATCTGGAAGAATTTGGTGTCATTTTGTCCTTCGATTAAAAAGTTTTTAGGTCAGCAAAGACAAGAAATGTTTTGTACAGAACAGTTCAACACAAAATCCTACAACTACAAATCCTTGTTTTTCATCTACAAGACCAAACACTAATACATAAATAAATGTAAAATACCTTTTGCTCATTTCAATTGTGACACTTGAACAGTGTTTTTATAGTTCTCTGCAATAAGTAGAAATCTTGAGAGGATGATGTGTCGTATTGACTATCTCCTTTAAAATGTTTCAGAATTGGAGCTGCTCTTTATTCCACCATGTCACCAAAAAAATAATTGACACAATTTTTTGAATTATTATTTAGCTACTATTGTAGCTGACTAACCCCCCCCCCCCAAAAAATTGACATTTTATAACATGTTCTGTTCTGTGACGGATTTTCTTTAAGTAATAAATCAATAAATAACTATCTATACATTGTATACTATTATAAGCTGCAGCCCCTGAGATATCCAAGATAGGTGGAATATGGTGGTATATTGTATTACCAGAGCAATAGTTTTGACAGTGGAGGACCAATCAAAAACAAAAATGAACTTATATTAAATGTTCAAAATTTTGGGTCTGATATGGGTCCAAACTTAGTTTGAAATAGAGCTTTGAAATAGTCAATAAAAGAAACATTTTCTGCAACTACTTTGATATTTGATCAAAGGTTTTAGATTTTTTTTGGGGGGGCAAAAACATCAAATATTTGTGAATTTCAGGGTTTTTATTCAGCTTTATGATAGTAAACATAATATTTTGGGTTTTTGAATAAAACATTAGTTGATCTAAGGAAAAACCTGCTGATCTAAAACTAAACTTTCAGAATGCAAAGATGACTTGAATTGTTTGGAAAACGCACCTCGTGTATATGCAAAAGTTGTCTCAAGGTTGAACTGTGTTTGCTCTTGGCTCAAAGGTACACAGCTGTACAAACTGCTGAGGGTCTGCTTTCCCCACTGACGTCACATTTATTCAGCAAATATACTTTTCCACCTAAAAAGCCAGTAGAATCAGTATAATTTGAATTTCCATGTCCTTTCTCAGTTTCCATCTGCTGCCAGTTTTCCCCCAGGGTACTCCAATGTGAGGTGAAGAAATAAAAGTCATTTTGAAACATTTTTTTAATTTTTCAAATTATATAAACAGTTTTCACACCGTAATCTAGATATTCTGTCAAAATACATTCATGATTATTAAAAAAAAAAAGACAAGTACAATTGTGTACATTTGATTTGTTTTGCCAACATTCTGTAAGAAACTATTGCTGGAAATTAAAGAGTTGCC
Organism: Brachyistius frenatus; assembly: GCF_029030835.1. Lineage (NCBI taxonomy): Eukaryota > Metazoa > Chordata > Actinopteri > Embiotocidae > Brachyistius > Brachyistius frenatus. Next base: position 6,397,391 of record NW_027210603.1, read on the forward strand.
GAGATTGTTTACAAAACCCTTTAGTCTTCATTTAGTATGCAGATAATAGACTGTCTATCATAGTAGCGCTTCATAAATAAGACAGGATGTACAAATTCACAGGGAGGGTATTTCACCTACCTCATCTGGGACACATAAGGTTTTGTAACTAACTTGAACAATGGCGTAAACAGACTGATTGATTCGTTGTTCCATTCGTTTTAGTTACAAAAAGTCCCGCTGAATGATTTTACAGCTTATGAATGGCTGCCTTGCAGTCATACTGTGCCTTGAATGTATCGTGCACCAAGGCTGGATGTGAAAATGTCTTTCCTAGTTATTTTTATACTTAAATGCCACAATACGCAGAGAGAAAGCTGTGTTTTGCCTTGAAAAATGGAATGCAAAGTGTTGAGTCTCCATCCAATTGCTGACAGAGAGCCTTTTGATGTTCTATGAAGGGATTATGCTGACTCTCATAAAGTGAAATTATAACAAGCCTGAAAGTGTGAGTGATTTTTCCCAATCAATTTACATTCCATGGAAAACGGATTAAAAAATTAAAAGCACATAATTTGCACAGCACAGATACAAAATAGTAAAAGTTGTATTCTAGAAGGTGTTGCGGTTTTTCAGCACTTCAGAAACTCTGATATGCTCAGTTGGCAATGAAAGCAAGACATTTCTGTAAGTAGGCCAATGAGAGCAAAGGTTGGAGGTTCTGGAGGTCTGCATGTGTGTCTTTATATGTACCAAATATCCCAGTTATGAAGCTTATCTCCGTTTTGATCATATTCGGGATATCTTATGGAGCAAAGAGTTGGTTATTCATATTCCCGCGTATATGATAAATAGCGGTATCCTAGTTACTGATTACTGTATGCCATTTGTGCAGTTGCATATGTTGTTTACAACAAAAAGCAGCGATTTTGACACTTTAAATCGTATTTGATTCTGGCTATTGAAAATGAGGCTACAGAAGCTAAGCACTAATGCAAATATTGCGTTGTGAATTTGGTTTAGCCACGTTATTTTTTCCAATATGAGAAAAGAACAACAGGAAAATATTAAAAGACGTCTTCCAATTTGACTGGTGTCACCACCACCGCGCAGGACAGGGGAGCAGTGGATGGTGTCCTTATTGTAGCCTGTGTAATACAGACTTGAATAGGTTAGCATTTCAAAACTTCTCCCATCTAAACTTCCAAGTACATTTATTTCATTCAATACCAAAAGAAAAAACTGCAAATCTACATCGCTTAAGAAGTGTGTGTTTGTGTTCTGTCACTCGACTGAAGTTTCTCCAGCGCAGGTAGTCACAAACCATCATAAGATGTATACATACAACTTCTTCCTGGTTTCATGCGGACTACTGCGGCTAGCATAATCGTGTTTCGCAAAACCATGATAATGGCTTACTGAGGTTTCTGAAATCAGTATATGATGTTTACATATGCAAACAGAAAACTGGATACTTGAAACTCCCTATCATAACTGGGATACTCAAGAAAAGGCTGATGTGATCTGAGGCTGTGATGAATGTTGGTGATTGGTGGACAGATTGTCCCGAGGTCACACCGAGTTTTCTATTTCCTGATGGCGGCCACCGCTTTCTTTGCAGCGTCATCCAGGTTTTCTGCTGCTGTGATGGGCAGGCCGCTGTCAGTCAGAATCCTCTTAGCCTCGTGGACGTTGGTCCCTGACAAAAGGAAAACACAACAGGCAGTGACAAAAATGACAAAAATGGCTTAACAAGGTTGAACCTGATCTGCCATCTGCACCGATGTTAAAAACTGCGCTGTGTGAAAGACGAAGAGCTCCTCTGGAGGAATCAATCCACATAGACAGATGGATGGAGTTATGGGTGAACGGTGGCACATTCAACTGCTGATCCGGAAGCAGCTTTGACTGTGAACAACGGGAAAAAGGGCAATTTGTGTAGGAGCATGCTCCCCTGGCTGCAGCGAGGTCAGGGGTAGCAGGTGCTGGATGATACGGTGGCGCTCATGGCCCTGGTAGACCGACAACCGAGCAGAGACAGAGACAGAGAGAGAGAGAGAGAGACAGAGACAGACAGACAGAGAGAGAGAGAGAGAGAGAGAGACACCCGAAAGACATTCTGCACAGCCCCGAGGCTCAACACACTGAACTGGTCGCATCCCGGCGTGGCAGGCTGTTCAGCCAAATACAGGTCTGACAAGCCTGTCACAACACAGGGCAGGGGCCGCCGCAGTGGGCGGAAGGACGAGGGGGGAGAGGAAGAGTGTGGAGGGAGGGAGTGCATGAGAGGGAGCGAGAGGGCAACAGAGCAAAAGGTCAAATGAAGCACAATCACCCCCTCACTGCTAAAACAACAAAAGCCAGCTGTTTCTTAGGCATTTACTGATTTCACACATGAATATGATGAAAAAAAAAAGAAAGAAAAAAAGGGTATTTTTGGTATTTGTCTGATCAAGAATCAACAATTCTCTACTCTGTTTGATATGGAAATACTACCTATATTTTTAATTACCTCCCTTTATTTACTCAAATATTTTAATCTAAATTCTTTTTTTTTTTTAAATTCATTATTTTTAACATCTTATGTGAAATATATGGAACAACTCTCCCCTCCGCATCAGATCGTCACCAGTGTTCAAATCTCAACTGAAAACACATCCAGTCTATTCATCTATAGATTAGACCCATTTAGTTATATATCCTGTTGTTTTGCCTTAATATTGTTTAAACTTTCATGAATTTAATTTATGTTGCTTAATTTGTTTTAATGCCGTAATTGTTTCAAGTCTATCTGAATTGTTTTAACTGTTTGATATTGTGCAGCACTTTGGTTTAAGTTATGTTGCAATAAAAATGCTTAATATACAGACTTATTTATTTCTTCTTTTTCAGTATTCATCATCACTTGCTTCTCCGTCGTCATTCTGCTGCAACACCTGCATTTCCCCCCGCGAGGAACAATAGAGGCTTATCTTATCTTTTTTCAAATAGTTACAGTCATATACCACTGAAAAACTCAAAACAAAGTGTGTCATCTGATCTGGTCAGACATTTACAAAAGTCACCAAGGGCTCTGAAAAGGTGCGATGAGCTTTTCTTTACTGTTTCTTGACACTTTATAGAGTCATTTTATAAAAACATTATGATTTACTGTGCACTTTACTGTATGTGTACAGAAGGTGTGATGATTGAAACCTCTCTGCATTCACTCTGACCAAATCTGTAATGTGATACGAGTGGAGGTGCACGAGTGTGTTTGTGCATGCTCAGATGCTTAGAGGTTGACCTCAGCTCTTGTGGCTGGCGTGTTATTAAGACTGCATGATATGTGAATTCCCCGGAGGCCAGGCCGCCCTAATCAATGGACCTTTCATGAGGAATTTTATTACCAGCGCCACTTAACGCCTAATATTTCATCTCTTTTGTCCAGCCATATAATAAGTCATTCCAAACACATTTCTGCGGGATCACACTCCAAACAATCAATTCTGCGATGTAATTAATTAGAATAAGAGCAGGAAGAGACCTTGTCCTGGCACATAAACAGGGGATTGGGTGTCTTGAGTCATTTTCTGATCAAATAGCATATATTATGTGTGTGTGTCTGTGTGTCTCATTTTGATAATAATGGTGCAGCCCTGTATATTCACATTCAACAAGCTGACCCATTAACTTCACTGGGATTGGTGGATCCATACTATAACACTTCCAGATGATTAAAACAAAGCTGCAGCACGACAAACTTGAAACAGCAATAGATAAAACTCACAGAAGGGGAAGCAGCCATATGGCCCCACAGCAAATACATAATGCAAGACCTGTTCTAAGGAGACAAATATGCCTATGGAAAGTGTATACAGGACCAAAATAAAGTAAACAGCACATGCGTTTTTTTTTCTGCAATTTTCTTTTTTTGTTCCATAAATATTGATGAGCAACATGTGCAGCATTGTTTAGACGATGCTGCATCTGTGTTAGCTGTGACTCATGTGTGAGGGGGAGAATCACACATCTGTGGGAGTGAGAAAGAAGAAGTGACATGCGTTTATGCAGGTCTCCTTTTGCATACGTGAGAGCGTGAGACACAACTGCAGTTCCATTGTGAGCAGTAGGGAGCACTGATAGCTCGCAGCTGCAGCAAGGACTGAGCCCAGCTGGATACAGCAGCACGAGATGTGTGTGTGTGTGTGTGTGTGTGTGTGTGTGTGTGTGTGTGTGTGTGTGTGTGTGTGTGTGTGTGTGTGTGTGTGTGTGTGTGTGTGTGTGTGTGTGTGTGTGTGTGTGTGTGTATGTGTGTGTAAAGTATGCTAACCAGAGTGTGTGGGTTCACCTGCAGCCACTAGGTGCTGCCAGAGACCTACTCACAGTCTGGATAGAACAGGATGCATGCACACATATAGGGCTCATGTTTTAAAAATAAATTCTATGTAATTACCTGTAAAATAATGTACACTATTTCAAGGGTTTAATCATTGGCCCCACTGACATTTTATTTACTGGAACATGTGAAATGTCTGTATTTTTAAACCAGCTGGTCTGAACTTCTATAACAAGCATCTGTTGGACTTTCAATCCAACAGATCTACACCATCATTGGTCAATACTTTAAATCCCATCCAAACTGCTGAACGATGGATCAACTGAGAAGCCTCAGACGACAGCCCAGCTGAAAACCAACAAAGCAACAAAAGACCAAGCAGCACAAACCATTTTGCTATGTGATATATTACCACCTCCCAACACATTTCCGTTGGATCTCCGCTCCAATTAGCCAGCTACTTGAGACAATTATTAGAATATTATTTTCTGTAAGACAATTACAGATCACTATATTTCAACAGGATAATACGGTTTGGGTCTGCGCCAAAGACTCGTGCTGGAGGAGCTCTGTCAATGCTGCAGATCCTAACATTGTGAGTAATTCTCTCCTCTAACAAGCTGTTTAGTGAAGCTATCATTTGAGGAAAAAAAGGCAACATTCTGCTGTAGTGTCAGACATACAAAGAAAATCCATAAATGTAATATATTTATGTCAAGGACTTGACAAAGAATGACATGTGAGGTAAATAAAAGAAAATATCTGTTCTGTTCGGTTGTTGGCAGCACAGAAACCTGCACCTCGTACACGTCAGTGGGCCACCTTACCATTTCAATTCATCTATTCTCAACCCAGCTGACTAAATCAACAAGTATTGATTGACCTGCCACGTAAACAGGGGATAGATTGCATACTACGTAATACGTAATGTAAAATAATGGCTCCGTCTAAGATGAAAATAAACTCATCAAAAGACAACAGTAAACTAAGTATGCCTTAACAGTTGTGTGTAATGCGTGTTCTAGTGTACAATCTTAAAATATACACTATTGTACAATACAATATAATGTTCAATAACAGACAACTTTGGTGTTATTATGGAAAATCACCATTTAGTGTAAATGTCTGCAAATGAGCTCACTGTACACTCGAATTGATGTCTTTGGTGAAAAAAAAAAAAAATCCTATTATCTTGTAAACTGGCTGATATTCAGTTCGATAGATATGAGATATCTGGCCACAGGTAAAACATTACCCTTTTTAAAAATACAGTATTGTGTACTTTCTAACGAGCTCTTTGTATGATGACAAACATTTAACTTACTATCAGTACAGTGTTGCATCTTGTGAAGTTAGTTAGTAAAGCCAGTTTAAAACGGATGAAGGACAACCTTCAGGTATCTGAAATGTTTGCTGAGGCTTTGTGGCCATTGTTCATTAATTCAGGTTTACACACCATACAAACATGATACAACTTACATTGTACAATATTTTACAGGCAGCTGAAATATGAAAAGACAGTTGAGGAGACAGACTGTACCATTTAACAGAAGCAATACAGCAGTTCAGTCTTGCTACCTCAATGACCTCAAATTAGTGATATAAAAACATGTTCCTTCATCACTGCATACTTGTTCTGACTCTGATCGTTAATCCTTATAATAATCAGCACTATGCAGAGAGTTGTTTTCCTTTCCAGCCAAAAATGGACAAGCCCTACTCCTGTGTGTCAAACATCAAATGCTTCTCATTTGAACGCAGAGCGGGATACTCCTCGACGGTGCAGATGATTTTTCCTTTGATGTGCTAGCCAGTTTTCACGTTTCTCGTTTGTCTAGACTGTTGTTTAAGAAAGACATAAGTATATCATATTTAAAACATGAGACTGCTAGAGTAGACATGGATGAAAACTTAATCGATGAGATTAAACTGTCAAAGTATTTTATGAACAAACAACATAACTGTATTCAGTATTTGTGTATATGTGGCATTTGTACAGCATTCATTTATAAAGAGTTAAGTGAAAAAAAATGCAGAGTAAGACTAAGATTCATTATATATGAGAGTAAGTTGATAGCTAATTTATCAGGTAAAAAAAGAATAAAACAAAAACTGTTATTGAATTATATTTACCATGCAGTAAATATTTGATTTAAAGGAATGCAATATCAGTATAAAAGCCAGCTGGTGTGTGTGTCTATTTATATATCTGCCCATATGTGCATAAACATGCATATCTCTTTCGGTTAATGGCTGCAGCACATGGCTATTTAAGCTATAATCATGCTGTCAGGACTGAGGGAGCCATCTTAACCTTACTATAGGACCTTGCATCTTTCTTTTTTTTTTTTTTTTTTTTTTTTACTAAATGGGAGGACAAATTTAAGGAGAAAGCAGCCTCTACTCTTTGACAGGCAGTTGGAGAATGGCTCGGCAAATCAATAGGCTGGGGAACAGAGTTAATCGAATGCAGTCACCTTTTTCCTTGGACCCTGAAGACTATTTAAGGTGAAGTTTTCCATAGTGGCAGACAGCATCTTCACAATGCAATACAATCCGTTTGCGTTCACATTGTAGCCAAAGAGGGCAGTACAGCACTTCCTCAGGTATCTCCTCCTATCTATACCCTAAATATCTGTGTGCATAAGTGTGTCTTTATGTCTGAATGGTTGAGCATAAGCGGTAACGAAGAGTCTGTGTTTTAGTCAGACTCTCTGTCAGCCCACATTAAAACACTTCGTACATCCCCTATCAACTAATATAACCCTATCAGCATCTCGACCACATGGCCCCTCTCCTCCACATTTGGGAATACATAACTCTCCGCCAATGCAATCAACTCCGGCCTTTTAAAAGAGCCTTTCCAATTAAAAGTGTGCTTGTTAATCCATTCTGATCCTGTTGAAGAGCGCTGGGCTGTTCTCACTGGCCTGCAGTCAGCCTCGCAAGCTGAGCTGATTGATTCTGAACCAATCCTCTCCACAAGACTGCAGCCTAGGATGTAATGGCCCACAACTAAAGCTTGGATTAGGCCCAGGCCAGGGAAACATGGTTGGACCAGCCACCAGTAGTGACCTTCTGGACTGTTTGTGAGTCAGGCTGAATGAGAAATGTGTGGTGACTAATAAAGGATCTATTGTGATTGCCAATCTAGTTGCTTCTGTGGCAACAAATCTCATATCCAAATACTCTCTTTTCAGCCACATGACAATTTTATTATATAAACTGTACGGTTAGGTGTATGCTAAGTCATTACCATAAAAAAAACACAAAAAAAAAACACTTTCACCTTTAATACTCAAACTGGCACCAATGCTTCTTTTTCTTCTTTTTTTAAAACTTTGTGTGCAGTGGTCATTTGTAGAATTTAAATTTAAGCCACATATCTGTCATTAGTCTTCCCTCTCTTGGTTCAAATTCACTATCAATTGGAGGGAATATTACACTCCTGCAAGACATCTTTCTTTTTCTTTAAGGGGGAAGTTGTGAAATCGAAATGTTTCCCACTCTATTGTGCTCTGTTAAGGCAGGTCCAAACTCTGCTGCAGTATCTCTACACAGTTCGCTTCAAGAAACTGCTTACATGCCCTGACCTACAAACCATATTAGCAGAGTTTGTGCAGACATACAGCACGAAGTGTTAAGGGCTAACACACACACACACACACACACACACACACACACACACACACACACACACACACACACACACACACACACACACACACACACACACACACACACACACACACACACACACACACACACACAGTATGCTCCCCCTGCCTGCTCTCTGCTCTGGACACACCACTCAGCAAGATCTTGACAATTACGCTAACCACCAACTGGCCCCATGCCTCGGTGAGTCACCGCTACCATCCCACACACATGCACGAGAACAGGTTTTATTAGCATATACAGGTGAAAGGTGAGCCAATCAGTGGCAATTCTACTGTTGGTCTGGCTGCCGCTAATGACAGGTGTGGCAAAGTGTGACATGTATGAGAAATGCACTGCTGTTCTTACTAGGACACTGGGCCACAATGAAGATGGATGGGCTTCTGAGAGTACAGTGGCCATAAAACAATGGCTCCCAAGTTTCGAACAAGGTGGGGAAAGAGCTTATTTGTACCTTTCAAACTGTAAATAGATATAGTCATAAAATAACACAGCGAGCTGTTTATCAGTCATTATCAGCCTGTGCTCGTATGCTGGATAAGCACCATTTGTGGTACATAGAGCTAGTAGCCATCAGGGTGGTGGCTATGGAGCTAGAAGGTCTAGAAAAAGCATTAAAATGCATATTAAAAAAACAGTTTGTTATGTATGCCATTTCCAGGCAAACATGAGTGACAAGTGACAGAGGTGTGAACGTGGTTGCATATTGTAGCTTTAAGGCCAGTATCATTATCCAATATGATGAAATGCTTGTTAAGGTCAAGTGCTTTCATTCCAGGCTAGATGGAGATCGATGGTCTGGTTTCTGATGAGGGGGTGATGCACAGTGTGTATTGAGCTGATGGGAATGTCCGCGGGGATCGGCTGACGAAGAGGGTTGGAGAGGTAAAACATAGATTTATTTGTGTGTGTCTGTGTGTGCGCGTATGAAGTGCCGTTTTACCTTCAAGCCTCACCACCAGCGGAACCTTCAGCTCCAGCTCTCGACAGGCTTTGGTGATGCCGTTGGCAATGATGGCACAATTAACGATGCCCCCAAAAATGTTGACCAGGATGGCTTCAACCTGTGAGAGAGGAGGTTGGGAAATTATTAAACCAAGTGGTGGAGACACGCTTGTGAATATCAAGCAAACAAAACAACAATGACATGATTATAGTCCATATAAGGATGCCACGGTATCAGATTTTCTCTCGACAATTATTGTGGCCAAAAGAATTCATGATAATGATGCTATAGTGGTTTCTATTAAAAACGTAAATAAAATAATAGCAATGCTATCAGGACAGTTGTCACATTATAGCTGCATTAATTATAGGTGACAGTATTGCTCCTTCATACTGATTACAGCTCACTTGTACATAAGAGCACATGGTGGGAAGGTGGTATATCTACTTATGTAGATTAAATTATTTTAAATGTTTAAGTAGACAAATCAACCAGAAAAATTTAAAACGCAGCTAAATTGTTTATTTTCTCTAAAAAAAACAAACCCTAACATCACTGGACCATTGATTATATTAAACCCTATTCTGCTAAGTATCATTGGTAGCTACATGTATATGGGGAGTGACAATCAGCCCAAAGGAGCAATCCTGCCACCTTCTGTGTCGGAGTGTAAACCAGCTAGATACTGGTGCTGGACTGTCCACAATATTATTACATGTGCTTATTTAACATGATATCAGTACTTCATTTTTTTTTTTTTTTTTAAATATCACAGTTATTGTCAATACTGGTAATAGCAGGTAGTAGCAATACAAAGTGAGAGAATCAAATTATAATTGAGCCCTGAAATTTGTGTAGATGGTGATGTAAAGTCCAACATGTAATCTGATTACAATCATTGACTGATCCTTTGCAACACTTACATGTCCCATACTGCTGTAAACACGCTCAGTAAAAAAATGTACTGTTGCCAGTTTAAAATATTTTTACTAAGAAAAAAGTACAGAAGTCTCTGCCAACTTGGTGCACAGTAGGTCATACAGAGGTTATGCACTAGAGCTTGACCGATATATTGGTCTGTCAATATTATTGGCCGATGTCACACAAATCAGAATTTTTTTTTTCTATTGTGTTTTTTGTTATCTATAAGTATTAAATTCCATGTGAAGTTTACCGTTTTAGTGCACTGATATCAGTGTGGGTAATAAACTGTAATATATCCTGCCGCCGTTACATGTTTGTCAGAAAGTGTTCAAAGTGGTTAAATAACCACATATCAGGGATATATAAACATTCACATTTGTTTTACTCCCTGATATAGGTGTCGGCCCCCAAAATCCAGCATTAGTGAGGCTCTACAATGCACCCGAGGAGACACAACTGTATCACTATGGAGGCAGAATTAAGTGAGACGGTATAATGTTAAAAGTTAAAAGGGCAGAAGCAGGCGAGCGATGAAACAAGTAGGCCAAATTCCAAAGCAATATTTCAATGGGAACTGTTAACATTACAAACAACAGAAGGTGACTGGTTTTCCTTTCACCTTTAAAACTCATAAGTTATACATACCTCTCACATGTAATTCAAAGAAAATAATAAAATACACTCGAGCACACACAGTGGTCAGCAAATCAACAGGTTAAATTCCACCATGCTAGTAACTTTTAGTTCAATTGTATTATACATATATAATGTTGAGATGTCCCTTGTTCTGCAAATTCCATATCCACAGAACAACTATCCAGGACAAACTGAGTTGTGAACATTGAGTTCTGCCAACCCATCTCATCATTTGCACTGTTTACTTTAGCTGTCTCCCAGTTTCTTCGAGGATATCTTCAACTTTCTTACAAAATGAGCACGAAACTGATATCACTAAGTAGAGAAGCAAAGCAGCTAGTGTGTGTGTGTGTGTGTGTGTGTGTGTGTGTGTGTGTGTGTGTGTGTGTGTGTGTGTGTGTGTGTGTGTGTGTGCGATTACACTAACAATCTAGCACTTGGTAATTACCCTGGCTAGCTCAGTGGAAAAGTAGACTGAGAGCACACAGGATTAATCCTCCATGTTTGTTTATAATCACTGCTAATCTGTTAGCGCCGATTTGGATGAGCAGCTTGTGGGAGTGTGGTGCGGATGTATGTGTGTGCATGCGTGTGCGTGCGTGCGCGTGTGTGTGTGTGTGTGTGTGTGTGTGTGTGTGTGTGTGTGTGTGTGCGCCTGTTGTGCATGTGTATGTTGTCAGTGCGTGGTAATGATGTTTACAGTGAGAGCAGATCAAGGACTTGGATAGCTACCAGAGCAACAGCCGAAGCATTGCAAACAGCAGAGAATGACACAAGACCAGAAGAGGTGTCAGACAAAACACAGATGTAGGCAGTGCCATAAAGACTGTTGCAATGCAACAAAACTGAGCAAACAGTTAGGTCCACAAAGAGAACGGTTTCATGCTAATTAAATATCTTGCGAAGGGATGTGACCAGCAGCATGAAACTAATACGGAATCAAATTAAACTGACCTCCAGTTTACATAAGTAATAATACATAATGAGGTTTTTCTAGTATGTCAAATTAATGGATGAGTTGGAGGCAAAGAAATTAAAAAATAAAAATGTACTCTCCTTTTCCTGGTAAATGCACACAGCTTTCAAACTCCAACGGCCAACGTTTGAAATAAATGTTTTCTTTTCTGGTCAAAACCTTGATCAAGGTTATTTGTTTAGACCTCAGATCCACATATTGACGAGATGTTGTTTTCACAGACGGGAGTACCTCTCCTCAACACATTTAAATGATCTTTGTGTGTAAAATGAACACAGTTTATATTTAATGTGCTTTACTGAATACTTTACTATACAGTGATGTATGTGACCCGTGTATGTGTTAAACAATAGTCTTCTGGTACATAGCCAAATACTCAATGTACAAACTAACTGTGCAGCTTTCGAATGAATGAATGAGTAGTTCAAAATTCCCACACTTTTTATGATGACTATCAGCGTATATTTGCGATATAGTCTACTCAATAACCAGCATTAGTGTGTAAAGAGTAACAGACAGTGAAAAGTCGGCATGAGAGAGAAACACTAACACATTGGTTTTTCCGACAGCCGGATAGGTGCGATCTGTAGTTTCTCAAAGTGTATATGTGTCTATATCCGATGACTTAGCCTGCTATATATGTCATATCCTGCGCCTTAAGGTACATGTGTGAGCATGTGTTATGCACTTTGGACCCACAGCTGGGGCAACACCATAATTTGTAGGCAGCCAGAATTAGAAAAATGAAGCAGCGATGCATTTTAGAGGCTGAATATAATTCAACCTCTAAAATGCAACTTTTAAGAACAACTTTTAGCCTGACCACCAGTGATCATTAGGATTGCTTTCACACCTACCTTTTACTGTCCAGACCCAAAAAGTAGGCGTGAAAGGTGTCTTGGACCACGGACCGGGCGAAAGGGCCAACATTTTATCTGACCAAATGGTCTCGGTCTGAATCAAACTGAACCATGGTTCGGTTGGTTTGCAGTGTGAAAATTATTTTTGAATGGTTCACACTGTCAGAGCAATTAGGGGAAGTTGAGTCAAGCTATCTTCACCCATTAAAGAATAGAAGAAGAAAAAGAAGCAGGGGAAATGTAAAAATGAGCTGCAGTAGCACATGGGGAGAGGAGACAATGTTTTGAAGTTTTGAGCTGGAAAAGAAATTCATAAAAACTGAAACTGAAGCTTACAAATTATTTTCTGACATGAAAATAAATGCTCATAATAATGCCATGAGAAGGATAGTATAGTGGCAACAAAAACAATCTATCTCATGCAAAGTTCTTTAGTGCGCTCGCAACATTGCATTGTGAAACCAAAACTAACTGGATCAAGAATACAATGCAACAAAAGCATGAACTTTGGTTGGTACCTTAGTCTAGATTTTCAGGTGTGAAAACACCCTTAAACTGCTTCAATCTGCTGAACATCCACAGTTTTATACTATTTTATAAGATCCTTTGTGGTAAACACACTTTAATGAAACTGCCGGAGGTATAGAGGGATTATGGCATTAACAAGGATCAAACTAAGTCTTTTTTTTTTTTTATTGCAAACATCAGTTGTCAAGTCGAACTCATGGAAACTGCAATGCATTAACAATGCAATGTTTCTAATATGACTGTGATGTCAGAGTTCTGCTCATAACACAGCAAACACAAAGTAACAGGAATATGGGACACCACTCTGTGATATGCGTGCATTTACATAAAGAAGACTATGTAACATTGGGTTTTGGGTGGGTCAAACATCACATATTGTGTCACAGTTGTTTGATGTCAGACGCACATATGTATGCACATGCACAGCATTATCTGGTGGCCCACTGGGGGGCAGCAGAGATTTAGACGCCTTTTGCAGCCTCACTGGAGAAGGCTCTATTCTTACCCTATCTACAGCCCATTTTTCAACTCTGTCTCCATTGGGAAGGACCATATTTCTTCCATTCATGCGTCTCCTATTGACATCCATGTATATTAATGATACACAAGACATGATTTATATGGCTTGGCAGAGGTAAATGCAGTTTATAGAAATATGGATGTGGCGAGAACAGAGTTGCACTTTGGTGCAAGTTTGTTTTATTTTTCTTCTCTGGTTTTGGTTTACAAGACAGTCAACAACCTAGAGAACATTATTCTTGCTGTACAAAGAAGACAACGAAAAATAAGCAGACATTTGGTTTAATGTTCTCCATTTTTGCCCATTTAAAGCAGAGATCACAGATCCGGAGCTTTAACAACTGACACAAACCTTACTATCATTTTAAAAGAGATACAGTGATATTAAATGCAGAACCATGTGCCCAGAGGGAACACAGCCTTAAACTAATAAACATTCAGAAAAATAGAGTTAGAAGATCAAAGCAGGGCAAAATGTGAGCATCTTGTTCATTTTTCTAATCCTGTTGTCTCCTCGAACAGCTCATTCAGTTCCAAAATGCAAGATATAATGTGGTCAAGCATTTTGTCCCCATGTGGTACACTGCACAATGAACAGTATATATAAAGTACATTACTTTAAAAAATATATATATTTATAGCAGGGTAGTGGTCTGCATGGGGTTAAAATGACAAAATAATGAACTGGGAGAAAGAACGGGTGCCACATTTAGGGTCAATTCTCTTGGTTTGATGGCCTCTCCAATCAAAAGTCTGACTCTTCTCTGCTCCATTCTGGCTCTTGGCATCTCGGAAATCTAGCTTCAAGGTATGAAATAGCAGTGCACAATTCAATCCACCTAAAATTTTTAACATCACACTCTGTAGCATTTTACCTCCTGTTACAGATGAACAGTCTCTTTCCTTAAAGGCATTCATTTCAGGTGAGCTAAGTTGGCAGCGGGATGGATTTCTTTCATCAGAGCTCAGCATAAAGGCATCAAGTATAATGTGCCAGCTCGCTCTTTTTAGGGGATCTTTCTGTGTTCTTTCAAGCAGAGTTACAGCATGAGCAGGTGCCTTCTACCTGGGTGCCGGTGAAATGATTCAGATTTTGGAAAATAGGATCATTGCTGCCGGCATTCCGATACCCTGCCAAGGCTTTCTTTTGAGTCAAAGTCAAAACAGGGCCTTCACAGGAGAAACAGGCTTTTCTGCCTGCTATTATACGCCCCACTAACTGCATTTAGGACAAGAAAGAAATATAACCCAGACAATTTGACATACCCACGTGGGCCTTTATAGTACTTCTCCTAGCGGAGTTTTCCTAAACCCTGCCTTGGATACACATTTGACAAAATATGTGAGTATTATTATTATTACGGACACAGGCTTGTCTTATAATACTATCATATTATACATATTTGGCCATCTGTATTCACTGAAATATGAGGACAACATTTGAAAGCAACATCACATGTTTAGAAAGTCTTCATTCTCACTTCCTCAGACTTATAAGTAGCAAACAAACAAGATGTACTTTTCTCCTCCAAATTTCAACCCAGGGGGGAATAAAGGCATTGTATTCCTTCTCATTCTGCAAGGCTCCTTGTAACGCGTCGTGCGTGCGTTGCTGAATTATCACTCAAATACACATTTTCATGCCCATACCCCAGTAAAGCGCCACTAATCTCTCTGCAGGAAAGAAAAGGGAAAGAATCTTGTTTCCTTTGTTACCAGCAAGCAGATAGGAGTAGAAAAAGGCAGGGCTGGAGATGGGTGTGTGTCTCTCTGTGGCCTATTAAGGGCTATTGTTCTGTCTTATCTACTGGAGACAGCCTGTACTGTCACCGCCTGCTCTGGCAGGCCTTGTTTATTTGTTTTCGATCTGCTGGGGGCCCAGCGCTCGGCCCTGGGGCCACAGGTTAACATGCACAGCTTCCAAATCAAGGCAGTCCTGCTGGCTCTAATGACACATCTTGGAATGATGAAACTGCAGTTAGGAAAGAAGGATTTTTCAGTTTTGTGTCCATGTTTGAAGTAAGACAGGAGTAACTTGCCTTAGGTGATCAATGTTGTTTAGGATTTCTCAACATAATCTCAGATTCTACATGTCAAGTTGCATCCAAACCAGAAAATACTGAGTTTAGTTACCCACAGGAGGTCTTTTTTGTTTGTTTTTTAACCAGTGACCATCAAACTGTGTAACTCCTTCTTCCATAAGAAGGATGGCTGAACCATTGGATACTGAGAGCAATAGTGTTAATATCATGTGCAATGGTACTTTTCAACATTAAATGCAACATAACATGTGGAGCAACTAATGGGAATTGTAAGGTGCCTTAACTAAATTCTCATATTGGACAAACATCTCTCTTTCCAGGGGATCAACATGTAGAACTCCTTACCTACAGAAATCAAACTGGATCCAAGGTTAGTTAATTTTAAAATCAAACCGAAACAGCTTTGAAGAGGGATCAGTTATGTACTCATGAATGATCTGGTGCTCCTGTTTTATGCTGCGTCCTATATTGTATTGTATATATCTGTATTTCTTTTGTTGAGTTTTAAATGTATATACTTAGTGATTAAGTTTATGATCTGTACCGTATTCTGTTGTGATGTGAGTTGTCGAGTTTTAGGCATCTTAAAGGCCCATCATGGGATGGGAATTGTAAATTAGCTCAAGCTATAAATGCCGTGGTGTTTTGTATTGGTTTATGCTACATACTTGTCCCTATGTAAATAAACATTAAATAAATAAATGTTACTTTTCAACATCATTTACAATATTACTTTTCTATTTTAGTTTACTTATTTGACCAAATCTATCTTAATTTAATGGTGTTTTATTCTGATGTTGTACCTTTTTGAGCAATCTCTGGAGCAAGGCTTTCCTTTAGGATTTAAAAAAAACAACGTATATTTTATATTATGTTACCAAACATCCAAAAGGGAGGTGAGAACTAGAACCATCAGGGCCTGTGACAAACTGATGGCATTGCTGAATAGAGAACATTTTCCCCCAAAGAAAGCAACAGTTGTGGTGGTGTCAAATTTTCAATGCAGGGCACACATACATGTTTGAATATAAATGACAAAAATGAAAAATAAAACCTTGTTTGTCTACCCAAACAAGCAATTGCCTTGTTGCAAAAGATAAAGGCAAACACACTTCAGTAACAACACTGCTTTCTAACTTTAGACAGAGCCAACCGTTTCCCAGAATCATTTTATTCCTTGAAATTGCTCCAACTGTGGACTAGTGCTTCATGTCAGCAGCAAGATAAGGCTGTGTGGAAGAGCAAGAGGTGTTGTTTTTTGTCATATGTGTAGGATAAGTAACGTAAATCATCGTCATATGGTAATCTTTTATGGAACGTGTACTACTTTGAGCATCAGTTCTGTCAAACCGAGGATCTATTTCGCCTGTGCAAATCTATTCTTAGAGAGGTTACAGAACAAGCAAGAGAGAATGACATAAAGACACACTGAGGGAAAAGAAGGTCTTGAAGTCAGAGAGTGAGGTGAAGTGAAACAGATGGAAGAAGAGAGATGGAGAAGAAAAAGAGACAAAGAGAAGTGATGGGAAGTGGTGCGGGCCCTAGCTTCTATTGAAGGCTAGGATTGGCCCTGGCAAGGAGGGATAAGAGAGAAATAATTATCCGGCCTGCTGAAGCATGACAGCCCCTTCTTGGGACTGCAAAGTGACAGACTGAGCATTATGTCAAAGATTGGCCATGTCACTGGCAGAGACATCTTTTGACAGACAGTGGTGTCTGAAGTTTTGCTTGACGGTAAAAATCCTACCGCAACAGGCAGCTGGATACCCGTCTGATCAATGGACAGTGTGCACCAGGTTTCATCTGGAGGATGTACAGACTCACCACACTCAGTCTACATTCTACATATAATTATGTCAGTCCCTGTTTTTTGTGCCAGTGGGATTTTAAAGCCTTTGCAGCCTAATTTAATGTTTTAAAAGGGACTAACATATGTTATCCAACTCTTTTAAATTCTTATGGTTTTCGGCATGCTTTCCAAATTCTGTTTTCAGACACCAAACTAGGCAGATCATAACACCAGCCTGAACCATACTCTGTGTCAATATATCTTCCTCGCATTCATCCACATCCCTAAGTCTCCTCACATCTGCCCTGGTCAAGAGTGCTTTATGAGCACCGAGCCACCTCCAACCTTCAGCACCCTGGGATTCCATTTTTCTCTGCAGGCAAAAGAATAGAAACCAATCAAGAAAAGGCAAGAATGGCTTTTCTTTCCAGTCAAAGGAGGTTTGTAGGAAGGTATGGGTGGGTAGGAACAAGGCAAGGAAAATGAGAAAAGGTGAGGTCTGGCAAAAATCCATGTGACCAGAGAACATATCCTGTAGATGGCCTTTGCTTTGCCATGTCTTGTGAGTGAGCAGCGGGGTCATGGGCTGTGACAGTTTCCTCAGGGCTGAGTGTAACCAACCATTCTGACCTTATCCTCCGTCACAGAAATAAGGCAGTATTTTTGCACTGCTTTTCAATCACTCATTGCACACTGGGATTCTGCAGAAGTCAAGTGAAGCTTATTTATGTTGGCTGCGTTACAATGGCTGAATGGGCTTTACAGGCTTACAAAGGCAGGGGATCATCACTTTCACAGACATGTACAAGATGACAGGTGGGTGGGTGGAGAAGGGTGGAGAAAACTAAATCTCTGGCTGCAGACAAATACAACAAAAAATTAGGGGGTGAATACACAATACAATTTCTGGGCCACTAATAGTTATGATATGGGAATAGTGATGGAACAAGTGAGATCAAGTCTGTTCCGGTCTGGGCCAGTTGGTGTTGACAGTCGGGAGATAAAATCATACAGCATGTGGCATTTAATGATTGTAATCATTTACCTTCTGAACCACTCACTGCCAGGCATTCCCATTAAGATTATTCTAAACATGTTTGACAGGCGTGAGAGGCACAAATAATACTAAATCAACAAAAACAGTCTAATATGGCCAGCAAACACAAAACAGTGCAATGTGTCGTGACTGGGTGATTAATTTATAGTTCATCCCTTCCTCTTTTTGTCCCTTCAAAGAATTGTCTATGATTTCTCTCTGAAAACGCAGGCTAAACGAGTAAAGGAAACTGTTCCCTGATGGATCTCATTTTCTGTTTTATGCTGCTGCCTTGCAACAGTTTCTATTCTAGTGAGAATTGGGGGGGGGGGGGGGTTGCCCAATGACAAGCGTCTGTTTATCCCTCCGTTCACTGTCATTCAATATGTGATTTTTTTTTTTGGTGACTGTTGAGACTAAAATCAATCTGAGAAAGTTGCTAGAAATACGTTATCATGTGTAAGGTGACATTACAAAAACTTGAATACTGCTGCAAGTTGTATGTGGACCAATGTGAATTACATGGAAATAGTCTGACTGAAGACAGATGATTGCAGGTGTCTTTCTCCATTTGTCCGTGAGAGAAAGCTTACTGTTGTTTATGTTTTACACAATTGCAGATTGAGATATTTTTGGCAGAAAACTCACATAGCAAACATCCTTTTGCATCCAATTACAAAATCGCTCTCCTAAATTGCTATTTGGGGGCTGCAAAACCTAAAATAAAGCCTATTTCCACAGGCCTAGAATACCATCCTCCAGTCATGCCATAGCCAGGCTATGATGATATCCATAGAGACTACAGTGACTACACAGGGACAAGGTGTGATGTACCGGAATATTGTGTCTAGCTGGCATCAGGGCCAAACGGTGACAGCCCCCCGCCCTAAGCTGATCGGCTTAATATGTGTGACGGGTTAGAGGGAACCATTGCTATGTTTAAGATTGGAGTACTTTTGCATCTTCAGTGTAATTCATAATCTCTGTGCTTTGGAGTTTTGTTCCACCTCTATGTTCCTGTGCTTATTATCATCGAACAAATAGCCTCTCACTGTTAGTTAACAGAACCAAAGGCCAAAGCAAGGCTTTTATTGTGAAGCAGCTACAGAAAAGTATAATGGTATTTACCACTTTAGTAAAATCAAACAACAACTGAACTAGTTAGATGAATGAGGTTTCTGTATGTTCTGGAGGTTGATGATGATGTACCAACTCAATTTTAAGCTAAGTGTGTTCATGTGAAATGGCACCAATTAAACATTACTCATTCCACAACAGTAAAACCACTCTGAAACCAAGCCTGATGCTGTTCAACGTGCCATGAGCAGGACCCAAGGTTAGCTCTGTTCGCATTTCCATCCTTATTTTGTGCTCATGAAGCTTTGTCCTTATCCATAGCAATTAGAAATCAATGTTCAATTTCCATAAGGACATTTGTGTGGTGTTTTTGGTGATCTTCACATTGTGCCAAATTTCACATTCAAGCGAGACTCAACTAATCAATAGCAACTAATCAGACACGACATGGCTAGGAGTTCAAAAAAAGTGTAAACACTGTGACTCATACTGGGAAGAAACACTGTCATCATTTACATTATTATGATTCACACAAAAAACAACCTTTCATCTTGACAGTTTGAATTGAAGACAAATCTTTTGGTGCCTCAGGCTAAACAGAATATGTTTGCGAAGAAGTGCTTGATAAAGTAGTTAATCTTACCCATACTGCTGTCTTACGGTCTCAATTGTAGCATTTTGTTATAATATTTGAGTAAAACAAAGTGTTGAAAGTTAAGAGCAATTCTGACCAAAACTGCAATAGCTTTATTAATAGTAATAACATACATATTTCAAACATAACATCAATTTTTCTCAGTGTCTGTGTGTATGTGTGTATATGTGTGGGCTATATATGTTTGCACTTGTTGTTCCTGAAAGCCTGGAAGGTGCCTCTGAAGGTTAGCATTACAACATATACTTTGCTACGCTGCACATTTCCCTCTGTCATTGAGATGTCAGGGTGTGCATGGTGTTAGCTTTGATGCACAGTAGACGGATCGCTTTGTTGTTGAAGGGTACATACTTGCAAAGCATTGGCTAGTTAAAATGAAGCAAATACTGAGTATGCTTTGAGTGTGCTACTTACTGCTTGTGTCCAAAAAATGTTATGGTACCAACAAATCCCTTAAAAAAATCGGAGTGGTGTGTAAAACTTTAAAGCAGTATCATAACGTGAAATCTTAATAATACATCAATCTAAGGGTGTAGGTTTGATTTAAGAACTGAGAGGGCACAGTGAGGTCTGAGATCTTTAAATAATACACCATGATGAAATTGACTAGTTGCTTCTGATAAGAGACAGGCACAATGGTGAAATTTCACAATTGTAAAAAGGTAAAAAATAAAATAAAAAAAAGAGCGCATAAACAGAGAACACAGGCGGCAGCCAACCACACTCCAGGTTCTTTATGACATCTATAAGGTTGAACTTCTCATCTGAAATGAAATAGGAAGTAAAAAGGACAAGGCATTACCTTTTCTCTGAGATTATTAATAAAAACAATAATAATGAACAGACCATATTATTGTTGTTGACACACTGACTAACACATGATCAGCATCAGTTCCTTCTGAACTGTTATCCCAGTTATGCAGTGACTTTACATCTTTTTTCTGAGAATAAAGCAAAACTCAGGCATTGATCATGCTGCCTGTGCCTCTGCGTATGACTACTCTAGTTAATTTGGCACTTTTTCTTCCCCTAGATTATGCCACCTTGACATAAATAGTTCACTACCTCAGGCCAACTACCTGCTGCCTTGACACTCTGCTTACAAGCTTCTTAAAATATGTTTTTAATGGCATAGCATCAAATGAACTACAGATAGACGGTAGTTCTCTTCGTCATGCATTTTTCCAAAGGGCCCTGAAGAAGACAGTTATTAAACCTCGTTTGACAAACCCTCATCTACATGGCTCTAATAAATAACTATAGCCCCATATTAAACCTACATTTTTAAGGAAATATCATTGAAAAGGCTGTTTTACAGCACCTTAATGCTTTCTTGGTGTAAAACAATTTCTTAATCTTTTTCAGTCTGTATTTTGACCCCACCACAAGCACTAAGACTACACTTGTTCAAGTAAAAGTTAAAGTTTTGTTTTTGGTGTTACTGGATTTACGTGGTTATTTGGACAGCGATAATATAATGCTTGACAGACTGGAAACGTATTTGGGAATTTCCCTTGGTATCAAAGGGTAGTGTTTACAATCAAATTACTTATCTCTTAAGCACTAAATGCTCAAAATGTCCATTATGAAGAATCCTGACACCTCAGGTCATCTAAGACTGGTTTACTCAGTGTTCCCAGGTCAAAAACCAAGCAAGGTAGTGTTTATGCTCCCCACCTGTGCAGTATATACTTGAATACTTGGGGTTCTGCTAAAGCTGTCAGCTAATTAAAATCAGAGCTTAAAGCTATACAAAAAACTTTGAATTACAATTTTAACTTCTTCTGAATATATAATTGTCTATGTATTTCTATGCCTGAGTAAAGACATTTCTATACAAATTACTCACCATACCTACAGTAGTTCCATTGGTATAAACTGCCTGTTGGTAAGAAGAGTTCTGTCTTTTACTGCCATTTTTAATTGGTGGTAAATTGTAATGCCGTTTTAGGATAAATATAAATCCAGATTTAGATTCCTCTTGTTAAGCCTCAACAACCTCCAACAAGCAGAGGTTAGAGCAGCCTGAAAGGTGACCCCAAAGAGAACTAACGTCTACAGTGCATTCACTGCTGGTCCTAAAGCTTATTACTGTGACCACATGGTCAGTCAAGTGAAGGCAATCAGGATGAGTATATCATTTTGAACAATTCTGAGGCTGGCTCATCTGGATTATGGCTCTAACACTTGTTAGAGATATTTTAGTACATCAAACTTAAACGGTAAAAGTAAAGGGGACAAAATAACCGTTTGAAAACTGTTGGAGATGTGAGGTTGCCATTTGATAAAAGTAGTAGTAAAAAAAAAAAAAAAAAAAGGGGTTGGAAAGAATTAGCTAACCATGTAGATTAATTAAGCAATTGCTACAATGACTGAATAAATCCTTGCGCACTGTTCTGCTGTTTTAATCCATTTCTATTTTAAGGTTCTATTGAAATTATTTTCCATGATGAATGCAGATGCCATAGAAAATGCAGACACAATAATTCTAGGCTTTGGATTTCAGGACATCTGTCCTAACTTTCATCTTGCATGACACAACTTTTAATTCTAGTTTTGGCTTATGGTGCTTAAAAAAAACATTTTCATGTGTGCATATTGAAGGTTACATACAAAAGGAAAGTGTAGAGGTACAAGGCAACAGAGAGATGCCACGCTTGACGCAGAGTGAGGAGGAGAGAGACCAACCTCTGTGGCGAGAGGGAGGTTTGTCAGATGTCAGTGAGGGATGTAGAACTTGTCTCCCGCTGCTCACCTCAGGATATCAGAATGCCCCTGAACCCACACACACTTACTGTGTACACACACACACACACACACACACACACACACACACACACACACACACACACACACACACACACACACACACACACACACACACACACACACACACACACACACACACAGTAAATGTAACATATCAGCAAGAACACACACCAACATGCACACACAAACCATTTTGCTGTGAATTGGACTCAACAATTGGAGCCAGTGTAGGGCAGGGATATTATTCATCCCCGGAGGGAGTCGTGTCACAGCTGACAGGCAGACATAAATATTCCTCCACCCCTTCACCAAGGGTTAATGGCTGTCCATCAGGCAGCAATGACACATACAGGGCTGCATGGACCGGGTGTAGACACACAGAGTATGGGCACTTTCATTGGAATAGCAAGGTCACTTACGGAGATTGAAAAAACCTGGAAAGACAAGTAACCACATACCCCACACCACTCTGCATCAGAATGATTGCATGAGCAAAAACACAGATTAATATATACACCACCCACCTATACATCTAAAACAAACATACAAATATGCATTTGAATGCCCCCACACAGATTTGTGTGGATGCTTTTGTGCCAAGTCAGACTGATGCTTTACTTAAAAAGTTGAGAAAGGTTCTGTGTCTAGCTGTGTTGTGCTCAATGCCCCACTCTGCTCAGAGCAAGAATTATTTTATTAAGCTGAAGAAATGCATAATAGTTGGGGAATGGCATACATAATCACCTCAGAGACTGGGTACAACAAACCAGCAGCTGAATATAAAAGAGCCAACATTTCCCACTTTGTTCCTAATGCAGCAAGGCCAATCAAAATTAATTTATTCTAATCTATGCACACAGAAGGTCAATTATCCAAATGATTCCAGTTCAGATTGCACCTGATCTTGGGAGCCAATGAGCCATCGAAAGGGCAGATGGGTGTGCTTTGCAAGGCAAATCATTGCCCCAACCCTCTTTTTTTTGTCACCTCCCCAACATTTACATGTCTAAATGTGCAGGCCATCCGCTCACCTTTAGTGAAGTGCATTCTACTAATGGATAAACAACTTAACATTTAACTTGTGCAAAAGGAGTTGGGCCACAGAGCAGGATCGTATATATGCAAACAGTGGTGTGAAACAGTGGCTATCTGAAGCTTGTTTGACCAAAACAGTTCAAAGGTTATTAAAGATTACCTTGTAATTCTATTTAAGTGAGCACAAAGTCATTGTTTAAAAGTTGGAAGAAGCAAGTCAAGTACAGAGCCATGATGATAAGAATTATATTGATTAAAAGTTATTTTTAATTCAGGTTGAATCTGGTAGAATGTCAGTTTAACATTCAAGAATATGCTCAGCATATACACAGTTTAGACATGAGGATACTATCCTTGTACAAGCGCACTAATTGCTTTTTGGCAAGGTGAAAGAAATGAATCAGACTGTTTACAGAATTTCTTTAGTATTAGGTCTGAACCTATTCCCCCTCTCCCTCACAATAAGTGGAACTAACGTTGCAATTTTCACCATAGTGCCTTCCGTGAGAACATGTCACAGCATCCAAGTAAGAAAGGCGCATATGACTATAGTGCAAGGTGCGATTTCCCCTCATGGAATCAACTACATATAGGATTGGTATACAGTACATACCTTAAGGCCAGTAACACAGAAAATAACATACACACTTTAAAGGATAGAAATTGTATATGCACTGAAATCAAAGGTAGACCACTAGTTGCCAGAATAAATACCAAAAACAAAGGGAGAGAGCGAGAGAGGGTAATGAAAGACAAGCCTCTAAAAACCTCTCCTTTCTACAAACTCACTGATTCCTTTTCCATTCTGGTCAATGACTAAATCATGTTCTTTTATTGAATGCCATTGATCGTTTCTTGACGCCACACAATGAGTAATTTAGAAACAGATAGAATAGACACAATTCACTCTCTATTCCAGCTTTTTCTCCCTTGTGTTCACCCCCTGTGGGTCCAATGAAGTCTGGGTAAGCGGGTGCTAAATTGCCAGAAACACCTAAACCTGGTCAAAACAGATGGGCACAATCAGGGATTAATTTTCCAAAAACCAGACACGGATACGTACACTGATTGGGTATGTTAGTACCCCCACCCCATACTTCCTTGCCGCAGTGAGAGATGTAAAATGAAAATTTCCTATGTCCTCAAGTCTCATCAAAAAAAGGAGTGGTCTGCTCTCACATGCAAATGAAAGAGATTTTTAGTTGTCTAAGAGGGGAGGGGGCAACCAATGCAACCAATGGCTGACATTTTGCCCTGCAGACTTTTGATGGAGCTCAGGAGAACAGAGCAGCATATCAATTAGCCATTAAGGGTTTGCTCAGGTATTACAGGGATCAGAGAAACCAATAAAACCCTCAGGAGAAAAAGAAGAGGCTGAGTGGATTCTAGATCGATGGAGATCTCGTCTAAGGGCTTGCTCCATGTCAGGAGGGCTGTATAAGAGGGACAAATAATGTCACCTTTGAACTTCAAGTGCGAGCAGATGCCATTATCCTAATGAAGACCTCAGATCTTCAGTAATTTAACCTTTCCCTTTTTTCCAGATGTCTGGTAACAGTAGATTTCACATAACCTGATACACAGCAGGTTAATCCCAGAGAAATAAATGATCTATCTTTCCGTTTTTGAGTGGCTTATCCTCGATAAAGGTTGGATAAGACAACACGGTAAAATCATTTTCTTAACATAGCAAAACTATTCACTGTTTGGAACGGAAAGTAAAGTTGACTTTTCACATACCATTTTCTAGTGGTGATTGCTAACTGAAATAATGTCCTATTACAGCTTGACCTGTTGACAACACTGAAGGATGGAGCAAAATGAAGTGCTGTGAATACTTTCCATATGCACTGTATATGATTCTGTGAAGCTAGATTTTAAAATATTTAGACTGTTTTGTGATTATACCGCTGGAAATTCATGTTGCAGACATTTTACCATGATTTGATTATTTACATGAATTGTAAATAAGCCAAATACAAGAAGCACTGATAAACATCACAAATATTACCATAATCATTCATATTACAAGTATTACCGTACTGCCCAAAATACATTATAGGAGGCCCCTTTATTATAAAATGACCACCCTTTTCCAGTTTTATTTTGAGAAAAGACCTTTTGAAGATAGGAAACACTTTCACTTGTCCTCTTTAAAAAAAAGAGACAACATTACTGTAAGGAGACGAGACAGTCTTCATTACCAGAGCCTTTTCTGGTATGTGAAACACGAAATGCAACAATACCCAACATCCATAATTGTATAGTTTGTCTATCAGTCACATAATCACACTCATAAGAATAGTTTTCCCTGCCAGTCAACATTTTCCAGCAGCTTTTAAGGCTTATCATCTATGATGGTAGAACATCTTCAACAGGAGATGCTATGAACTCATCATAAATAATTTGTTTCTGTGGCAGCAAAACACATTTAGTTAAGCTGGGTTGAAGAACCTTTTTCAGGGCTGACTTATTCTAAAATACCTGCTATAAACAGACTTAAAAACTTGCTAAACTAGCAGCATTACAGCATCAAACAACCCTTAATACAACAATCTCTGTACAAGTGTCACAATGGTACTCTCCATTCAAAAACAATACCCAACAAGGACATCTATTCATAACTATTCTTGATCATCCATGGAGGAAAAAATGGACAGTATAAGTTGAAGCTTTACCATCTTCGATTCCATAATCATTGCGCAACTCCATTTGATTAAAAACTTGTGATGATTGAAGGTTCCAGAGCAGCTACTTTAATGGACTTTATGGCAAGCATGCTTTGTCAATTAGTTACCACAAAGTTATGGAAAAAAAAAATGTCTGGTTCACTGAATGCAATTATTCTCTCTTACATTTGTATGTCTACAAAAACAGAGAAGCGGTGAAGTCTGCACAATAATGTAAGAATAAACTGCTGATATACTGTACAAACATAAGACTGAACACAGTGAATAAATTTCTTTGAGGAAACACAGTCATCAACTTATCTTAGTTGTCAGTTTTTATTCACAACTACAAAGAAAAGCTGAGAAAAAGTACAAAAATCTGAAAAAATAGTTGTAAAAGCTACGCATTTTCACTGCAGTTGTGTCTGTCTAACTGAATTGCAAAAAGTATGTGGTGGATATTAGGGGTTAGTCACTGCTCACTGGCCGCAAGTATCCCACATGGTCCATTTTAAATGTGAATTAGACTGGCAGTCCAAGCAATCGTGTCAATTCACTCCAACTGCACACACGAGCACTGAAAGAGTCAAAGTAAGGTTGGTAATGGGGGTTGCGGTCTTCAGTCCCAGATCTCATTCGTTCTACCACCCACTGTAGTAAAACTCCATTTAATTCATTTTTTTCCACTCCATAAATCCTACTCTCGGCACCTTTAAAATCACCAGAGTGTTCGCTGTACTCCTGCCTTCAGTTAACCAGTGAGTGAGGTGCCCCGCTCGCCTCCTGCCCCCACCTATGCAGATAAAGTCTTTCAGTTTCTTAAGAATAAACAGGAGCACTCCCATCTTACCACTCTATCAACCCACTGTCCCATACACCAGTCAAGCACAGACGGCTCCTACTAGCTTGTTTGTGTGTGCGTGTGTTTGTGTGCATGTGTGGCAAAAAGGCGAATGGAAGTCGTCTTCAGCAAGATGAGCTCCAGTGATTACAGGCTGAGACAGTTTTCTAATTATTCTGTCAAACATCAATCCCATGGGCTGATGCAGGCCGTCCTGTGGTCTGATGGACAATGTAATCACTGCTAGAGCACCCCTCCCACCCCCACCCATTTTACCGCTCTCCACACCCATTCCCTCTCTCTCCCCTCACCCTCTGCACTCTCATTTTCCTTTCTTTATTGCTCTTTACCACACAACTCTCACTTACTCTTCCTCTGCCAGCACTCCTTTACTCATCTTCCCTCTCCACATGCTGTTTCACCCAACCAACCCAATGCTTGCTAGTGGTTAAGATATTGTATGGGAAGGAGAAAAAAGAAAAACGATGAGTGTCATGGGGCTCTTAAAAATGATACGGTACTAAAGTATGGTGAAAAAAAAATCAGGCAGGAAAGAGAGTGAAGGAACAATTTTCTTTTCATAAGATCATACGAGTCTTAAACCATTTTTAAGCATTCATGATAACTACCTTAATAGTCTATCAGCTTAATTCTGCAACCTGTTAAAAATAGTTAAATATACAGTGAAGGAGCAGAGTAGAGTCTTCTAAAGAGTTTGGGTAAAGGATAAATGCATGATTTTTTACATTTTTTATAATCAAATCAAAGACTGTATTTGTATCTGGGCAGAATTTATAATTAAAAAAAGCTGTCATTTTAATTGGCTCAAGTAAATCCGGGCTGCTGGTTAAAATGCGCTCTGCATGCCAGTTTCTCCACTATTTACAATTGGTCAAAGGTGGTATTGTTGAAGAAAAACAGAAAGGAGTGGACTTATCTTCTTCCTGTTCATAAAATCATAAAACCATCTAGATAATAGCTTGAAGTCATTTTACAGACAGCTAGTGAACAGCTGATAGAATCAGTGAAAACGTATAAACAAATTGTATAATTGTATTTAACTTATCGATTAAAAAGCTCTGTGTCAGTACAATACAGGTCAAAATATAATGACCATCTAAAGATAAAGTAAATTACCTTCATATTTTTTTTGCATGTCAAGGTCTGGGATATACAGTATTAGACAGTAAGGAAATATCTGGTTCTCCTTGTCAGCGCGTTGGATGTGAGAAAATTGGGCAGCTGTAAAGACTTTTTGGCAAGCTGACCGGTTGAGAACATTTTGTGAAACAGTTTTTCTAGTGAGATACGCCCAATCAGCAGGGGTGAGCTGACCAGTTGCATCCCACTAGGGGCCAAAAGGAGGAACGAACCATGAACTGGTGACAGGGTGATGTCCTGGAACAAGTCTGATCCCTGGTGGCTCCAACTTGCAATTTAGAGGAAGGATCTGTTACTAATGTCTTGGTACCACAAACCCCAGGGTACCTTTAAGAATCCTGAAGACTCCTAACCTTATTGAGTTGGAGCTGTTTTGGTGGTACGCAAAGGACCAACAGCATTTTAGGCAGGAGTGGTGGCCATGCTTTAGCTCATATGTGTGTAGTTAAATGTAATGAAGATAATGATGATACAATTTGCAATTGCATGATTATTAAGCAATAGTGGAAATAGATTTTTATTTTTTTCAACATTTCAAATTATCCTGTGTTTAGCTGTTAAAGAAAATTCAAATGAGTTTTCATGAGATTTGAATAACTGAGAATGAGAACCATCATACAGCTTGTAAACAATTGCTGATGACATTTGTAGATTTAAATATTTTATTTAGTTTGAAATCTATCACTACACACCGTTTTAGTACTATTTATAGATGTAACATTATCAATCGGTGGACTGTGCTCTGAAAACAGCCATCCTTGAACGACTGCATAATGTCAGAGAATGTCAATATCAAGGTTTTAGTGATAATACCAACTTAACGTGTGCTATAAAATTAACATACTAACATGCTGTAGTATTGATACTTTGCAATTATTTGACATCTCTTGTATCAACACTATTTCTTCCATATCCATAACTATAAGGACTAATTCGTGCAGTCAGGCTGTGTGGATAATTCTTTCAAACACAATAGCTTGCCTGTATACATCTTTGAAATTAATTTATAAAACACCCGTGTTAGCGTAGCCAGAGAACCAATGTTACAAGATAACCAGATGTTTTCATATTAAAGCTGCTGTGTCTTCAACAAAAAGTGTACTGCGGAATTTTAATTAAATCAAACAGTATCAAAGGGAACAGAGAGCAGTAGATGTTACAAAATAAGAATGGAGTGGGAACCAAGATGAGGACTTGGACTTCTTTATCTAAAGTATTTTTCAGCATCCATTAAGAATCCATTCAGGTGAGAGAACATTTTTACAGTTGGTGCACTTGTCAACATTTTGATTTTCATAATTCTCAGGCTGCTATTTACCTTTGTTAAGTACTTTCTGATAATTCAGAGTACTGATATTCTGTGTTATAGTGATTAAAATAAATCTGAAAGAAAAAAGCCCCAGACATTGTTGTCTTGGGAACCAAGCCTCTATGAAGCAAGTATTATAGGATAAAAAGGACATAATTTTGACAGGTATATGAGGGAAATGTAGAGCAATAATTAATTATTAATGCTGTGTTGTTTATATTACACATCACAAAGAGAAAGAAAGGTTCATCAATATCTTTCTCTTAAGAATTCTAAGACAACAATATAATTTCCTATTGACTGAAATTAGACCGTTTTTATTGTGCGGGTAAATTAGGATTTCGCAAATGTGACAACTACCTCTGCTACATATCAGTCTTTTCCCACCTACTCAGTTTCCCCAGAGCAAATTTCTTGTCCATCTGTATCTTCCTCTGGCAGTAGCAGATAGTGACTGAGATAATAGTGCAGGAGAGCCATGTTCTACATTGCTTCTGCTGTTGGTGAACAAGGCAGACTGCTGCTGCAGCAGCAGACAGTCATGTCAGCTTGGACAGAGTACTGGGGATTGAACTGGATCATACAATCTGATAGCAAATTCTTCCTACCAGCTGTCACTTATCAGGAATGCAGTGGACAATAATATTTGGATGAGGGAAATGTTATTTAATGGCTAAACAGAGGTAATGCAAAATATGAACTCCTGGTAAATGAATAGATGAATGTTTAAATGCATAGACTGTTAGATATAGAGTGTTAATAGAAAGTCTATAGTGTTTGTTTTTTCCTTCTTGTGTCTTCTGTGAGTGTTGTGCCTTTACACAGATAAACTTCCATCAAATCCTGACCCGGAGCAGGGAAACAAAACGCAAGAGGCGATTTCTCTGGAGATATGATGAGGCGAATGTTTTATGTGAGCCTCATCGTCTTTCCATTACGTTCAATAATAAAGAAGTGTGTGGATCAGACAAGAGGCTCGTATCAAATCAGGCCTGGAAAAGCCAATTACAGTGACAATAATCTCTCGCTGTACTGCTGCCGGCATGTCTCACCATACAAAGCAACAAATACCTGAGACGTGACGAGTGAAGAGGAGGGGCACTGAAGAGGCATTTAAACAAATTGTGTATTCAGAAATGGTTGCTCGTGAGGCTTCACAGTTGGTAGAAAGATTACATCTTTTAAGAGCAATTACCTTTGGGATTTTAGGAATTTTGGTATTTGCTGGCTCCATATTATGCATGACGTGTGAAATAAAGTGAAAAATACATTTTAATAAGACATGGCATGGAGCTACAGCTGCCCTTCTAAGTGCCACACACTGAGGGTGTTACAGAGTTGCATTGAACAGAGGAACTGGTGGAGAGGAGCCGGTGTCTCAACCAATGACCCTGCCCAAAACCCAGGGGGCTTCAACAAGAGAGAGGGCAAGAGGGCTGCTGGATTTGAGAGCTGAGTCTGACTAAAATCAGAAGGTTAATGTGAGTTGTTAAAAGCCTAAGGCCTTTTTAGGAAAACACAAGCTTCATAAGGCAACACACAATAATATAATCTACAGGAAGGACAAAGCAAACAACTGGGTGGATACTCAGATACTGTACAAAGTGGTGCAGATTAAATGTGCTCACATAGCAGCTACACAACAACAACAAAAAGATCCCGCCTATTATAAAAAGACAATATATATCCATAGGGCTGTTTGGAAAATAACATCAATGCTCTTTTTGACCGAGTAATCTCAAAGATTTTCAATTAAATAAATGTCACTATCTATTGCCAAATGGGTTAACACAATGGTGATTGAGCCTGTGGCGCACTGATGAAAGCCCTTGCATTTGAAGTATCACAAACTAAATTAGCTGGGTGTCTGTGGCAACTTTCCCAGGAAAAATCACAAGCAGTGTACAGTTAGCGACACGTTTTCTATCACCCAGCAGTGGTTGTTCCACCAGAGAAGATAGGCAGAGATAGGACAACAGGCTCGCTATTCAACTGCCAACCGACCGACATCACACAGGTGACACCGTTTGGATGGCTGGGTGGTACAAAAGCTGCAATTACCACTTATCACCATTGGTGCCACCATAGAGAGTGAACGAGATTGTGGCTGTAATATCAATATTAGACTGAGCTTTGACATTTTTGTCAATCTCAGTCAGATTTCCAAGTTTGAGTATAATAAAGCCAGACCTCTGCAGTCCTATGAAAGTGAGAAAACTCTGAGCTGTCTTATTTATCAATCTTTTTTAATTTTTGTATTTATCCTTCCCATCTTCTGTGCAAAAAACAACAACTTTAGGAGCTTTCTAAAACCACAGAAAGATTTGCATTATTGGAAGTGTAGAATCAAGTACTTTTGTTTGACCTAGCTTGATCGGTACTGGACAATAAAGGTCAGGATTTATTTGTTCCTAATGTGTTTATTTTTATAATTATACATTTAAGATGCAGAAAACTTAAATTATTGGAAAACATGTTTACAATGCCATTTACAGTGGTGTCAATCTGTATTTCAATTGTTAACAGCGAATATGATGTAGAGGTACATCTGAGCTACAGTGTGAACCATATACAGAATTGTATAATGTGTGAGCTTGACACCTGAGCTGCTAATTACAGAGTCAATTTAACTAAGAATCTGCTAACATATGGTGGGACTACGGCTAGTACTATTCTATATGTATCTCCTGTGAATGTGCCTTACTGCACGCTGCAGTTAATTATGAGGTGGACTTTGATCACCTTCGGCTTGTTAATTCATCTGCTATCATTTTTTTTTTACTCTATAACATTCAACAGCTGTCACTGCAATTAACCTTTGTCTCAATGAAGAACAAGTAACTCTAAAAATATCACCCATATTATTAGCCTCAGAGTTCATGAAAGGGGGCAGTGTTTGTGGTGTCAGTACATGACTCAGAGAGCATGAATGATCTCATCAATTGGGCATTTGAGTGGCCTCACACAATTCCCCAGTGTGCACCCATGAGTGCCAGGGGAGCATGAAATGAGGGAGTGTTGAACAGCCACACTTCTGCTGTAATGTCTCTCAACCCTGTATAGGGCTATCTATAATGGTCATACTTCCTCAAGTCTTGGAACATGGACAGATGGAGGGATGGGAAACTGGAATGGTGGCAAAGGGTGGAGCAACGACAGCAGATGGTTTGGATGGAAGTAATCTCCATTTATAATACTGAGAGAAGGAGAAAAAGCAGTTTGTCAGGAAAACTGGCTAGCAACGGCATGCCACATTTAATATAAGGCATTATCGTGGGTGACTGATTTATGACGATATTGAAACCATGTGTGAAGTGTAAACACAGCAGAACTGCTGATCTCATGGCATGATTTTTATAGCCAGATACATTTGTCGGTTAGTTAAATTGCCAAGACTACAGTTTAAGTTTATTTTAATTTATTCTCTGGATGTCTCGTGGTTGATAGTGGGATGTAAAATACATGCAAATAGATGCAATGACCATTATGCAGCTCTACCAGGGAATAGCAACTCAAAAAGTTTGAAGAGTATCATGAAACCAAAAGTGATACTCACTGCTGTAATAATTCTGCTTTCTAAAACTGTGCAGTAGATCAGGTAAAGAGGAGGAAACATCAAACAGCTCCTATAGAAGCACACGAGAATAAATGAAGCTCTTCCCAGCAATGCCCTTCCTCTAAGAGCTTGACTTCACAAGGTTGCTCAATCACATGCAGCTCCCCTCCCTGTGGCATCCAAAGGCCCTATCTGATCGCTGGCTGGCTCCCCCTGGCCCCATGGTGTGAACCAGGTGCTGTGATGACAAAATGCTCCTGGCAGCAATAAGAGAACAGAGAGCAGAGCTCAATTAGCCTGAGCTCCAATCCTAGATCCTCTATTGATTTCTCATGGATGAGGAATGGCAGACAGGAGAAAGCTCAATCAGACATACCCATGGGACCTGTCTCTTTCTGTGTGTGTGTTTGTGTGTGTGTGTGTGTGTGTGTGTGTGTGTGTGTGTGTGTGTGTGTGTGTGTGTGTGTGTGTGTGTGTGTGTGTGTGTGTGTCTGCGCGCATGTGTGCGTGAATCAACAGGGGAGGAATTGGTGCCATGGCAAGGTGCTGAGAGGAGGTGAATACATTAACAATCCATGATCTTTATGCATACATGATGGTTAAGTAATAGTATTGTCTATTGATGGCGTAGCGGAAAAATGACACTGGTCTTTAAAAGCATGCTGCGCTGTTCTAACCCAGATCAAATGGAGAAGACGACAGACGAGGCATTAGTTCTGTGAAGGGCAAATCAATCTGACAAGTCATCAGGTCCATGGTACATCTCTGGACAATTCCTTCACTTCCTCAAATTAACCTTCAGTAATGAGAGCGAGAATGTCTGACAGCTCTGTTTGTCCTTCACTTATTGAGTACGCCTTCCTCTGCAGGTGAAAAACATATATTCTTTAAATAGTGAAAAGTGAAGCCGATGCAGAAGTGCAGTTTAACTGCAATTCCACTGAGGGCACTAGGGGCTGGGTCCTAAAAACCTCTGGCTCCAATAGACTCCCCTTCAAAGAGCATCAACTCCTCTCATGATATGCAAAGTCTAGACATTTTTCCACAAGTCATTATAGTGTCATCGGCTAAATTCACTCCTTCTGATCAGTGTTCCGGTGGTCCTTCTGAAAAGAATGTCATAATTAATTAGATATTAGGCCTCAAAGAGAGATATGTTTGGGTGCCTGCCTGGTTTGATTGACATGCCTGGCTTGCAGTCAGATTTCCGCTATAGGTGAGCGGGCATAGTGTCCTGGGATATCATGTCACATTCACTGCTGGTTGATTTTGCCTCCAAAAAACAAGATGATGATGTCCAAATGCCAATACTGAGCGCTGAGGTGCCGCCTCCACCAATGTCGGGAGAAAGAAAACATACTACTTTAACATGTAAAACATAGATTAATTGTATAATAATACTTTACTGGTAAAATGCACCTGGTAGTCTGTCAGCGCCTGGGAGCATTCAATAAAAAACTGTTTACAAATTGTATTTAGTTCATTTCTGTGTATATGCATCTACTTCCTGGTGCAGTAAATGCAAGTCCTTTGACTTTTGGCAACCACGGGACCTTCGGCGGCTCTTCAATTGGTTGTTTCAGATTTTCCAGATCCACCCTCTTTAACTGGCAGCAAATCGGTATTGTTTTATGTGTTTCTATCTAATGTGATCGGACAACACTCTACGCCGTCTTTGAGGTTTACCTCACATCTGCCATTACCTAACTACACGGCTAATCCTGCTTCATTGCTCTGTGACCGGCAGGGGAACGGCAACTTAAAGTGGAACTGCGGAAAATTGAAAATAACAGGAATGAGACGAGTACTTGGCTGAAACGAGTATCTGGTACGGATAATGTACTTTTGAGGAGCATGAGTATCATCCAAGTAAATGTGACAATATCTGTGTTGATGAAGGCTTCGAATAGACAGTAGGCGTGTGCACACATCGGGCAGCTACACGAAGAGCCCCGTCTCCTCATTTGACACAGCATACAGTCTATACTTAAGGCACACTGGCCATGCTGTCAATGTTAAAGATGCTGTAAAGCAAATTCCATAATTTGCTTCTCAGTGCATTATACACGTGTGAAATGAGTTGCTGAAAGCATGTGCAAAGCTAGAAAACTTTGTCGCACTGAAATGTGGAGTTAGACAGTTAAACAGTTTCTCACCCGTTTTCAGCTCAGGTTTTTTTTAGGCGGGGCTAAAACCTAACCTATCTACCTCACAACAACCTATCTACGTCAGATCACAGACGGTTTATATAACCTTCTGCATGGCTCCTCCTCTCACACGGTGAAATGCTATAAAAGCCTGGAGCTCATTTGCATAATAGGTCATCCCACTCGACTTCAGTTCTACTCCTGCCGTAGTCAGATTGTTATTGTACATCAGCTGGCTGCTACAGGATGTCTCCCTCCACTCGCAAGTGCATCTTTCCTGGATGCAAGAACCTCACAACTAACGCTGCATCGCTATTTAAATTTCCTACTGAGGAAGAAAGGAAAAAGAGGTGGATTGATTTTGTCAAAAGCCACACTGATGGAGAGCTTCGCATCAACAACAACAGCCGCCTGTGCAGTGACCATTTCACGGCGGATTGTTTCACCAACTTCCACCGGAGACGGACGGAGTTCACGGACACACCGCTCCTCCTGCAGCGTGGAGCCGAACCGAGCTTCACCAGTGAAAGAGAAAGACTGTCGGCTCGACCTGAGCAGGTTCAAAGTTTGAATTGACGTGATGTAATGAATTGACATGTGACGTAATGAATTGACATGTGATGTAATTAATTGACGTGATGTAATTAATTGACATGTGATGTAATGCAGCGTTGTGCAAGTTGCAGAACTAAGGCAACTCCTCTGCTCTTATTATCTCCACTATTGTAATGCAGGTGCGTTAGAAGTAGTTGGAAAGCTCGCTGTCTGCTGTCTCTGGTGTCCAGTTTTACTCCTGTGTTACTGCTCAGGGGGACAAGCTTCATTTATGTGCATCTGTATGTTTCACTCATCGGACAAATAAATTCTGATTCTGTTGTGTTTTCCCAAAGCAGGCTTCTCCATCCACCAGAGAGACAGAGTGCCAGTGTGACATCATCCATAAAGTCACCGAGAGGTTGGATGTCAGACGGATCGCTTCGTGGGGAAAAGAACTGCAGCCACAGGACTGTCATACAGAGCACTGAACACCTTCCAGCGAGGGGGTGGAGCTTCAGAGGCTTCAGGTGACACGCCCCCCCAGTCTCAGAGCAGAGAAGACTGAGGATTTTCTCACTATTTCAAAGCCTAATTTAACATACTTGTCTGTGGGTTTTTTTCCATTCAAATTTGGATGGGTAATTAACAACCCATACTTCTGTGGTGTGATGAACT
The DNA here is from genome assembly GCF_029030835.1 of Brachyistius frenatus. Taxonomy (NCBI): domain Eukaryota; kingdom Metazoa; phylum Chordata; class Actinopteri; family Embiotocidae; genus Brachyistius; species Brachyistius frenatus. The sequence continues at coordinate 6,434,053 of NW_027210603.1, forward strand.
TAAAACTAATTTTCATTTCTACTTTACGGCATCTTTAACCATAGAGTCATTTGTCAGATTTGCAGGCCAGCAGGAGAGGAGGGCAAAATGTATGTTCAAGTAGTGCTACTGGCTAATGTTTAGGCAACATTAGGGTGTTGTGTTGTTTTTGGACACACTGCGCCGCCCCAAATTTTTTTTATCACCAGCCGCCACTGGTTCACACCCCAATGAGGGACGTCAAGGTAGACCGCCACTTGCTGATAAGAGAGACAATAGACTGTACTGCTATACACTTTAGTGACAATCAAAGAATTATACTGAGTTACTTCAAATAATTGCCTGATAGACGTCTACGTTTCACTTAGCTCTCAGCACAATGCTCCCTTTCCTTTGCAGAAACTCAGCTGGGCTTTTCCTGGTGGCATGGCATGGTTATGAGGTATATATCAATAGATTTGTGTCACCACTGTGATTCTGGTTAAAACCAGGAACTCTATTGCAACCTGAATCAAAAAAGTCGTGTGTGGTGGCGAGTGCTTCACAAGCTAAATGTGGATATCATTATTATGTCGAGAAAGTAAGACATGCAGATCTGTATTAGTTAAGCAAAAGTGTGTTGATAAACAACAATGAAGAATGCAAAAGGATTAGAGAACAGAGCAATTAAGTTAAATCAAGCAGTGAGAAAGCATCTTTATATCCCCTGCATCCTCTCTATACCGAGAACAGATATTAGATATCATCTGCGATTCCGTCATGATACATTAACAGTGCAGAAGCATATGATATATGTTAAGCTAAATGGCAAATCCATACATACTTGCTGTAACATGAAACAGAAGTCTGCCAACACTGATGGTACATTTTGTGTACCATAATTGTGCTTCTACAATACATGACAAAAAAAAAAGAGAAATGTGGTTAACACATTCACTGTAAATCTAAAACCTTTGTTCCCTGTCAACTGACGTCGCATTTGAAACTTTATAACGCTGGTCAGAGGTCAACTCAACAGTGTACGTTGCTTAGAAATGGTTTATCTGATGTAATCGGACTGTATGTATGAGATACAGGTGTTTCGCAGTTCACAGAGCAAAGGGGATATCTCATCAAGTGAGTTCACCCATGCTGCATCAGTTTGTAAATGTGTGTTTCACTGAGGCTGCACAATTGGATTTTGAACTTTTGCCCTATAGCATGGTAGCTTAGAATGGAAAACCTTGAAAAATACACACACACACACACACACACACACACACACACACACACACACACACACACACACACACACACACACACACACACACACACACACACACACACACACACACACACAGAGAGAGAGAGAGAGAGAGAGAGAGAGAGAGAGAGAAAACGGAACACATTTCAAGGACTAATACAGGGTCGGTGCACTCTGGCTTTAGCCTAGAACATAAGCTTCCCACATTACTGCAGTAGATTTAAATGTACTTGAAGTCCCATGACACACAAAAACCCAACCCTATATGTGCCACTTTAGGACTTTAATGCATTGCAAGCAAATCTGCTGGAAAAAAACACATTACATGACACAGAACCTTTCTCAAATAATGGCAAACCAAAACACTGACCTACACAGCCCCTAACAACAACAACAAAAAAATACATCAACCAGAGAGCAACTGCTCCCTCAGAGGGCACAAACTGTCTGCCTGTCACAAGCAATGTTTACTCTTCCTGTGGCCTGGCCTCAATACGGCAGCTCCAGTGTGCCGGCTGGACTAAGTATGTGTCCCTCCATGGCTGGCCACCCTATTTAGTACTTGTGTAATACTTTGCGCCCTGGGAATGAACTCCATTACTGGGGCAGCTTGCTTTCTTCTTTCTCTCCTTTTCTCACCGGCTTGCATTGCTTGTGTTTATAACACAGGGGACCAGCATCTCCCGCAGGCCTTCGGCTACAGGCGGGGAGGTGATTTCTTTACCTCTGAAATAACACAGCGTGGGTCCGCTCACATCACAGGTCACTCTTGTGATTAAAAGTTGCTGGGGTCCTTGGAGGGCTGCATGTGCGTGCAGATGTGTGTATGATATGGGTGCCACAATACAAGCATGTATTTGCACCTATTTGCATTTCTTTACAGAGAAAGAAAGAGCTGTGTGATTTCCATCCCAATCATGTGTTGTAACACCCGAAGGAAAAAGCCCTCTAACAGAGCTCCATTCCTTCTTTCCTCTGAGGACGCAATGACGTCGTTATCATAACGCATTTCTCTGGCTCACCTGGCTTGGACCGGAACCACAGCCTTTATGTGACTCTATACATGTTGAAGCACATCAGACATGGGTTCAGATATCTCCATATAAGAATGAGAAAGGCAGTGCCTGGGCTCCGGCAGGATTTAACTAGCAGGCATGACACCGAGGGGAGCTCCTCACATTGACTTTAACAGGATTTAGTGAGATGAAAGGCTACAGGGAAGAAAAGAGAGGCGCATGGAAGGAGGAAGATTCAGAGAAAGAACAAGGAGGAATAGAAGCAAAGGAAGCAACACAAGAGGACATTGTGAGAGGACAGACTGGTGGAAAGACACAAAGGGGTGTCACTAGAAATGCCCAGGTATGTCTTACTAAAATGTAATGGTGAATAATATCGATAGAGGACTCTCAGAAAAACAAAAGACAGTGTTTAAAAATGTAGAAATAGTGGTGTGTTCCCTGTAGAGGAAGAGATGGGACTTTAAACTGGCAGTGCTCAGGAGTGTCACTGCAACAAGGAGGAACGTGGTTAAAGAGGGACCACAGGTGAGCTAAAGCAGAGTCACTGAGCTGGAAAGAAGTAAAATTGTATGTAGTTTGCTTTGAGGGCAATCGGGGCTGGAGCCCTAGCACGCACGCACACAAACAGAGGGAGAGGATGACATGCGCGCGCGCACACACGCACACACACACACACACACACACACACACACACACACACACACACACACACACACACACACACACACACACACACACACACACACACACACACACACACACACACACACACACACACACACACACACACACACACAGGTGAGCCTTCCAAACTCAGATCAGACACACATGGCAGTGGGAGCTAAAAGATGTTTCATGATGAGCAGCAGCAAATTATGCAACAACATTAACAAAAGCACATGAACACACCTCCGTACTTGCCTGGGAGGTGTGCTAGGTAGCTGAACTAATGCTAATGTGCCAATAGTGCCTTTTTCACCTCAGAGCAAAGCCTCCTCACTTTGCATGACTAACTTCACCTTTAACAACGGAATATGCAACAAGCCTGCAGGTAACGACCCAGCGATCAAACGCATAGCCGTACTTAGAAGCTAAATAACATAAAACTACATACTATGAGGGTGAGCACTGATTATTTATGCCACAATAAAAAACATTGTTTTATCATATCTGAAAAGTAAGTATTGTGTTACTTTCTGGCTCTGATGATATGAGGAAAAGGTAAATGGACACAGAGTTGTCACTTTCCTTAAACGTGCTTTCTTTTTATTTGCCTCTTTTTTTTTTTTTCTCCAAAGTTTTGTTTTAATTATTATTATTATTTTGTTCGTTCCTCTCCTCATTTTTTTTTTTTGCAAACACACAGAAGAACTGAGTGGGAGGCAGAACATTCACAACTCAACAACAGAAATGTGACTGGCTCTCCTGCCAACATCAGTAGAACAAAATGTTATTCTGAAAGGGAAAGACTTTATCCACCCTCAAAAACACTGCAAACTTGAGTTACCATACTTTGGATTTAGCAAAAGGAATGGAGTTGATTTCTTGGACTGATGGCCAAAAAAAACAGAACTAACATCATAATTAATCTCGGTTACCACCCTGCAACTCTGCAACACACACAAGTTTGTATTGCGTTTAGATGATCCAGATATAAGACTGTTTTGTTAACACCCAAGTTCCTTTTCACAATTCGCATTAACATGCGACTCCACAGGTGTCTGGAGTGTGAACTCATGATCGGATCTCACTTCCTTGGTTTATATGCAAATAAACACCTACATCACAAAAATAACCAAGTAAATAAACAATCACAGACATGTGAGGAAAGAGGATTCAAAGCAAAGTGTTTTTAGCTGCTTTACAGCCACAAGTTCAGTTTACAAGTAAATCTCTCCTACAATCTCTACAATTCAGTTGAACTCTGAAGAAATCAGCTGTTTATTATATCTATTAGATATTTTTCCGAAGTCAGCTGAGCAGGGAGTCCTTCAGTGGGGCCAAGGACGCAATCATATACACACTGCCAAATGAATGAGGCTAAAGATGTCCAAGACCTCCAAATAAATTCTTAACATTCGGATCAGAATGAAGATGAAGTTAGCATGGATGACCACACATGCATTACCCTCAACTATGAAGTCTATTTAACAGCAGACTGCACGAATGTAGATATTTTCTAAGATTTAAAATCGATGTGAAGACATTGCAAATGTTGGTATAAAAAAAATAGTTTCTTGAAAAAAATAAATACGTATGCATTTGAAGCAAAGAGTATTAATGCAGCAATGAAAGGTTAAAGCATAATAAAAGATGGGTTGAACAGAATATTAATTATGTAATAGTGATATCGGCTCATCATGACATAATAAATTACAAAATAAATTGACATGACAATTAGTAGTTGTATATAGTGGTGGTCTTAATAGAGAAATACAGCAACAACATGAGTGTGCTTTAGAGAAATGTCATCATTTACTCTGGCCCATAAAAATTACAGAAAACAGCCTTAAGCCCTCAGAGCAAAATAGATGTGGAGTTGGACAAAACATCCATCTGTCACTTTCTTTACGGCGCAGGCACAAGGCAATAACGAGGTTATTTGGCTGCTGGTATTTGCTGCCTTCTCCTGCTTTGTGCCTACAGGTGATGTGAGGGAAACCTCAATAAATTCAGCCATTCTGTCAACAAACTGTTCTTTACGTGGATATGAAGAAAGTGGAGCTATTTATTTTAGCATGGAAAATAAATATGTCCCCCGCTTAAAAAGCCGGGGGCCTAAATTCAAACAAAGCTGAATGGTGTAGTAGACCCAGCTGAGCTACATAACATCTCACATATTCAACACACTGGGATACACACTGCCTTCTGATACTTTTCTTTTATCCTATTCATTTATATATATATATATTTTTTTCTTCTTTTTTTTTTCTCAGATTTGTTCCCACTTCACACACAGTATCCCAATTTCATCTGTATTATCTTCAGAAAATAATGTTTAAGGTAATGAATGCTTTAAGGGTAGATACTGGAGAAGTGAGCAAACAAGAAAAAAGGAGGCTTTGTCATCCCCTGCTGCATCTCTGCTATATAGTGCCTGCAGTACACTCGCATCACTTCCACTTCTCTCCGCACAATGAGCCCGAGACATCAAAGCGGAGACTGAAAAGGAGGGAGCAAGAGAGACGAGGGAGGGAGACAAAAAGCATAAAAGCGACTGAGGAAGAAAGACTGAGAGAAAAGACAGACACCAAAATACCTGTTTTTTAGTGGAAATGAATGGTGTCATTAGAGAGAGATATTTTCTGCCGCACTGCCAGCCTGACTTCTATCTTTTCAGTTGGACATAAATCATTTAAATCTTAGCACTCAAAAGTAACAGTGGTCTCTAATAAAAAGCACATATTCAAGCATACAGCAGAACATTCATGGCCTTCCCTACAGTGGCTATATAACTAATTTCATTCAGTACCAGTGGAAATATGCATCCTCATATGGCAGACAATCAGCAGTATCAGCCAAAAGAAGAAATGCTGTCGTTTAAAAAGCAGTAGAACAATAATGATGTAAAATGCAAGTAAACTAGCCCATCTAAAACTTTAAACAGTAAATAAATAGTCAACAAATGGTTGCAACTCTGGTGAACAGAAGGAGAACAGAACTTATTGCCACTTTGCCTTCACAGGCACCTAACTGGTGTTATTTTAATATTATTTTCTGCTCATATTTTTTTAGCTTGGCTGAGGTAATTTGTGGGAAATAAAAAAGAAAAGAAAAAACATGAAATGCAAATGAGCAGCTCATTCTTATTGTAAAATGATTAACATTCCCTCCACAGATCAGAGCAGGTTTCTCAGTTCCCCTGGTTGAAATGCTAATGGTGCTTCCAACACAGTTTAATGTCAATCCTATTCTACTTTTTTCACTGTTAGGGAGGAGCTCCCTGTCTCTATTTCCATACAGAGCAGCAGGAGGGACAGGCAGCAGGCTTACTCCCCCATCTGGATTTGGGGAATCAACCCAGGACAAAAAGAGGATGAGAAATAGGAGGAGGTCCTCTTGTCCATGTGGGAGTGTTTTTGTTTTGTTTGTTATTGTTGTTGTTGTTTTTTTGTTGTTGTGGGTGTGGGGTGTGGTAATGAATGCAGACTTTAAAACTTGATTTTGCCTCTGCAGATATCCAACTTGTTTTAAAAGGGCATAAAAATAAAGATGGCTCCATACCAGCAGAGAGTGACGAAGCTCCCCTGTTGATTGCATTTATTTTTTTATCCGTCACATTATTTTTATTCCCCTCCACACTCTGCTGGGTTGAATTCACGAGACCACATCGATCACACAGTGGATATTTGAGCAAGGCAATGTATCACCTGCTGGGGTTTTAAGGTTAGTAGGTTTTTAGCATTCATCTACAAAGGTGTGCAACACTGGTCTCTTCATTGCACTGTTTAAAAATGCCACCATGAAAATTCAGCATTACAGTTTGAGGTATTAGGCTTAAATTGAGTTTTCTGGTTGTGAAATATTGACAAAATATATATTTTAAGAATTGACTGTGTATCATGTTCCATACGGGGTGTATATGTGTGTGTGTGTGTGTGTGTGTGTGTGTGTGTGTGTGTGTGTGTGTGTGTGTGTGTGTGTGTGTGTGTGTGTGTGTGTGTGTGTACGAGAATAAAGAAATAATATATATATTCACAGCATTTAAATTGTATCTGGATGCTTTTCTTTATTATCGTTAGAGAAGCAGGCGTGTAAAACTAAAGCAAAGTCATGATCAACCAATTAATAACTCCAGTCAATCAGTAACCAGTGCTGGAAGACTATTATTAAAAAACAGATCCAAGTATGTCGTTATGTTTTTTTTTAAATAAGTGTGAAATACATTCTTGAAAGCATTTACTGTTAAGACAAATCAGCACGTTAACAGAAGTTTTAAAAGTTGGGTTGGGGGGAATTTCTTTTTAATTGACTCTGTATCGCATGCAGAGTGAGCAATTAATTGTTGCTCGAGATGCTAACACGGAGGCATCAAGAGATCAGTCCAGGGATGTGGAAGTGACAGCAGTGGGGGAATTAGCGTTGTGATGACTGTCAACACACAATCAGCACTGTGGTATCGTTACAAGGCTCACGTTGTTTAGTTTGGAGTTATTAGCTTTCTGAACATTGAGCAGAGTCGCTTGTAAAACACCCCAAGCTGCCATTCACTCGAAACTGCAAGACTTTCAGAGGCATGCTTTTGATTTAAAATTTTATATGTGCGTTCTTTCTGAGGTACACATGAGCCTGTGTTGTGTGTTAATATGAGTGTGTGGCAGCACATCATAACAAGTCTTTAAAAGCCCAGTTTTATTGCAGAGTGCAGAGCACCGATTTATCATGCGACAGCAACTGAAATGATGGCATATAATCACACACCCTCAGTGAAACATGGACATATATGCCAAGGTCCCTGATCTAATGAGCGCTGTTGTCTCAGTGACAAAGCGCTAACCAGACAGACAGAGCTTTATGAGTCTGCTGTGAGAAGATACATGACTGCAATATCAAAGACAATTCAACAGGTGCTGAAACTGCTTTGTTTTCATCTGACTTTTTCTTTGAAGCTGTGCTTTAAAATATGGAACCAATTTGGCTTGCGTGCTCAATTGTTAAAGTCAAGCTGTGCAAGACAAAGGCAGACAATCCCTTTTTTTAACAGTTTGTTCCTACCTTTGGGTCAGCGGTGAGCAGCTTAAACGCCTCATACACCTGCCTCTCTTTGACTCCGCCCCCCAAGTCCAGGAAGTTAGCTGGCTTTCCTCCATGCAAGTCAATGATGTCACATGTGGCCATGGCCAAACCGGCTCCATTCACTGTATTTAAAAAAAAAAAAAAAAAAAAAAAAAAAAATCATGTCAGTTGACTAAAAACAGTTTTATATTTGAAAATTAAGGACAAATAAACAGCAAATAACTTGAGCCATATATGGAGTTGCTAAACAAGAAGACTTGTGATATCAGTAATAATCATTTATATACACTTTCAGAAGTGAGTGTTAATGGTACAGAACTACAGCCTAATATTGACCTAAAGTATGATGCATTTAAATAGTATAATGGGGCTAAATTTGCCAATTAAGTACAGGCTAAAGTCCAGAAATCGAAATGAAAGGCCCTGAGAGTAAAGTCTGAAGCCAGCAGACACGAGTTAATTAAAATAACATTACCGGTACTGAAGAAAAGATGGCATGTACTGCAAGAACACCCACAAAGGAATCAAGCACTAAATTATTCACTAAATAAGAGCAAATAGCCGAAAAAATGTCATACTTAAAAAGTGAATCGGTTGGAAATCTTCTAATCAGGAACATTCAAGTCAAGCAACACAGAGAAAATTTGATTACAACTCAGCTCCTGACTTCAGAGAAAAGAGAGTTGATTAAAAGAGGTTCTGCTACGCTTTTTTGTGGACTGTGTCATCATTTAGCCGACTGCCAGCACTGCTACCCTGCTGGGTTGTGCGGGAGCCAAGTGCACAAAAATGTCTTACCTCATTTGGTTTAGCCAAGCTGAACTTGTGTCCTGGCAAGCTCCCCGACCGAGGTCTCAATAAAAGGGAAATTCGCTTTAACAGCTGTCACTTTGGTGGCTTACAGAGCTCTCAAGGAAGCTGCAGGGCCTTAAAAGCTGTTGTTGCTTTAAGAGAGTCAGGGAACTGGGGATGCTGAGTGTGTGAGTGTGCGAGTGTGAGTGTGTGAGTGTGAGTGTGTGTGTGTGTGTGTGTGTGTGTGTGTGTGTGTGTGTGTGTGTGTGTGTGTGTGTGTGTGTGTGTGTGTGTGAGAACGGGGAGAAAGCGCTAACAGACATCTAATGTGTTTATGAGGCTACGGGGTAAGAAGCGAGAGCACCTGTTAGTGCTGCTGTACACTGTAAAAGCTTTGATTTATTACAAGAGAGGGGGCCTTTAATGAGAATGCTAACAATCTGGCTCACTGGAGACTTTCTGGGTGGATTATAGCTAATTAGAACGCATTGGTTACGGCAGCGTTCCTTCTGGAGTCCTCAGAAAGCTGCTTGTAATGTGGACTGGAGGAGAGCCCAGGCTGCCTTTAGTTTGACTAAGTTTTAACTGTGGCCGAGCTTTTCACTTGTGTGACTTTAGAGACACATTAAAGCCACATCCCAGAAAGGGGTTCACTTATGGGAGAATTCATTTATTGGTTGGTGTATGTGTGTGCAGGTCCATAGTTTCCATTACAGGATTTTGTATCCATACCAAAGCAGGCAATGCTTCCGTCCAGTCCAATATATTTGAGGTCCCACTTGGCTGCCTCCATCTCTGTGGGGTCGCTCTCAGTCATGTCGTCCATCGCAAACACAGCTTTCTGACGGAACTCAGCGTTGTCGTCAAAGTTGATCTTAGCATCAAAGCAGACCACTGGGATAAAGACGTAGACGAATGGGGAGATGACAAAGACAGAGTTAGGAATGACGACAGCAACAAGAAAAAGGACAAGAGTGAGAAAAATGAAGATGGCAGACAAGGGAAAAGGAAAGAGAAGGAGGAATTCAGATATAAAAAGCTAGCTAATTACAATTTCTAAAACCTGACAACGAGCTGAAGAGTGTCCCCTCGGCCTACTGGTCTTAATTATTTCAGAGGTTGGCTCACTAAGGTATGTGCTTTTGACACTGCCTCTAAGGGAAAGCCTATTATAATGAATGGACATTTTCTTTACACTTCAAAGAGAGTGAATTTCAAAGACACCACACTCAAGGCGCTAGCTGGAAAAATAGCAGACAAAAAAAAATGTAACAAATTAGTCAAACAGCTTACACTTAAACAATGACTGTAACTTAAAGGAATACGAGAAATGCACTTATTTGTTTTAATGGTGAGACTTGAATGAGACAAGTGGGACTACGGTCATGTTTATATTGTAAATATGTAGCAAGAGCCAGCAGGAAGCAGTGAGCCTGTGTGGCTTGGCAAACCAAGGTAACAAAATCAGCCTACCAGTATAAAACAACACATCACATCATATCTACTGTAATTTGTACACTTTAGCATAACTCACTGTAGTTTTACAGGGGTTAAAATGCAACATGGTTTAAGATAGTCCGGCACATAACCCCACATAAAACTGAAACTTTATTCCCGCAGCTGCTTGCCCTTGCTACATATTTACCTTTTAAATGGTAAATATCAATATAAATATCAATATATAAACAAGTACATTTTCCAAAATGTCGAACTATTTCTCTAAAGCAGTAATTCCAGAACTGTGGTACGTGTACCACCTGCTGAAAGGCCAAACGATTGTTATCTAATTCCCCACAAATTGTCATTTGATTTAATTTTATTACAAACAACCATTATTACACAAACACATTCATTAACAGTTATGTAAAAATTCGATGTTAATCATTTTAAAATTTCAAAAATAAAATGTGCCTGGGCCAAGCCACTTGCTTAATATCATATCACATCTGACGACGAACTACATTCGTTTACGCAGTCAGAATTGCATTCCCTCTGCTGTTGATTTTAGAAAACGGAATGAGTGGATTTTTTTTACCTATATGAGGTCCAAAAAAAGCGGAAGGACTGACTGGTCAGATGAACCTCGATTATTAGGAGTTATTTAGCCAAACTTAGTTGCCTTTCTGAGGCTATTGCAGCGAAAATCAGTGCATTTTATTTCATGAAAATAAATGTTGGCATCTGCAGTGGGATGTGGGACTTGGTGAATTTGGTTTGGTACATAGTGGTAGATGACCTGAAAAATTTGAGAACCCAGACTGTAAACTTTGAACCATTAAAAATACAGCTAGTATGGTTTTAGGATAAACTATGTTTATGTCTACTAAATCTTTACAGTTATAAAACGACATAGAACACATACACAGGTAGGAAAAGTATCATAATATGGAAATAAGTTTTGAAAGTGAAATATAGACAAAAACAAAAGTTAAAACAACACACATCGACACACAGTACATGCAGCACACACTCTCCTGGGACGGGGGAGAAGACATACTGTGCCCTCCAGGTAAAGTAGCTCCCCCATGACACAATTTCTTTTATTTTGTTTTGACAAATCTATTATTGCAGTCTATTTACAAAATGTATTCAGCCATTACCAAACGAGGAAAAAAAAAAAAAAAAAAATGTTCACCCCTGAGAAATTTTCCTTTCTGATACACGTCTGTTGAATGCCTGCCGGAAAATAGCTACGCTCCCTTGCGACATGTCAACAAATCGAACGAAAGAATGAGGTGATGTTAATGTGAAGCCTGCTTCGATCACAGCCACTGCGTCTTTCTGCTCGTAGTAAAGGAAACTCATACCTCTCGGTATACATTTTGTCAGTGTTTGGTAAAGCATACTTTGAACAAGAAGCTGCTTTTGAGGAGACTAAATAACATCAAAGACGTGATGCCTCTTCAGCATGTTGTAAGACGTCTCAGTAGAAAACAACAGCCAATCTGTGTTAAGCAGCGCAGACAAGACAATCACTGTTATTTCTTTGGGGGGAAAAAATGCAAGTTCAGCAGAAGTTCAATGAAATCAGCATCACAAGAGCTCGAATAATGCTTTGTGACTATGCATTGTGTCTCTCTCTGAATGATGAGCCCTTGAAATGTTAACCTGCAAACCTCTGCTTGACAGCAGGGAGACTGAAATCCACATATCTCTGTTTTTCTTTTTGAATTCAACTGTTTTCTCTCATGAGGGAGCACTTAATAAAGCAGAAACACAAACACTACAGAAATTGGACGTAAGCAGGCTTTGAGCCAATGAAATTGAACCTGGGCCCAGAGCTTTGGTAAATAGTGAACTATTTCACCATGTAAACCGGGGTCTCCAACCTTTTCCCTCCGAGAACTACTTTGACAAAATGAAAGTGTCGGAGACCTACTCATGTCTTATAATATTTATTTATATAGCTGCGCTCCACCCTAACCAGCTGAATATGCTTATTTTATGTGAATGATAACAAATTGATACTCAACACATTTTGTATCACAACAGCTTAAATTCAACAGCATGTGCGCGCTTTTTTCTGAATGCATTTCTTCACTATTTTAATGGGAGGCGTTGGGAGCGGGGTATTTTCTGTATCTACAATTACAGAGATGTTCCCTAAATGCCTACTGAAGTGCACGCAAAACTTGTGTGGCCAAGCAGGTTTGAAAAGTGTCAAATAAAGCGTTCTAATATAAGATTTAACAAGTAAAATCAAGTTTCCTCTTTAATTTGGAGCCCCTGCCCGTCCTGATAGAAACGCAAGTCAAAACCTGGTATACGGCTGGACCCTGTGTAAAACTGGAGAGCTTTTAATTTGATAAGTCACGGCGTTCACCTTACCTGTGGTGTAACTTTGATCTCTCACTCACTCAGTGACAGACATTCGCTTGTTGGAGTTCAGCCAAAAATAGTGTATTTTAGTTATTCACCTGATTCATGAGGACCAGTTTCTTTCCAGCTTAGTGTGAGAGTCTTTGTTACATTTTGCAGTGGTTACAGTCCCGTGTGCCTCACTCAGCCCAACGTTTGTTGAACTGATATGGTGCGGCGCAAAGAGGTGAAACAATGGGAGATTTTTAATTGATTCATAATCGAATGCATTGATAGTGTCGCTCTCTCGGACAAGTTCAAAAATAAATAGATTAAAACCGCTAAAATGGATAACCAAATATACTTGGGCAGCTGTCAATATACCCGGGTGACCCACCCAAATAGGTCTATTTATGGAGAACACGCATATATTTTAAACCTTCAGTGAGTTACTCAAGAGCAGGTTATGAACTACTGATAGCTGACCGGTTGGAGACCCCTGATGTAAACAATTACTGGACACAAAAGTAGTACAAATTGCAGACTACTTTTTTAAGAGAATACATGCAATAAAAGGTCACACTGCTCTTGGGCAATTTCAATTGCAGTTAGAAATGACAGTTGCACTAAAACTATTTTACTTCTGGAGATATGAATGTCAATTATTCCTTTAAAATACATTTTAAGATCAAATATAACAAATCCACAAACAGCTCATTTGTGAGTTTCCAATGAAAGTCGATAGGAGAAGAAGCATTAGGAGTTTTTTTTTTTTTTTTTTTTTTTATATGGAAGAGGTGAGAGAGACTGCCACTTGTTGAGAAAGGCCAACTGCTAATTTACAGCTCCATTAATCTAACATTAGTGCTGCTTTTTCACACAGCCTTAACAGCATAACAGTGATGAGCCAAAGGTCTGAGTGTAGACTTGTCTTACAATTTAAAGTACAAAGACTTGACTGACAATAGAGACAGTATTTATTGCTCTACTGCACAACACATTTATCCTGACTCTAATTACTGAAAGTTAATTTAATAGGCAAGGCTGTAAAGACAGTGAATTGAGGATGATAATCTCTAAACCTTTTAATTTGTTAACGTCTCCCTTTCATCCACTGAAAGACACTTTTTAGATTTTTTTTTTTTTAGATTTTATACACTTTATTAATGCCCGAGGGGAAATTTCTTCACTACAGCAGGGGAGCTCTCAGGGGGGAGATGCTGCAGCAGGCTGCCACTAGCGCGGCGCCAGGTAACCAGACCTGAGGTGCATGTTTTTGGATGATGGGAGGAAGCCGGAGAACCCGGAGAGAACCCGGAGAGAACCCACGCAAGCACAGGGAGAACATGCAAACTCCGCACAGAAAGGCCCAGGACCTGATTCGAACCCGGAACCTTTTTTGCTGAGGTGACAGTGCTAACCACTGCACCACCGTGCCGCCCTACACACTTACACAAGTATTCAAGGTTGGCGTAGCTTAATGCTTTTGGTTTAGCACATTCTTATGTATTAGGATAAAGGGAGATTTACAGCTCGAATATTTCTAGAAATTAATTTGTTTGGGACATAGTGAAGTAAATAAATACTATGATCAATTTTAAATCAACAGGTCATTAGGGTCAAGTACTAAGACGTTTTGATTCTCAGATGTGCAGTCATCAAACTAGTTCTGATTTTTATGAGATTTTGGCTCTTGAAGATATCAAATAACTCCAAAAAGGAAACAACAAAAAAAATCATACATATAAATTATAGAAAACAAAAAACAAATTTAAAACATTTTAATGACTTTTAAGGTCTGATGGTAAAGGAAATAAGAGATGTCTGTAAGCTGCTGCTGTAATTTGTAGTTCCTCATTACTTGTTGATGACACGCTATATGGCTTCAGTTAATCATCAACAACTAGGAAACATCAACAAACATCAACATGCTGTGAATATGGAAAGCTATGCTCCCTGAAGCCATTTGGATTTTGATACAGACAAAGTCATGCTGACAAGAAGCTGATGTCAATGTGTTGCAATGACAGTACACTTCTCGTTCTTAAAAGTAATGGATGGTTGTATCCTCATGCTGAAATTTTGAGTTCTGTATTTAAAATTTCAAAATTTTTCACACAATTTATGGACAGTTAATAAGAGGAAAACACACATGGAGAGATAAAACCCACAAAATGAAATCTGGTCAACACACACAGACACACACGAAGACAAGCATTTTTCTATGATACAAGGTACCTTGTCCTTCGGGAGTCTCTCCGAGAGGATTGACTTCGACTTGAGTGGCGTCGACTTTCAGGAACAGATCATAGAGCCTCTTAATCTGATCTGCTGCCTGCGAAGTCCACAGAGGACAGTAATTACCTGATGGTTTCGGCTGTGAGCATTCAGCCCCGCCAAGGCCACTCAGCCTCCCGCACAAGTCACATAAAACATGGCAAATCACCTTCAACACCGGGCTGTCTGAGCTGGTTTTTGCATGAATGCATATGTCTGTGTATAAAAGTGAAAATTGTATTTACTGTTTTCAAAAGATGCGGCAACTAGCAAACAGGAAAGCACTGGAACGTATGTCAGAGAACTTCAATTCAACTCTACAGCAACGTTGAAATGCCAGAACACTTACATCTTCATCAAAATGGTATTTTTTAAAAGGGATCTCAAATTATATCTTTATTGCTTCAACTTTTTTTTTAGGCAGTGAACATTACTTTGCTATGTCCAAACACATTTTTCACATATCTCACTTACTTTTTTCTGTCACAAACAAAAACAAGCACAGGCATGCGAATACACCATCTGCATAAAGCTCCTATCATTTCACAGCTCATTCAAGACAGTAAAGGTATTTCAAAAGAGCTGCAATTATCTCTGAATTAAACCGTCTATTAGCTGACTCACAACTACAAAAAAGCAAAAACAACAATGCTGACACTTAACCAGCTATTTTCTACTTCTCCTGTTGCCCGTTTAAAATCAATGCCCTTTCAGTAGCCTGTTAAAAAAAAAAAAAAAAAAAAAAGTTTGTTTTACTGTTCTAAGGATCATAGCTTGCCCACTGAGATGGGTTGTATTGCTTACTGCATGATTCCCTCAAAACAATTTAAAAAAAAAAAATCAATGTGCAGCATGTTCTATCAAATAATGGTATTATTAGTGATGTCAGCTCCCCCAGCATGGCGCTGTGTTTCACTGCCAGAATAGACCACCTGGTAGGCCAAGTGTAGCCTAGTGTGATAACACTTCACAACTCTCCTCTGGAAAAGTAATAATAGCTAAATTTGCTCTGTTTGTGAGTGGACATGCATCTTACATCTAAATGAGAATCATGGATCCTTCTGCCTCTTCTTTGCATTGTGACTTTAAAGCCTTCAGTGTGCCCAATTACCTGTCTCTGCAGAGGTCCTTTGAAACCCAAATTAGCTGCCATGCGGAGTGCCTGGTCGTCTTGCACACCTTCAAAGATATCTATGACTTCCTGTGAGGGAAAGAGAGAGGAAGACAAACAAATGAGGACAAGGAGTGAGGAAAGGAGAAAGCCAATGTAAATAAAAAACTGCATCATAATTAAGTATAGGCAACCTGCCTAGGAAAAAAGGAGATAGGACTGAAATGTTGGATTTATGACCGGCAAACTCTTGTAATGTTACTTTTCAGATAGGATGAAGTTCTCTCATACATTTTTTTTGTAGGATTTTAGGTCCCACTGTGGTGGTATAAATCTGCTACTGTCGTTTCCTAGTATGGACCAAGTCTGTATCAACCACATCCAAAATATCTCAATAATTCGAGTGTGAGTATGGTTACAGTGTTAGTCCCAGTGTGAGTGCTAGTATGGGTCATAATCCCTGCCCCATCCTTGTAAGAGGATGGAATGTGAGCAAGTGGCAAACCACCATGACATCACCCATTGGAGTGTGAGCTGACACTTTGAAGGCTGAGTCTGACCTTTTTTTTTTTTTGAGCCAGACGTGACCATATTTGGACGAGAGGGTTGGCACTGAGGAGGAGCGATGGATGGCTCTGACCCAGAGGCAGGCTGTCTCAAAATCGTGCACTGAAGTACTTACACATGCTATTTTAAGTGCATACTCACTGTAAAATATGGAAACATCTAATTCATACCAATATAAAACAGAGAGCTTCTTTATGTCTTTTGTGTCTGTTTGATATGTTTATGTTAAGCTCCGATGTGTTTCTGTATGTGAGCTGTGCATTAATCCAATACAATACATTTAATTATTAGCAGAAACACAAACAGATCATCTATTCACAAAAAAATAAGTTATAAAGATATTTAGGTATAGATGGTGAAGTGTTTGAACTTTATATAGAATTCAATTGTGCTACATGAGACAAATAAACTTTACGATAAAACATGTTTGAAGTAATTACAATTTGAGACTGTTATCAAGACTGTTATCAAGCTCTTCTTATTGCTTTTATTAGTAGTTTTATTAGTACCTTAAAGATGAGTTCTGGGGTGCTGGCAGCCACCTCCTCGATATCCATTCCTCCCTGTGGGCTTCCAACCATAACAGGACCATTACAGGAGCGGTCCATAAGGATGGCAAAATAGGTCTCCCTGGTAATGTCCAGGGCCTCAGCAACCATCACCTGGACATGACACAGTGGAAGAAAGAGGGGCTTGATGGCGGAGGGCGGCAATGATACAAGCTCGACTTCTTGCTCAAAGATACGGTACTTGCTGTTTCCTTAGCAAAAACAAATTCATTTGATTTACCTTGATTTTCCTCTTATGTTAACAAACCTTTGCAATTTTTTTTTTTAAGTTACCAAACATTTATGGCCAGATTGAATACACTAATAAAAAACAGGGTCCATAGATTGACAGAATCTATGAGGAACAGCTCTGTGGAATATTCGTATGCTGTGAATAAAGCAAAGGGAGGCAAATACAGAGGAACTGTATGCTTAGCCAGACAGAGAGCAGAAAGAGGAAGCAAGCAAGAGGCTCATTTGGAATAGAAAATAAAAACAACTTTACAGGAAGCGATCAGTTCTGTGGTGGTTAATGGGCTGCAGGTTTTCTAGATGGGGTGTTTGTTTTTAACATGCACTGCTCTTGTGTTCTGTTTCCAACCTATCACTCAGTGAATGAGGATGGATTGCCTTCTCTATGCTCTATGTTAACAGACAGCTCTCCTATCTTCTTGTCCAAATGTTGTTTACCCCAGTCACTCAAACATTATCTTAAGTTGCCTGTTGTTTGACTTGTAACCTGTTTCCCAAACTAAACATTTTCTATTCCCACAGTCTTGTTCTTTTCTTTTTATCAATCAAACCATTTTTTGTCTCCTACAGCCGTCTTCCTTGACCATCGTCTACACCCTGCCTCATCTTTCCCCAACTTCTGTCCTCATCCCTCTATCAGTGGCATGGCAGCAGAATCATGTTGATACAGAAGTGCTGCCCCTTTTCTGTGTTGTTCCCTGCTCTGTGGTGCTCTATGAGTTTCGGCTTGACGTGGGCTCCATTGGCAACTTGACAGCTAAGCTCTGGCTGTCATTTGAAACACTGGGTTCTGACTTCACTGTTACTGTACTCGGTCCTTCAGGTCATTCAACGGCTGCTCTTGCCAAGTCTGATTTCTGCGCCATAGGCGATGTTCTTGGTAGGACAATTACTGTAGATATCCTATTGACGGTCATGTCAATCAATCCCTCATATCTAATTTAGGTTTTGACCAATTTGACACTTGATTGATTCCACCAAAACTCTGCAGTAGAATCAGGTGCAGGGGTTGGATGGAAGTTAAGGGGTGCAGCAGAGGTAGACAGAGATAAGGAGAGACAAAGAATTACAGCAGAAGTAAGACCCACAACACATGCCACAGACTGAGAAGGCTTCATCACCTGGAAATGTCTGCTTTGAGGACGTACTGCATGCAGCATGCGAGAAGAGAAAATGATATTCCTGCTTGTTAGTGGCAGATAGAAACAGTTGTTTACCAAACACTGTAAATTCACAGAGGGCCTGCTTCAATTTATGCAATGAGCCATAACACCAGTCAGCGCATACCAGCAGTAAACAACAGTGGACAGCTACTATTTAAAAAAGAAAAGAAAAAGAAAAACAGCACAGACTTCCTTCTCAGACATTAATTTTACAGAACTGAATTACTGGACTCAAAATACCTTGAAATGAGGTCATAAAAAAGAAGAAAAAAAAACATCAAGAAAGAGGAAATGTTTCTCCCTCAGTCCGTGCAGTGGCTCACCGTTTTCACTTTAACTCCATCTTTAGGTGTCTGCTTTGTCGTCAGATTGAAACCAAGCATCTTATTGGCCAGCTCACCAACCACTGCAGGACTGAAGGGCAGATGTCAAAGGTAAAAGAATTAATAAAAATGTCTAAACAAATCTTAAAAAAACAACAATGGAAAAACTAAGTAAAGCAGGTAGGTTTACAGGTTTTTCTTCCCCTCTCAATAGATTTGTTTATCTGAAATATGGCTCAGCACTTTCTGGGAATTAATGTAACAGATTCTGACAAAGCAGAGCTTTTGCAGGCACTTTGGTATATCTGCACATCACTGTAAATGAACCTCGACTTATTCTCTCTATTTAGAAGCAGCCCACATGCTGGGGCTGCTTCTGTAAGCCTGCTCTGGTTTTGTAAGTGAATACAAATGAAGCTAGGGGTTGTACTCATCCTTTGATAGATGAGAGGAAGGTGAACTGTGCACTCATGTCACTGTCTGGGGACGATGAACTTCAGTGTATCTCACTTTGAAAAAGTTTCCGGCCGTTCCAAACCCTGAAGTAGGGTGATGGTGATACATGTCTGGGACAATTGTCATAAATCACCTTTTTGCCTTTAAGGCGGCAGCAAGTGGTAGGTACACCTTTACTAAAAAGACAGCACTATTTTAGACAAGGGAAGTTGGTGAAGGGAAACACAGTGCCTGAGCAAAGAAAAGCTCTTTCAAGTTGTTGTTTAGCCTTCTGAAAAATGCAGAAGATTTCAGAGTGAGTCCTCATTGGAGGAATACATCCATCACACTTTGTAACTTTGAGCTAGAACAAAATAAACCTCAGCAGTGGCACCAAACCCAATCAACCTGAGAAAGAAAAACTGTGTGGAGTGCAGAACGCTTCAGATGACCTTAAAATCCCTTTTTCAACATTTAATTGAGAGTAGTTGTTCGAAAACAAGAAACTGGAAGACAGAAAAAAAACAAAAAACGTTTATTTGCAGCACAAGTAATCCCGACTGTGTCTTCTATCCTAGAGGGAGCATCTTCAGAGAGCTCTTTGAGCCCCCTCACCGTAAACGTCGCTGTCGTTGGAGAAAATAACATGGATTTATCTCCTATAGTAACTCACAATGTGAAATACACAGCGGCATACTTACTCCTTCGTTAAGTGCACTCCACCTTTAAGGCCACTGTCGAACACACCTTTGCCTCTGCCACCCGCCAGAATCTGAGCTTTTAGCACGATCTCCTTTGCATCTGAAAGAGCAAGACACAAAAGGAGGGAAAGAGACAGAAACATTTAGACAGAGACTCTGCACCTTGAATTTCCCTTTGCATCTGCCACTTATTTGTCCATCTGACTAAAGGAAGGACGGAAGAGGAAATCAGAGGGGTGAGTGTGATATGTGGAAAGAACAGTGATTACGACAGAAAAAAAGAGTACAACTGTGACTGGAGCAAAATGTTAAAAGTGCATAATGACATGCTCACACGGGCAACACTGACATTCTGAGTTTTAGCAGATGTAGTGTTTACCATGCTCACTATCTTAGTTTAGTATGTCAGCATGCTAATGTTAACTAAATAGCAGTAAAATCTAAATACAACTCATGTTTTGCATGTTTTGTCCCAAAACCAAGAAGCAAAATTTAAAAATCTGGCCTGATGATGGCGCGAGATCAAAGGTCAGAGAACTACCAAATTTATCAATATCAACCTGAGGGTGACATGTTCAAAGTTTAATGGCAATCCATTCAACAGTTGTTGTGATATCTAACACAAAATCCTAAATGTCTGAAACCATTATTTCCTTTGCTGAACTTTGTGCCTGTACATTTAGTAGATATAGAGATATGTTTCCAAATTAGTGATGACTTTGCTGGGATGTGCTGGTGGATAAGTGGGGGATATTTAAGGAAGTAGTAACTTTCACATAAACAATGGTTCAGGTCATCTTTCCTAAACCCAAGAACAATATCTGTCAAGAAGCAACTGCTCCACTCTTGGAAACTTTCACATGACCTTGCCCCAATTATATAACCACCATGCATCCCCTTTGCTGTCACTGCCATCTTGGAAGAACACACACATCAGGAGGAGGGCCCTCAGCGGTCTATTCAGTATCCTGTCCACAATCTCCCTCTATTCAAATGGAGTGAGGACACTTGATGAAAGATGGTCTCTGGCTAGGTTATTATTATCTAGGTGGGGGAGTACAACCGTTGACAGGTGGCTGCCATCAGGTTGGGAAGTGGGTGGTTGGGAGAGTGGAAGGGGATGATTCGTGAGGGCTAAAAAGACACATTGACCTTGGGGCTGAGGACAAGCTCCTCCTTTGAAAATGTGAAAAAACAACAACAAAAAACAACAACTGTATGGGCAGGCTGGTGATCGTGTATGAGCTGGCAAGCTGAGAGAGCCTAAAAATGCTGTTTCTCTGCTGCTATACTAAGAAAAGGGCAGACAGACAATAGCCGCTGACAAGGGTGGCAGGGATTAAACTGACACTGCATTAGTGAAGTCTGTTCTATGTGGAGAGTTAAGGGCTGAGAGGGGAGAAGGGGAGAGAGAATAAGAGAATAAAGGTGTGCTCATATGCAAAGGGCTTTGAGAGAAGTTATAAATGAATAAATATGTTAATAAAAAACTGCTACTGCGCAAAATTAAAAAGAGTTCAAAGCAAGATGAGAAAGAGTGTCCTGCGGGCATGTGCAGCAGAGGGGGACAGCACAGAGGAAATGGCTTTTGCTTTAAAAGGAGAAAGAAAAAAAAAAGAAACAAGTGGGAGAACAAAGATGGGGCCCAACAGGGGATTGCATTGTTGAGGTGCGAATAAAGGCAGGAGAATTGACTAACTGATAAAGACCTTAAAAAAAGCCAGATAAGGTTTTAAAGCAAAGACGTATTAAATATATTAAAAGGCATGTAATGTGTTAAGGCAGTTAATGGGGTGAGAACGAGGCAGGTGTTCATTCCTGCTGCACTAGTAACTGATAGAAAACCTGCTTATTATGTGGACCACAATATATTGTGAGCAATATCAGCAATTATAAATGGGTGCTGAACTAGCAATGTGCTGATAATGTAAGAAAACTTTATTAAAGAAAAAAACAAAACAAGAAGAGCAGGATAAATAATAAGGTGATAAAATGTGGGTATTGCAAATAAAACATGATGAAAAAAGTACACATTTCTCAAACACACACAATTTCAGTAGAATCCAAACAACTTCTCTGGTTAACATTAAAACAGCACTCTCAGTAGAAATACATGGAGAGGATAATGATGTCCTCAAAGATCACACTGAACATGGTGCACGGTAAAGAGCAGGGCGACCATTACCGCGTAGTATGACAGACATGAGATGGCCTCTAACACACAGACGAAAGGTTGGTCCATAATGAGTGTGGAGCAGAGTGAGGATAGGATGGAGAAGTAGGAGTGGTATGTAAAAATCAGAGGCAAGTCATGCTTTTATGTTCGACCCAGACATTGCGATGAACAAGGGAAAAGAAGGGCACATGCCTGAAGTTAATCAGAAAAAACACCAGCGAGCATCGTTGGAGAGTCGGAGCTGAAGGTGTTCATACAGTGGAAAAATGCAATATTAAATCTGTAAACTGAGGGGTCATGCTAATGAAGGGTGACATATGTGGGCTCAATAAATTGCATATTCTGTCCGAAATACTTCCTTGAATGTATGTTTTCATTACCAAGTGTGCAATACACAGAGCATTTATTGATGGAAGAGACTAATTAATAATTTCTTTACTTGCTGCAGCCACAATAATTTGAAATACGTCCTACAGAAATTGGTTTGGTTATTAGTTGCAACGAGAATGGGGGAGAGGAACGTCGTTGCATAATCAGATCTCCACTTCCATTTGTATCACACTGTGAAGATGTGGAGCAAGATTTTCATCTCCATTTATTTCTTATATCTCGGGGACACAGGGGAGGAGATTAACATTGCACAACATCTCCAATCACATCACATGCTATCTGAGTAATGCGGTCATCATCCTCAGGCCTTACTCATTTCCCAGTAATGAGTGCAAATCTACTCCCAGTATGCTTGCCAGTGACAGCAGCTGGCAAAGAGGATGCTACTTCTATAATCAGTGTCTCTTTCACCCCTTTCCTTTTTGCGCACCTTTGAAAGGCCTACCCCCACCAACCCCCCACCCCCACCACCCTCTCCACCCATTCCTTTTCCATGTGGCCCATGAGCGGCCAGCAGCACAGTTAGCTTTGGTCTGATATTTAATTAAACCTTCGAGGCTGTGCCATGAGGGGGATTCCTGGCTGGTAAGGGACATATGCAGACTGCGTGCCAATCCAAAAAGAGTAAGATAAGGCTACCATCTGCAAGGAGAGAGAGAAAAAGATCAGGGTGGCCCTCCCCAGCATCCATGTGTGCTGTAATGAACGTAATGTGGCGGCTGAATGGGGAAAACTAATCAAACTCTTGGGAGAGAAGAGAAAACAAAAACGACCCCATACAGCCACAATCAAACGCAGAGTGAGTCTGAGCCTTCCTATGGATAAATGCCGTTAACTCCATGGGGGGGGAAGAAAAAGGAATGAAAAAACATCTTTCAACCTTCAGCATCTGCTAATCATGACAGTACACCTCCTACTTATGATGCAGGAGAGTGTTGATTGATGTTGAACAAGCAGTAATTAGTCTTTAGAAAAAAAGACAGGGTGGAAATGTCCCCTACAAGACAAATAAAACTAGTTATAATTTCTCTGTACGTTTTTGGATTCAGGGGTATGACAGTACAACTATAAGAAGAAAAACAACAATCTGTGCTTCCATTTGTTTCCATCTAGTGGCACATGGCATGTCTTTAAATAACGTTGTTGTCAACTCTATACTAAAGCTACAGAAAACTGTTGGAGCAATTCTAACTTCTGACTCACTTTGCCATCGGGCTTTTTGCTGTGTCACATGCATTGCTCACTGATATTGGGAAAAGGGAAAAGAGTTACTGTCCAACAAGCTTTACTAAATGCACAAGAAGAAAACTGAATATGTGCACCCTGTATTCTATTTCATGTGCATTAAAAGGTGAAATTAGGCCAACACACAATGTACAGCGTTCAGTGTAATACTCTTGCCAACACAATCATGTTTTAATAACACTTAAGCACTGTCAGAGCCAGTACACTGAACAGGTCATGTTTAACGTGTGATGATTGCATTTAACCACAGCAGTGAAGCCGATATCATCTTGGACAACTTCAGCTTTTCATTTACTTTTACCATTTCCAATTCTACCAGACTGTGAAAAGGTCACACAGAAAATGGTTCTCTATTCATGCAGTGATGGCAGGAGAATAAAAAGGAAAGACAGGAAAATAAATGTTTTGCATCTCCCTTGACATATAGTGGCCTTGAAATTCTTAAAGCCAAATATGTTGCCTGTTCAGTTAAGGTTGAAAAGTTAACTAAGATTGCTAAATCCTAACCGCACTATGCATAGCCCTCTCCCACTACTGGCATGTCAGTCAGACTGAATGTATCTTGCTATATATAATGCAAGAAATCTGTCTGTATGCAAGTTTTTTGTTTGTTTTGTTTTGTCCTCCCATATTTCAACAACCGTTTGTTCCATCTGCTGAGGATGTGCACTACCGAATTTGGTGTGATTTGGACAAGCAGCACCTTTAACATGAATAAACTTTGATAATAAGGCGACCGTCACTCCGTTCAACATCAGGGGCAGAGTCTCGTCGCACAGCCACAGTTCCAGAAAGTATTGTAGCGGACGGAGTCAGGCATGTCTTCACTTACTTCTGCAGTGAGATTTTCTCAAGAAAGACGGTTTTCCCTACGACTAGAACACAGGCCCAGCGCCTAAGTGCTTTGTCACAGCCCCTAAGATGAACGAAGACTAAAATCTGCATGCATGGCAAGTGAGAGAATGAGAGGATCAACCCCTCTTTTATAGAGTCCATGGCAAGTGAGGGAGCCTCAGGGGAGAGACCATAGACCAGGGGTCGCCAACCTTTTTTCCTCTGAGCTACTTTGAAAAAATGAAAGTGAAAGCTACTCATGTTTAGTAAGATGTATTCACATAGCTGACCTCCACCCAAACCAGCTAAATAATAGCATTTTATGCGAACGATAACAAATTGAAATTCCACACACATTTTGTATCATAACAGCTTAAATTCAGTATGTGCACGCTTTTATCTGAATGCATTTCTTTACGTTTTCGGTGTGGGTGTGGGAGGGGGGTATTTTCTGTATGTACAATTATACAGATGGTGTTTAAATGCCTACTGAAGTGCACGGCACACTTGTGTGGCCAAATATGTTTGAAAAGTGTCAAATAAAGATAATATAAGAGTTTACCCATCATTTCGGACCCCTGTCTTTCCAGAAAGAAAAACATGTCTAAATCAAAACCTAGTTTATGACTGGACCTTGTGTGAAACTGGAGGGCTTTTAATCTGAAAAGTCACAGCATTCAGATTACCTGCGGTGTAACTTTGGGCTCTGACCCACTCAGTGACAGACACTGGCTTCATAGATCTGGCCCCACTGTGGCGGTCTATTACATTATTACATTACATTTCATTTAGCTGATGCTTTTATCCAAAGTGACTTACAATAAGCGCATTTCAACCATGAGGGTACAAAACCCAGAACAACAGGAATCAAGAAAATACAATTTCTTCAAGAAAGCCAAACTACAAAGTGCTATCAGTAAGTGTCATTTTAAGTGCTACTAAAGTTCAAGGTAAAGTCAGAAGAGGTGTGTTTTTAGTTTGCGGCGGAAGATGTACAGAGTTTCCGCTGTCCTGATGTCGTTGGGGAGCTCATTCCACCATTTAGGAGCCAAGACAGAAAACAGTCGTGATTTTGTAGTGTTTAGCTCGCAGTGAGGGAACAACAAGCCGATTGGTAGAAGCAGAGCGGAGAGAGCGGGCTGGGATGTAAGTTTGGACCATGTCCTGGATGTACACTGGACCCGATCTGTTCGCAGCATGGTACACAAGAACCAATGTTTTGAAATGGATGCAGCTAAGGTCCAGCCAAAAACATTGTATTTATGTTATTTACCTAATTTATTAGGAATTGACGTTTGCTTCTGTCCTCTGATCTCTGTGTTTCACAAAGGGCGTTCAACCCACCTGACTTGGTGCAGAGCAGACATAGGGAAAGGACAGCGAGGGGGTACTGTCAACTCCTTAATCGACTGCATTTATAGCATTGTTCTCTTGGACAGGTTAAAAAAAAAAAAAAAAAAAAAAAAAAAAAGCTGAAATGGATCGCCAAATATACTTTGGTCATCATCAATATACCTGGGCAGCCAGCTCAAGAAATAGTATTTATGGAAAACACTGCATATTGTTCAAACCTTCGGTGAGCTACTCAGAAACAGGAAACGAGCTACTGGTAGCTCACGAGCAACAGGTTGGAGACCCCTGCCATAGACTGTACAGCGACTGATAATGATGACTAATGTGTGTTCTCCATTCTGTCCAAACTTCACTCTGTATTTTGATGTCAGAAATATTAGTGAGATATTATTGGAGTTTATAGTGACTTTTCTGTTGGATACATTTCTGTTGCTGCTGTAAAAACAATATTTTGTCACATTTATTATGTACATACTGTATTCTAAGAACCAATATAAGTGAATAAGATTAAAAAATAAATAAATAAATAAAAAAATACCCATCCTTACTGCTGCCTGCTCCAAAGTCCAGTGGAAATTCATAGTTTTTCTTTAAATCCAGGAAACTATGGAGAAGTCTGTACACACCAAGACCACAAGCAAAAAATTAATCCTGCCAAAGAGGCTTTTCTGAACAGGCACTGCACTAGTGGGTATAACAAGAGACTAACACATTTTTGAAACACAAAAATAAGACAACAACAAATACACCTCTTTGTTCGCCACAACTAAATATATCATTACCATCAAACTGACTTGTCTAGTTAGGCCCACTGTCCCTGTGCCTGTTTCTGCATCTAATGATGGCATCTCAGTGCGACTCAATGGAGGAGACTATCAGTGTCCTAGACTGACAGTGGCTCTGTGTGACATCTCCTCCAGTCATTGGGTGCATGACAGCTGAATCCTCATTAGAAGACAAGTCCACCTGGCTTTCAGACAAAGACAGCACCTCTAACGACAACCTGAGATGGCCTTGGTCTCCTTTCTGCGATGGAGAGGTGCAGTTCAAACCCTCGGCTGAGAGTTTTTCAATGCCATGCAACCAGAGAGGTGACAGTAATGATAATGGTGCTGTGGAACGATGGGTGCTAAATGACCACGGGTGTATCCGTAGGAAGAATCATTTGTCCCCAAACAAAGACACTTACCTTCTATCATGCCGCATCATGAGACAGTCAAAAACACCATCTCTGGTTGTACACAAGAGATCTCTTAAAAAATGTCCACAACAATGTTTTCAGTAAGTGACCAAGAGTCTGCACAAAATTAGCTGCTCAGTTCTTATTATTGGCTGAACAGTTTCCAACAGTTCAGCATAAACAATAGCAGAAAAAATAATATCCTAAAAGCTACCAACATCTGCTGCTAATGCATTAGTGGGCAGGAGGACTACTCACAATGCCATTTCCATTGCTAAAGCAATGAAATGTGCCTAATGATTGTAGCTCCCTACAACAAAGCACAGTGGCATTTGTAAATTTCACTTTCTATGTCTAACCAAACTTTACTCATAACTCCACGTCAAACCCACCATGACTGGGGGTACCCAGTATTAATGCACTGTAGCCTGACGACAAAACAATAGGCAACATGTTCACTTCTACTGGTGCATTAGTATCATCACTAATACTATAGAGGGGATGTGTGAGAAATAATTCCATGTCTCACCCACAACATGAATAGGTGAGGGTGCGTAATGAGGAGGTGGAAACAGTAAGCTGCTTACAGAAATCAGCTCTTTGAGAGACAGGCTGCTTTACCCTGCAAAGCCTATTTACAGCTGTTAAGACAATTTCAGATGCTTTGCTTTTTCTTACCAACGAAAGACCAAAGGCTAATGTAAGGGGATAACAACAGGTCCTGGGAGAGACCGGTGTGATTTGTGTCTGCACAGGCATGCTTGACAACGTGTACTCTCTCATATTGTATTTGTAAATAATATTTATTTATAGATATACTTTTTTGTGTGTATGCAGGTATTACATAGCCTATGAGGCATTTCAGCTTTGGCTATGTATGGGTGGGTCGCAGTGCCTGAGTTGATAACCTTTGATTTCACACCAGCCCCTCCCCTCTTCTCTCCTCATTGCGTGCCATGCGTGTTATCTTGTGAGGTGGTGGAGACGGAAAAACTGCAGGCTAACATCTGTCTTCCTGTGTGACAGGCCAGCTCTGTGACGGGACATGGCCTGTTCCGTCCATCAGCTGGAGAGCCCTGCAGGGTATGGGGTGTTGGAGAAGAGATACCTGCAGCTCATACAAGCTACCACCAAGCACTTGTGTGTATACCCCCTATAGAGCGATCAAAGTGGCAAATGAGCACTATGTTGATTTTCTAGGAGGGATGAAACTAAGTTTAGGGGCAATACAGACACAGGGGGATCTACAAAGTGGATTAATAGGAGAAAGCAACAATAGACTCATGTAAAGCAAGAGTGAAAGAGAGAGCGGAAGATTGAACTAATAGCAGTCAGCAAGACATGAGGGGACAAGAAAGAGTGGGACTAAAGCCAAAGAGTAAGGAAAGATCATAATGTGTGGGTAAAATGCATAAGAAAGAGCAATGTTGTTTTGACCTGACATTACCAGTTAATAGCTATGTAAATAAACCTCAACCCATTTAAGTGGAAGTTATTAAAATAATACGTGCCCAAAACTCTGGCCATGTAAACAGCAGCAACATAGTTAATGGTTGTACATTTGTCAAGAGAATTTATATTATTGTTGTGCCCATACTCAGATCAGTCTTTTATGTATATGTAAGCCCCAAAAACTGCAGTCAGATATTCCATACAAACAAACAAGGTGCAGCAAACTCAGTTCAAACAATCATTTATTCTACAATTATGGAAATTTGGAAAACTGCACCTTTACAGTGTGCAGACAACACAATATCAGAGTAGGGAGTATGTGCTGAATATGAAGAAGTCAAACACAAAATGGCCAAAAGTTAGTGATGTAAATGATCATGTCATCTCAGTGTGAGTGGAAGCCAAAGGTTCAAGACATGAACCAGTCATATCTGAAAGCTTGTGTGCCAAGTCAATGTTTTTAAAACCTGTAGTTTTTATATCTCTGAACTGGCGACAGCCTTGGCCGGAGGCATCGTGTACACACACATACATCCCTCCCAGGCTTGTGGTTGTGATATCTCAAAAACATCTTGAGGGAATTTCTTCAGATTTGGTACAGAAGCTAACTCGGTCCCAAAGATGAACTGATTAGACTGAGGGGGTCAATCGTTCAGGTCACAGTGACCTGACATCATCCCATTTTGTGAACACAATATCTCGGGGTCCCCTGGAGAGAACTTCTTCAAATTTGGCACAGGCCTTTGTTTGGACTCAAGGATGGACTAATACAGTGGTGGCGGTCAAATGTCAAGGTCACCAAACTCAAATTTGAAACAGACCTTTTCCCATCACTGATGCCAATACAGCCAAGCAGTAACAGGGTTTACACTGGAAACAGTAAAGGTAGCGAGAGTAACCTACTGCTAATGGATATGGTAGCAACAAGAGCAGAAAGATGGCAGCAATGGAAGAGCAATATCCCATAAGACTAAGGCTGCATATTCCTTTGAAGTTCAAGAACCCTTTGTAAGATCAGATGCCTGGATAGATGAGCAGCTGCTTCAGTGTCCTCTGTCCAACAGTCCAACGAGAAGAGAACACGACATGGCTCCAGCTGGTGTACATATGCACACAAACAAACTTCTGAGAGGGTCGTCTTATCTCTCACCATTTCAGACAAAGGGAGAAGTGAAAGGACTCTACTAACTGCTACTGTCAGCGCTTTTCACAAGAGACTGCCTCATTTTCTGAAGGGGGAAGATGAAAGTGGTCTTAAAAGGCGCATGAAATGTTGAAGAGCATGAGGCAGCTCCAGTGGTGTACAGTGCGAATGAGAAGGGAGGGGATGCACAGCGAGGAGAGGCCTGGCCCTGTTCCATGTTTTAACCATGTTTGACAGCAAGATATAATGTTCTGTCCCTTGCTGAAAAAGAAGTGGGCCCCATGTGCACATAATTTATACTATTGTACTGCTGTGAATTTTTGTTTTCTTTCAATACACCATTGCAGTGCTAGATCTGTCTAAAACGTTGTTATTGGTGAGACGGGATAGGTATAGCAAACACAAAGCTGAGTATAGTAGAATTTGATGCCAGATGGACCAAGGTCTTACGCAACACTGTTATCCATATCCAGGTAGATACAATTTGGAACAGAACTAGAGTGAATACAGAGAAAAGACAAAGAGGCAAAATAATGGGGAGAAAATACCACTGCACTGCTTCTTACAAATTCACTACTCAATGAAGCATGGCATCGCCTTAATAAAACATGCAATTTAGGGCCAGTATTATCCAGATAATGGCTCTATCATTGGGCAAGTGTTGGGACACAATGACATAAGAGCTGAAGGGAACTGAAGGATGAGCAATGCTAATGTGCACAGTAGCATAGCAATACTCAACGCACATGACAAGGCTTCAAAATCTTTTTTGATTTGTGAAATCCTATTACACTGCACATCTTATACCCAAGGACATCAACAACCATTTTGAATAGTTATCCACTGTGCAAATTTATTCAATTTTTTTTTTTTTTTTTTTTTTTATCAACTGGTTATTGTCTCATGCATGTTAGGTTTAGTAGCTTCTGCAAAAGCTTCCTTGAAGTCCATGAGTATGAACGCAATCACTGGAGAAATAAATGAAATACAAGTTTGATTGACACTCGTATCCTTCCGCACAATGTATCATGAAATGAATTAAAACTCATTTGAATGCAGTCTATGTAGCCTAAATGATGTACACTTATGTCGCGCTTTATCACCCTTGCAGTCTCAAAGCACTTTACAGTTTGCCTCCTATTCACACATACATCCTGCCATCTTGGGGTTCAGTGTCTTGCGCAAGGACACTTTAGACAGGAGGACTTGGGGATCGAAAAATCGACCTCGTGATTAGCTACAGCCGCTAGTATGTTGAGGGTTAAGCTATGTAGAGTTGATCCTGCTCTGTTCCCTCTGTGATCTCCACTAATCCAATTCAGTGACGAGCAAACATGATGTTAGATTCCTAGTTCTGGTAATATAACTGCAAGACAGTTGTGTGTTTTATTCACAACATTTCCATATGAAATGATTCAAAAATTTCCCCACACAACTTTATGGAATGATTATCAGTTCAGGCCTGGTCTTCTCTCATCTGACTTCATTTGCATTCAGAGTTTTCTGATCTTTAGAGGAATCTAGTCATCCCTCTGCCTGTGCAGTGTTTCCTGTGCCACTGGTTGCTACGCAAACATCCAAAGCAGAGTATTTCTACTCCCATGTATAATAGTTGGTCGTCTTTTGCTCAAAAGCTGCTCAGTTTTCTATCCCTCCAAACAATTGTTCCTGAAGACCTCAGTTTTAACTTCATCCGTCTGCAGTTCTTGTTTACAAATGTTGTTTTGCATACTTCCTATGTTGATTTCTGAGGTCACTGGTAGGGTTTCTTTCTGATGACTCTACCTGTTGCACTATCACTGCTGTGTCAGCTAAATCGTCCTGCAGCTGCTTTGTATGTATACAGGGGTTTTGCTTTGTACTCTTCTTCACAGCACAAATTTAGTTTTCATCTAAAACTTTTCTTGGTCTTCCAGATCTTGTCTTGACTTCCACAATTCTCCTAAACTGCCAATTCTTAATGACACATTTCAGACAGTGGAAATTGCAAGCTTCAAGCACTTTGATATCTTTTGATAGCCTTCCTCAACTTTCTGGGGATCCATTAGCCTCAATTTTAGATTTACAGTCAGTTCTCCACATCTGTTGAGGTTTGAAAAGCCAGACAATTTACCAGCTCTGAAAGTTTCATCAGCTGGCAATTTCCGATGAAAATTCTTGACCTGGCTTACAAGTCCTAACGAGTCAGTTGATAATGAGTTAATGAAGTTCAGAGACTAAAAGTATGAAGGTGGATAAAAAAATTCAAAGACTGCTACTTTTGCACGTGAATGGTGTGCAGCATCGTAACTTGCAAGTTGCATGAAGCTAAAACCACTGAGTAAGTGTTCCAAAATTTGTGTGAATATTTTGGGGAACTGACAAGAGTGGCAGAGAGTCAAATCCTTTCAGTCAGGGTGGTGGGGAGTGACAAATGTGTTTTTGCATGTGACACATCTGCCTGTTTTCAAGCGCTGTGAGCGTGCTCACTGTCAAGTTGGAGAACGAAAGCATCATTGCGCCACAGTTCAGGTCATTTCCATCTAATGTTTTCCTTCAGATGTCTCAGCACATCACAGTAGAACTCAGTGATGACAGTTCAACCCTGGGTAATTAATTTATGGTGCACAACCCCCCGAGTGTCAAAGAAAGCCAACCCACTGGCGCTTCTGACCTGATGCGGCATTCTAGGGCATTCTAACAGCTATAATTATTTATTTTTTTAAACAGCAAATTAAAACAAAAGGCAATGCAACAAATAAACTGAGAAAGCACAGTATCTGCCCTGGTACATAGGCCAGTCAGGGGGAGAGGGGAGAATGAGGAGTCTAGTGAGATGCTTCACGGATGGATAAGAAAGTCCACAAAACGGCTTGTGGTGATGCCCATGGTGGGGAAGTGCATTTTTGTGACAGATGGTACAGGCCAGGCAGAGTGCTGGGTTGGTGGAAAAGCATATGGTACTCTCTCGATGATCTCATACAGCAGCGCCAGGCTCAGTCGGCGGTGTAAATGCTTCTTTGCACCCTGCCAGAGAAAGCGGAACCGTTGATATCACCAGCAAAAATGTGGAGGCACACTAAGTGTGCATGTGTGTTATGCCATATCTTATGTGACGTTAGCATTTTATTCCAGACCACTACTAATTAGCCATTCTGCTGTATCAGCACCATAGAGAACATCACCTTTTTTTTTTTTTTTTTTTTTTTTTAAATCGACTACCTTTGTGGATATAGTTCTTTAATTGTTTCTTACAGACATATACTAAATTAAAAAGTCAATGGTAACACTTTCCTCTACACAGTCACACTCATTCACCTTGACATGTGCTTTTCATGCATGTAATTTAATACATCTACTCTTTTTTCACATACATCTTCATAACTGCACTGGCATTTAATGCAATGAACACGATAAATTTGATCATCAGTTTGGTCAGTGGATTATCTCTATGCAGTTGGATGCAAAAGTTTGGGCAAATTTCCACATTTTGTTGATTTTTGAAGTGGACATGAATATAAAGGTGAATATAAAATAACCACTACAGCAAGCAGACATTAAAAATGTACCTTTCTTTAAATGTTAATACAATGTTTCTTTAACATTATTTTTTAGAAAGAACAACAACCAAAAAAAATATAATTGTGTAATCTGCAAAAGTTTGGCCACTTGTAATCTCAGAACATCAATTCTCACTTAATTAACTCCTCTGGACATAGGCACATCAATAATTGTTATTAGGAATTTGCTGAGTCTTCAAATCTTGTGGTAACACAACAGTTACTGGCTTTTTTTAGTCAATTGACTGAGATTTTCAAATTTAAGCTTAGTGATGCCTCTTAAAGCAGATGAAGGCTGTCAAAAGAGACTTAAGGACTTCCAGCTTGTAATTTCAACTGTTCGAAATACCGTTAAAAGATGTGAGTTCAGACAAGATCTGTAAAACAAGATAAAACTGAATGTCGGTTCTGCAGGAAGGCAAGGAAAAGATTGCACATGACTGCAATGAAGCTGCAGAATGGTTTTACATATAGCTTTATCAGTGATTAAAATAAAACAATAAATGCAGTACCTACCAAAATACATGCTCTAGCTGTAGTAAAGAAGGAATTAGAAAAATAAAAACCACACACTCAAAAAAAAGTGAAAATGCAATGATTTACAGCCTGGGAACTTATTGTTCATCTTATCACTGTAACAGCTGCTTTGGTAAGCAACAGCACACCACTGTGTCCTTCTAACATACCTTTGGCTGGTATACCCCACACTCTTAGTCATTGGGAAAAGCAGTGGATGTGTCTGGGAGTCCATCCAGAAAAGGCTGCTGAGCAGGGAATCACTTCAATGGGAAACCCAAGTCATGAGTTGAAATGATAAAAAGAGAGCCCACCAATCCTTGATTTGCTACAGCATTTCCTTTCCTCCTCACATGTTTTGCTGCAGGTTGAATGATGCATCACATCTTGATAATTCAATTTATGTGAAACAAACAATGATATTCTTTAATGCACTATATCTGATACTCACCTGTAACGCTAAAGGTTCCCTGTGAAGACTGGCCAAAACACTGAAACAAACAGGACCCAAAACACTTTAAGGCAGTTTTGTGATTCTACCTCCTGGTTTACAAAGAGATCTCTCCAAATTTGCAGTTTACAGGCCAGAACAATAGAGGGTGTCTGAGCTGCCACAGATAGCTCAATGTCTGTGAAGAGTCTCAATCATCCAGGTCATGATTTTCTCAAGCAAATACAGTTGTGTTCAGATAATACTTAGATCAGACAACTACATGAGCAGATTGAAAATGATCACTTGAAGATTGGCTAATAATAGTGTTCTTGGCTTTGAGTCACTATTATTTACACATCAGCTGAAGCACATGAGCCCTTATTGACTTAACTATAAGGGCTCTTGAAGATTCACAGTAACCAAACAATGAGCCTCTTTCCTTATGTATAAATAAAACAAACCACTATATGTAGAAAAGCCAATAAAATGTTTCATGTTTTCGAGGCAGGAACTGATGTTTACATCAACCGACAATATATGGGTGCTTTCAAGCATGCCAACTTAAGACAGCAATGCGTGGTAGATTGAAACTGATGGGAGACAAGTTTGTGAGGTGAGCAGATCCTACAGATCTCTCTCTCTTTCCCTCTCTATCACACATCAGAAAAATCTCCAGCATTACCAAATCTGCATACCTGCACACACAAACACACACCTGCCTCATCAAAGAGTTGGCTAATGTCAAGGTAGCTTGCTATTATTCAGTAAGCCAACATATCATATTAACTATCCCTCTAATAAGCACACACGAGATTTGACAGTCATGCAAAAAACTGTTTAC
This sequence comes from Brachyistius frenatus, assembly GCF_029030835.1. Taxonomy (NCBI): domain Eukaryota; kingdom Metazoa; phylum Chordata; class Actinopteri; family Embiotocidae; genus Brachyistius; species Brachyistius frenatus. The sequence continues at coordinate 6,469,100 of NW_027210603.1, forward strand.
ACTGAATATTCATAGCAGAATGAAATAAATTAAAATGTTTCCGTCCTCTGTTAATTCTCATTCTGCCAGCGAGGCTGTGCTCAGCACAAAGAGGAGAAAGGGAGCAGCAGAAGCAGAATGAGGTGAACGAGGACTGAGAAAAATTAAGGTAATTTTAAAAAGTGAAAACAAGATAGGACAAAAATAAATAAATACAGAAAATGTGATCGCAGCACAATTTGTCAAAGGAAAGTAAGGGAGATGACAAAAGAACAACATTTGCTCCATCTCATCTGATATGAGGTGTACATATACACAAGTATGTGTTGTTCCCATTCATCACAAAGGCTCAGTATGCGGTTAAGATAAGAATCCAAAGCGATGTTTTCTTCCATCACCTCTTTGTCAATGAATGAATTCGGTGGGAGGCAGGAGATATGGCAGACATAAGGGGCTGTCGTAGCAAGGAAAGGGAGGGAAAATGTGGTTTTGATTTAGAATTCAGACTGAAAATCCATCAAGATTTGCTCAACAGATGCATCTGTCAAGCGGGTGGTGACACACAAAGTGGACTGCATAATCATATTCTCTTTGGCTGTAGCAGGGCACAGGTATGTGTGCATGGCTGTGCAAATGTGCTTCGAAGGCAAGCACAACATTTATATTCATTACTGTATTGCTCTGATATCTCAAAACTGCTAGACAGCAACAAGGCCTTTGTGAAAAACCCATATATGTGAAAATGTTAGGCACTGTAAGAGAAGAATGGATGATTTCAAAAATAGTATTACTATTTACTTTTTATTTATTTAATTAACCTTTAAAAAAAAATTTTAAAAAAAAAGACCACCTCCAAATTCTTGACAGTTCTTTGTTGTTCTTGTCGACTGTATTAGTGTGTAAATTTATTGAAAGAAACAAAAACAGAGTCACGTGTTTGTATGTGTTCACATGCTTGGCCAGTAAAGCTGATTGACAGTAGCTGCTTCAAATATGGATGTGGCTGCAAAGAAGCTACAAATTATAAAACAGGGATGCTTCACACATATCGTCAACTCGACAGTACAGAAGATCTATACAATTAGCACAGTTTGAAGGAGGACACCCAAGGGTAGTGGCACCAATTCAGTATCTGACCAAATGTGAGATATGGTCGCAATCTCCTCAGTTATGGCATTGAATAATGGTAACAATTTTTGCACAACATTTTGATGTCACATTGGTGTTGACCTTTGACCTTATGGATATCAAATTTTATCACTTAATTTTATCCTTTTAGAAATTTGTGTGAAAGTTATGGACACAAACATGTTTGGTAAGGTCAGAGGCCTTGTTCAGAGCACCAGCCCAAAAGTTTTTTGTCATATCCAGATTGTATCTTAATAGATTTTGTACGTCTGGACAGCAAAAAAAAACAAAAACAAACGTGAAATGCGATTTTTGCAAATGAAATCAAAACCCCTATTGGAAGTTGTATGAAATGCGATTTCAATCAGATTTCTACAGCTACGTCTCAGTATGGACGCTCTGGATTTTGGATCAGGTTTCTTGCGCCACCCAAAACATGACACACAATGCAGAATGACAGAGTAAGCAGAATCTATGCTACCACTAGCAAAGCACTATCAGAGTTTAGATTTTGGCGATATGGAGGACGAAAACAGCAGTCCGTGGATAGACACCAAAATAAACTCAGCTGGCACTTTGCTTCACGTTGATATGTCGTGTCACCAATGTAGCTTGTGTGGAATATAGATCTGATTAAAGCATATGTGGGCTCATATGATGTACGTTCAAAATACATACTGATTGTAATCATTGTAAAACACATTGTTTATGCAGAAACATATCACGTGTATGAAATATGGCCAAATGTAAGATGCAACTAGTGCATCTTATTAGGAAATGAAATGTGTTCCAGGGAACTGAATGTGTTGATTGTTTGTATTAACATAGAAAACAGGAATGTGTGTGGGCGGGTCACGTGTGGTGCAACTACCCATCAGGCAAGAGGAGGTGTGGCTTAAACGGAGGACAGTGGAGAACCACTGAGACAAACATATGCAAATGTTCCCGCCACAGTATAGGTCACGCCTCTTCCAATAGCATAAGGGTATGTGCCGGAAAGCGGGAAGTTAGAATCCAACAAAGAGACGTTTGTTGATGTTGGGCTCTCCAAGATATCTTGTAAACTACGCTTAATAAAAATCAACTAAGACCGGTAACTGCCTAAAGACTGCTTCTATCAACGGACTCGGGGAAAACAATTGGGGATACAACACTAGGCGTATGTCATCACCACAGCAACCAATGCAGATAAGTTGATGGACACAGCAAGTCACATCCGCTCACTTGCAAATAACAGTGTGGACAGTCTGTCCTAGAGATCTGATTTGAGAAAGAAATTGGATTTGCCTGCAGTCTTGGCAAAACAACAGTTACCTGGGACGTTGACCACAAACATCTCATCAGTTCATCCTTGAGTCTCTGTGGACGTTGGTGCCAGATGTAATGACTTCAGGCATTCCTGATATACAGCTCTGGAAAAAATTAAGAGACCACTCCAAATGTGTCTTAAATCAGCATCTCTACATGTACAGCAGCCATTCCATTGCAGTGTCTGTTGAATTCCAATACAGGCACACCTGATTCTACTTAATGAGGTACTGATTAGGTGATCACCTGAACCAAATATTATTTAATGAAGAAAAGTATAAAAAAAAAAAAATACAGTGCTGTGGTCATCACTATCCTCTTGCAATAGGACCAGCTGGATGGCAGAAACAGTGCTAGTAGTACCTCAAAAGTAATTGGAATACAAAAAGTGACTATTGACCATGCCGAAAGAGTTAAAAAGAAAAGTTTTGAGTAAGGAAAAGAAGGGTTCAATTCTGGTTTTACTGGCAGAGGGATACAGTGTGCATCAGGTTGCTTCCATCCTTAAAATCTCAAAGACAGCAGTTCATAAGAACAAGGTCAAGCAGCAGACATTAGGGACAACAAAGCTACAGACCGGCAGAGGATCAAAACGACTCTCCACTCACTGGGATGACTGCCAACTTATTTGAATGTCACTCAATAACCGTAGGATGACATCAAGTGACCTCCAAACAGAATGGCAAATGGCAGCTGGGGTGAAGTGCACGGCGAGAATGGTTAGAAACAGGCTCCTAGGGGCAGGGCTGAAGCCCTTCATCAACGAGAAGCGAAGAAGAGCCAGGCTGAGGTTTGCAAAAGACCATAAGGATTGGACCATAGAGGACTGGAGTCCAATTTTCAGCTTGGCCCAACACCTGGTCGTCTAATGGTTAGACGGAGACCCGGAGAGCCCAACAAGCCACAGTGTCTCGCACCTACTGTGAAATTTGGTAGAGGATCGGTGATGATCTGGGGGTGCTTCAGCAAGACTGGAATCGGTCAGATTTGTCTCTGTGAAGGACGCATGAATTTACAGACTCTCGGATGGAAATGCAAAAAAAGTGATACCTCCATCATCCACAGCTGTCGCCGATACGAAGGCATATAGAAACCAATCAATATTCGGTCTAAACACACTTTGCTTTTCAGCCAATACCCATTTTTCGAAATGTATTTGCGCAGTTTTTCAAGGTACTTGGCAGATGGGTTGTTCCAGACATCTTGCACAATTTGCCACAATTTATGCGTGAATTTAGGTTGTCTCAATTGCTTCTGTCTCCTCATGTAGTCCCAGACTACAGACTCCATAATGTTGAGGTCAAGCCTTTGTGGGGCCATATCACCTGTTACAAGACTCTCTGCTGTTTAACATACATGATTTGGGCTATCTAGCTAAGGATGTGCCAAAGAAGACACTTGCTTCCAAATCTGATGTATGACCCACTAGTATTTCTGAGATGGGGTTATGGAATAGTGTTACTAAGTACTAATGGTGTACTGGAAAAAGTTTCCCTGTCAGAATTTCTCAAAAGGTTTGAAATGACAATGCATCTTTATGTAAACTAAACGTTCTTATGGACCTAGTTGTCCATCCGAGGACGTTTTCTTCTGAATATAAATATGAGCACTATTATTAAAAAGTGTCCTTGTTTAGTTCATCAGCCTGTTGAAGCACAGATGGCATCACACTAACATAGCATTCTTGATCGTACACATATTAATCAAGTGTTGGGATACTACCACAGAAATGGGATGTTTAATTTGTCTGACTTTAAGGTCACAATTTAGAAAGTACAGAAATAGTCCGCTGAAACAGTGATGCTGAAATTTGAGTCCTGCATCACATTGCACACATTGATTATTAATTTTGCTGTATTTTCCCCATTTACTGTTACAGAGTATAGCACATTTAGCAAAATGAATGAGTCCTATCAAAAATGTGTAACCAAAGGAGCAAAAGGACAGTAAATATTCACAAATTGGACAATCTGACAAAAAAAAAAAAAATTTTAACATTCTCCATCAAAACATTTGATATTGAAATAATGTTAAGTACCTCTGAGGTCACATTTCAGAAGACTACAGCTTGGTGCACACACACACACACACCACCAAAATTAAAAGCTTGGGTATGAGAGTGGTGGCTGGGGGTCATTGGTTTTGGACAGACAGCTGCAGTTAGTGTGTGACTCTCTCAGTGTCCCAGTGGAGCACATATTACAAAAGCTTTGGACTTTCTGATAACTCCCTGCTGGACTCGCCCAGTATGGTGCCGCAGAAATCAAACCCTACTTTCCATGGGCCATTTGGCTGGTTATGAATCATCCATCTGCCACGATGTAAATTCCCCCCTAAGAGTTGTCAGAAAGTTAAAGGGAATCAATGGTCCATGTTGGATATGTATTTTATGTTTTGATAGAAAAGTAGAAAGATTATAAGCCTCAGTCCTCAGCGGTAATAGAACAAATCAATCCGTGTCCACTTTAAGAGAGCTGGACCACTCCACACTACATGAGAAGTGAGAAGAGTTTCTTTATTCTATAGCTTTGATTGAACTGTCAACTGAAACACTTCACGGTTAAGTGAGAGTAACAAAGAGGAAAATAGTGGTTGAAGTGCATGTGTGTTTTTCTGTGCTTATATGGGCACGCTTACCCTACGAATGTTATTTGTCTGTGCTTCAATGCTTAACTAGTCCATTTTAGGATATCAACACCACACAGAAATCAATTTAAGTTGCTCACAGTCAACTTAGATGCCCCAACCAGCCACATCCCCATTACAAGACCCTACCGTGTGTCCTCTACAGTGGAAACCATGAAACAGAGATTTATCCGGTGCTGGCTCTGTACCCAGCCTTCCCCTCGACCCCATGGGAGTCAGAGCTTGGCAGTCTCAGTTTAGATATCAGCGCGACAGATCTTAAAGAAAGAGGTTATTAATCTCCCTCTTTCTTTCGCACTCCATCATGTATGTATGAGTTAACATGGCCCAAGAGAAAGCCATTTACAGACACGGTGTGTATCTGAAGAAATGAAGCGTCTGTGTATGCTCACTTGCATGCTTTATTAGTCAGTAGTAGTCACAGGACACAAGTGTGAGACACACACACACACAGACACACACACACACACACACACACACACACACACACACACACACACACACACACACACACACACACACACACACACACACACACACACACACACACACACACAGAGAGAGAGAGAGAGAGAGAGAGAGAGAGAGAGAAATACACAGATACAAAGCAGCTCTGAAGTATGCCGTAAAAACCAAGGGGTTGATTTACTAAGCTGACCGCAAATTACAGCAAAAAAATTTACGTTGGCACGTTTTCGATTTGGCTGGGAATTTACTAACACTCATGACATGTCACAGCCATAGCAGCATTCATTTGAATGCACTGCTGCTAATTAAGAGCTGATGTTGAGCTATATAACGCGTTTCGTCTATTTCTGGAGAGTAATGGTGCACGTAGGAAAGTGTAAGTTCTCTGCTACTAAGCTTGAAATATTGGTTAAAGAAACGAATAAAAATGTTTCTGAACTGCAGTCATGCATTTGCCTCGACTGCGGTCCATAGACTGCAATGATAAATTACTTTTAGCCACCGTTTGTAAAAAGCAGATTTTATAGAAAACCAGACATGCAATTTTTAGTCGTGCCACTTCAATACAGCCCCATAACTATGGACAACTATCTGACTTGCTAGCATCTAATAAAGCATGGGAAATCCTATATTATAACTACATCACCCCTCGAGTCTGGCCTAGCTTCTATTAAGCTGTCTGTTCCCTCTCGACTCCTCTGCTCCACGCTTTCTGTCTCCCCAATTCATCCTCTACCAAGCAATATAGGTACTGTCATGAGAATATATACCCTCTTCCCGCTATTCAGTTTATCTTTGTCTGCATCGTAACCAGGGCCACTGAAAGCAGCGCCCCAGTCACTCGAGCCCGAAGACGGCGTTAAGAGTGGCACCTCGCTGGCTGACAACCAACCTGGATGTGCTATCAGACTGCCGCTGCTGTAGTTAGAGAGGACACTGAATAAAATATAAATCTGAGGCTGGAAACATACACTGTATGTGTAGGACAGTTTGATGTCAGTGTGTGTGTGTGTGTGTGTGTGTGTGTGTGTGTGTGTGTGTGTGTGTGTGTGTGTGTGGAATGAAAGTAGAGCAGGGAGGCATGGGCAGTGAAGACAGCTGTGTGGGTGCATACAAATATCAGATAAACCATCTTTGTTCTTACATATGCAATGTAATAGTGAATATTTGTACTACAATGTAAAATTAGAGTTTCAGTGACTTCCTTACAAGGCTTTGTGCGTGTGTATGTGGGGTAGGGGTGGGAGGCAATGGACTAGATTATGGCCAAGCATTGAAAATAAATGAATTAAAACAAAACAAGAAAAGAACTGACCAAAAAACAAAAACAAATGGAAAGTGTGAGAAATTCAGTACGAGAGGTTGTGAAACAAATTAGCGCGGATGAGTGCCGTGATGAAAAACAGAGCAGGCACAACCACTAAGCTCAACGAACACAGGCTCCCACACATAAGCAAACAGCATGAAGACGCGATTAAACTTGATAAAACCTCAACCCTTATTAACCACAGCCATTTGCACAATCTGTAGCAGGGCCAGAGAGCCACGCAACACAAATAGGACTCTTAAGGTTTAATTGTGTACATACAATTACTCTGCATCCAGCATGAAACTAACTCATTATCAAGGCTAAAGTAATAAGGACACTTTGAGTCTCACTACAGCTGTCGCGCAAATGCAATACACTGAAGTGCAGGTACTAAATCTATACAACGTGACCATACTGTAGTTCTGCAGTGAAGATTGATGTCTCTACATGTCAGTGTACTTTGAGATAATAATAATGCTCACGGGCCCAAAACAAACCACTAAAACACAGACTCACCACTATTTGTCACACAACAAATCTTAAATCCACTTGGCTGGAACACAGCTAAAAAAATAGAAGCACCCAAAATTAATATGGAATGTTTTGTCAGCTCTTGTTTACTTAATTCTTTGATCAGACATTTCTTCCTCAAAGTTATAACTATGCCACCTGCACAGTACCGGATTTTAGTCAAATCCTCGTAGGCAGCTGTTTGGTTCATTGTGTACACCAATCAATCCAAAAAGTTTGTTTTCCTCCTCTCAGGCCTTCACTCTCCTCAGCAATACTACCAAGCTCCCTACCTCAACCCACGTCCGCCCACCACGCAACGCACACAGATGTGTTTTCATAGACACACTGTATGAGATACTTTGGACCCAACTGTTCGACAAGACATGTAGTACAATACAGCATTTATTATTACTTAACTCGTATATTTTAATACGATAACTTGTATGCATATTTCTATTTTATTGTAAATAAAAATGTCTTCCTCTTCTCTCACTTTTACTTAACCTTAGTGTGCTCTTGTGTGTTTTTATAGTCTTTTGTTGCACTGTGTTGTATCACCAAGCCAAATTCATGTGTACTTTGTAGATTTGGCGACTAAAGTGATTCTGAAAATTTTTTAAATATACATTTTCCTCAAAATATTCCATGAAAGGTGTGATTTCAGCGTCAGTACTAGGGATCGACCGATTGTTGGCCTGGCCGATATTTAGCATTTTTACGATTATTGGTATCTGTATTTTTTTTTTTTAATTCAATCGCCGACAACATGAATTAATTAAAAATGCGCTGCTTTGGCTCTGATGTAGCGCCTCTCTCAGCCTGCAGTCACCACTTTGTGGCGTTGAGCAAAGTCCCGCCCACAGCTTTATCTGACTGGTTACATCTCATGAGTAATGGCCAATTAACGCAGAGAACTTCTCTGCCACAGAAGAATGAACAAACCCCAAACACATTTTAAAATCATGTATCAAACTTTCTGCTGGTGCGTCAATAAAGGATTTCTTTGTTTTTTACAATAAATACCCCACATTGCAGCGTACCTTCCTAATACAATTACATAGTGGCAGCATTTGTCCATTTAGTCATTTGAATTAAGTTTTGCGTTCGAATTTGTTATTCCAAATTTTCACACAAAGATTATTATTTTTACTGCAACTGTATATCCGTTCCAAATATCGGTTTATAGGTCTCCTTGATCACCAATAATCGGTATGGGCCCTAAAAAGCAATATCGGTCGATCCCTTATCAGTACCTTATCCAAGATATCTGAAGACCAGCACTGAGCAATCATCAAGGAATGCTGCTCCGGACATACAGCAGGTGAACCGCGTGTCTCTTTGTGAATTTGTATCTTCTACTCACCAAGTCTCTTTGCAGCCTCCAGGGCCTCAGAAGCTGTATCAGCTACGTAGAAGCGTTGAACAGCCACACCGCTCTCTTGCATCAGCTTCTTGCTCTGGTACTCTTGTAGGTTCAGCCATCTCTTGGGACTCGACCAGGTGCACTGGAGAAAAGGAGCAGGGTAAAAGAAATGAGAGTGTAAGTGAAATACAGTTAACACGATGCGATAAGGTATCCATTTTAAGACTTCTATTGTGGCTCATGATAACAATTCAGCTCAACAAGCCTGTGCACTCTCTGCTGAGGTGTTTTACATTATACAGCACGAAAACATGTCGAACACTTGCCTTGGAGTGTACAGGCTACATTCTCTACACCTCTTCTCTCCCTTCCTACCATTTTCCTTTTTCTTTTTCCTGTAATGAGGCAGGCAGCCAGGCCTAAGCTGCAGGACAGCTCAGGAGCTGTTTGCTCCATCAGCAAACACTGGCCCTGTCAGCTCCAGCTGTTGTTGCTATTAAAAAGAAATTGGCTTTTTAATGTGACGGAGAGACACAGGCTGTGTTCGAGTTGGAATCCCTCCCCACAAGCACACACTCCTGTGTGAATAGGTGTGTGAATAGGTGTGTGGGTAAGTGCACGGGTGGGCATGCGTGCATGCGTGTGTGCAAATGTTTTCACAGAAAATGTCTTCAGGGAGTCATTGAGAAGAGAAAAGACATTAAAGTAAAGAGAAAACAAGGATTGTGAGGTCAATTATGGTTCAGCATGGAAATAATGCTTCAGTGTGTGCATTTCGTTACCCAGTAAAGATTAAACTCGCATGATAATAACGACAGCATTGCACCACAATACATTACACTGCCAAAAGTCAAGTTTAAATTGACCTACGCTGCTATTCACTTGCATCTGTTCAGGCTACACAACCCAACACACCTGCAGGAACATAAGGGGCACAAACACACACAATGATGCAGAAGATGATGACACCTTCTGATACTGCAATGATGTTATTGGATAGTATTTTGCACATACCACTAATATTGTGTACAAGCAGAATATTGTTTATAATAAACTGTCAAAACCTCAATACAGCAACTAGTGATGGGTTATTAATATTCAAAAAGTCATTGAAATATATAAACAAATCAGATCCCCAAAAAAAGCCTTTTTGCCTGGTTGTAACGCTTTACTTCCGTCAGAAGATGGCGGTAATGGACATGAAAGCTGTTTGTCCATTGCCGCCATCTTAGCCAGCTTTGCCAGGTAAAACTGTGGGGTGCTGCGAGATTAGATGCAATGCAGCAAACAGAAGAAACATGCAACGACAACTACAGCTGACAAAACGTTCGGTGTAGAACTCCTTTGAGGAAAAAAAAAAAAAGATGCGCTGCAGTGCAAAATTGACAGGAAGAGCTAGCATTTAAATCTGCCACAGCATGCAGTCATTAGTGAAGCTCTGAACAAACAGTCCATCAACAGATCAATAAGTCAAATAATAGTCTATGAATTATGTAGGGTTATCGATTAGTATTTTTGCTTGAAAAGGCCCATCCCTAACAGCGACTTGAAATACTACATTGCACCTACTGTCCTTAACTCAGCCTTGTCAACATTCAGCTCTTAACAACACCAGCTGGTTTTATAAGTAACCAGTTGCTCCAGGTTAGTTCTGTGCTTGACATTTCTTTAAAGGCCTACCTAAACCTAAAGGGTTACAAACGCATCAAGCCGTGCATTATACCTTCAAACTCAATCTGCATCCTTCCACACCGACGTACAAAAGCAGAACCACGCTGAGTGATGCTCTTTTTAGATGTAGTTTAAGTTTTAGTGTCACAAAGCCTTTTTACAGCACAAACAGGATAAAACTGAAATTTTACTTCGAAAACAAAAGGCTGAGAACAAGAAACTGGCCACAAAATGTAATTTTCTTACCAAGCCAGCAGGCAAGAAACCATGGTTTCAATTTTAGAGCTCATAGCGTATGTTACTAAATCTGCTTTTCATCATCACTTACAACAAATACCTTAGGTTACATTTTCTGTAATTCTCTTTAAGAGAAGGACTAATGGTAAGAATACATTATAATATAATGTTGTTGTTTTTTAAAGATTGAAGTACTAAGGCTTAATTGAAGTGTTTGTTCCAACAAATATGTATACAACACACCAAAACCTTTTGTTGGGTCCCTTAAAAAAGTGTCAAAGCTGTGCAGCAAAATAAATTCATATAGAAATATTCAGACACCTCCAGATTATGCCAGTGTGAATACAAAAAATATAAACACGCTTGCATGTGTGCAATCATGCCACAGTTTGAAACCACAGCGCAATAAATGAGTAATGAAGGATAAATTCAAGAACAACAAATATAGATGAGCAGATCTCATCATAGAGTCGGAACCAAAAGAGAGACTGTCACAATCAACGCTATTTTTGTGCACATTGATGCATGCACACACACTATGATTTTAGGTTGCAATTTGATTCAGTGGTGCATGGGGTGTGACAAGGCCACTCAGTGCCTTTTAAAGTCGTCAGTCTCTCCATCATTTACAAAGGGGAAAGAATAGGAACACAAGAGTGAGGGTATTGGAATGAAGAGTATGCATTCAGCATCTCTAAACCATTAAGTGATGAAGGGAGTGAAATGTAACCCCGACTAACCCCAAATGGTTATTAGTGATTAAAGGATAATGAGCTTGACATGGTCCCTTAAATTGGCAGCAGCCCACTCAAACCTTTTTAATTCCAGAACTAATCACGATCACCAATGGGCCTCGACTGAAAGCAAACCCACATGACCAGTAAGCGACAGTTCATGCCAAAACCAACCCTCCCTGTGCCACAGCACACTTTATTAGCATGCTCTCTTCATCCCAACTCTCGGGAGAGCCTGTCAGGAGACTTCATTAGAGACAAAATGGGTTGTTTTCTAGAGGAACAGTACACCAATATATAGTGGCATCTTCTTTTGAATAACTGAATACAATAATGAGGGCATCTGCAAGTCATTTCTGCAGTCTTGACTGCAATACAATACTATTCATATGTTTCAGTTATTGCATCTTGCATGTGTTTATGTAGACCTCTGCAAGTCTACCTCCCATAGCACTCTAACAGCGCATACTGATGATGTGACTCTTGTGCAGCAGTGTGGACGGGGAGGAGCTGAAAACAGAGCAAGACATGAACTGCAGAATCACATAGAGAGGTGTGTACTAATATTAACAACATAATAAATGTGGAAAACAGCAACACATTTTGTGAACAATTTGAAATAAATTTGGCTAAAAGGGATCTGTCTGTATGTGGCTGGTGTATGACTTTAAGGATTCACTCGCATTTCTGCCTGTCACTCATGTCCACCTTAGCAGAACATATTCACACAGCCTTAACCAGATGAGCTGAAAAACAGGTTTTCTCTGTTTTGTGCACTAATTTGACTGCTGCCAGGTATCTGCAGGGCCTCCTCTCTTTAAACATCCACTTCCCTTGCCATCCAACTGTTTGCCCTAGGAGGATCACCTCTGCTGCCTGGATGCATGTCTCCATCTGTCAGTCTCTCGGTTTATATTAGGCTTAAAAGGAAACGGCAAATGAGAGCCTGTCGTAGCACCGGGTTAAGCGTCTTTTTAACAGGACGTATCATCAGATCACACCGAGACATGCAGTATTAATCACTCCGATTCAATTTTTGATCCTTGTGACACATCACAGTACGGTTAAACTCTCTGCGATCGGATGTTGGCAAAGTTTGCAGACCTGTGATCCTTATGATACACTGATGGTTAAACAGCAGCGTCACTCTGCACAGTCAAGCTGAACTCCACTGGCACAAGTTTGTGCCTGTAAAGCTAAGAGAACAATCTAGGTTATTTGTTATTTTCACTAATGGCTTTCCCATCACAGACACAAAAAAAGGTCCCAAATAACATTAGCAGCATCAAACCTCCTGTTGGCTGCCGCTCCAGTAATTCATGTAGGGCTGCAACTAACAATTATTTTGATTATCAATTAACATGACGATCTTTTTCTTCTTCAAATTTGTATTATTCACTTTGTCTGTAAAATGAGAGTAAATAGGGAATTCTCATTATAAATTTGCACAGAACAAAACTACATGTTCAAATGCCTCTGTGATTTGTTTGACCAGCAGTCTCAAATCTAAAGAAAATCAGTTAATCATGTGTAATAAAGAAAAGTCTTCAGCTCTGAGCAGCTAGACGAAGCAAATATGACCCAATAATTGTTTGATTATTGCGATGGTAGCAAATTGATTTTCTGTTAGATAATCTATTAAAGGACTATTTCTAGATATCAATATCTATTATATAATTCCAGCTCTTACTGTAGGCATTGCTAACTTTATCCAGCAATTAATTAAAATACTGTTTGGGAAAAATAATGTGATCTAAACATGAAGTTGAAATAAAACTCTAAATGGTCTAAAGGTCTGGATCATGTGATCATAATATCCACTCCAGAGAGAAGTAAAACAGATGATAATACTGTGACCTCAAAGCAGCTGCCACAACCTGAAAAGGAAACAAAAGTCTTTAACCTCAATTTCTGTCAAAATTAGGACACACCACTATAGAGAAAGCGTCAGCTACCAAGTACATATGCTATTAGCCTTCACCTGACAACTAACTAGGAATATCAAACCAGTATATCCACCAAGATGGCCTCTCTGTGAAATAAAGAAAGTTAAAATGAAAAAGTGATGTAGATTTCCCAAAATGACAATGGCTGCTTACTGGAGAGGCCCGGTGAGGCTGGAGGTGGCCCTCTGAGCAGTGACAGTTACCTTGGGGAAAACACCAGAGAATGAAAAGAAACCTTGGGCTCTTTTTACTGGGTACCAGACCCATAGAGACAGCTTGGTTAAAAGACAGGCTCTTACCAACTCTAATAACAATAAACCTTCACATGTGGCCTGCCTGGAACTCATCCAGTAATGTAGATTTATTTCACAACTGTCAGAACTTCCCTTATTTTCTCTACAATGTTGCCCATTAGCGTTTGTAATTATTGGTACAATATAATAATAATAAACTTTATCTGAATAGCACTTTTCTAAATAGTTATAAAATGGTTTTCAGTAAAACCAAACAGAAATTATGTTTCTTGTCTTCATCTCCAACAAATTAGAGCATTAGTACATGTTTGATTGACAGGCCTGCGGTGCAGTCAGGTTTCTGCTATAGGTGGATAAGCAGGAGAGATTGCCCACTGATCGCAGCTGAAGTCATCTCGGACAGATAAATAAAAAATTCTAAAACGGGACGCCATATATTTGAGAGCGACCTGCCCTAATACATTTGTGACAAATGCTGAGTGAAGCTTCACACACCTCATGTATAATAAGATATTATCCCTGTCTTACAAGTATTAACATTTCCATGTTTTCATTTTATACATAACTAGGCTCCCAAACTAACTAAAACAGGCTATACTGCCTGGCAGGGATACAGGTTGGAAAGGGAATGTGCTGGTCTCCAGCAGGAGAAAAACTACTCAGTAATTGCAATTTTTTACTTGATGATTTTAATAAGTCGAGATGAATCTGAAATCAATATTTTCATTTAGCATATTCGAGGCATGTAATTATTTTATTTTTTTCTATGTTTAAACCATAAAATACCACTTACTAAAATGACAGACTGACTTCCTTTGTTTGTAAGCATGCAGATCATATTACCAGATCAACAGCAAAGAAAGTGGATGGTAATAATAATGCAAGAGGGATAGTCAGAAATGATGAATTATGAAGTTAATATTAAGTTACTAAACTGTCTTTATTCTGTCACTGTTGACTGACAGAGATTTAAAAGGATTATGCTGTGTGTGGGTTAATATATAGTGGTGAAATCTGCCATTTAAGTAATGCTGTAATACACCAAAACTAGCAAGCACATCTGACTCAACCTTCAATTCACCAACTTCCGTTCGTGTACTTTCATGTTCGTACATTTACTGGTGTCGTACTTGAACAGTGTTGAATCAAAATTGCACAGTCGTTCTGCAGTTACCAGATGTAATTGTAGCATCAGAATGAATCACCTGCAAAAATATCCTTCGGCATCTTTTGATTATTTTACGTAAAAATTAACATGTTTTCATGCTTTTTGTTTCACATACACAATAAACATACTGATAGCTTATATCCAACAACACTACGGTAGTATTTAGTAAAAAATAAACACTTTTGTGTCGACATATAGAACTTATAGTTCAGCTGCAGCTTCCTCGGCCGCCACAGTTTGAAAATAGGTCATTGGTCCCTTTCTGCTGTGTAGCTGTAACGGCGACTGTTCAGGGTGACAAGTGTCCAGTGTTTCATGCTGAGTTTGTGGACCAGTATGAGTACACTGTACTTCACTGTGAGGACACATGTACGTAAATTGAGACGCAGCTCTGGAAGTATCAGAAGCAAAGTTGAAATAAAATAAAATTGCTGAAGCGTGAACCTATAGTAGAGCTGCAACAATTATTTTCATTATCAAACAATCCAACTGACTTTCCTCATTAAACAAATTGTTATTTGGTCTCTAAAACATGATAAAATAGAGCAAATTATAATTTAAACTTCCCAGTGTCCAAATAGTCAACCAGTTAAAAAAAGATTTGTTGTTTGACCAGCAGTCCAAATGCTAGTATTAAGATACAAAGTAAATATGCTTGAAAATTGAATTATTGAATATATACAAATACGTGTCTATTGTCTGTCAATTAATCAAATTTTATTTGCAGCTCGGTGATGGACACATGTATTTCAGAGATGAGGAACTCTGTACTTACAGAATTGTCATGCAGATACACTTGCCACCAAAATAATAGATGCATCATAGAAAAAGTAGAACAATCTACTTTAAAGTCCAATTCAGACTAATCATCACCACAGTTATGCTTTAGGTTACTTCTAACACTTTGATAGGAAAATCATGATGCTGCTGAGGTCTTGACAGGAGAGGAATAATCTGAGTGCTACATGTCTGCCCTGGAAGAAAACAGTAAGTGGTGGACGACAGTATGTCAGCAAGGCAGGGAGGCGAGCAGGCAGCTGGACTTCAGTCCCCTGAGATCCTCTCTCTACAGTAATTATCATCAGCAGCCCACTAGAGACAGTCCTACCCAGTCCTTCTACCTCACTATTGCTCTACTTACTCCTAATACACACACACAAAGAAGACCAGAGCAGATGCACACAAGATGTGTTGTGCACACCGGTGAAGAGACCCTCACACAAACAGAGTTGTATACTATGGGTCCAAGATGGGATAAAGTATTAACAGCAAAGTCTTCTACACACAAAAGCACTCAAGAACCTTTTCATGAATGCATCCAAGAGAAGAAAAGTGGGACACAGAGGTGAGTCAACGGTGAAGCACAGGGCATGCTAATCAATCGCACTCTATATTAACAAGTTATCAAAAAGGAGCCAAAAAACACATTTAAGGAACATGTCTTGTTCATTTTGTCAACAAAAGTAGACAGGATTTTGCAGTCGCACTTATCTCATACAGTGCACACACACAAAGGAACAAAAGAATGAAAATGCAAGAGTTCATTAGAGACCATGCTTTCTAAATTACTAAGCAAAGCTGCCTCCTTTCTCCTTGCAGCCATCCTGTCAGAAGAACCTGGCTCCCTGACAAAACATCGAGGCAGATTCCAAAAAGCCTCCCACCCCCTCTACAGGAATACACACATTTCCTGGAGGTTAGAATACACCACAACCAACCACTAAGTCATGAAGAACTCTAATAACAACCTGTTGTTGACTTCCTTTACACCTTGCTTTTGATGCAAAAGTGCAGAAAAAATAAAACGTCACCACAAAATTCAAATTAGGCTGAGGAAAAAGAACCTCAAGTCATCTTGAGGAGGCACTTATTCCAAGAAAGAATTTTGCTTTCAGCAGGCTTGCAGCAAGACTCTTGACATTCAGCGAGTGATCACAAAATGTCACGGCAATACACTGTAGCAGGGGTAGATACTAACATTTATTTTTTTCTCTTATCAAATGTCTTTTTATTTGAAGCTGAAAACAAATGTCCTTTCAGTAATATAGCAATGGAGCATTTGATCAAAGTTTTGATCAAAGTTTCTAATTTTGAGACCAATTGCAGAGAAGTGGAATGTTTCAATACAAGTCCATCAAAACAAACATGTCTGTATCTGAGGTTACTTCTCATAAACCGCAGACATTTGACAAATAAAGAATTATAAAGTCAAAAGGATATGTGCGGACAATTTGA
Source organism: Brachyistius frenatus (assembly GCF_029030835.1). Lineage (NCBI taxonomy): Eukaryota > Metazoa > Chordata > Actinopteri > Embiotocidae > Brachyistius > Brachyistius frenatus. The sequence goes on from NW_027210603.1 coordinate 6,486,059, forward strand.
ATTTTGATGGCTTTGCATTTGATTGATGGTTCAAAATAAAATTGAGCCATCAATCTAAAAAAAAATATATAAAAAAAAGGCTTAATTCTCTAAATCATAAAAATGTGCTGTAATTAGCTCAACGCTTACTGTACTATCAGTCAGAGAGGCCATCACAATCAAATGAATAAATATAATTATTTCAGTGATACTTATGCAACATGCAATAATAAAAGCTTTATATATAAAATACTGACATGTACTGGCCTGAATTGGGTCTTTAAAAACACCTTGTCTCAGCCTGCCAAATGTGTAAGTAAAATACTTAAGGTGGTCTCTATACTTATACGATTATCAATGTTTACATGGGCCTTTGTAAAGCATATTTGTAAAAATATCTAACAACACCAGCATTAAAAATAATTCATATTAACTATACATATTAAACATGTTAAAGCTGTTAAGATAAATGCAAAATTTGAGATAAAAAGTAGATCGAAAAACTTAAAAGAAAACAACTCAAAGAAATTTCCAAACACTAAATTGTGTTGAAATGTACAAGTAAAAATTTTTTTTTTTAAAAAGCAATTGTTGGAACATTGAAATATGCTGAATAAAATATGTCACCATGCAGCTGCTCTCCTCACAGAGCAGTCAGGGTGGTTGTGCCCTCACAAAGACACAAACAGGACAGGCCATGCAATGGCAGCAGATGCCATCAGATTGCCAAGTCCTTGTCGCAGCTGTACTGATCCACGAGTGGCGGTGAAGGACAAAATCCTGGTATACGATGCAACGTACTCCCCAAACACTTCTTTGGCTGGACCATATGGCATTCAGCACAGCATCGTGCAACATCAGGACTTCTCTTCCTCCTGAGAGGCAAGAAATTGTGCAGTCTCATGTTTGGTTGAGAGCAGGATGCACAATGTCAAACCACACTTGTTGTGAGAAGTGTCATCACAGTGAGGGGATGTCTGATCTTGGCACTTTGCAAAGTCATTTCAAGACATGCCACTAGTCTGGCGTTTGCCCTTCTGTTAAACTTAAGGAGTCAATATCCTAGGGCTAATTCAAAGCAGTTGTCTTTATCACTATGAGAGAGTGGAACAATGTCAAAAAGTCACCACCTGACAGAGTAGTTCTGGCTCCCGTGAAAATTTATTAGAGCCATGAGCCTTAATTTACAGCGGAAGGTTGCAAAGCAGGCAATCACCCCTGATCAGGCCCATAAACAGCAGTCAGTCAATGCTGCACTGCTCGTCAATCTGCCACTCAGAAATTCAAAAGGGTGACACCGCAGGTCAAAAAACGCATTTGTGTCTTGGAAGTGAAGCCAGAGTGAAGAGTGTCAGTGAGTGAAGATGTGATTGTGCCCTGGCAGTTGGTTACACTAAGGTAGCGCAATCTCTCAACACAGGCTATTTATCTAACCAGGGACCCAAACACAAATACAGCTACTCATCACACCTAGGATGTCAAATAACATAACTTAATGATTGATTCAACTGAATCTTGGAGCAAATCCTTGAAATGCTGTTGTGATCTTAATTTACCCTGTAATCCAGTCTGTGGTGGACACAATATGAAATAAAATGATAAGGCAAAATACCTACTGACACAAATCTTTTAATAGCGATTTCAATTATCGTTTGAGTACTTTTTTAAATAAAAACATGGCAAGAAATACACTGGTTCCAAAACTCTCAACTGGGAATTTATTCCTTATTCCTCTATAAAAGTTAGCACACTATTTTTGGAAATTGGACTGTGCTCTGAGTAGGACTGCCCCTAAATAGTCAACTAAGCGTTTTTTCAATGAGAAAAGCTTAGTCGACCAAGTTTTAATTTGCGGCAGGACGGGGAAAAAAAACAAAACTGCGCCTTAACAGAGACATTGTAAACTTACAGAAACATTTGTTACAGTCCGAGCCTTCCGCTTTAGAAGGGTAAAATTTAGGGCAACCTGGTGATGACATATGTCCAGTGGGAAGTGAGAAGTACCATTAACTGCATGCAGAAGGTTGCAATCACTGTAAAGTGGACACCAACAACGGGAATTAATTTGCTGTAATCAGCCTTAAAGAGTCCAGATAAACCAACATTTTTACTATAACAGCTGTTCAAATGTTGTGCAGTGTTCGCTGCCCCTGGAGAAAAAAAAAAGTTCAGCTCATGCAACAGTACGACGGTGTCTCTGCCCATCCTTATCAATGCAGAGTTGATCCAAATAGTGCAGGCCAGTGACCAGCATTGAGCCGAGCTGGAGTAAAAACACCACCACGGTTAGAATCTGGAAAGGTAACAACGCGTGCGATAGGCTCAGTGTTACAGGCTTCCTGAATTGCGTGCACCTTCCACCCCCCCCTCCCAACACACACACACACACACACACACACACACACACACACACACACACACACACACACACACACACACACACACACACACACACACACACACACACACACACACACACACACTCTGTTCAAGTACACTCACTAAGTGATCAGTCTCCTTTGCTGGTTGTTCCGTCACATTCAGAATATTTAGTTGAGGTCAGCCCTAGTCATTTTTTTTTAAAGAATAAGTTAGAAGAAAAACACTGGTTTCAGATTATGAACTGTCTATATTATTTCCTTAGACCCTGTAAAATTAAACACAATATAATTGTGGCATTTGAACTGATGCTCTGACTATACAAGACATTTAAATATATCACCACGAGATGTAGGAATTTTTGAAGTCTTCGCTGCAAACAATAATTTGATTCACAGTTGAATAATTGTTTGTAATGAATAAAATCATTAGTTTTCACCCCTGCTAGCATGTATGCAAGCAGTGCAAAACCTATGTGGCCATTGTATTTAGATTATTTATTTTCTACACAGAAAAATTGTTATTCAACTCAGTTTTTCTTGGGAATTGTTCTTTGCACAACGATGCGAGCAGTACGAGAACCTATGATACGCAGTGTTCAGCCAGTGATAAAGTGAAGCAGCACACATGTTTAAAAGATTGCTCTGATTGATGATGCAGAAGAAACATGTAAAGTGATTTCCGCAGCATGACCCAATCAATATATTATTGGACCACTTTATTCATCACTCACCACGTTTTAGAAGTCAATAAAAAAGTAACATATTACCTGATGGAGGTGTTTTTTTTCCCCTAAAGGTTTATACATGATGAATAGATGCTTTTATATGCACCATGAGGAGCTGCATTTAGGTAGTAAAGAGCAGTACTGACTCCGAATGTACTTTTAGTACAAGACACCATCCAACTTACAAAGAAGCTATCATCATTAAAAAGTCTTGATTGCCGGATAAATCGTGGCTCCAATTTTAATACGTCAATCCCGGATTGAATCCTAGGAGTCTATGCAAAAATAAATAAAAGCTATAGGTGTTCCAGCACTATTAAAGCTAAGGCACATTTCAGGCATGCATATTCATGAGCACGAAATCTGTATTGATTCAGCCTGCATGACATTGCTTTAAGAACTGAAGAGAGGTTTACACAAGTCCAATCAGGGGTGTTGCAAAAGGCCTTCCGAGATCATTTCAGGACTATGAATGCCTTCTGGTGACAATCTTTCTGATGATTGCAGAGTATTCCTGGCGTATCAAAATCTGAGATGACCTGCCTTACTGGATTTTTTTCCCACGACTGACAGAAAAAAGATTAACCTTACACAGGCTGTTCTTATTCACGGTAGCAGCCTGGTTCTACAGAAAGCAACGTCAGTCAGTCTGAAATTGAAATATCTCAACTACTAGATGGACTGCTATAAGATCTAGTAAAAGATCTAGCAAGAACCAGCAAAGTTTAAGTAAAGACATGCATGGTTCCAAAATGATGAAGCTATATAACTCATTTTCCAAGTATCACCACCATTAGTTTGATATTTGTGGTTGATGCTTAATTAAGACAGGGAACAAGGTAAATGTTTTGCCTGGTAAACAGCATGTTAGAGTTCTCTTTGTGAACATTCACTGTGGCCACTTTAACTGTCGTTTAATTTTGCTGTGCCTCAGTACAGTCTCAGAGCACCAAGCATGGCTGCAGAGCAGAGCGTTGCATGTTGTGATGTTGTGTCACTGAAATGAGCTTAATTAGGTTTTATTCTTTCTTCGGGTGTAAAAATTACACTTGGATCTTTCAGTTTTTGTAAAGCTGTGCCCAACTTTGGTCGGAAAAAAATCAGATTTGGCTCTTCAACACAAAGATTCAACCATTCATACTGCTCGTCCTCCGCCACTCCCCTCGTGGTTTCCCCAGGTGTGCGGCATCTGCCACCACTTTGGCCTTGTTGCCATTGTATGCAGAAACAGACTTCCCCAGGTGGAGGCTGTGGCCGACGGAGACAGGTGGTTGCCCTTGCAAGAAGGATATCACGGTCAAAAAGACGTGACTTGCTCCCATCCGGTTCACCCCGTGTCCCCTCCACCTCCATCAAATCCACGCAAACCCAACAGCCAAGCGTCAGCTAAATGAAATGTAATGTAATGTAACTGGGAGGGCTGATGGACTTGACGTTAGAATGCAATGCGGAGGCCGGTGCGTCCGACACTGAAGCTTAACCAGGTCGCCTTATGTGCTCCTCTGGAACCATTTATCTTTTGTTTTTGGTGGATTTATTGTCTGAATAAAAACTGTTCAGTGTTGTTTACATTTTCAGCAAAAAGTAAGCCTTTGTAGACACAACTACTTTTTTGTAGAGAAGTATGGTCCTAAAGTCACATTTTTTTCCTGCACAAAACAAATCCCAAACCTCTAACCTCTACAGAGCTGCGCACTTTGATCTAAATTGCTAACCATAGCCGGTGGACAGCTGGAATTTCCAGAGGCACTGAATATCACATCGTATGAAGCGGTGGTATCCCCAGATGTCTGGTGTGGTTAAAATCCTCATTACTTGTCATGGCCAGAACCTAACCCTTTGAAATGACACTGCCTAATTAGTGACGACAAATGACTGCAGAGTTAATTAACCAGAATGCTCCTTAAGGGGCATTATCAAATGTTTAAGAAATTAACAGATTGCCACTTCACCAATTCTATGTAATTGATTTGTTCCCATTCAGGTTATGAACTCGTCTCTTTTCCCCATCCATTTAGCTAACCATGCGGGAAGAATTTAAAAGCGAGCTTTACAGTGTCCACTTCCATGAGCACAGTCTGAATCACAGAGAGCAGTCCTCTGAGCGACTATGAGAATCATTGCTGTACTGAATGCAGTAGAAGGTTTCTCTGCTAATGAGGTGAACCTTGGCTACTTTGCTGCAACTCATAAATACAGACTCTCCTGCAATTAGACAAGCACTGCATAGCAAGTTGTGATGGAGGTGACAAACAATAAAGGAAATGGACGAGGCAGAAAAGCAGTTTTTTCATAAACATGCCAGTGTCAATCACAGCCATATTTCCATTTAAACCCAGCTATGTAGCAGGACCATGCCTCATGAAGCATTAGGGGGCTAATTCAGCAAGCCTGGTCTCCTCTAATTAATGAAATACTTGAGCGTTGATGGCAGGACTTCCTCTCTGTATCCTCAGCCTTGGCACAGCCACCTTAGATTTGGATGAAAGGCAATGGCATGCAATACTGGTAAAACCTAAGGCCAACTGGCCATTTGGTTTAACAAAAGCACAATTACTTGTCCCCACAGAAGTAACACTGCAGGTTAATCAGCTGCATTTAAACAGTTAGGGCACATGAAGGAGTTCTGATTGATCAGCCAGTACTTTCTGTTTCAGCTGTGACAAAATGGTGTTTTAAAATCCAGGACAATTCTTCGTGAATCTCACCATGTCTGGGCCGCTTTCTAAAGATATGAGGAAAAAAAGAAAAAAAAAGAAAAAAAAAAAGAGAAAGAAATCAGGAAAACCATTCAGCTATAAAGCAAAAAAAGACAAATCATATATGGCAATGTGATTTTGGCTGTCATTACGGCTGCTACCCACTTGTAGCTTTTTATGTCCTTGCCTCTTAAAAGCTAAGGTCGTGCCAAGACCATTTGAGTATGGAGAGAGAAATGACATCCGTCTGTTAGAGAACTGAGGATAGAACAAGAGCAGAGATAGAGGCAGGAGCACCAGAGCATGGCTCCAGGATTTAGATCAGCGAGATTTGCATCATCGGGAGGTCTTTAGGCAGGGCAGGTCTAATCTCCTACAGACAGGCTTAAGAAAGGAAAACCTGACTGTTGTGTCCCTACAGATAGGGATTTCAGTAATTAGCATAGTTAATAAGAGGAGGGCGTAAAGAGTCATATTCAAAGGTGTCAGGTCTAAAGGGAAGATAATGCAGTAATAGAAAGAAGAACACAAGTATGCACAACTATGTCAAAGTTCAGCCCAATATAACTTGGCCACATGCATCATCACATGAATTTCTAAGTGATGGTAATCCACTAACGAAATCTAATAAAACAAGCTGAATGTCAAGTGTTTTCGCCACTTTAACAATTATCATTGGCATCTATGCCAAGGATAAACAAGTTGACAAAGAGCAAGTCAAATTTAAAAATCTAGCCAAAAGTTCTGGGGCTGTATAAGTGGAGTGCATCTGTGCATTTGTCACATTTAGGTTAGCTTTTTTCCCCTCGGGGATTAATAAAGTATATACCTACCTACCTACCTACCTACAGGTCTGAAAAATGAGGCCGAAGCAGAAGTGCCTTAAGCTGCAATACCACCGAGTGCCACTAGAGGATGGCTCCAAAAAGCAGACTCCATTCAACTGGTCTCATAAAATTCTGTCAATAAATCTGTTCCACGTGTTTATTCGGTTTTGCTAGCTAATTTCACTGCTACTTATTCGTTTTCTGGCAGTGTATCTAAAATAATATCGTCATCAATTACAAAATAAGCTTCAAAAGGACGTGTTTTTGGGGCGTGTCTGTTTGATTGACAGGCCTGTGGTGTAGTCAGGTTACAGCTATCGGTGGGCAGGACATAGCATCATCGGGTTGCCAATCAGATTGAGTCCACCGCTTGCTCCCCTCTAGCTCGTCCAAATATGGTCACTTCCATGTCCAAACCACTCTGAACTAGCGAGATGCCGCTGGCCAAAATCCAAACTCGAGGCTTTATAACAGCTGTTCAGAAATCAATGGGCAAGTTGCCGCTTGGTCTTGACCAAGGACACTTCAGCGTGTAGACAAGGGGACCCAGGAATCAAACAAAATGAAAACGTTAAACCGCGTTGATTCAAAGTCTGACCCCTGACCCTGTATAAAAGTTTGATATTATGATACACAATAACTGACATTACGAGCTTTATCGGACAGACATCATAAAAATCAAACGGGAATTGTTTTACATTGATGAGGGCAAATCAGATCCCCTTCACTTGCCTAGGGGCGGCAGAAAGTGGCCCCAGGCTAACTTACTTCTGAAATAAAAATCACGTTTTCAATGTGTTTGACCGAGAGGCGAAACACAATGTTCAATATACAGCACTTGTTAACAGCTAACAGCTGTCAGCGATCACTGACGTTGTTTTCTCCATTTTTTTTTTAGCAATACTCCCATTTCCCCCTCATTATCAACACCCGAACAACAGCAGAAGCACAGCTGATTGGAGCGCTCTCACTCATTGCATTCCCCATTTCAGAGGCTGGCAACATTTCCTAATGACTGCAGCCCTTCTAAATTATTGAAAAAGTCTAAGCACCTCACCAGCTACAGAAATGGCTATTAACCTTGGTGAGCGATATTCAAATCCAGTTAGAGCTAACTTCGTCCTCCAGTATCCCTTGCGGGGAGGAAATGTAAATGTGTTCTTGCTGAGACAGATGGGGAAGCCTCCCGTCGTTTGAAGTTCCAGCAAAAGAAGTCTTTGCTAGCAGAGGGCTCTCCACCCCCCTCTGTAAAATATTCAGAACTGAGTCTCATTGAGCCACCTTTCTTCACAGTGTACCCCTTCAACCCATGCTGGGCTTCCACACTGTTGGGTTATCACTAAGCACAAGCACCTCACAAAAAAAAAGAAAAACTTAGCAAACGTTTACAAATTCACCACTGTGCAGCGACAGTGAAAAACAGCCTGAGGATTATCTCACTGCGCAGACAAGAATTCAGGAGATTTGATTTATGAGCGAGTGAGAGAGAGACAAAGAAAGAAAGAAAGAAAGAAAGAAAGAAAGAAAGAAAGAAAGAAAGAAAGAAAGAAAGAAAGAAAGAAAGAAAGAAAGAAAGAAAGAAAGAAAGAAAAAAACATCCCATTCCTCCTTAAAGAGCATCCTGGAGCGTACCCCTCTAAATATTGTGATGTCCTCTACATTTTTGTTGACAAATCACAGCAAATTGAAATCCTACGCTCAGCTGACATACTGACGAAGCTGATTTGATTCTATTGTAGGGATAGCTGGCTGTCAATCAGTTCAGGCTCTGATACTGTGCTGCAGACCAGAGACAATCCCTGATCATTACTCTCTCTCTCTGGCCCGAGAGAGAGAGACACAGACAGACAATGAGAGAGAGAGGACAAGCATAAGAAGTGGAAGACAAGCAGGGAGGAGAGTCTACCTTTAAATCCATGCAACTGCACTGAGTAAACAAAATAAATATTGTTGTTTTTTTTTTAAACTGCCAGATATCCAGACTGTTGCAGATTGTATTGCGTGTGGCATGTATGCAGATGACGTATAAACAACATGCAGGCTGTGGGGTAGGCAAGCAGAGCAAAAACTGTCAATCCTGTATGTCTCCGGCAGCTAAAAGGAGATGCTCAACATCATTTCAAACATTAAAGTCAGAAATCATTGATTAATCAATTAATAATCAGAAGGAGCTCTTGGCTGCAACAGATAAACTTGTTTAAACCAGACTGATTACCACTGGTGAACTCTAACTATTTTCTCAAGTACTTTACTGAAAGTAAAAATTCGAGGGAATTTTAATTCACTTGAGTGTTTCCATTTTATGCAACTTTATACTTACACTCCACTACATCACAGAGGCAAAACTTTCCATTCCAATACATTTGTCTGACTGCTTTAGTTCCATCTATGATTATAATTATTCACACCGTGCTCTGTTCTGATACATTTAATGATTAAGCAACTGCTTAAGATAAATAAACTATTTAAAACTTCCTTGGATTATCTGGAAAAGGCATCGTTAGAAAGCTGAAAACAGGACTGTTTTAATGAGGTTGTTGACTTTTTAGAGACAGTGACACCACAAAGATATAATAATATTATAGAATATGTTGCATTACTGTGGATTAAATTTACTAAAGTAGTTGAAATTAGCAGAATTAAAAACAGCAATAACATTAATAAAAAAATTATCATAGTTAAGTATTGCCTGGGGTCATTTTTCTGCAGAATGGTTACTTTTCCTTTAAATACTTTAAGTACGTTTTGCTGATTATACAAGTAATTTTTGGAGTGCAGGACTTTTACTTGTAATGGAGTATTTTCACAGGCAAGCAAAGGATCTGAAAACCTTTTCTACTAGTATTTACTACTAAAGACATACCAAGCTAGCCTGGATAATCAGGGTCAAGATATGGTATTTACTGGTTTGCGCAAAAAAAAAAAAAAAGCACAATACATTTTCAGTTATGTGTTCAATGCAATTTTGCTTCAGGCCCAAAGCAACTACAAAGCACGCTATTCGACTTCGTATAAAGGCTCCATCAGTAACAAAGTCCATCAGGCAGCACACCAAAAGTCAATATAAAAAGGTAAATATAACGAGACCGCTAAAGTCCAACTGTAGTGCTAACACAGTGGCAAACAGAGGGTGCCTACTTGACTGGACTAATGTTTACAGTATCAACAGGTTACTGCTTTGCCCTTCCAGTACAAACATCCTGTAATGCTGTTACAAACATTTAAGCAGACACACTTAAAGACCAGAGGCCTGTACTATGAAGCAGGATCAACATACCCAAGATATCGTTCCATTTTCTGTCTTAATAAAAACCTAAACAACGAGATAAAGCTAAGCGATCACACAAAGCTGGTTAACAAATCAGTACATCAACCCAGGGTTTCCCTATTAAACCCACAAGCACGCTCACATAAAAGAGGAGGTGTTGCAGCCTATGACCGATCACAAAGATGGACAAGTGTACTGGTGGCGTGCAGCATAGTTTACAAATGAGGAGGAAACTATACTCAAAGAAAAACATATAAATGCAGCACAGCTGTGAAATACAGGAAGGCAAAAGAATTGACTGCGTACCCTGAGTTTAAAGGCTTATAATATCACCTCACCATCACTAACGCATGGGAAGATCTGGCTTTAATTACACTGCACGTGTGTATCCCCTTAAATTGATGTGTTTCTGTATATTCTCAGGATGCGCACGACATTTGCAGCCTTATCCTCTCACCTGCAGTTCCACAGGTGTCAGACAAGCTTCAGAACAAATAATAAATACATGATTTCAAAGAGATATGTCGGTCTCTGAACACTGCCCTCTGCAGAGGACTGCCTCACTCCACAGGATGTTCTACAAGTTTTGATGACATTTTTCCAAGCGAATTGATAGGTCAGGCGGTGTTTTTGTACATTTTGATCTATTATCTCAAACATAATCTGCTCTGGAGCAGGTTAACTCTTTAAGAAGTGAACCACCTTCAAAGTACTGAAACCCCAGAGTTAAACCTGAAGTTAACCTCAATAACCTCAAACAAAACCTGAACAATATCCAACTGCTTCCAGCAGAGCATGCCGACATATTCATGTACTCTTCTTAACGCTTTGAAATGTATAACAAAAAAAAAAACATCACTTTGCTCCTTTCTACTCTGCAAGACTTCGTTTGTTTGTAAGTCAATAAAAGGCTGGTTGTGGCTTCGGCAGCATCCATTCAATTCTGTTTGTCATCATTTGGCCAAATGCTTTGTTTGATACACAAATGACGATGCAGTTGTAATCATTCACCATTGTGTACACAGACAAACATAATGGGATGAATGCTGTGAGATAGGAGAGGATCAAAGAGCAGAGTTCGACCTTTTCACTGTGTTCTTATCTGACATGTGGTCGGAATCACAAACGTCGAGCTGTGACCTTGTGTGTCTCCTTCGGTTGTTCAGGTGTGTGCTGTTAATAGTGAACCAAGTGCTGACGAAGCACTGTAAGTACTAAACTGAGTGCTAAACAAGCACAATATCATTGATTGAAACAAACAATTCCGTGTTTTTCCACCGAATTAAAACGAGCATGTACACAAGAAGAGTGGCGAGTTGGGTGAAGTTTCCCTCGTGTCAAACAGCTGTCCGTTTTTAAGAACAGCGCTGATTTACACGACATGCATTGCCATGTCACTTATTACAGGACTTGAAGGTTGAAAGTGAAGAGAGCGGCGTCGCGTCGCGTCACCGGTGGACCGTCACGCTGTTCAACTCTGATCCGTCTAACCTCTCTCTGCTCACACATGCTAACCTGCTAGCAAAGACAGCTACGCTAACAGCTCCCTGAGACGAGGACAACAAACACACGTGCGGGGAGAGCGCCGCTGTCACGGTGACACGCGCTGTAACGCTACCTTGAGTTTGTCGAGAAGCACGCGCTTTGACGTCGCTGTCCTCAGTCCTCTCGCGGCAGCCTGGGATGCCATGGATGCCGCCATGTTGACATGCTAAACGAAAGGGAGACGACGTGAGGAGCATGTGCGCGTTAACACGGAGCCGTTCATAGGTCAACAGGCTGAGGTGGGCGGGGCTTCACACACACACACACACACACGCATATAGTTCCCATCTGTGTTCATGTCCTGTAAACTTAGTTAGAGCTGTGCTGTGCAGTTAAAGTGTACAGAGGTAGAGTTTGAAACACCAAGTTATTTAATCCAGTGGTCTAGTCTACATAAAACGCAGCCTGCACTACAATGTCAATATATGAAACCTTTGTTAATTCTAAAATGTAATTAGGCCTAAGTTACAAAAATACGGACTTATACTTCTTAAATTTGCATCTACAAATTAAGCATATCGACTCGGATTCATGATATTCAGCTCTAATGTTCTTAAAGGTTCTATTATTTTATATATATTTAAATGCACAATACGTAACTTCTGCCATTATGGGTCTTTAAATCAAAAAGAGTATGTTTGAGTGAGACAAATGTGCATCGCATTACCAATGCTGAGAGGTAGCATTGGTGTGTCTGTCCAACTTCCTAAATAAACACACAAAATAGACTATGTGGGTTACAGGTAGGCTTTTAGTATGTGAAGGACTAAACAAATATTTTATTTGACTGCAACTTTTGGAAGTCCCATGCTCAGTAAACAAATACAGTTTCACAGTAAATGGTCTTAGGCAGCGCTAGCGTACAAACACAGTCTGCTGAACTGTATGATTGGGAGTTCTGCACAGTGTGGTAAATGCAAGTTATTTTAGCCACTGTTTCCTTATCTTTGGGTTTTAGCACATGTGTGTTTGAGCCACACATTTCTTGTGAGACTTGCATGTACTGAGTACTGAGTGTGAAATTAAAACATAACTGGTTGAATTTATTTTTTTTCTTTTTTTTTTTCTTTTTAAAGCCTTCCATCGGTTTCACCCAATAGTATTTAGTTTACAGTTGTTTCCGTAGCTACATTTCTGTTTTGTGGTAGTTTCCATAATATTCTGTAAAAATCTTCAAAATGTTTATTTATTTATTTATTTTTTTTAGTGACCTGAAATTTGCCCCATTGGGAAGCAAAGATGGTGACAGACTAAACTGCATTTACACAGTTTGATTGACATCAAACACAGCCCCATGATAACAGTCTTCCCTTTCTTCACAGCCTTTGGACAAAAGCCACATCTTTGGAAAAGTGTCTGTCCTGCAGTGTTTACTCTTAAAAATAAGAGCCAAATAAAAATAATCTCCACTTCCTCCCAGTTAACATCTTACCCAACCAGCATCAGTGTGTATAATAACACACAGTATTAAAAAGGCAGTAAGAGTGCCTTTCACAAAGGATGTTCAATGCTAAACCATTTTTTTTCTCTAACAAATGTTTTGTTTCTGGTCTTTACCGTGGGTTCCAGAAAGGTATAGCATGTGCAAGTGGTAAAAGTAACATGATGTCATTGACAGGCAACCTAATGAAGTTGACTGTTACCCTGATTATAATTATATATTTACCCTGGTTTGAATATTGTTGGAAACATTTGGGATGGTGTAAGCAGATGACTTCACAAAATATATACCATGAAGCTGGTTGATTTTAGACATTTTGTTGCGGAGGACATCGAGGTTCTCTACTCAGTATTGTTTCTGGGAATTCTTGTGGTTTTTTTTACCCCCAAGAAGAGTGTGCATTATGCCATTAAACTCGTGTTTTAGATGTTTCAGGCACTAAAGGAAAAGTGAGGGTGGTTTTAATAAAAATGGCATGATCACAAAAGGAATCAATATATGATGTGACGACACTTTGCGTTTGAAACAGCTCCAATTCTTTACTTATGCAAACTTTTTACGATACTTGGCAGCTAGATTTTTCCCAGCGTCTTGGAGAACTTTGTGTCCCTTAATGGAATACCAGACTGACTAATTTTAAGATGAATGCTAATCAAATTGTTTAATCTAATTTAATGGTTAAATTAATGGTGGGATGAAAAATTACATTTAAAAAATGGGACAATGATGTGTTGCCCACAAGACGACAGTCCTGAGCTGTAAAATTAAGGATGTGTGTATGTATTTTTTCACATCTCATTGCTGGAGAATTTTTGTGGAATTTATCTAAGTTATCTGCTTGTGTCTTTAAACATTCATGAGGCCACTGTGTTTTTACAAGATTTTAGTTTAAACAACAATAATTTCAGTTCAATGCTGATTAATATGCGTGAATAATCCCGTAAAAGATGGTTCAAGTTCAGGGTGCCTCGAGCACGCATATATTTATGCATTTCCATTTTTGACAAAGTACACAAAGTGTACAGTCTTAGTTTAAAATTCAGTTCAGAAAGTTGTCTAAATACGTTTTAAATTCAGGCAGCTAGGAATTTAATGTGAATACTATTTATATATCATGAATAATATGCTGGTGTGTTGTCAAATGTAAGCAGATTGGTGTACATACAGTGCAGCAATTTTGCTGAAGGGTATGTCCTAATAACTCCACGAGGAATGTGTCATGTGAGTAACTAGACATAAAAATGAAACTACCTATTTATTCATGACAGTGATCTCTGTGGAAATATGTTTCTTTATTCTTTGCATTTGGAGAAACTGACCCTTTACATTTTCTTTGCAGCTATTTAACCCTGTAGAATATTCTGTACGTCTTTATGTTTGTCAATGGAGTTGGATTTAAAATTAAAATTGCTCACGTCTAATCTTTCAATCAATTTACATGAAGTGAGTATAGACACGAAAAGGCTCTTCATGGATGTTGAATATCGGAGCAGCTCTGGCTCCATCCAGCGTGTGACCTTGTGAGCAGGACAAACAATCACTGTACTCAGCTGAAAGGTATTGGTAGGGAGTCGAGTTAGAGAGCGTGGGATGTGTGAGCTGATCTTGTCTGAATAGCTAAATAGCCCACTCACATAGTCCTCCAGAGCCCTCATTACATGCCACATCTTGAAAGGGCAGAGAGGGCAAACCGATCATAAAGAGCAGTGATTATGACAGAGGGAGTGAGAGAGGGATGAGATACTCACTTAGAAACCATCAGTGTCAGCAGGCTAGAGGGGACAAGACAGAGGGGAGGAGATGATGATGAACAGCTACAACCAAGAGATCTTTTTCAAAGCCCTGTTATGGTCAGACAACCAAGTCTACATGATAAAACCTTGAACAACTTTCAACATGTGCAAATGTGGACCAGTTTAATGTCAACTGGGAGAGAATTTGCCTCATGTTTATTTTATATTTTTGCTCTTAACCCCCTTCTTATGGGTGACAGCTTTTGATAGTCAGTGATCCATATTCCACACAGTAAAATATTCGTTGCTTGCCAGCCTTTTTAACGTAACCACAGTAAGCACACAAATGAAGTGAAAAGTGCTGCACTGGCATAATATCTCAGTATGTCAACAAATCCTGCTGAATGTATAAAACGCCTTCCCTGTGTCTTTGCGTCAGTGAAGAGTAGCATGCTCAACTTAAGTCTGAAAAATCACTGAGAGCTAAAGCCAAGCAGTATGACTAAAAGATGATTCACTTGAGCATTTTCAAGCTTTTGTTGCTTCTTTTTTTCTTTGTTTCACCAGGGACATTTTCTCCTCTCAGGGGAATTGATATTCAGGAAGGACTGTCAGAATGTCAAAGGCCCTAACTAATGCAATTCAACTTTTCACATTTGGAATGTTGTCCCATCTCTCAGAGCAAAAAACTGCATTTTTTTTTTTGTCTGCGGTGATAGCAAACATGTCATTATTCTCCAAGAATACAAAGCAACTACTGCTGCCTTTTCTTGTTCACAAACCATCCTAAATTTATGACAAAATTTGAATTTTGACTTCAATGGGCACTTCACAAAGAAGCTACAGTAACATATCTGATACCCTTATTCCATCTCGTTCATCAATTCATTTTTGCTTCAACAGATGTATGCAGACTTTCAGAATTTGTAAAACGTGGGAAAAACACTATCAAGTCCATAAAGTAAAACACATTACTGGGAAAGCTGGGTATTTAAAAGCTTTATAGGAATGAAGGATAAAACAAACACATGTAACCCCAGACTTACATCTTAAATATTTTAGCCGAGAATGTATCAGACATTGTCAGCCATAGATGGGCTGTTAAATAATAAAATTTCCCTTGTATGTTATGAACATGCGTTACATTTTCATCGTATATATTCCCATTAATGTCTTGAAGTCAGGTGAGGTATTCCTTAGCATTACTTAAAAAATAAATTAAAAAAAATACTGCAGAATTGAAATAATTAAAATAATGTATCAAGAATTTGATTTAATGCAATTGAAAATATGAATAACAGTAAATAATGAAGATATCTTTATTAACACTGTCTGTAATGAAGCTGGAATGCAGTGTAGTACAACATACGAGACTAAACCTAAAAATACATACTGCATGTGTGGGTAGTTATCATTATACTGTATGCTGTAACTGTGAAAATTAAGATATTTACACATGTGAAGTTAGAATTCCCATCAAACTCGTTGCTTATTTTCTCTGTCGAAACCATTCTTCGTGGCCCTGTGGGTAATCATGATGTTGCATATTTCATTCTTCCTTGTCCCATCTTTTCCTTCTGCTGTTTATCTCCCCAGAGGAGAGGGAATGTGAATGTGGAGGCAGAGCAACTAATCTGCGGTTTCCCTCAATAATCTACTGTCAATTTCCCACTCAGGGAGATGCAAGCCATCAGTATACCAGCTATGAAGAGCCACAGTTCCCAACAGGCTGTGCGGTTAGCTACGACTCCTCCCTCACACCTCAATGGAAGCATGGTGCTTGGCTAAAAAAAAAACACAGTGCTCCCAGTTAAGCCGACACCCTTAGCTTGCCTGAGTCTGGACCACACCATCGATTTAAGTCCAACTACATCCCTCTTTCTTTTTTAGTTTAGTCTATGGTCTCTTTCTCTGTTTCCACTCACTATGTTGCTTCAACTCTTTGCCTGCCCTCGGTTGTTCTCCCAGTGTGTCTTTGTTTCTACTCTTTCTGCCCCTTCCTCCATGTGTGTCTTCTTTTCTCTGACCTGCCTGTTAACCACACTTCCCAGATGTGGGCTGAAAAGAGAATTCTGCACTGCACCCCTGACTCTTCAAACGTCAATGAGACCATGACAGTAAGGCTTCGCCCATCTCATTAATGTGACTGGCTGGGTAGCAAAGGAGATCACCAGAGAGAGAAAGAAGAATCCACAAGAATCCAAAAGGTTTGCTCCTCTGTCGGTCTGTCTCGCACTCACAGAGAACCTGGGCAGTTTAATGACCCTTCCTCTGGCTGAATGCAGATCAGCTCATTTAATTTCATTCAACCTGCAGTCACACTTCAGCCTTTAAGTAAAGCAGAGATGGCCAAGCACCAACTTACTCGGTTTGACCTCCGTGAATATATGTATACGATGCACTGAGGCCAAAAGTACAGGCAGTGCATACAAGAAGAAGGGCTCATCCATGCATACAAGTTACAGAAGCAGGTACTCAGATTTGTAACAAAGCCATGATCCTACCCAAATCTAGAGTTTTATTATATGTTTGGACAACGATTTATGGGGCTTTAGCTTGCCAGAAAAGAGTTTTGTTTTCTATCCAAGAGAATACAAAATGAGTGAGAGAGATGGGAGATTAATGCACTTAACTGCTGAGTCAACAAGGAAGAAATCTTGCAGCTTAGTCACACAGACAGTGAGCAGACTGCCTGACAGGGAAATTAAAATAGGCAAGACAGTTACTAAAACCGCGAAGAGTGACAGAGATCGGACAAAGGGAGAAGTGAAGGGTGGTGGCAGGGGGGTGGGGTCATTGCCATCCTGTGCTCAGCACATCTTTTGATATGACAGACGGCAAACATAATTAGTCATCATTTTCTATGCTAACCCTCTGAGTTCACAATGTCACAACTATGCATATGTATGAGTCTAAGCCCTTCATTTTATCCTCCCAGTTGAGTTTGGACGAATTATGACACAGTAAACATATTTTTCTCCAGAATAAGAGCAGGTCAGACTTCCCTCCAGTGTTGACTGCTATACCTCAGCATAACCTACAAGAACTTTCACTTTTCCACCACAAAATCCATGAGAGCCCACGAACATATGATTGCCAAAGCTTGGCTTGTGTCTGCTCTGAATGTCAGCGCTGGAGAGTGAATCAATACAGCGACAGGAGCTGCCACATCTTAGCTATCTCTCTCCCCCAGATGTCTGTCAGCCACACTCAGCTGGAGGCCCTCCATTAATGTGCTGTGGAATAACATAGTCCCATGCTTGGAGACAGATGCATCAAACAGAGCTTGTGAAGTATTGGGTGTATCAATGTGTGATGTTACAGCAGGTTTAGCAGCAGTTCCCTGGATGGAAATAAGAAGCGTGGATCAAAGCAGGAGAGCCATTATATTATGATGTCACATCAGAGAAGCACTCATGGAGGTGATTGATCTGTTCATCATGTATGCATAGAAGTAAAAGCATGTGCCTCTGTGGGCCTCTAGGAACATCTATACAGCAGTGATACCATGCAGATCTGGTGCATTAAGGGGCTTTGCTCTGCAGCAGTGGGAGCAGGTTCTATAGGCTTGTATTCCCATGAAGAAAAACTAATGCTGGCAAACTCAATTTCAACAGCATGAGGAGAGGTGACATATGAAATGCTGGCTTCAATAGATGGCCCTGTTTTATTTCAGGCTTCAGTATCACACACAGCATGGCTCACTGCACTGGGGAGCACAGAATTCATAACCCAAACAAAACCACCCCCCCCCCCACATCACCACCACCACCACACACACACAAACAAACACGAACAGTCAGAAACACAGTGGCAAGGCCAGTCGAGGCTGGCAAACGCTTAGATGTGCATATGAGTGTGAGAGGAGCCAGATTTCTTCACAAGCCTCTCAGCACATGCTGTGCCACCTTCATCACCAAAGAAGGACTGGGTCATGCTTTAAAACTTTTAGCTGCTCCTCTCCAGCCTTTCATTCCCCTTATGAACCACCACCATATCAGCACCCTCCCTGCCTGTGACCTCGCAGTTGGAGCAGGATGCCTCTCATCCGTTCCCCTCTGAAGACGATATCTTCACATGGACAAGAAGATTTGCAGGCAGACAGACAGGGCTATATTGGCCAGCCTCTAAACCCATAAAACATAAAGTAAACATGACTGTTGCATATGATGCTCCAGGCATGTTATGACAGATAAGGTGTCTTTTTTGAGTGTCTTTATGACTACCATCTGTGGATGCATGCTCGACATCCCAGGACAAGCATGAAAAATGCATGCGGTTGGAACGGTGGGAAATGTCAATAGAGAAATCAAAGCAATCAGGATGGTGCTGAAGGGGATATTGGTGTGATAAATCATGTTCTTCGTGACGAAGGTCACAGAGGTGGGAGGAGGAGGGTGGGACAGGGAAGGTGGGAAGATGGGGCATGCATTGCAAGGTGTAGTGTGCTCAAGCAAATGCCTCAGGGAATGGCTTGAAGACACACTTTATTCAAGGGTGTGATTCAGAGTGCGATTTTTGATGCAAAGTCATTTGTGACACAATGACCTTTGAGGGGCCCCATTCTCTGTGTGTGTTATTTCTTTGATTTAAGCCTTGTGTTACTGCCTCGCTCTCTCTTGGGAAATGATGACAGATACACCCATGGGCTTTAGATTAGCTCAATAGGACATTATTGCCTACATCAGAAAAGCAGCTACGCTGCAAGATCATTGATGGATGTTGGTTCCTAAAATGGTTTTGTGGGCAGAATGATATCCCAATGCATTTTTCAGTAGTGAAAATGTTTTCTGTTGTTGCTGTTTCTGCACACCGACACATGATGATTAAACTTCTTGGTTTTCAGCACATAATATTGCTGGAAATAGCAATTGCTTGTTTACCCTACTGCTGCCAACTGAAAGTATTACTTAAATAACGCGATGACTGCAAGCAGATGCAAATGTCACCTCAACAGCTAATGCCTACAGTTCAGACTCCCAAGGCTAACAGCCCTTCCACCTTAAAGGCAGATGGATAACTAAGGCACAGTAACACACTCCAAGTGGATGCATGTGGATAAGGGAACGAGAAGGAGGGAGTTATCTGAGGCTCCATTAACCTTGTTTGTGTAGAGGCACCTCCACTATCCTAAGCCCACATCGTGTAGGGGACCTCAAGGGACCCTCCACTAATTAACCTTGTGGAGACACCCTCAGTACAGGGAGGCTGGGACCAGAATAATAAGGAGGCCTTTGCCAGGCCATTAGCAGGAAGATTAACACATCCAACTTTCAAGTAGCTTTTTGACACAAAACCAATATTTGTCTGCACTGGCTTGGGCCGTGGTGTGACACAGCTGAATTCTAAGTGACACATGTGTTACAGCCTCTTACAAAGCTCAGCCATCACCCAGCCTTTTTCTGTTCAGGCTTTTTTAGGGAGTGCATTATGTGATGCTTATCTCATCATTCACTTGTGAAAACAGGGACAACCCTAGAAAATGATAGTTTAACCTGAGACTTGCAGTAAACCGAGAGTGATATAGTAACTATTAGGCACAATATAGAATATGGCTGTACGGAGCCCAAGAGGAATCACGGCAAACATTTTTTAAGGACTACTCTTGCGTTACCTGAAAATACTATTCCTCTTAAATTCCTTCTGAGCCATGTGAATATTTTCGCTATTTCAGCGGCTTTGGTTCATATGAACAGTTAGTGCATTGGTGCAGTTCAGCTAAAGAAGCCAAGGGATTATGCCTGTTCATTTTAAAAGGCTGATCTGTGATAGTATATTTGCTGGTCATGAGCATATAGCTGTATCTGCTCTGCCTGGCTGTGATGGGTGAAGCTGTGACAGGGAATGGTTATTGTTTGGACTTTGCTGTGACTCACACCAACACACTCAACAAACTGATTCAGGTTTGTTTGTTGGTTCTTATTTGGATCTCCGGTGCTTCTCTGACAGTATGTGTTGCAACCACCAGAACCGAGTGTGTACCAGCCGTAACCTTAACAACCAAAGTACAGCCATGTCTACAGCCGCAGTGACGGCTGAGCCATCCCAAGGCTGCAGTCAAAGACACTCTCTGTCTATGTTGTGGCCAGTGAGAGAGCTGGTGATGTTAAAGTATTGCAAGGTAATTCAAAATCTAGTCAGCCTACAATAACTGGTCCGACAGACAGCATTATGCAGATTAGGCTACAGTTTTATTCTAAAGAGACCTACTGATCTAAGAGTTCCTTTGAGTTTACTTTCATTAATAACATAACCATGTCTATTGAGCATACCATTATACCTGCATACTTAATCTACAGTTCAAAGCAATATTCACTGAGTTGACCCGTACTGGGGTGTTGTGCTGGGAGTAGCTTCTCAAGAAATGGGAGAAGAAAAGTAACGCGAGGTAATGCAAAACATGGCGGAGTAATGCAAAATAGACTGCGAGCTAAAGCAAAAGAAATCCTCCAAAAAATACTTTCTGTGACCCCTTGGGGGCTCTTTAAGGCTGGTGCTATAAAGAAACCTTTTACCCAAAGAGTGCTTAATTCAGCAGACCAATTTGCACATATTTCAGTCTAGTATTATACAAGATGCATCTCTCAAGTCATGCCATCTACAACCATTTGAGTTGAATCTAAGTTTTGTGGTTGAACACTAGAAAACAATGATTTAGACCTTGTGAGTCAGAGTCCACATGGTTCCTCAAATGTGGATTGTACATTCAACATAAATATGGACCATGAAGAAATGGTTATAGTGAAAAGGGCTCTCGAATCTGACCTTTGGAAAACCTGAGTGATAAAAGTAATGTCTGTGTACATAACATGCAACAACGACAAGCGATATTGAAAGCTGAATAAAGAAGTGGCATAAATGTGACACGATCCAAGCAATTTTTTTCACAGATCAGGGGGCTGCATGAGACGTTCCGGGGCCATATGCACATTAGTCAGTCAAAGGGCATTGCCGTAGCTTGTATTGATTCTCATGTTTGTAAAGTTTTGCAAAAAAAAAAAAAAAAAAAAGTATTTATAAATTATTTATCTCTTTCCTTATCATTATAGAGACCATCATCATTTTGTATGATGATATAATGATATGTGCAACCCTCTCATACATATGTCCCTCTAAGCTTCAAAAACTGTCAGCATAAACATGCATGCCTACAAGCAGGGATCTTTGACTGTTTTTTGTATTTTTTTTATCTCAGATTGTGTGACATGTTGGGATTTCTGCCAGAAGTTGTGTTATGAAAAATGCATACAAAGGTGAATGTGGCTCTGTTTCACCGGGTCTTTATCGGGACGTGCCATCACATAGCTTGTTCTGTGTATGATCTGACTCAGCCTTTATCTTTTCCTTTATTTCCCCTCCCTACTATGTGTTTTATTCTAACTTTATCTGCAAAAACACACCTGCGCAATGTTTGGGTGGTTGCCACATCCCTATCTTGTATCTCTTCAGCAAACTTTACAGCAGAATAAGGAAGTTTTTGCACTTCCACCCAAGAGAAAATCCACAGAAATCTGAAAAATCCAAGACAGCACTTTGAGACTTCAAAAGAAAAGGACACAATGCATTTGAATATCTTTTATGACTCCCCCATGCCATTTTTTATTCACACTCTACCCAGAGGGAAAGAGATGTCATATCTGGAAGGTGACTGGCTGTTAGTCACACTTCAATAGGAGCACGGAGGAAGTGGTCAAGGCTGAAAGCTATAAGAATTATCACCTCTTAACCCCTCATTGATTTGGATGTATTTTATTGTGTTACGCAGCATTGTGATTTCCTGGAGAAATGGTGTCAGAGTGACTTTGTACGGCAGAGCTGGGCGACAGCATGGTGCGTGCTCAGAGACCTTCTGGGCTTCATGCATAATGCTCTTTGTGTTTCCAGGGAAGGATGGACGAGTGACAGGGAGGACTGAGTCCCTTCCAGAATCTCAAATGGATTACACTCACTTTTCCCTCTTCTAAACCGAGCCCCCCTCCCCCTCTTGTATGCTATATTTGCTGGAAACAGCCAACATCATTGATGTGGCCTTTTCCTGCGTGTGGCATGAGAACAAAGGAGTTGTGCTTCCTTAGCATGCTCTTGCCGTCTTTTTCTCCCACTCTTTCTCTGGGTATACCCCCTTTGCTCTCCAATCTATCCTTCTACCTGTCTTTTATCTCTCACTTTTAATGATTTATTTTGCAAAGATGGGTAACCTGTGCTGGAATGGAATCTTAGGAGTCACTTCAAAAGAGAGATTCATGTCAATTATTTCCATTGTAGACAGTAATAAGACAAGACTTTATACTTCATTGTTAAGTTTGGCTGTTGTTTAATGCCCCTTATTTATTTTTTTCAAGTCACCAGATAGGTATATATTCTTGAAGAACTCGTTACCTTGAACACAAAAGGGCTTTCCTTTTATTATAGTATATTTTAGTGAAATGAAATTAACTTGACATGTATAGCCTAACTTCCAAATAAATCAGAAAAGACCTGTTTCTTATAACAAGGGTCATACAATATTCCTAAATTTTATTATGCTCTTTCATTACATAACAGCACATTGCCCATTAGCCCGTTGCACCCACATTTACAACTCCATGAATTATGAATCAGTTTTCTTTCATCACAGCTGGAACGCTCTCCCTGATGTGCAAATTACACTCAGGAAAACAACCACAGCCCAAGCGAACCGAGTCCACTTCAACTCAAACTGCAAACATTCAAACCTTTCTGCACAGACCCCAGATGCACAATGGGGAATATTAAATTCACGTGGCTCACTAACTACAACACTGCATTCCCTGCACTGGAAAAACGTCTTGAATCCCTCTTTATAAAACATATTCAGTTTACAGGAAATAAAGAATTAAGGACACCTGGTTTTAAAATTCTGTGGCAGGCTCTTGCTAATAGATAACTGCAGACCCTAATGTGCACCTTGAGGTGGCCCTCAGGGCAGAGGACATTAACAATAGATGTATACTCACAGCACTGCCCCATCCACATAATTTCTCAAACCCTGAGATTCCCTGTAGTCCTTTATGATGCTTGCAGATATCCAGGTCAGCCACTTGCTACATTCCCACTCCATGCAAAGCCGTGAGCAGAGGTTAGTGAAACATAAATCAGAAAAGTGAAAGAGGAATGGTTCCCCTGGCGTAATGCAGAGGCGATTATCAACTTGAATGGGCACTCTTTTCAATAAAAAATTTGAAATATAATCTGGCTACGTGAGAGTTGAAAGACATTTACGAGAACATTAAGACGTTAGACAAGACGTTAGGGCACAGTTACATGACTAGTTCTGATTCAAACTAATACAGTGTCAAGTTCACATTTATAAAAGCACCATTAAAGTGCCATGATAAACCCTGCATCATTCTCTTCCTATGACCCTTTGGAAGAATAAGAAAAATGATGAAGATTTTTATTTAAAGACTACTGAATCCAAGCTTTGAAAATATATTAAATTGGTTTTATGTACACTGCTCAAAAAAACAAAGGGAACACTTAAACAACACAATGTAACTCCAAGTCAATCACACTTCTGGGAAATCAACCTGTACAGTTAGGAACCAACACTGATTGTGAATCAATGTCACCTGCTGTTGTGCAAATGGAACAGACAACAGGTGGAAATGAGGTAATTATCAAGACAACCCTATAAAGGAATGGTTCTGCAGGTGGTGACCACAGACCATTTCTCTGTCTTTATCCTTTCTGGTTGATGTTTGGTCACTTTTGCATTTTGCCAGTGCCCTCACCACTAGAGGTAGCATGAGGATGTCTACAACCCACAGAAGTTGCTCAGGTAGTGCAGCTCATCCAGGAGGGCACATCAACGCACGCTGTGGCAAGAAGGTTTGCTGTGTCTGTCAGCACAGTGTCAAGAGCACGGAGGAGACACCAGGAGACAGGCCAGTACACCAGGAGACGTGGAGGGGGCCGTAGGAGGACAACAACCCAGCAGCAGCAGGACCGCTATCTGCTCCTTTGTGCAAGGAGGAACAGGAGGAGCACTGCCAGAGCCCTACAAAATGACCTCCAGCAGGCCACTAATGTGCATGTTTCTGCTCAAACTGTCAGAAACAGACTCCATGAGGGTGGTATGAGGACCCGACGTCCACAAGTGGGGCCTGTGCTTACAGCCCAACACCGTGCAGGGTGATTGGCATTTGCCAGAGAACACCAAGATTGGCAGCTTCTCCATCGGCACCCTGTGCTCTTCACAGATGAGAGCAGGTTCACACTGAGCACATGTGACAGATGTGACAGAGTCTGGAGACGCCGTGGAGAACGTTCTGCTGCCTGCAACATCCTCCAGTGTCACTGGTTTGGCGGTGGGTCAGCGATGGTCTGAGGAGGCATTTCTTTGGAGGGCCGCACAGCCCTCCATGTGCTAGCCATTCATTCCACCCTGACTGCCATTAGGTACTGGGATGAGATCCTCAGACCCATTGTAAGACCATATGCTGGTGCAGTGGGCCTGGGTTCCTTCCGATGCATGACAATGCTGGGCCTCATGTGGCTGGAGTGTGTCAGCAGTTCCTGCATGATGAAGGCATCGATGCTATGGACCGGCCTGCCCGTTCCCCAGACCTGAATCCAATCCAGCACATCTGGGACATCGTGTCTCGTTCCATCCACCGACGCCACGTCGCACCACAGACTGTCCAGGAGTTGACTGATGCTTTGATCCAGGTCTGGGAGGAGATCCCTCAGGAGAACATCCGTCGTCTCATCAGGAGCATGCCCAGGTGTTGTAGGGAGTGCATACAAGCACGTGGAGGCCACACACACTACAGCCTCATTTTGACTTGTCTTGAGGAATTTCCACAGAAGTTGGATGAGCCTGTGATCTGATTTTTCCACTTTTATTTTGAGTATGATTCTGAATCCAGACCTCCATGAGATAATGATTTTGATTTCCATTGATCATTCTTATGTTATTTTGTTCTCAACACATTCCACTATGTAATGAATAAAGATTTTCAACTGGAATATTTCATTCATTGAGATCTAGGATGTGTTGTTTAAGTGTTCCCTTTATTTTTTGAGCAGTGTATTACAGAAGTAGCATCTCTACTTTCCTCAATTGTGTCTATTTGATTGTGGGCTAATACTTGATCCAAGGAATAAGCCTACAGTATGATAATACTGAATTAAGTTTTAGTATCCACTGTAGCCAATACACATAGGCTGCAATAAAAAAATAAGATGGTAGAAATAGAGATACAGGAGGAGTACATTTATATCATAGAC
Source organism: Brachyistius frenatus (assembly GCF_029030835.1). Lineage (NCBI taxonomy): Eukaryota > Metazoa > Chordata > Actinopteri > Embiotocidae > Brachyistius > Brachyistius frenatus. Next base: position 6,511,907 of record NW_027210603.1, read on the forward strand.
ATTATGTGCCATAACAAGCACATGATGGGTCCCCTTCAGAGCCAGATGTATACATGAACAAAGGAGCTTTAGCAGTTCAAAGTACAGATTTGCTCCATTTCAGCCTGAGATTAAAGGAAACCAGCCTTGTGTCATTATAATGTACAGTATATGAAAATGGAGATTGTTTACCTTCCCTCCAGGGTGCCTACAACCAGAGCTTCGCACTCATTTGGTGGAAAAAGTCCTACAGATTACGCATTTTGCTGTTCTGTTGTTTTAACAACACATTGTACTGTGCTCACCTCAATGCATCCAAAATCAAATCCAACTTTTGACTGTGTTTTCTAATCACTTACAACCCTTGGAGGACCATGGCAGAGGTCAACATTCCAAAGAAGGAAGAAAATGATTTTAATAGTGTAATACTGGAATCAGACATTCAGGGCTACTGATATGAGAAAGAAGATAGTCCGGAGGAAATGTAATGTATGGAGGAGGAAGATGCAGAGAGTCAGGCACACACAGTTAGGAAAACAGGAAATATGAATATGAATGAAAACAGAGTCGAAGATTAAATCATAGTAATAATAAGTAAATAGAAAATGTATCCATAGTTCCCGTTGATGTAACGATTGCAGTTTGTGGAGAACTTCTGGAGGTCCCATGTCTCAATGTCATGCCTGAAGTTTGAAGTGTACATTGTAGAGGAAAGGGGACAGGGCAGTCTTCTATGGAGCTCCAGCAATGCTCACTACTGTGTCTGACACACAGTTCAGAAAGCACACATGGTGAAGACCTCTGGTGACTATAGTCCATGATCTAAAACAATGACACATGACAGCCATCCTCTGCAAGGCAGGCTAAATGGTGTCAAAGGCACTGAAAAATCAAAGGACATTTTGGGAGAACAGAATGTCCTTTTCATGAAAGAAAACTCTCAAACATGTTTCTTTAAACATGTTCAATTAAATAATTGAGGACTGGTCAAAAAATTCACCAAGCTGTCAAAGACATAATTATGAAAAATGCTTTATGAAAATAGGGGGCAATACTAGCTTTGGACACCAAAGGTTTACTATTTCTACAGATGAACATTTCATCTGTTGATATTGCTGTTGAAGAAAGTATTGAAAATGTTAAGTTATTTCAAGAATACCACCTTCATCTATGGGCATTATTTCAAAGAGGATCAAATGTTTGTTTTTCCAAATTAAAAAAAGGAAAGGATTGTTTTTCAAAGTAAAAAAAAAAAAAAAAAAACAATTACAAGAGATGTTACAAATGACTATCTAAGATGAACAGTACTAAGGCCCAGGAATATTCTTCTGAGAGAATGCAGTGGCTTTGTACTCCAAAAGGCACAATTCTGTTGTATTTCTTCTCTGACAGTGTACAATCCAATCCCTGAGTCGTATCAATGGACCCTTTGTATTAAACAACTATGTCAGATTTGCTACCATTCAGAGATTTTCACAGCTAAGCGTACAATCCCTATCTTATCTATGATGCAGAGCAATATGGGTGCTGATATATGCTCACAGAATCTCATCAGACACGCTTTTCCAGCTATGCTCTGTTCATCTCTCATCTTCACCATTACTCTGATCAGGCCTCTGAATTGGATTCCAGTACACTTCTATCACCTTTATGTTGCTTTGTGTTTGAGCACCCCCTCCTCTACTCCTCCCACTCACGCTCCACCTCTCACTCTTTATTTTGCATTTGCCTACAATTTTCATCTTTTTGTATTCATGCAAACTCAGCTTTTGTTACACTGGAGAGCTGATATTTCAGGAGACTGTGCAATTGTATAACCACACCATTCAGTACAGATGTTGTGACAACAGAAAACATTTTTATACCATTGTAATACAGAGAACATGTTTTGAGTATTTGTTAACTTTGCAATTTAGCCATGAGGTCCTGTGAACCCATTAAGTCCATAATTCTTATTCTACGATGTGAACTTTAACGTACAACACCAAACAATATCTCGTCACTTCATCTGTATAAATCCTACAGTAATTAACTTCAAATGGATCTGAGGCCATACAAAGGCAGTTTAGGAGTAAAACTTTTTAAAGCACATAGGCAGTCCTGTAGTTGAGTATCAAATTAAAAACAACACATAATTGCCATTATTTTTATTTTGCTATTATAGGCTAGTTGTCTCATAAGCCCAACTAATGCGTTACTTTCAGGGTATCTGGGCATTTATAATCTATAGAAGACAGTGGTTCAATGATTTTATCTAGGGCACAATTCCAATATACAGTATACCATAAAACATTGCGAACCCCTTGGTATACATCACACATCACTGTGAATACTGTCCAAACTATTAGATATATCCATTTGTTCCTTGTTATTATAATCTCAATATTGTCCTTTCTAAATATAAATGAATTAAAGAATGGGAAAAAAAAAAGCATAATCCCTCCTTTAATGCACAATGTAGCTATGACTGAAACAATCCCTGCCATGTACACACACCCACACCGACACAAAGCTTCTACAAATCGGAATGTGTCCAAACCTTTGATGGTGCTAAATCTAGCACTTAATGCCTTTATTTTGGCTGTACACACCAACCTTCCCACATACAGATACTGTACTTTATTAAACTTGCATTGTTTTGGGCTGCTGCCAACCCACAGCCCACTGCTTGGAGAGGCAGAGAGAAAGATTTTATTGTTTTTCGATGAGGTAGAGCCTGGAGGTAGGTGATGAGTGGGGTCACCAGCTGAACAAGCCAAGCGTGCTGTCATGTTGCCCTCGCCTCCACCACTCTGCTTCCAGTGCACGTTTCTTCTGATCCAGCACTGGACACACACACACACACACACACACAAACAGGAACACATGATTGGATATACAGTATGGATTCACATGCAGTACACAAACATAAATACATCTGCTGTGTACACACACCTACAGTATGAGCACATATGCAAGTACATGCAAATGCATGTAACTTTAAATACCAAAACAGTAAAACTACTAACGTGTTCTCTATGTTTATTTTGCAAACTGAACTTAAAAAATAGTCAGAAGGTCTTTTGAAGTTTTCAATGTTTGGAACAGTTCTCCAGGGGCAAATCATAAGAACTATAATAATTTGTCCAAAGAGAAGAAAACAACTTGAAGACTCCCTCCAGAGAAAATGAATTCCATGAAATGTTTTTTTTTTTTTTAAATTTTTTAAATGTATTTATTATTATTCAACAGGACACTGCCTTTAGCAAAATAGACAGGTAACACAGTGAAATGCAGCATCAGATTCAAAAACACAGATTCGGACAGCCATGGTTTCTTACATCACATACCCAAGGAAACAAACCCGGCGGAGGCCATCATCTAGCTGCCAGGATGCAGTGGGATGGGTGGAGATAAAGGTGGGGGACTATTTAGATATTCATAGATCCGCTTGTACTAAAGGAAGGCAAAAGTGTAATTACATCTACGCCCCTCTATGGCATTTGGGGACTTTCTTTCTCAGAAAACAACTCAAAATATGTAATTTTGATAACCCTGGATGGGTTTCTAGGGATTTAATCTTTGCCAGGAGAACAGTTTAAGATTTAGGAAAGTAGTAGTAGATTTAGTCTGGCATCACAAGCTGTTAGAAAGACCTCAGCCAGTACGATGCATCTGCCTGAAAGTTGAGCTGCCAGCTCTGAGGCCCCCTTTGACTGTTTGGACTGCAAGGTTCTTCCAATAATTTTGGGAGAAAAAACTGCCATATGTAGATCTTATGAATGGCAACAAGGCTGCTGAGTCTCCTCATTCTGACCAACATGCTCACAAAAAACATTCAATTCTGTCTGTGTCCTGCTCCCATAATGCAGTTTGATAAATGGTGAAATACAGGAATAAAATCTACATTGCAGCCATTGGCAGCAAAATGATTCTGCTGGTGTGCCTGTTAGCAGGTGAGTCATCAACCTCTGCAGGGGAAAAAAAAAAAATGCTTATTCAGTGTATTAGTTGTATATTTTGGCTGACAACAGTGTACAGAGGACAGATCCTGTTACAGATGAAAGATTCTGTCACTCGCTCTGAAAGTCCCACCTCCTCAGCAGGTGACCATATTTTAGCATTTGGTGGCAACATGTGGCAATCCATCGTAGGTGAAGTTATGACTCATCCTTATCCAGGCGACCCTCTGCGATACCAAAGCCTACTTACCACTGGTATTCTGTTTTACTTTTAATCCCTCCTGCATCTTAAGAAGGAATCAGTTCCAGCAGAAAAAATTATATTGTGGCAAGCATAGCCTCATCCTTGTCTCCTATTGTTAAAATGCAATGTTCTGTGTAAACCCCGTCTGACAAAGGCTGAAAAACATACTGCTGTTTGGTGCTATATTTATACCAAGCAGGACTACCTTCTCTTTCGGCTTTTGGTAAATAATTTGGTCAATAACATGGTTTAAATATTTCAACCATTTAAAATGTGTGTAGAGCAAGTCCATTTCATGTTTAAAATACACACTAGACATCTTTGGATGCAGTCAAAGATGCAGCTCATTATACATATAGTGATATTGTTTTCAGAAAAGCTGTTGCATAAAAAACATGAGGTTCGACTTGAAACACCCAATAACCTAATGCTCCAAGGTTAGTGGGACATTTGGAATAATGTTTTTAAGGATATTTTCAAATTAGGGATGTTTTAAGCCATTGTTAATGATTGAGGCTGATAACTGTTGACACTTAGAAATAAATTATTGTTTTGAATTGAATAATGGAAACTGTGCAAATTATTCCTTTGCCATAGTTCACTTCTTCAACCTACCCCAGACTTTAAATACATTATCAGAAGATGAAATGTGAAGCAAAGCCAACTCTGTCAAAATATTACAATGATGATAGTATTCCCATCCCCAACACTCCAAATCCACTTAAAGATGGCACTAAAAAAAAAAAAAAAAAAAAAAATCAAATCTCATCTTGTAATGCCACTTTGTATGTTAGGAAGTGATAGTGAGTCACTGTAGCATCCAAGCATTCTTACCTCAGTTAGGTGTTATTCCAATATCTGTGACCCATCACATATTGTGACTAACAGATTTGGTTAGGTTTAGGCCTAAGGAGTAAGGGTAAGAATATCAGGGCAGGTCACATAATATTATGGGTCACAGATTTCAGTGTTACATCGGCTCTTGAAGTTTAAGCAGTTGGCTTTTCCTATATGATTGTAAGGTTAGACTATATGCAAAATGCATTGGCTAGACAAAAAAAAAAGGCAATCGCTGTAGTGGCAAAACCAAATATTGCCACCACTTTGAATGTTTTCATTATGGTTTGTCTTGTCATTTCTGTCCCTAAAGATCAGTTTTGAGGTCTAAACAAGGTCTGGTCCGTTTGCTATGATGACTCACTATCCCATCTTGTTGTACAAAGTGTTATTACAGGGGGAAAAAAAAAAAAAAAAAAATAGCCTGAGGCTAACTAGTTAGCATGCTAACCTCAATAGACACCTGTGCAACACAGTAGGTACATGGACGTCTCAGACATAACGTAAACACTATTTCTTCACTTTCTACATGTCTACGTTCTGGTTCATTTTTAAATGTTTTAAACTAAAAATCGTATATATTTACCCTTGAAAGGTCATTACACGTTGAATTCTACGATAGTAGTGCTTACACCGTTGAATTCAGTCTTTAATCTTAAATTTGGTTTATTCACGGTTACTCAGTGCTGCAGAATTTTTGGCAAAGGAATACCTGCCACAAAATAATAATAAAAGCTTTATTTAAATATAATAATAATATTATTATATAATAATAAGCTTTCTGATGAAGAGGCATTGTCTTATGCTGCCTCTTTTCAGGCTTCCATTCATTTCTTCACAGTTCAGCTCAATAGCTGACACACATGGACATGACCAATGTCAGTGGTTGTGAAAAGTGTGCCTTCTTTCTCTCAGAGCACATTTCCTGCCCATGACAGTTTCTCTCAGGGGAGTGACACTCATTCGAGTCGGGTGAAGTGAGAGCACAGTCCAGAATGCACTTCTCACACAGTAGTAAAGCAGACTATACACCAGGGCCAAAAAGACTAGTGCCTCACCTTTACTTGACCTTGTATGGGCTAAGTTTCTCTCAGCAGGCAGGCAGCTTGCTGCTCTAAAAAGAAATAGTCACTGCCACAACACAGCAGCTCCACAGCAGCACGTCAACACTGGACAGTCCTGATGCAGACAATGACACACATATCCTCAGGGTGGCTGAATGACATTACATGCTGGGTTACAGGGATACAGGTGACGGACAGTTATAAATAACTAAATGATTATAATACAGTGGTTGTGTAAATGCTGAATCAGTGCGACATCATAGAAGCAAAGCAATTACATGAGTCATTAATCACAGCCAAATATTTAAAACTATCAAAATAATTCAACAATGAATTGACTAAAGATCATAGGTATTTATCCCGTATTTTACAATCAACATGTAATTCTGCTGCAGAGTTTCTTCCCGTCTCATGAATGCCCTTTTTGACTTTCAAAAAAGAGGGCTCTAGGCAAAGGTAATTTATGCCAGAGAAATAAGAAAGGAGCTTTTGTGCAGGCTGAAGTATTCTGTGACTCACAGCCTACTTCCCCTGCTTGTCACATACATAGCCTTTTTTTTTTATTATTATTTTTTTTTATCCTGGAGCAAAGATCACTCTTGTGCAGTTCTATAATTTCTTAATAACTGGCTTGCTTATAATAACCCATTGAATGGTTTGACAATCCATCACAGTCGACAGATTCCCATTCAAAACCACACATGTTAATATATAAATGCAGGGGGAACATGGGATTGCTGCCCACTCAGACCCTGAAAAACTTTGCCTGCTTTCATGAAAATACATACATTATCCTTTGCAGTACACTGATGTGTTGTTGCTTGGTTACATCTTTATATATTTCAAGGCTTTTTATGGAAAGTTGATGTGGAAAATTAGAGCATTCAGTACTGCTACGTATTGTTGAGTAACTACATCAGTTATTGTCATTTATGTGGATGCTATGAGGTTGCATCTCATTCTTAAAATGGTAGAAAGATTATTTCTGTTATGAGGTAGCAGGTTGCAGACCAAAAAGCAGCCACAGAGGCATAGATAGTAAGAATAAAGTGGAATGTTTTATGGCAGAAGAGTTGTAGATGAAGTGTGAATGTGTACCAGAAGTCCATTCTAAGGTAAGGCTGTGTTGGCTGGGGAAGACCGGAGTTCTCCTGCTGGGGCTGAGTTCAAAACGCACTGGTGGAGCTGCCCAGTGTTCAGACACTGGAGCAACAGCGAGGCAGAGGCGAGACAGTGGGAGCAGCAGGCGAGACGTCGACGGTGATCTCCGCGGATCGATGCAGGACTTGCAGGTCAGAGTTTACTGGTGACCTTGGTGGGCCGACACAGAATAGCAGGTGAGAGCAAACGGTGGGATCTCCGTGGATCTCCGCAGGACATCAGGTAAGTCTGAGGCAAGATGAGGGGACAGGTCAGGCAGACTGCAGGCACGCTGGCAGGTTGCTGAGGCAGGCAGACAAAAACAGAGGTCAGAACCAGATGAGGAAAAGTGAGGATCAAAACTTACGGCGGCAGTGGGCGGCAGTGGGCGGCACGGTACCAGGTGAGAAGACAGAACGAACTGACAATGCTGGAGTGCAGGACCAGAGTTGATATACTGCCAGAAGGTGATTAACTGGATTAACAGCAGCTGTGCTGGCTGATCAGGGGAGTGGAAGTGGGAGGTGTCTGGAGGCAGGCAGTGGAGAAATCCACACCCTCCAGACACAGACCAAAACATAAAGCACATCGCGGACAACAACAAAAAGAGGAATGCTAGAACACAGAAGGAGAGGATGATCGGGGGGAACAAAGGTAAAAACACAGGGTCAGACAGGGATCCTGACACTTTCAGCTTTTGCTTTTAGGTTAAAATCTCCTCTACTTGTGTCTGCGGTGTGGAACAGAGATTTAAAATGTTCAGCGAATGGGATACAGAGAGTCAGGATCCTCTCGGCAGTTGGTAATGTTCTGACCCCAATGTAAATCCATTAGTGCCATTTTGTTAATGAACTGATCTATGATTTACATTGTCAGTGGAGCTCGTTTCCTGCTGCCGCCTCTCGCAAAGTGCTGACAGAGCTTTTCTGTATTCGGCAGACCTTTTGTGTTATTGTGAGTAAGCTGATTTGTGTTATTCATCTTAAATCGGCAATCCAGTCTGTTTGCCAGTAGATAAGGTTGGGTCACTGCATACACAAGGAGAAGAAATACTTTGAGAGGAAAGTTTTATTACATAAAACCAATTAATGGCTTAATGTCTGGTCTGTGGTGTTTGCATATAGATATTGTGCTCACATACATAATTCATCATGCATAATAAAATTTTACTTACGCAGCACATGTTTACAACAATAGTTACAATGTATGTAAAAGGTTTTTCAAGCCATTACTTTTTTACAGTTTATTGAGTTACCATAAAAGTTAAAGAAATAATATTTCAATTAAAAAAAAATGTGTCTGTGAATCTATCTCTGAATGAGGAACACAATGGTGATTGAGGCTGTAGCTCACTGATGAAGGCCAATGCACTTGCAGTATTATGAAATGAAACAGCCAGGTGTCTGTGGTGATGTGTTTTCCATCATCCAGAAGAGGTTATGGCAGATAGGGTGGGCAGAGTTAATGTGACAGCCTCACTCTTCACTTCACCTGCGAGTGAAGCTCTGTGACTGCAAACCGAGTGATGTTACACAGGTGACACTATTTGACTCTCTGAGAAGTAAAGTCCTAAAACAACTGCATTTACTAGTCAGCACTTTCATAGTGGGCAAAATGGAGAATTTCCAAAATTGTAACTTTAAGAAAAAAAATAAATAAATAGAATCCACAGATTCTAAAAAAAATTTTTTTCTCTCTACATCTTTAAATCTATAAACAAAACAAATCCCTCTGAGCTTATTTGCTCAAGTGCTCACAAGGTGTGATGAGAAAAGGTAAGAGCTGCGAAACAACTGTGGCATAAAATGAACATTCTGAGGTTTAATGAGGCATAATGTTGCAGATGTATGTCTCCTGCTTGTGTGCCTACCTCAAAAGAACCTGCCGGGTTTTTGTGAAATGGGATTAACAAGTGGGAATATTTAAAAGGTAAATAAATATTGCAGAAAGCATTCACTAGGTTGTATGTTTCTTTTTTGAGCAAAAGCCTCAGAAACCTTACGATGCAAACACAGTCAACAAATTAAATGAGGGCAACTCCATCTAAAAAATACCAGGCATATATAAGTAACTGGAATAGACATTGCAACATCAATGCAATCTTTATACAAACCCATTTTTATCAAATATGAATCCTCTAACTCTGTCTTGTCAAGTGTCTTCATGCAGAAAGCAAAGCACATTGTCACCATGTTTCTGAAGCGAGTTTGCGAGAGAGTTTGCTCAGACTGTGTTTAGCAATGTAAACTATCTCGCCAGTAAACGTCTGGGTGTGGGAGTGTGTCTGTATGTGGGAGTTTAAATATGTGCGCCCTCTGGTCAAGGCCATGGAGAAATCAACATGTGCATGGACCAGCGCTCACAAAAACATCCTTAACTCAGGTGCTAATTTTGATCAAGCGATGAAATTTGTAACACTTACTAATTAGGGTTATAGCTTTCCACTGCTCCAGCGGTGCATTGTTTGTGCACAAGATGAGCAGCCTCTCAACTTATTGATCCACTCTTGCCATAAAAAAGGCCAGGTCAGAGTTGAACCAGGAAGTCGGTCTGCAAAATGTGGTGTCTATTTTTAATGGATAACTTTAGCTTGCCTTTGTTTTCTCGACCAAATACGACTGCTATACTGACTTCTAATGTTTGCCCCCTTTTTTTTTTTTTTTTTTAGATAATGCTGCATTTTGAACAGCCTAATGGCTGAACAGTGAGGAGGTTTGTCAGCAGAGAGCATCAAGTGTTGTGGTAGATCTGGAAGAACCTGATGGTCACTCTGACAGAGCTCCAGCATTGCTCTGTGAAGAGAGGAGAACCTTCCAGAAGGACAACCATCTCTGCACCAAGCAGGCCTGTATGGCAGAGTAGCCAGACGGAAGCCACTCCTCAGTAAAAGGCACATGACAGCCCACCTGGAGTTTGCCAAAAGGCACCTGAAGGACTGTCAGACCATGAGAAACTAAATTCTCTGGTCTGATGAACCAAAGATTGAACTCTTTGGCCTGACTGCCAAGCGTCATGTTTGGAGGAAACCAGGCACTGCTCATCACCTGGCCAATACCATCTCTATGGTGAAGCATGGTGGTGGCAGCATCATGCTGTGGGGATGTTTTTCAGCGGCAGGAACTGGGAGACTAGTCAGAATGGAGGGAAAGATGAATGCAGCAATGTACAGAGACATCCTTGATGAAAACCTTCTCCAGAGCGCTCTGGACCTCAGACTGGGGCGAAAGTTCATCTTCCAAAAGGACAACGACCCGAAGCACACAGCCAAGATAACAAAGGAGTGGCTTTGGGACAACTCTGTGAATGTCTTTGAGAGGCCCAGCCAGAGCCCAGACTTGAACCCGATTGAACATCTCTGGAGAGATCTGAAAATGGCTGTGCACCGACGCTCTCCATCCAACCTGATGGAGCTTGAGAGGTCCTGCAAAGAAGAACGGGAGAAACTGCCCAAGAATAGGTGTGCCAAGCTTATAGCATCATACTCAAAAAGACTTGAGGCTGTAATTGCTGCCAAAGGTGCTTCAACAAAGTATTGAGCAAAGACGGAATACTTATGTACGTGTTATATTTCCATTCTTTATTTTTAATAGATTTGCAAAAAATTTAAACAAACTTTTTTCACTTTGTCATTATGGGGTATTGTGTGTAGAATTTTGAGGGAAAAAAATAATTTAATCCATTTTGGAATAAGGCTGTAACATAACAAAATGTGGAAAAATTGAAGCGCTGTGAATAGTTTCCAAATGCACTGTACATTATTCCCCCCGCTTTGTTAACTTATTTATTTTCAAAAATATACTTTCTGAACGACAAGTACAAGCTCAGGGCCGATATCAATAATTCCAATTCTCCACTCTCCCAAGGCAGAGAGAGATTTCTTCGTTTCCATGTGATGTCCTCAGGTCAGATTTCCTGGGGTGTTTTTCATCGATTGTTTAGTTTTCACCCACAGAAACACTGCTAAAAGTTAATGATGTGTGCCTTGACTACCTACAACACAATTAATTATTTTTTGACCGTGGGTGGTGAGGTCACGGTGTGAAATAGCAGCACTCCAGTTTGTTTGAGTGATTTCACTAATAGACTGAGAGCGACGTGAATTGTATTATACATGTATATGATTGCTGTAGCGATTGCATAACTGAGACAGAGGAATCGGTGATGAGGGAGCATGGGAATCCTAACTAAATTTGGAGCTAATAGCAGATGCTCTGCTGTCTGGCAAATGTCTCCAGAGAAACCTGTCTAGGAAGGTAGAGATGCATGCTGTGATGGTGATTCAGCTTCCTATTTTCCCCTTTGCTGAGGCCTGCTGCCCTGTCTCTTCCAGCACCAGTTTACCTCCAGCTGCATCGCCATCATGTCTCCCCTCACACACTCCCAGCCAGACACAGTCAGACACGGCTCCATCTCGCCCGTCAGAGAACCTCAGGGATAAATGGTCCTGAGGGTTGACAATGGCTGTAATTTCATGAAGAGGGAGAGGAGCTGCGTATCTTTATCCGGCTAACCTGATTACAGGCCTTCTCTTTGCCTTTGTGAGCACAGTGTAATCTAAAAGCAACACCTGGGCCACTAGGCGATGCAAAATAGACGACATACCAAAGTACTGGCACACCCCCAAAATGAATTAAGGTGGGCCATTCAGGTCTGTCCTGACCTTGGATAGATGTGCATACTGGTTTGTGCTCTAGGAAAAACAAGCTGGATACAGTCTTTTATTGCAGAGCCACTGTGAGATATGTAATGTATGTTAATCCATCTGGGATTGGGAGGAGAGAGAGATTCTGAGGGGACAAAATGATGGTGTCAGGAGAGAACGTGAGAGGAAAGACGACAGGGAGAGACAGCAGCAGAAGAAAAGGAAACAGGTTCAAATGGGACACTGAGGCAGACCAGTGGAGGGAGAAAGTGACGTTGAAAAAAATGATAGAAAGGTGACAGAATCAGCCAGGTGGACACGTCCAACAGGGTAAAGATGGAAGGAGCCAGGATAGACAGATGGAAAGACAAGGGCACATTCACACTGCAGCTGAAAAGCACCCAATTCTGATTTTTGTCACATGACACATTTTAAAATTTTGTTGTTGTTGTTGTAGTGTGTGAGTGTGTGCATGGCATTAAGAATATACAGTAGTTAAATAATTATACCTCCATTTACTGTTGCTGTGGCTCCATAGGGGTAAAATAATGTTTGATGGAGCTCAATAAAAACAAAACCTACAGCAGATATTTTTGGTGGGACTCCAGTTATATCTGATTTTTGATACAACTGTATCAAAGCAGAAGACCAGACGAGGCAGAGGCAGGACAAGAAAAAGCTCCAAGCTACGGCCGATATACGAGGAGCAAAACCAAGAGGAACAAGTGATTAACATTTCTGGTATTCCACTTTCCCCCAGCCATGTCTCTGTTCTATCTAAAGGACTCACTTTTGCCCCCACAAACACTACAAGAGAGTTTCAAACAAAGGTGGATCTATTGAAGTTCCATCGTAACCTGCAACTGAAAGTTTGGTATTGTACTAACTCCAATCAAGCAGCCTCCCGCTCCTATGCTCCACAGGACACAAAAAGAACTGCAGACTCTGAATACTTTCTATAAAAAAAGTGACATATGAAGTGGACAAACTCTTTACATCCAAGAGAAAAGGAGATAACAACTTGACTAAAGAAGAGACAGAGGCTTTAAAAAATGTATGTCAACTAATGAAAACATAATTAAAAGAGCAGTAACAGTGTGGGGTAGAGATCAATACATCAAAGAGGCCATACGACAACTTGATAATCGTGATCATTATGGAACTTAACGAAATGCTCCTAAAGGCAAAATAAGAAGATTGGATTTCACAAAAAGAACATAACTTTTAGTGACTATTGATATAGAATCAATATATACTAACATTGATCATAAGGAGGGACTAAAGGCTTTATCCCATTTCTTGAAAAAGAGACAACTAGAACAGATGCCCCCTGCTGCCTTTATCTTGCAACTTTCAGAATGGACTTTAAATAATAATGCCTTCCTGTTTCAGAATACATTTTATAAACAGAAAAAAGGTACAGCAATGTTTTGCACCTAATTATTCCAATCTGTTTATGGGTCTTTGGGAAGAATGATTTGTGTATTCAGGCCTAAATGTTTATCTAGATATTATATGGTGGGGCAGATACAAACATGACATTCTTCTACTGTAGTCTGGGTCAGAGGTAGAACTTCTTCAGTCCCACTCATATTTAAACAGCACTAATAGCAACTTAAAGCTTAGTCTAGAGTTTTCTTTAACTGAAATACATTTGCTTGATTTAAAAGTTTTCGAAAGATGACAATGGCATCCTACAGTGGTGTGAAAAAGTGTTTGCCCCCTTCCTGATTTCCAATTTTTTTTTGCATGTCTGTCACACTTAAATGTTTCAGATCATCAAACAAATTTAAATATTAGTCAAAGATAACACAAGTAAACCCAAAATGCAGTTTTTAAATGAAGGTTTTTATTATTAAGGGAGAAAAAAAAAAATCCAAACCCACATGGCCTTGTGTGAAAAAGTGTTTGCCCCTCCTGTTAAAACACAACTTAACTGTGGTTTATCACACCTGAGTTCAATTTCTCTAGCCACACCCAGGCCTGATTACTGCCACACCTGTTCTCAATCAAGAAATCACTTAAATAGGACCTGCCTGACAAAGTGAAGTAGACCAAAAGATCCTCAAAAGATAGACATCATGCCGAGATCCAAAGAAATTCAGGAACAAATGAGAAAGAGAGTAATTGAGATCTATCAGTCTGGAAAAGGTTATAAAGCCATTTCTAAAGCTTTGGGACTCCAGAGAACCACAGTGAGAGCCATTATCCACAAATGGAGAAAACATGGAACAGTGGTGAACCTTCCCAGGAGTGGCTGGCCGACCAAAATTACCCCGAGAGCGCAGCGACGACTCATCCGAGAGGTCACAAAAGACCCCACAACAACATCCAAAGAACTGCAGGCCTCACTTGCCTCAGTTAAGATCAGTGTTCATGACTCCACCATAAGAAAGAAACTGGGTAAAAATGGCCTGCATGGCAGAGTTCCAAGACCAAAACCACCGCTGAGCAAAAAGAACATTAAGGCTCGTCTCATTTTTGCCAGAAAACATCTTGATGATCCCCAAGACTTTTGGGAAAATACTCTGTGGACTGACGAGACAAAAGATGAACTTTTTGGAAGGTGTGTGTCACGTTACATCTGGCGTAAAACTAACACCGCATTTCAGAAAAAGAACATCATACCAACAGTAAAATATGGTGGTGGTCGTGTGATGGTCTGGGGCTGTTTTGTTTCTTCAGGACCTGGAAGACTTGCTGTGATAAATGGAACCATGAATTCTACTGTCTACCAAAAAAATCCTGAAGGAGAATGTCCGACCATCTGTTCGTGACCTCAAGCTAAAGCGAACTTGGGTTCTGCAGCAGGACAATGATCCAAAACACACCAGCAAGTCCACCTCTGAATGGCTGAAGAAAAACAAAATGAAGACTTTGGAGTGGCCTAGTCAAAGTCCTGATCTGAATCCTATTGAGATGCTGTGGCATGACCTTAAAAAGGCGGTTCGTGCTCGAAAACCCTCCAATGCGGCTGAATTACAACAACTCTGCAAAGATTACCCCAAAGATGTGCAAAGACGACTGGGCCATAATTCCTCCACAGCACTGTAAAAGACTCATTGCAAGTTATCGCAAAGTGCTCAGGTCAAGTATACTTCGTAACACAATACAGCAGTGAAGCAAACAGAATCAAACAGATCATCACAAGAAACTGGGAGATATTGAAAAGTGACAGTTTCCTTCGAGAAGCACTTCCAGATATGATCTGCTTCAGAAGAGCCCCAACCCTGAATGACAAATTTGTAAAAAGTCATCTTGAACCTTGACAACAGAAAATGTGGTTGACCACAACAAGTCAACAAGTGTGGAAATTGTAATCATTGCTGTCATATGACCAATACCAACTGCTTTACTGACATAACATCAGGCCTAAAGTATACTATAAAGTAATTTATAAACTGCAATACATCTTATGTTGTTTACAGACTTGCATGTCCATCTGGCTGTTTCCACATCGGAAGAACAAAACGTAAACTGAAAGCCAGACTGGCTGAACATAAACATGCTATTAGAACTGGCAACCCACGATACCCAACAGCTTTACATTACAAAGAGGCTGACCACGGGAACTGTAATTCATTGTTGATAGCTAGTATTGAACATATTGAAAAGTCAGCGAGGGGCAGTGACAGGTTAAAAAGGCTCTTACAAAGAGAATCATTTTGTATCTACCCCGGTTTGAATGGAGAACTTTACAGCAATAAAACTGAGATAATAGGGTTACAGAAATGACTTAATGTCTGCTCCCTTCTTGAGTTGCTTTTACTTATTTCAGCATTTACCATTACACTTTAAGAGGCACTTGTTACAAGAGTGATATCACTGCATCTGATTGTGTAGGATTAGTAAAACGGATATGATGACGTTTGGCTGATGCGATACTACATGTCCTAGCGCTGATGTGACTCCAGAAACCAGGTGCGAGCAGTCAAGAGTGTGAACGTAGACACAAAGAGCTGAGCTGAGCACACCTATGGCTCTATAGTCACATCACTCAACTCACACAAGCCCTTCCTGTCTCCACCTATTGAGTGGGATAGCGAGAGGCGCCTGGGCTGCATCAGCAGCAGTGAGATCAGGTGGCTTTTCTTCCCAGGGCCAAGGCAATATGATCCTCTCCTGCCGTCCTTCCTCCCTCATCTTTTCCACAACTGATCAACATGCATGCTGTTGCACGCTGTCGCACGCTGTCCGCTTGACAGGCCGAGTGAAGGAAAGGATACTCTGTAATCTATGGCTGTCATGATGACTTTGAGGAGCCCAGTTGTTACCTCCCATTCCCTCTCACCTCACACTCGTTCCACACAGTCATAATCCTGAAGCTGTCAGTGAGCAGAGAGTTATTCTCTGAGCAGGGAGAGGGCATTTTGTCATAGAGATGAAAAGTAGGGAAAAAGAATGTGGGCAGCTGAGGCCTATAAACTTGTTTTATTACATTGCAGGGAGTCACTTCCGTGGAGCACATGCTTTTAATTAATGATACCCCCATCTGACCCTGTGCTACATTGTGTTGTACAGCCAACAGTCAGAGAGCTTCAAGCAGAGACCTGCCTGGCATTGCATAGACTTACTGTATGCATTCGTAAACTGAACAAATTAAGCATAATTTAAAGCTGTAATATTGGCCTATATTACTCTCAGTATGAGCATTCTGTTAGTCGTAGTAAGCTCTAATAACTTTCCAGGGTGAAAGCGTCTCCATTGTGGGAAAATAATAGTGTTTTATTTTAAAAGGCAAGTGCTGTGAAATTTGGGCTTTTGACCCTCATTCATATGATTTGTCTGATAGAACTCGATGCATTTTTCTCATTGTAACTGATTCCTGTTTGATTCCCTGGATGCTATCATTCTATATATGAACAGCACTTTATTATCACAAAATTATACTTTTAACAATGCATTGTGAATGTGTAACTGCTTGTCAGAGAGGATATGAAAAATACATGGGATTCAGGTGGGGAAAGTGCAGGCTAACATCAAAGCCATCACACAAAAGACAGGAAGACTGGCTCCATGAAAGATTGATGTGGCATTAAAAACTAAGATTAAAAAAGTATAGAGGAAAACAAAAAGGAATCTTTTATAATTGATCATAAAGAACAGAGGGGCTTCGCTTTCACAAGATAACTCCTGAAATATAGATTACTGGATTTGCGACCTGGAATGACCGTTGTGCTATACCTAGTCTGTCGCTCTCGACTGTGATGGTCCTTGATATTGGGTTATGTATTATGGATGCGCCAACACAAGGAAGTGGGAAGGGTTCCCTGCCCTCCGCTGTTTTATTAATCCTTCAACATTTGACCTCAGACCTTTGACTTGGGATCTTTTTGTAAGATATTTTGGACAGGTGGGACAAACAACCCAAAAGATGTGAGGAGTAAAATAACAAGTATTTGCTTTGAAGAAGTGTCAGAAGCAAAGGTCCTGTGCCTTGGAGCAGTACAGCAGACGCTTTGAAAACAATTAGGAAAGTCAGTCATTGAAAGGACGCACATGAGTCTCTGTTGGCATAAGACAGAGGATTTATTGCTGCAAGGGGCTTCCTTTAAAGTGTTCAGACAGTTTGGTGCCTGGTGTGTGAAATCTGTGATATCAATACTGAAATTAGACTCTCCCACTCACTCTCTCTCTCTCTCTCTCTCTCTCTCACATAAGCACACACACACACACACACACACACACACACACACACACACACACACACACACACACACACACACACACACACACACACACACACACACACACACACACACACACACACACACACACACACACACACACACACACAC
The DNA here is from genome assembly GCF_029030835.1 of Brachyistius frenatus. Lineage (NCBI taxonomy): Eukaryota > Metazoa > Chordata > Actinopteri > Embiotocidae > Brachyistius > Brachyistius frenatus. The sequence goes on from NW_027210603.1 coordinate 6,529,552, forward strand.
TGACAGATGTGGGTACTATAGAGAAGTACCTTGAACTTGAATTGCTTGCTCATTGGGCTTACCACAGTTTATTCTAGGCTTTTGTTGTAACTGCAAAACACAGAAGCAACTATTTCTCTGGTCAATATCTACAGGTTTTAAGAGTTTTGACCCTCATCATAGCAAAATGGCTCTTGGGATGGAATTGTGGGCCCTATTTTCATCAGCCTCATCAGAGTGCACTCAAGCGAAGGTGTTCTGGGCAAGTATATGTGCCAAACGTGGTTGGTATTTTGGTGAAGGCACGAATCTGGCGCAGTGCGGCACGGTAGTGAAGTAGGAAGAATAGATAATTAGGTGTGTCACAGCCGACTTCAGTTATGGCCAATCAAATCAGCTCCTCTCGTTCCCTTCAAGACTACTGTGGCAAAGTGGACTGTCACTATGTTATGAACGAAGAAGAAGCAGACTGGTTACTGCTGCATGACACGCGGCAAACTGCCTGATTCACATCCAGTGTAATGTAATAGATAAAAGTCCACTTAATTTTTTTACATGATTTACTGAATTGGAAAGTTGCAATCACCAAAAAAAAGTGTTTAAATTATTTTAGGTAAGTGTGTTTAAATATGTAGGATATCCACCAAACGGGTCTGTGGCATTTTGTACAGGTCTGTTCATGTGCGCTTGCCCACTGAAGCCACAATAATAGCTTCTCCACACTTAGCCCTAGTCTGAGCTGGCAGATGCACAGGCGCAAGTTGACCATACAATTGCACTGCACTGGCGAATGCTCAGCGATACAACCGCCGAGATGGATGGATGGCACAACAGGGTTCACCTTGGTCTGCGAAAATTGCAAATTGGCGCAAGCGTGGACAAAGGCCCATTGCGCCGCACCAAAATACCACTGTGCCTGGATTTACGTTGCATTTGCACTGGGCTGGCTACAAAATTAGAATGGATTCCCACAAAACCTTTGTATAGACATTCATGTTTCAGAGATGAATCATATCGACTGTGACGATCCTGTGATTTTCATTTAACACCAAAAATGGGTCAATATTTTTTCTTATTCAGGGAAAATCTAAACATCTAAACAAACTTTTCTTTAGATGTGTGTTTCCCAGATGAAAAATCCTTGTAATTTTGGGGATCCTCTGACCTTGTGAAGTACAGCTTTGTAGAGCTGCTAGCATTTCTACAGATTCTTAGCCTTGTTTAATGCTGCCCTAATGACTAATAGGGACCTTAGTTCTCTATTGCCACTGAGGAAATCCTATCTAAAAGATCACAATTTGTAACACTACTCCGCCACTACTATACGACTGATTTTATTTTTGTTCTATTATTAAAGTCTTCAAATTATCTATGCATTTTCATTTTCTAAATGTATATTAGATTTTTTTTTTGAGGCACTTTGGCAAAAAAAAAAAAAAATTGAATTTAAAAGTGCACTAGAAATAATTAAAAAAGTGCTGGCTGTTTAAATTCAATTTTTAAGATTATTAGCTACAAAGGATTCAGCCTGAGGACCAGACATATAGAGGAGCATCTATACTAACTATTTATATACTTGTTCACGGTATTGACAAAATTGCATTTTTAAATGTCATGATTTAGGTTCCTGGACCATGTCATATGACAGCTAGGCTGGAAATACATGATTACATGATTAGTGTGTCTACACAAGTTGCCATCATACTGTGTAAATGTAAACCCCCTTGAGGGTGGAATTATTTATGTTAATACAAACTTTTTAATTCCATCAGATTATACATAGGGGGAGATAGAAGAGCAGTTAGTTAGCAGCCAAAGTTGAACTGCAGATCATTTATTTTTAATGAGCTCATGGTAAGATCACACATTGAAAAGGACTAAACATCTCTGGGATATTTTGTTCCTCTAAAAGCCACAAATGAAATGAACAAATGTTTAGGGTTATGGAGTAAACAGCAGTGGTGGGAGTGAGGGAGGTTCGGCTGCGTGTGACCTTTAGATGGTTTTTATATCAAACAACAGGGGTTCTGTTCATGTGGGGCTTTTTCCATTGGCAGGGTTTTACAGCAGAATGTGTTTGAAAGCATATAAAAACACAAAACTTAAGATACATGTTTCAAATCTTGTTTTCGTCTCATTCTGTATGTTTAAACATGCAGAAAGCCTGCATGTTTAAACATACAGGCATCATAGACACCATGTCCTGAGAGAATATACAGGGAATTTAGTTTGATTTCAGTACTTTTTTTTTTTTTTTTTTTATTTTTTTTTTACCACTGGTAGGTCTAAAAAAAAAAAATGTAAGGAAATATGTTGCGTTGTAAAAACCTTTAACCAGTGCAGTGTAGTTCTAAAGCTCAAAGGCTTTGCATACAGAGAAATGCCCCTGTTCAAGCCATTCCTTCCACTCATTTTATTTTAAATGTCAGCAGTGTGAGCATGTGTGCTTGTGCGAGTGTGTGTAAGACTTCAGAAAAGTGTCCTCAAGATAAAGACATGGCTGTGTTTAATTATTGAAATCCAGGTGTAGCTGCTTAATGGCACATTTAGGAAGCAAATGCAAAGTAATTTCCTCTTTCAACATTTTCTTTACTTAAAAACAGAGTTACTGCAGCTTGTTTTAACAGCAATGGACATGTGAATCCTGAATCTATATGGTAGGCCTATATAATTATAGGTTGTAACTTATAAGGATAAACTTTTTACCTAAAATATATCCCCTGGAAATTTCAAAGATGCCATGGGCTTTTTAAGTAAATGTAATGTAAAATCAGGGATTATATTTTGACTGTAAACATCATCATGTACCCTGTGAAAAATAAAATGATGAAACACTGACAAAGATTTTAGGGGATTTGCTTTTAAAAGTTTTTTTTTTCTTATGTTAAGGCCTTATCTTTCTCCAGCTTAGAATATTTTCCTCTGTTAATGTTTTCTAAATTAAAGTAACTACAAGCTGTTCAATGTATCCACCTGAAATTATTGTTGTAATTATTGGTGGATTGTGTAGCAATAAAACACAATTCACATTGAAGGTATCAAGATTCACTTTTGTTAAATCCACAGATTGTATACAAAAACGGACGTAGTCTGAAAAGTGAACTAATGCGCAAATGCGTTGAAGTGCAATAACACAGGGGGCCCCTAAATAATGGCTCCAAAAAAACCTCTGGCTCCAAAGGACTTCTATTAAAAAGTGTCTAAGTTAAAACAAAAGACTGGTATAACATGTTTTTTTTTTTTTTTTTTAAATCAAAGTTTTGATCAATACTAGTCTAACAATTTGTATTATTATTATATTTTTAGATTAGATTAGATCGAGACGATGAAATACCAATTGGTGTCTAATTAGAAGTGAAAGCTATATTGTGCAAATGTATGTATGTATGTTTGAACATTTGTATTTATTATTACTTTCTTTTGATTACGAATAAATGTATGCTGTAAGCAACAAGGTTATTCTATAGTCAACATATCTGAATATCTAGAGCATATAATTGTAATGCTTTGTCATATTCAGGCGCTTTGTGATTACTCTGTCCAAGATGAAACAATTTTAAACAGTTGCTCAGCCACTGGGCTTGTAAATTCTCTATCAGCATGAGCAAAAATGTCTAACCTTTTAAACAAAGGCTCTCCTGCTCTGCCTCAGGCTACGCTTGCCAGTTTGCTTTCTTGTCAAGGCAGAAAGGAAATGTACATAAGAGAGAAGTGTGCAGAGATAAAGAAGAAGAACATTGGTGACAAGTGAAAACTCTGACAGACAGACGTTGAGTAGCTGATAGCATTCTATTTACATGACTTGAATACACATTTACACATCAAACGCTTTCTCAGTTTATTTAAAAGGCATGTGTTTTCATAAAATGCCTTCAGTTGCCAACAGAAAAGGAAATAAAATCAGGAATCCTGTCTTGTATGTATATTTGCTCACAGAACATTCTCAACCAAATGTGCCCACTAATATGCAGAGAAATATATGCACACAGACACAATCAGCTAGACTTGAGAACAGACAAACAAATATTTAGCTTTGGTACCTTTATTGGGGTTTATTCCAAATTCTATGCAAGACTATGATCTTTTGATTGGAGTACATGGTTTCTTGATTTTGTGTTTAGGTTATGTAAAGCATTTTACAAAAACCTGTCCTCACACACAGATGGTCCCTGCTTACGCTCATATTTACTCTTCTCTTGCTCAAAACTGTGCGCGCACAAGGGCTGTCACTTTTTATTTGAGACTCAAACATTTGTTCGAATGTCATAAACATTTGAACTGTAACGACCTATTTGAATTTAAAAATGTGTCTATATGCGAGCAGATCGTTTGAAATGGTTTACCTTGTCATCCAATAGAGGCCGCTCTGACAATTCATTATCAGCTTGACTTATTGATCCTATTTGACCCGTTATGATTATTAGTTGTTAATCAGACGAACGCAAAATAAAAGACAACAAAATATGAGAAGCACTGTGTATAAGTATTTTGTGTTCTACACCCAAGATGTGCAACAAAGAACTTGCTGTTTGTTGAAGTTGACACCCAAGTGAGGCAGCAGAGACATCTCAGATCAGCAAAGCAACTCTAAGTGCACAGCCTCATCTGATTGTCTATTATGCAGGCTTCAGCTTCAGGAGGCTTTGACTTTGACTGTCACTGAATGAGTGAAAAGTGCAATATAAAAGTGTTATTGTTATGTGTTTAATGCGACGGTTAAAAATCTGATTGCTGGAAAATGTTGTTAAAGTAAAGTTAAAAATAGAATGACAAAAATAATATAATATTTTTTGAAAGGCATGTGGTGGGGGGGGGAATAATTTTTTTGTGTCATTTTATATTCATTCGAATTAAATTTTCGGGAAAAAGTGACAGCCCTAGCACACTCAGGGCCAGCTCCAGTCACTTTGGTGCACTAGCTGATATTAGGCTCTGTCAAGAAGCTATTGTAACATCATTACCAAGCATGAGCTTTATTGCTACTTGGCTAACTAGTTAGCCTTATGCTACAACTGAAATGTCTACACACAAAACTGTATTTTATGTTGACATCAGATGACGTACCTCTTTTCCTCCTCTTTTCTCTGTTTTCTGCCTTAACCAGCAGAAGGCTTGGACCTTTTCTTATACAAAAATTGGAGCAAATAATTTAAATAATGACATCTCATCACACCAAAACTAATTCAATATTATTTACTCAAATTCTAATCTCATGACACAACAAAATTATGCAAATTACTGTATAGCTGAACTTGCCCTTTATATGTTTTCATCCAAATAGCCTGCTGACAGTTCTGATTGAATGCCAATAATGTTTATGTTGTTTGCCAATGCTTTTCTGGGCAGTTTTGGTGCCACCTTCAGGATGATGTCCAAGGCTGCTGCCTGTACTTGCACTGCACACATATGTTGACGCTTTCCCAGATTTTGTGTATCTATCTTATGCCTGTCCCTTGCAGTCAGGCTGCTTCTGTTGCTTGTGAAATATCTGCTCTTGCTCTCAGATGTCTTTATAGCGCTGACCAATGAAACTATCACTGCAATGATAGGAGTGTATTTGCTTTACCTCTTAGACTGGGCTGTAACTCTTTCATTAATCAGGTTCATCAACTCTGCACCCTTCAGATTTTTATCATATTTCAGTGTTTAGGAATGGGATAAAAAAGTGCAGAGGTCAAAATTAACCGGCAAACATACTTAAAAAAACAAACAAACAAAAAATATAGGTTTCAAAAGCTCTGACATTTAAAAAAACAACAACTGTGATTTACATCACAGTGGGGTGTTGGGTGGGGTGTTGTATATATTGAATAATCTTTTTTTATGATATTCCAGTTGTACAACGATAAGTCGGTTTCTGATAAGTTTTGTTTTAAATACTCTAAATACTATGCAATTTATTCCAATCTCAGCTGGTGTTATGGTTTGATTAATCCAGCTTGAAATAGAAAAAAAAATCATACCTTATGTGCCTTAGGAATGCATTGTGCAACAGAGCTCACATATCTTCTCAAAATACCCTAGAACTAGAACAAACCGGTGAGGACGGTGCAACTTGGCGTTTAGTTACTTTTTAAACACATTAACACGTTTCAAATGTACATGGTAGTACAGTTGAGGACACATTCCATGACACATTTGTTCAATAAATAATACATTTTGTCATGTTAATTAATGCAACTACACAAGTGTTACTAATGATTTTTAGCAAATTGAAATCCAGCAAACTGCAGCTTCTCTGCTTCCAGAGAACCAACTGGGAGCACTCTTTTGAATTCAAAGCCCTAAATTCTGCAAACAGACTGATAACTAGGAGAAAACAACATACTGTATATTGTCATCCTACACCAGGTGTACACACAGTGTGGCCAGGTGTCCCACTTTATGGGGGACTGCACAGCATTTTTATGCCGTGTCCCACGTCCCACATATTGAGACGATGTCCCACGCTTTTATTGGCTCAAGTTACTGATGAAACTGATAGCTTATCTTTTATACATCAAGTAACCGAAAAGACACACACACACACACACACACACACACACACACACACACACACACACACACACACACACACACACACACACACACACACACACACACACACACACACACACACACACACACACACAGGAAAAACAGAAAAGTAGACTACTAAAAACCGGTTCCAGTGGGAACCAATGAAAGCAAAAATAAAAAAATAAAAAAATAAGTCTAACTATATTAATCATTTTATCCAAAATATACTAAAATGAGGTTCATTGGAAATAAAAAGTTTAGTGAGAGTGAATATGTTCCAGCTGTTTGTACAGTTTGACTTTCATACATACTCAGACATTGATATCTAGAGCGAACATGTAAAGCCTGCATCTACTCATCTTTTAAGGTTCAGAGTTTCACACCTTTCACCATCTACTACTTCTACAACTGTACTTCTAACTGGGTTAAGACGGTAGAAGGACATTCTCTGAGTTTTTTTTTGCTGTGTTTGCAGAGTTATCTATCAAATTCACGTTGTTAAGAAAAACAGTACAAATGAGTCTCTATGAATGTGTGGAGTAAAAAGAAAAGTACCAAACTGTGGATACATCGAAAGACAAAGATCATTCCCAGAAAGATGAGGAAACAGTAGCTGAAATAACTCCTGCTGACCATACTATGCAACATCCTGACCATACAGGTCAGCAGACTGTGGTGGTGAGCTGGCACCACAGAAAACCATTTACAATGAAGCTCCACCTTCCTTTTGTTCTTACTGTGTTTACTTCAAGTGGAAGTTTGGAAAGTTGTATTCAAATGAAATACATTTGTTTAGTTCTTCACATGCCAGCCTGACATAACATTCAATTCTATTGTTTGTTGATTTAAAATTGGATGGACATATCAGAATTTAAGATTATCTCTCAGCATTGGTAGCATGTCCCACTTTGTCCCACACAAACATACTCTTTGTCCTACATTTGGTTTGTTGAGATCTGCTCACTCATGTACACATGTCATTGGATAATAGGTTGAACAAGGTTTAAAGTCTGTTGTGTCCTGAGTCCAGGGCTAGGGGTTTTTAAAGTCTGTTGGATCCTGAGTCCAGGGCTAGGAGTTTTTAAAGTCTGTTGGATCCTGAGTCCAGGGGTAGGAATTTTTAAAGTCTGTTGGATCCTGAGTCCAGGGGTGGGAGTTTTTAAAGTCTGTGGTTCAAGTGCCTCACCCATAACATCACGTCAGAAACAAAAGAATACACAGTTGATTTTTCTTGAAGTTGCAAAGATAAAAATACAAAAAGACAAGACACAGTGGTGTTAAAATGTTAGTGTCTTTGCACAATTAAAGGCTGTAAATTAATCAGTGCCCTCCATTTCTTTTTTGTTGTCTGGACATTTTTTGGATGGGTTAGTTTGCTTTTTCAGTATGATACAAGTATAATGTGTATCATTCTCATTGGCTTACTGTGAAAAATTACCTGGATTTATTGCTGTAAAGGTCAAATAACTTTAAAAAAAAATACATTTTATTACATGATTTTGATTTGTAAAAACACACCATTTTATAATAGAGTGCATTTTTATTGTAATACTGTAGGTTTGTAACCTTTATGTATCTTTCAGCTTTCTGATATTGATTCACTTGTGAGACAAAATTGTTTGGGCAAAGCATTTTTTAGTTGTTGAAGTGTGTAAGATTGTTTAGTAGCATGATGTTCCGCTTGAAAAAAAAAAGCCTAGACAGTGTAATACGGTCAGAATTACGGTTATTCAAATACACCGTTGTACATTCAGGTTGTTCGAGGTTGGCAAAAGTAACCCCAATTTAGCCAGAGGGAATAACAAGCTTTCATTCGTTGTATGCATGACCTCTTATTTGTTATAGAAAGATCAATCGGTTGTCAGTGAAGCCAAGCTGCTGATATAAATGCATGGGCTTCTACAGTAAACAAAAATAATCCAATATAATGTGTGTCAATGCAAGGAATCCTCTCTGACTTTTTGCAGATGCCCTTAATTTTCAGCCTTGTACAAAAGGAGCGCACCAAAACCTGCTGAGATAATGTTCTCCGTGCACATGGCTTGTCTCAAATCATGGGAGAAAAAAAATCGTTGTGACTAACTACAGATCCATCTTCTGATGGTATTCATGTACGTTAGTTACAGGAAAACATGCCTGGCAGCCATCGATCCTGAGTCAGTGGACCCGGAGGCAGAAATGTCTATTGTATTTCACCAAAACAGCCCTTTCATCTCACTTACAGTATTGACAGGAGATAGGAAGAGAGAATGAGCAGTAGAAGGAGACAGTCAGTGAACCACTTACTCTAGCCTAATTTTACCCTGATCACTGTATCTACATTCTCCCTGAGCACATCTGCATTCAAGTGGATATTATATGTGACTGCCCCTGCATGTGAATATTAGAAAATTGTCCCACCACAATTCATTTGCACAAAAGATAAAACATTTTTGGTTGTGACAGCCTTATATAAAACACGGAGAAGGAGCACAAGAGAGAGCAAACAGAGGTTTTATTGCAACACATCCAAATATATCCAGGCGAAGTGTTACCAAATATGCAGGACCTATTTATGTCAGTGAGCATCAGTGCATCCCACTTACAGACAGAAAGTGCTGCTTCGACTCCTCAGCATAGCCTGCATGTCACATACATAGAGGAGACAGGCACATTGTTTAGAGAGCTGCACCCACCTTTTAACCCAGATTATGTGGCTAAATTACACCCCTAAACAGGATCTCCATTTCCAAGGCCTGTAGACACAATGTGTAATGACCAACTCAAATGACCCATGACTGAGTTAGGAGGAAACAGGCCCCCAGGGCAGGCAATAATCTACTGAGTAGTCCTTATAATTTGATGTGTTCAATTATTTTCCCCTCAGTATAGTGATGACTATAGGGAAGTGAAAGTCAAGTTTAGTAAGAGTTCCAACTTCTATGTATAATATGGTAGAAAAGTTTGGTGTTATCACATTGTGCTTAAAGATAGTGAGGTGTCTTTGAAGGGAGAAGGGAGTGAGGGGGAGGGAACAGTGAGATCGGGAGGTGGAATTTGGGGAAAATGGAGATTGTGCAGCATGGAAACTCTCTATGGTTCTTCACAGGTGTGAAAGAGGTGTGCAACACAGAGGCATCAGGCTGTGCTGCTCGATGCTAACCGCTGTTGGCAAAAAGGGGGCTTGACTCCTCCCATTTAGGCTCCGGGGCTGGGGGGCTTCCCAGGAGGCAGCCACTGATTGAAATGGAAATTCAGGAAGTAATGCTTTCAGGAGGAGGAAGTGTCTCGCTCTGCCTGCCAGTCAGTCGGTCTGTAATCCTGCGGTGCTTTATTACTGTCACTTTCTGCTCGCATTAACCCATAATCATTCATGGCACATAATCACTTCCAGTGTGTTCATCTCTGAAATCCACATGCAAGCTCCAAAATTTAGAGGCTTGAAGAGAATTTCCCACAGATTTCTTAAACTTCATATCTGGAGAACTGCTAGTTTCCTTTGGCAAACTCTTCAAAAAAACAACTGAAAACTGGTGAAAAGAGCAAGTGTGTCATGGCTCCCCATGTTGGGCAAATGGATCAATTTCATTTGAACACAGTTTAACAGTACAATTTCAGCGATTTTTTTTTTTTTTTTTTTTTTTTTTGATCCATCAAAGCAACTGTAATCCTCCTCTAGCCAGCCTCAGAAAAAAACACCTATAAATGTTTACAACATTCAGTTATTGAAAACTATAAACATAATACATTGTTGATGCTAATAAGTATTGACTCATTGTCTGTCAAGCTCATCAAAAACCTTTCCTATACAGTACTTATGTTAATGTGTTTTAATGGCTAAATGCAAATTACACATATCAGAAACAAATATCAATATACAAATATCAGAAAAGGCACCGTAGCTGTTTTCCTGCATGCTTCTGTCTGTGGTGCTGTTAAAAGGAAATACATCAACATATTTAAATCTTTGATTTATGCAGTCACAACTCTTCACAGAACAAAGCAGCCCTTGGCTGGCAAGGGTGCAACCTCAATACAATGTGTTCAGTGTGTATGTGTATGTGTGTGTGTGTGTGTGTGTGTGTGTGTGTGTGTGTGTGTGTGTGTGTGTGTGTGTGTGTGTGTGTGTGTGTGTGTGTGTGTGTGTGTGTGTGTGTGTGTGTGTGTGTGTGTGTTTGAAAAGGTCATTACTGATGGGCACGGACCCCTATGGTCAAAACGCCGATATCTCTTCATAAGGGCAAACAGGTCTGAGGCGGTCCCTGCTGTGCCTCTCTGTCAAACCCTGGTGTGTGTCACTTTCCAGACAATACCAAACAAAATCACTCATGTCGCTTAGCATCTACTCTGTTATAAAAGACCTGCAGCCTTAAAGAGGAGAGGAAAAGGGTAACTTATATGCAAAGTCTGTGGGGTAGGGGGTGTTTGGTTCAGAAGAGAACAATATCGCTCTCTGTTTGCAGAGATGTAGTGGGCATACTGAGCAGGTGAAGTTAGGAGAAGAGGCGGGCACAGGTCGGTGCTACCTCGTTGATGTAGTTTTAGTAATTTATAGCAGAAACAAGATATTGACACCGTTGCTACCAATTCTGTGAGTCTGTGCTTATGCACAAAGGAGCTCTGAGCAAAATGCATGTATCAGGGTGGCAACACACTAACAAAAACAATGCTAAATGAGGATTTTAAGCAGGTATGATTTTTTTTCCATGTTCACCATGTCATGAGTATTGATGTGCTAGCTTTGTCAATCAGCTCTAAACACAAAGTGCATCTGAGGGTGACAAAACTGCCTTAACTTTTGATGGTAATGGTCATAAACCAACGTAACAAACAAACTAAAAATCTTTAATTGCCTATCTTGAGGGCATTTATACCTCTTAGATGGCGCTGGTAGAGATGACAGGAAATGAGAAAGAGAGGAAGAAAAGGAGAGATGCCACAAAGGTCACCAGTTGGATTGGGCACGCAGAGCTTAACCCAGAAGCTACTGGGCCTCAAAAGAAATGAAAATTTTGACCTGACTCCAGACAGAGGTGGGTAATAATGAGCTCCATTTACTGCATTACATACTTCTATAACCTTTTGATTAAATTGCACTTGTTGGCCTGTGTGTGTCTTTGTATGAAATGTCATCAATCATGTAGCCAGATGAGAGGAGACACAAAAGGATGGTCTTTCTCATGATATATAGGAGACAACAATATAAGTATAATGAAAAAGATAATAATAAAATATAATGATTATAACATGGAACATTCAGATGGGAATTTTGTGATCATACCTATGAGATACAAAACTATTGTTGATGATGTAATATCTAATAATTATATATAATAACCATTGGTGGATCTCTGTGGTTGAGATGTCACTCATATTCACATCAAAAAGACAAGGTCAAAACCTTATATATGGCTGGACTCTGTATGAAACGCTAGAGGGCTTTTAATTTAAAACAAGGGCTTTTAATTTGAACAGGAAGTCACAGCATTCACCAGTGGTGTAACTGTATCAGTAAATCAGTCCTGCTGTTACAGTCCAGGCAAACAAAACAAAAAAAGGAGTAGTCAAAGGCAGTATTTTGTCAGTATTTTTTCTTACTAAGTTACTCGCTGTTATTTCAGTAGTTTTATACTCGAATGCAAGTAATTAGTTTAATGACTACTTTTACTTCTATTTGGATACCTATTTTATACAGTACCTTTACCTAAGTACAGTTTTTGGTTGCTCGACCCACCTCTCATTATGAAAGTATATAAAGTCATTCTAATTGTTCCTGATGGGGAGATGATTGTGTGCTAATAGTTACTTTATTGAATTTTTGAAGGCAATTCATCAGACAATTTCTTTCTGGAAACGCCAATGATTTACTACGGTAACAACATGGCCGCCTCTACAGCCATACAGCCTGCTTCGTAAAAATGATTTGTGCACCTCGGTTAAAACCAGCTAAGATATCCTCTGTAGTTTCAACATCAGATTTTGTAACTGTAAATTAACATGTAGTTCAGCTCTTCTACTGGCTGAAATACAGTCATTAAATTGCTGATATAAATGTGGTAAAATGTAACCTTCAAGTCCAAAGAATGCTCAGACCTTTCTGACATTACTTCACATGCAAATCCCAAAATCCATACTTGCTGGGTTAAGATGGACAGTGGAAACCGACAATAACAAAATAATAATTGAGAAGAAGAATGCTCAAACTGCAAAAGACCAGAGGTGGCATGAAAACCCAAAAATGCAATGTGGCTATGCTTAGTAATGTGAAGAGGAGGTGTTTGCTGTGACCTTGAATACAGTTCCACTGATATTTACAGCTCTGACTTATTGGATCACCGTTTTGCTGGATTCTCTGAATTTCCTTTTGAATCGAAAGTGACAGTTCATGAAGACGCCAGCTGTTAATGTCGGCTATCATGTTGTTCCTGTTTCAGTTATTGCTGCTGTGGATGCTGCAACTTTTACTTCTGTTTTTGCTCATTATGGAGAAGATAATGATGATGCTGATTAATGATGTAGTTGCTAACTGGGGTGGTGACAGTGATGGTAATAGTGACAATAACGACTTTCAATCCTAAACACTCTGATAATATGACAATAACATGGTTACTGATTCAATTAACAATCTGTAACATTTATATATCAGGAAATGTTTACTTGATGCCTAATTGATGACAAATACACAAGATGGTAATTAAATATATAAACAACACAATTATCCATTTAAATATTATGGTATCAACAGTGCTAGTTTTATTTAGAATAAATGCAGATACTGCTTGAACCATAATGGGGAAAAAAATAAAGCAATTCCACCTGCAGAAACTTGCAAAGGCTGTTTGATTGACAAGTTCCCTCCCTGTTGCTGTGATGTTCAGCAAAAACATCATAGCAACAGTTTCACCCTCATGACAAAAGAGAAAGAAATCTTAAATGTCAGATGACCACCGTAGGTTTTATTCTCTGTAAGCAGCGCAGATATTTTTATGATTTTAATACAAGTTTAGCACATGCTAATATAGGGTCCTAGTTTTATTTTTGAAGCTAGTATGATCACCAAGGAGGCTGTGACACCAAGAGCTCACATAACTGATGTGATGTCAGAGTACAACAAAATTAATTAGTAAAAAGGCTAAAAGTGGGTTGATGGTGAGATCAACCTGAAGTACAGAGGCAGAAGGGCAGGTCGGGGTACAGATATCGCACCCAAAGAAGAATGAGACAAGGCAGTGGTGACGGGAGGGCTGAGGGATAAGAAAATCAGCATTTCAATTACATGAAAGCAATTGTTTTTTATCTTGAGTGCAAGTTAATGAAACTAATTAGTCTTTGCGGCATGAACCCCTCTGGCACGTCAGATAATCGCCAGAGGCTTAGATAGTGCCAGTCAATTTTTAGCTTACTGCAGTATGGGGGGAAAACAAACAGGTCCTTATCTCTGCAGCAGACATTACACCTGGGGTTTACATCAACTTCAAGACCTCCTTTCACCTTTTCAGGTTACTTACTGGCAATTTAAATGAGGCATCCACAACATAACATTTCTTTAACTACAAGCCTTAGGGTCTTTAGAACAATTTCATTAGCATTTGATCGGGAAATTAGGAAATTAGAATATCTATCTGGAATACTATATAACAGCCCTTACGAAGCCTAGACCTCTATCTGCATTACAAAAGCGTATGCATTTGATGGATTGCTATGCAGCATAGGTAGACAAAGACACACTACAATGTGTGAATTAAGAACTTCACCAATAGCTAGAACTACCCTGTAGTGAAGACACCTGCAGTGGGCTTGCTTGCGTGACTCATGGTGTCTGCGAAGACAGTGAATCAAAATCAGACAAGGCTGTAGTGCTGCGAAGGAGACAGCATTCACATCACACATAAGGATAGACATGTTATGCTCAGGCTTTATCTTAGAATCCTTTGAAAAATGTACAAGACAATTGTCAGTTTAATATCTTAAGATTTCAGGTGCAGCCCATTGAAAAAGTGTGTATTCACACTGGGAAGGTCACGCTGACGGGGATGTAAAGACTGCACACAAGGCTAGAGTGTTCCATCTTAGCTAAGCAGAAATCCACAGTTTAACCACGAGGCCTGTGAAGATGGTGTTCGGTCATGTAACTGGCCATGAGAGCAACACAGAGAAAAGAGAGTGCAGTGGGAGCTGTCCATGATGCTGAACTCAGAGAGCAACAGCCCTAGCAGTTGGTGCAGCGCTGTCCATGGTGCTGAACGATTCTACACAGAAGTCTTTTCACTGACATCTAACATGAACTTTACTTTATAGCATATTCATAAAACCAGCTGCATGGGAGATTCATGAATAATTAATATCCTTTCTTTTAACCGGAGTTCATCTGAATGGTTATCTGTGAGTTTCAATGTGACTGTTTAATAAACATGTTAAATATACTCTGTCCAAATATTTTATGCATTCAGCCTAATCTTAAAATGATGCTCGCAGAGAACTTGCTAAAGGCTAAGAACAGGCACCAAAAAAAGATGCCAAATGATCTAAGGAGATTTAGAATTTGACTGCAAAGGTCAGAACTTTGTGGAGTTGCTGCGATAGATTGCTCACACATTGATCTGACAGAGCATCACCTTGTGTTTCTTGTTTTAATACTAATTATTGATTGACTGACCTTTGTGTATATAAATGTACACTTTCCTTAATGTGGCCAGCAATGGATTACTTCCACTTATATCTGTTTGTCAAAGCTCTTAGAACTCCCGTATTGTCAATCAATAGTCAGAACTCCATGGGGATATTTCGATCCACATCAGAAAGTAATGAAAACCAGTGTTAGCTGCATTGGCCTCAGTCATATTGTGGAGTGAATGCAGAAAATAGCTGGGCTGTGCACGGCCTTTATATTATAAAAACATTAGCTATTGCAAGTTTCAGTTCTTTCTCATAGAGAGAGGTTTGGGCAATAGGAGAAAACTTGTATTATGATAAATTTTACATAATAAATTATGTATAGCAATGAAGACAATATTATGCCTAAAATATTAATAATATAATCATAATAAGCCTGTATCTCTAAAGTTTTGAGGTTGATTCATGACTAGTACAGCAGTTCCTTTTAAAATGTCCTGCTCTGATTAAACACACAAACGAAGCTCAATTACAACTGATAAAAAAAAGAAGTTCCACATAAAAACTGACAAAGGAAAGTTAGTGAGGATATTTGGCTCTTGTACCCAGAGCACGGGAACCCAGAATCTAGAGGGAGAGAGAAGTTGGATGGTGAAGTACAGAGGCTCCAACTAGGTCAGACCTATTCCTGGTCTCCCACCATATGCTGAAAGGTGCTCCAGTATACTGGCGGATGTGAGTGGAAGAATATCAATGTAGCTGCAAATTCATCAGCTGGCACTGAGGGTATACAAACCTCGGGGTGTTTGTTGCAGCCAGGGTCCAGCAGCTGGTTGGCCATCCAGCGCTGTTACACTGAGCATTGCTAAAACCCAGTCTCACAAAATAGAGAAAGAGAGCCAGCATTCATTTACCACTGGCAAGCAGATGTATCCATTCTTTGAAGCTGCTGATTAACTACAACATGCTAGCTCAGTCAGTATTGCAAAAGGTTACACCAAGGTAAAAGTATCAGCAACATCTAGTAAAATCTCTGAAATCTATACATGATTAAAATATAATCTCTGGGCTTGATTCATGTTAAAATCTAACATTAACCTAAAACCCCTGCTGCTGCTCCTGCACATCCAGACCTAAACAAATTATGGATCAGATAAAATTGGATAAATCTACATATTATATTGTTGAGCCTAAAGCCACAATGTGAACTACAACTTGGCTGCCTACAGATGGCAAGGAGAGGCGTATTCACAGTCTATAATGTACAGTACATTGCCTTTTCTTACTTCAATTTGAGAGCAACAATATAAGTTGTGACTTCTGTGTCCGTGAGACATCATTACTGACACAATGAACACAACACTGGCTTATTATTCATGTAAAATGTTATGTCTATAACTACCACGTGAAAGAAGAACATGCCATCACTGTAGAAGCAAAACAACATCGAAATAGTGTTTTTATTTTCTCCCCTTGGTGTCTCTGAGATGTGTCCAGGATCTTTAATTAAGTCTGCAGTGTCAGGAGGGGATGTCCACATTACTCCTCTGACATTTCAGCTCCACTGATATGGAAACCACAAGTGCACAGATTCCATTAAGTGTGCAGGGCGCGTGGTGGTGGAACATGGGGCACCCATGGGATTCCTTAAGTGCCATTTCCTGGGCCTGTCATATCTTCTCTGGGAGTAATGAAATCAGTTTAGTTCCTTCGGTCCAAGCTCAACACTGCCTCATATATTGTAGAGTTTTAGCTAAAAAGAGGAAACAAATTAGAGTTGTTTAACGTGACAGTGACGAGATTAAAAAAAAAAGTTCAAATTTTCATTCAATTGATTGTTGTTCTTGAATCACACAGCTTTCGCGGCAATCATAGAGACTATGATTAGATGGGAGATACAGAAATTGCCTAATTAAGGATGTGTTTACACCAGACAGATCTATCTGTGTCATATTTTACAGCCTTGTTTATTTCCATACAAGACGATATTCAAAGCACTACTTCAAACCCCCCAAAGACTCCCACAAAGTTCAGCACACCTGACTGAGCTCTCCATCGTTCCTTTTTCCTGCCTCATTAGAGAAATTCTTTCCTCACAGCTTCCATTAAGGGATAACATCACCCGATTTAAGCTCAATTTAGAAGACATTAGATCCTCACTCCAAGAGTTTCTATATTCCCAGTAAAGAATTTTCCACAAGTATAGTTCTAAAACGGATTAAACATGCATGGTTGGAGTTCCTAAGTAGGAAAAGTAAGATGGATTGTAGTGTAAAAAAGTATCCTGTCACAGTTACAATCAACAATTGTCCAGCCCCTTAGCATGCAAGACTTTCCAGTAAATTGAGTTGAATGAAAACATATCAACAAAGGCCTTGGTAAACAAAGAGAGGTTAATAAAGCAAATGGGTGCTTTTTCCTACACAATGTTCAGCTTACTAATATCACTAAATGTAAATAAAGTTTGCTCTTAAAGATCTCGGAAATAATTGTCAATGGCAGTCAAATCTGGGAAGCGAAATGGTCATTCAGGGACATCACAGGAATCATTCCTGAACAAAACTTTGGTTGATTTATATGGGTGGGATC
The DNA here is from genome assembly GCF_029030835.1 of Brachyistius frenatus. Lineage (NCBI taxonomy): Eukaryota > Metazoa > Chordata > Actinopteri > Embiotocidae > Brachyistius > Brachyistius frenatus. The sequence continues at coordinate 6,547,231 of NW_027210603.1, forward strand.
ATTGTTTTGCTAAGAAGTACAATTATTACCAAGCTTCAATTTACGCATTCAAAGCATCACATTGATGATGGAATTTTCTTTCATCATTATGTTTCTTTAGACAAAGATAGAAGCCACTGTGTGAATGGTCAATTACTCCTAAAAAGTCTGTTATGTCAATAGAAGAAGACTGTCACCAGTGTTCCAAGATTAATCAGGTCTAAAGGATGAAGGTGACGCATCTCCTTAACTAGAAATGGAAATTAGGGTTTTTAAGCATGGCAAAGGAGGAAGGAGCTCAGATTTGGGATGGCAAAGCCCTGATCCACATTCCCTAATTAGGTACGTCAAGAAATAGTTCTGCTTTAGACATCTGACAGCCTTCTGAGGCTTCTCCCAGTGGAGTTGACCATCTCTATGATTTCCATCACATCTTCTATAGAATCACCTTTTATTTCAAAGAAATCAGTGAATGGCAACTTACAGTTCCTGCAGCAGCAAAACACTCTTAAACAACAAGACCACAAAGCTATTCTTGACTGTGTTCTTCATGGGTAAATATGCCACTAAACATAAACCAGACTCAGAGAACTCAACATTCCTACACACATATTTTCTTACATATTTGACGTTGCAGGTCAACCTTAACGCTTTCAAACATCTGATTTCACACAGAGGAATTTTATTCTGTCTTTACATCTTACATTTATTTATGTTGGAGCCAATGTTTTCTCTTGGAAGTGGCTTGGAAATCCTTTAACCTCAATAGTGTTTAGTCTGTCTTATTCCCTTTTGAGACACCCTCTTTATCTTTGTCATGTTTGTTATTCAGTTTGAACATATGCTTCGAGAGTGTCAATATGAAATTTCCAAAAGCTTAACTGGATTTTGGAACATTATAGTAGCCTTGTACACAGGTTTCTGTGAGGAGCATAGTCTTTGTATGTGACGTCCCAACAAATAAATGAAGCCTCACAATACCATTCTCAGACAAGAAAGCTGTGTCAGCCAAGCTGTCAGAGAAGTAGCTGGATTTCTTCATAGCTGAATCTCTTGAAGACAATTGAACACTTTATGTGCTACCTCACCGGAATGAAGCTTCAAGTGGGATTATCTGGTTATCTGCTTATGCCCTTGATATCTGCTATGTGCTATGACTATGCTGCCAAAGCATGGGGGGTGGGGAGGGGGAACTGATGATGGCACACAAAACACAGGAGGGCGATTTTTCATGCTGCCACTGGAGCACAAGAAAAATAGTTTGCTATATTGTGTGTAAAGACAAATTCCGTCAAATCCCACCTCTGGAAATAAATCAAAACAGCTGGTGTTAACTGCTCGAAGGCAACATCACAAAATTATGTATTCCGAAATGCCATGTGCCAATTTTAGCCAATGGGATTTTATAACTCCAAATTTGCAAAAAACGATTTCTTCTAAGTGTGTTAATGGAATGTGCACATGTGTATTTCTTACACAACAGGTCAATAAATAATGTCAATCTCATAAAGTTGCTGCTTAGTGCCTGAAACATTCTGTACAAAGTGAGTTTAAATCTTTCACTCTGTCCCATTTTTACATGGAAAAGCTCCTGTAAAGTAAAAAAAAAAAAAAAAATTGGCAGCCAGCTGCCGTGCCCTAAATTTCACTGGGCCTTGACAGGTTGATGCCGTATTTACGGTGTGAAATATAATGCAATGAGATGTGGCTATTAGAATGGCTGTAGCTCTTTTTGATTAGAGCCCTCTGCTGCACAGAGCTGTCAACGGAGTTCCATGAGTTTTTTATTGGGTCGGAGATGCACAGCTCATCAGGGAGCTGGAGTAGCAGATAGATGGATCCTGTGGGGTTCATGTACACCAGTCCAACACAGAAAAACTCAATAGGTTTCTACCCTGTTGCTTTAGTCATTGTTTGACAATTTCGTCTGGCGTGTAAACAGTTATGAGCGCACACTAAACTTGTTCTTTGAACTTTTGGAGTGCTTAAATGAGACAAGATACTAAATAGCACATACATAATTTCTGATCTGGGATTATAAGATTCTATCTGAACTCTGAGTTGCTTTGTGATAACGAGCTTTAGAGTGTTCACAGATAGCAACAACGATACAGCAAAGTCGTCTTTTATTTGTCAAAATACAGTAAGAGGCATCCACGGACTTTTCAGCAACACACACTTAAAAGTGAGAAACACAATTCAAAACAATGTCACAAAATTTAAAGTCTGTTTTCTTCTCTTCTTTCGTATGCTTTCTCTCTTTACGTTCTTTTCCTATTTCATGCCCTCTTTCTGTCTGCTGTTCATCTTCTCTCTGGCCCTCTGTTCTCTTTAATGCTGTAATCCAAATTTGCCACAGCCTATGTGCTTGTTGGACAAGCTTCTGATGAAGGGACAAGACAGTGACAAGATACATGCAGTGCTTGTGCGATGTGCACAGGTCACAGCACCGCCAATTAGCATTACGGATTAATCGATGTGCCCTGGGAGAGGGCTGGCAGCCAGAGTTTTCCAGGTGGGAAAGCACAAAGACTCATGGACACCCAGTACCTGTTCTTCCATTATAGTTTGTGCACATCATTGGAAACAAAGCAAGTGTCAATCTCCTAATTTTACAAAGGTCTTCCTTCATTAGTGTCAAGGAAGTGGGAACAGATTAAGCTGTTTACTTTCTAGAGTCTAGCAGAGTGAGATGTTCTTATTTATATCGCTCATGGTATCTTAAAGGTGTGGCTATGAGGTTCATATATGTACATACATGTTTTAATAATCAGAATGTATAGTTCATTGGTGTATTTCTGCATGCATATGCATGACTGGTGTTTCATATTTCACAGTCTAAAATCATTTCAGCTACTTCAACCTCAGTCAGAAAGCACTTCAAGAAATTAACACTCTCAGGATTTGGACTCTTCAATAAAATAAACAGCATAGTGAATTTAATGCATTAAAAACGAATAAATAGATGAGAGGCTGATGATGAATTAAACAACCAAAAAAAACTCAAGTCATCTTAACCAAAATGTGTACAAAACAATAATGTGTCAAACAACAATTTCATTTTCACTAATCAGTCCCTCCAGGAAATTGTAATGTAACAGTCTCAATATAAAAGCAATTTCAAGCAATTTCAAAATATTTACCGGAGCTTGCAATTTAGCTAAATTCACAATATTTTTTCATGACACAAATGCACTCAATAGAAGCTCTGCTGGAAGTATTACGGCTCAAAGTAAGCCTTTTCAAACATGTTTCAACAAAAATAACTCCTCATTTCCAGTCAACACTCATTAAGTAGTCATCTTAAAAAAAATAAAAACGCTATCTATTTTCCTTGAAAATTCTGCTAATTGACGCAAAAACATTGCATCACAATTTTTGAGAAAAGATTCTGCAAAATCAAGCATTTTTGATTGTAATATCACAAAAAAAAGACTCCTTTGAAGAGTCAACAACAAGTGTAAACACACCTTGAAGCATGTTCTTTACATGTACATATTGCAATTTTAAGCATGTCACCACATGGCATACAGCGACAACAAAGCTGTACCTTCAATTTCTTTGGGGACATTAGGTGGAGAAGAAGAACATAACTAACAATGAAATAACCATCGAGCTCTCCAGCCCAGATTCAGCTCCATTGTGCCAGCTGACATTGACGGAAGCCCTGAGCCTTTCTGTAAGAGGAGCCTGCTGATGGCTGTGCCCTTTCTTCCCCTTTCCCCCATTGTGTCCAATCCACAGATTCGATTTACAGGCCTTTAAAAATGATTCAAACTTTTATTCTGCTGCTCAGTGAACAGAACACCACTGAAATGAAATATAGGAGGAACAAGGCAGACATATTTTATTTGAAAGTTTTACTCACTTCTAATGTCACAGCTGCTGCACAGGGTTTTCATTGTTTTAGTTTTTAAGCACCCTTTTACTAAGGCTATTAAAATATTTTTACTATTCTTAGAGGGAATGGGCAGTGTGACTGTTACAGGACACTGATAAATGTTGATGGTCATGAAAAGTTTTGAATGAAGTAAAGTGATTTCATCATTTCCCTGTGTTCCTTTTTTCCTCTCAGCAGTCTCCTCTCTCCAGATTGGAAAATAAAAAAATGAAAAAACAAGGCCACCGCAGCAGCCAGTTTGTCTCAGCAGGAAATAGAGTAAGGACCGATATAGACAAGATTAGACAAGATGCCAATACACACAGTTATGATCTATTTACTTAATGTACACGAGGTGAGGGAAGTGGTTGAAAATGGTTTAAAAGTTAGCTGTAATGACATGCTACATTATGTATATTAAGACAATTATTCAAACCTCATGCTGAGCAAATATACACAAATTATGTCAAGAGAAGCTGATAGAATTCAGCCTTGCTCAGGGGTACTGCATTATATATACAGTACAGTATGTTAGTTATACATATATGTATAGGCAGAGATAAGTGAGGTGGTTGTTAAACAGCTAGCAGTAAATACAATTCATCGCCTCTCATCGTAGCCTCGCACTGAAGTCATTAATCTGACCACATGTACGAGGAGGGCCATGGAACTCACACATGGGAAATCTTCGTTGACCTAAAATGTGGCCAGTTGATTTCCACATGTAAAATGAGCAGGGGAAAATGATTGTTAAGAGAAGGGGAGAGCTTTGAGAGGATTGTCAGCATGGATTTCCTGGATTAGTGTTTGGGGGCGATGGTGCAGAGTGACTCAAGCTATGTTTGTGGCCACGGGAAAGTAATTAATTAAAAACGCTTGTAATGCACCCTGCTCCGTCTCATAAAGCTTCTGCAGATGCATTGTAGTGAAGGAGGAGGTTATCTGAACAGACCATGTCCAGACACCCATTTCATTCGACTGGCGTAGTCAGGGTCGAGGTATCTTTTCTCCATATATCTCGTGCTGTTATCATTAGCCTTTTCTAAAAACTCCAGACCATGTTTCTTAACAGTCTCCAACCTCAACCACTTTAGATTCATCCCATTAAAGTCCAGAGCAGTCAATTTACCAGCATGCTTTAATAGATGAGTCAGGAAGCAGGACTTAGCGGGAGATTGGAACTGATTACGCCCTTGTTCTGTTCATTTGCACAGACCCTAGTTAATTGACTCCTGAGCAGTGATCCATTGGACACACACTATCTGCTGCCAACCTCCCTGACCCCACTCATGGCAGCGAAGAAAAGAGCAGCACTTGATCAAACAAACTGTTTATTTTTTTCTATGCCGTTTGTGTGGATAAAACAGAGAAGGGGAGAGAGAAAGAGAGGACAATCAGGGAGATTATCTGCTGCAGGGATAATGTGCAGGACGAGTGAGTGCAAGATGAGAAAAGTAGCAGAAAGTGAGAGGGGAGATGAATTGCGGTTGGAGAATGTGCTTAATATAAGTCAGAGATTAATTCATAGCTCTATAAGAGGAGAAAATATGTAATGGACCTGTCTAATTCTCTAATGATATGTAGAGATCTGTAGCTTCTGGTGTTGACCATCAGTAGAATCAGCTGGAGAAGATGCAGCAGATATAAAGATAAAATGCAACATTTTACAGTGTTTTCACATTTGATTTGTTTCAGTTTGTTTGGAACAAAGTAAAAAAAAAGGAGATTTATAGTTGACTTTAGTTCTGGTTGGTTTGTGTTTACATTGACTTTTTACGAGAGAGTGAACATGAAGTCGTGAACTAACAGGTGACAGAACAGGACAGTTTTGCCAATTGCAATTTTTTATCACCATTCTGCACTGTAGCCTGACTCAACCGGCCTATTGCTCACACCTTCGGTAGTTTCTGTGATTATAGTCAGGGAACTTGACTTGTATTTGATAATTTGCTCAATCACTCTGAAAGGCGGCTCAATAAGTGACCAGTAGGGGTGGCTAAGTGCAATGATATTTAAGTCATTTTCAAATTGTAGTTCCATAAAATGGCAGCTGTACATAGGTAGATGAAGCAATACAAGCAGTTGTACCAACACAAGCAAATATTGAGGAATTGAAGCCGAAGCAAGAACAATGCCTAACCTTAAAGAAAGGTCTGCAGTCTTGCACATTTTGCTCACGTTGGTGGAGAGTCTCTGCTGTTTTCAGGTTGGTTAGTTTTGGTGCACAATCATAGACTGACAATTTGTTATTCCAAATAACAAACACATGAATGAAATAAAGCGCCCCTGCTAGAACCGTCAATGTCGTTAGCTTTTGTCCAAGGTTTTAAAAAACGTGGTGTGATGCTGTTTTTTTCTGCCATGTCCTCAACCGAACATGACAGCAATAAACAAACAAAAAAAAAAGAACAAACCTAAATGTGCATGTCGTTAAACTAACAAACACACAGTGAGACCTCCTATAAGAAGTCGCTACGGTGTGAGACAAACTTTTATCAGACACGTGTGTAAACTAACAAACATGACATGAGCCCATCTGAATATTCCATCATTAAAAAGATGTGAGGCCTCAAGCAGTCAGGTTACCGCTATAGGTGGACAGGCAAAATTGCAGATGGCAACGGCTGAAATCTGAACTCAGTGCTTCATAACAGCAGTTTACAAACCAATTGGTTACGTCACTGATGGTCGTCGCTTGTGCACAACATACGTCATATGGTGGTCAATGCTGACTCAAATAGTTTCAAAATGAACCAGAGGTCTACACCCACTAGGATGCAACGACTGCAAACAATGCCCAGTGGAGTGTTGCCAGAGCCGATCTATTCACTAAGTGAATTTGGGTCTGGTAATATTAGTCCAGCTGCATGGATCCACGTGGTCACAAAGACCCGTTAAAAAGACTCATTAGGAGTATCATTAGCGAAGGGGAAAGGTAGTGTGTTATCGCTCAGTGCATGACACAAACACAACACACATCAATTTGAACTCTTTTTGAATTTCTGATGTATAAGGAAGAAAAAAAACTTGAATGCTTATCGCATAAGTGTTTTTGTGATTCAAGAATGAGAGGCTTTTAGATTTTTTTTTTAAATGACATGTGAACGTACAAAGCACATTAAAGGCTTGATTCCGCCGGGGGTTGACTGGGTCATATTCAGAGTCCAGCACAGCCACTGAAGCTGATTACTGCCATTCTAGCCTGCCAGAAGTGGATCATTGCACCGCTTTACTAAAAATACCTGTATTTCTTCTTTTTGACTGAAGCCACATGAAGCTGCACAGAGCAGATCAGCCAGGCAGGAACTCAGACACAGGGACGACATAGAGAATCTGGTCAATTTTCACACTAAAGCCCACTGTGCAGACTTCTGATTGTAAGTCACATAATTACATCAACGTTGAGCAGCAACATGACAGACCACTGCCGGTGGAAACCACAGGTAAGACTCCCTTATTCCAACGGTTGTGACCTCGTCTGTACCAAAGTTTGAGAGTTTTCATGGAGCGTTAGTCACTGAAAACATAATTCTGACAGTGGTTGCATCACTGCTGAAATGCACTTCAGTATGTACACCAGGCGGGGAAATCATCAATGTTCATGCGGCCCTCGGTTCAGGGCTGATTCTGAATGTCTTCTGTTTAGCAGTATGTTTAGTGCCTTGTTTGTCCAGGCTGTAACATTCAGTTCATTACAAAACTACCCTACACCAGCACTGCACATAAGGTTAATAGCTTAGCAGCCAATTATTACCAGCTGAGCTATATTATGATTATTTCTATGGCTTTCATGGTCTTTTAATAAGATTTTAATGAGAAAGTAATGCGTTGAGTTATTGTTGAGGTGACAATGGTGCTTTAAGTCACCAGCAGTGAGGAGCTCCACTGCTAAGAGCTAATAAGTAGTTCAGAGAAGGTGATTTTTAAAGATTCAGTGTTAAAGATGTTTAATGTTCATACATATATGAACACCTCTTCACCTCCCTGAATGAACTGAATTAAAGGGACAAATACAATAGAGTTTGATTTGATAGAACCAAAGTACAGTAGGTGTGAAAGCACTCAAAGTCTTCATCAGGGTGGTTTAGTTTAGTTTTTTCCTTCAGTCCCACCAGCAGCAGCATTTGTCAAACCCTGACTTGTAAGGTTCTTGCTGGCTGCACTTCTGCCATGTACTGTGGTTTTAACTCAGCAATCATATCACACAGCACTGACATTGTTGTGTGTGTCTGGGATTTCAGACACTTTTCAGGCTCCTTAAATTTCTACCAGGGGTCAAAGGTGACAGATGAGCTTGTGACAGCTGACGCAGACACCTGTCAACAGCTGTGCTACGGATGCAGAAGTAACCATGGCAATCGGGCATGAACATGTCAACTGTGCAAACCTCGAGACATGCTGTTCCTCCTCTTTCATTACTCTGCTGCGGATATGCCAGCTGAAGAACGTGCAGCGCAGTAGACAACCAAAACAACAACACATCTTGTAGAGGGATACTGAGTGATGCTGAAATCGATGCAGTTGTGCTGAGTCCAAGTATTTACGACTACTTTTTAACATGAAGTATCTAACTGTACCCAGTACTGCTGCTTAGTGACTCACAATTTTTAAAGCAGCACATTGGATTTCACTCATAAATGTTTTAAAATTCAGCAATATTTATGATCATCCGCTTTTATGGCTAATCTATAGTAGAACCATTAGGCATGCATTAGTGAGTGAAGTATATTTGACCTAATCCTGGTCCTTACTGAGAAGTCAATAGCCTGCATTAAGACTGCCTAAATAAAAACTATGGCCGGGCAAGGTTTTTGCACCAGTCACTTGAGTACCACTTTCAAAACCCTCTCCCCCTCCCTCCTCCTGCTAATTGGAACATTCATAATTCGAACATGATCCCTCTGTGACTATTTTAAACCTCAGGGACAGAGAGGAAGAGGCAGGAGAAGGGGGAACAAGAGACAGACTAAGAGAGAGCGAGAGAAAGATGAAAAGGACAAAAGAGAAGTATAAACCAACAGTCACATTAGGAACAGATGTATTGCTCCATGTACAGTGAAGGGAAAAGAGACTATGCCTCTATAGCCAGGCCACTCCACAGAGTCCCAAGAGTACAAGGATCCAACTACTGGATGTCTCTTTCAAACGACCTTCATATGGCTGTATGACTTTAAGTATATTTCAGCTACAGTACTGCTGGACTCTTAAAATTCTCAGAATGGGCTTATCTAATTTCTGTTTTGATAATTACATCAAAGCAAAGAGCAAATGTAAGAAAAACTGGATTAGTGGCGCCATGGCAGCTTCTACGAAAAATGCCTAATAGGCAATTTGGCATCCTGAGTGCACTTCTAAAATATAAACTAAAATATGATTACAACTGTTTTCAAATGTCACGATGTCCCTTCTCTGCTATATCTGAGTCAGACACAACTGCAACATAACAAAGGGTCGACTCAAAGCACTCACAAACAAAGGATGAAGTCTTGTCTATTAACTCCTGATTTTCACTCTGGAGAAAAAAGAGAACTCTGTCAGCATGGTTCCACCAGCTGTGCTTTGACAGTTTGGCTGTAACAAACCACGGTAGCTGTAATATTGTAGCTTTGGGCGTGCGTGCTGTGTTTGTGAGATAAATGGCAACACGTGGAAAACTCTGCCACAACACTCCACCTCCTTTGTCACCTAGTCAAACTCTAGGGCTGCTCCGGATCAGCTGTCGGGCCGAGTGAATGGAGACAAGAGTGGCGGGGTGGCTGTCAGGAACTGTTCCCAGCAGCCCTCGGCCAACGTGGCTTATCGCATCCTCAAGTGTGTTATATCGCTGCTGCTCTCATCACGCCCAGGGATCTACTGAGAAGTACAAAGAAGAGCCTTCAGCAAAATGATTGCCTGAGTTCAACTAAGATGTGTCCCATGGCTGTATTTCAAGAAAAAGCACCAGATAGGTTTCAGTTATGGCAACATTGTCAAGGCAGGCTAATGAGAAGAGACACATTTAACTGCTTAAAATGCAAATATCGTCCGCAATGTCCCCAGAGCTTTTAAATGGGTTTCCCAGTAAATTTAAGTGGTTTGAGATGTCACATGTCTATAATTTGAATCCAATTTATGGACATATTGACTCATGAAAATCACATGCAAATGGGATCACTCGGGCCCAGGTTAAGTGAGTGATCTTGGCTGAGGGTACGAACTTTATGGCTTACAAATAGCACATGGATGGCTGGACCAGGCCTGCTCCAGTCCCTCTTTCTCTCTCTCTCTCTCTGTCTCTCTCTCTCTCTCTCTCTCTGTCTCTCTCTCTCTCTCTCTCTCTCTCTCCCTCAATAACTCAACCCCGGCATGAATATAAATGGAGACCGGTAAAGAGCCGGGACCGTGTGCCACAGAATGGCTTTCTGCTCGGCCTCCGACAGCAGCGCGCCCCTAATGGGTTCAGCCTGACTGGATTCAATCATGTCCCCTGATACCCACTGAAGAGGATGCAAATTGTCAATCAGCCCTCTCTCCTCCCCACATGCTTTCCCGTCTTTTGCTGCTGTTTTCACCTTGTTCCCCATGATCATCTGGCCATCATTCACCTTGCTCTTACTCCCCATTTCCCCGTCTTACAGCCTTTTACATATTAGCCTCACTTCCTGCCTCACTGTTAGCTCTGTCTCAATCTGCCTAAACTTATTGACATGCACATCATCCAATTTTGTTGACATAAGGAGTGCAGAGAAGGTCATGTACATGAAAACTTCATCTATTCATGTCAATGTGAGCCAAATAAAAATACTGCTGGCTTGAGATGCATTTTTGAGTGTGTGTATGCTGGATTTAAGCATCTGTTGTGTTCCAATTAAAAATAAACACAACAAAAAAAACATCCTTTCTCTAATAACGGAACGACAAACAAAATATTTTACATGAGCATTTCCATTCAGGAGAGAGAAGTAACAGGTCCACTGACTCCATAAATGCTGGGCGGCTCAGTGAAAATGAAAAAAGGATGATTATGTTTTTGTTTTATTCAAGCATTTTAGGCAAACAGCAAACAGCTAGGAGCAAATGACATATTTTGATTTGTAAAGGTTAATGTATTTATTGAATTGGCTCATAATGCAATCATATTTCATTAGCTTCATGTAAAAGCAATCAGACTGTGAAAGCTCTTGCTTGGGGGCAAGCACGATGAGGGGAAAATGAAACATATTTCCACACTAGGATGACAACTTAATCCACCCTGTGGGCTACAGGTGCACCGAGCTACTCTTCCAAATGGAAGGGTTAGGGACTTCTTCATGAGTCTCATTAGTGTATGCTACACAATAAACAAGCCACAATATACAGTGGGTATGGAAAGTATTCAGAGCCCTTTAAATTTTTCACTCTTTGTTTCATTGCAGCCATTTGCTAAAATCAAAAAAGTTCATTTTATTTCTCATTAATGTACACTCAGCACCCCATCTTGACAGAAAAAAACAGAAATGTAGAAATTTGTGCAAATTTATTAAAAAAGAAAAACTGAAATATCACATGGTCATAAGTATTCAGACCCTTTGCTCAGTATTGAGTAGAAGCACCCTTTTGAGCTAGTACAGCCATGAGTCTTCTTGGGAATGATGCAACAAGCTTTTCACACCTGGATTTGGGGATCCTCTGCCATTCTTCCTTGCAGATCCAGGATATCTCTGTACTTGGCCACATTCATCTTTCCTTCAATTGCAACCAGTCGTCCTGTCCCTGCAGCTGAAAAACACCCCCATAGCATGATGCTGCCACCACCATGTTTCACTGTTGGGATTGTATTGGGCAGGTGATGAGCAGTGCCTGGTTTTCTCCACACATACCGCTTAGAATTAACGCCAAACAGTTCAATATTGGTCTCATCAGACCAGAGAATCTTATTTCTCATAGTCTGGGAGTCCTTCATGTGTTTTTTGGCAAACTCTATGCGGGCTTTCTATGTCTTGCACTGAGGAGAGGCTTCCGTCGGGCCACTCTGCCATAAAGCCCCGACTGGTGGAGGGCTGCAGTGATAGTTGACTTTGTGGAACTTTCTCCCATCTCCCTACTGCATCTCTGGAGCTCAGCCACAGTGATCTTTGGGTTCTTCTTTACCTCTCTCACCAAGGCTCTTCTCCCACGATTGCTCAGTTTGGCTGGACGGCCGGGTCTAGGAAGAGTTCTGGTCGTCCCAAACTTCTTCCATTTAAGGATTATGGAGGCCACTGTGCTCTTAGGAACCTTGAGTGCTGCAGAAATTATTTTGTAACCTTGGCCAGATCTGTGCCTTGCCACAATTCTGTCTCTGAGCTCCTTGGACAGTTCCTTCGACCTCATGATTCTCATTTGCTCTGACATGCACTGTGAGCTGTAAGGTCTTATATAGACAGGTGTGTGCCTTTCCTAATTAAGTCCAATCAGTTTAATTAAACACAGCTGGACTCCAATGAAGGAGTAGAACTATCTCAAGGAGGATCAGAAGAAATGGACAGCATGTGAGTTAAATATGAGTGTCACAGCAAAGGGTCTGAATACTTATGACCATGTGATATTTCAGTTTTTCTTTTTTAATAAATTTGCACAAATTTCTACATTTCTGTTTTTTTCTGTCAAGATGGGGTGCTGAGTGTACATTAATGAGAAATAAAATGAACTTTTTTGATTTTAGCAAATGGCTGCAATGAAACAAAGAGTGAAACATTTAAAGGGGTCTGAATACTTTCCGTACCCACTGTATGTAGGAATTAGCATGCTAAGGTGTCCTTGTGACCAATTGGTGTAAGAGAAATACCTCAGGATTCCAGTTGAGACCTTTGTTTCTAACAAACAAAGAACCAAATGTGAAATTTCTCACAGCCTATCAAAACAAGCCATAGGAGAGTTCTCTGATCTGACGTCCCTGTGGGTAAGGTTAGGAGAAGCGAAGGCAACTAAAACTAAATTCGACATAATACTACTGTTGGTCATTTGTCTCTGATCTCACAGTCAAACATTTAAGCTTAGTTCAGACCGCAGGCAAATTCTATGTTTCTCGAATCAGATCTGTATGCCTGACTGTCTGTCGTTTACGCATTAGAATTGGCCGGTCCAGACATCACCAAAGTATCTGCAGGGGGTTCTGCGGTAACGAGGTACACATAGCTACGATGGTGATGCGACTTTCCAACGCGCAGGCAGAGGGCCAGCAGACAATTTATTTTGCCGTCTCTCCATGGACTTATGCTCTTGTTGTCCTCCATCGTGCCCAAATATCCAAAATCAGCAAAAGCTTCTTTCTGAGCTATGAATTTGGGGTGTGTTATATCATATTGTTCACAATAAAACCTTCATAATTTGTAATATGATATACCAAATTAACCAGTGGCAATATTCCGACCTGTTGATGTAATGATGTCATACCAAAATGTAGTGGAACCGTATGACATATGCAGCTTATCCAGCAAAGGCCTGGTTGAAAGCCACTGTATTCTACAGGTTTCCAGCTCAATGTGAGTTTAATTGACAGTCACACTGTTTCTTCTTTGTTCCTCCGCTGTCGTCTATGAGAGCTTGACACAGGGCGGCTCCACTCCCACAGAAGACAGATAGGCTAAGGTGAACGGCTCGACTCGTTACGAAGTGATAGCACTTTGTAGTTTGGCTTTCTTGAAGAAATTTTATTTTCTTGATTCCTGTTGTTCTGGGTTTTGTACCCTCATGGTTGAAATGCACTTATTGTAAGTCGCTTTGGATAAAAGCGTCAGCTAAATGAAATGTAATGTAATGAAGTAAAAGTGCAACAAAGCTCAAAATCCATTTATTTATCTATAAATGTCAACCCTAATTATCAGAAAATCAGAGCTAAACATCGTTGAATCTGCAGACAGTGGCGAATAATTAATTAGAAACTCTGCTGCTGATCATGGTATCCCTGGCAACCACTACACCCCCAAATCCTCCCCTCACGCTTTTTACACAATCTGAATCTCATTGAGTTAGTTGTTTACGAACAAGAATATCCTTATCACAAAATACCACATATATTGAGATATTATATTAAATTCATATCGCCCACCCCTACTGTGAATATAGTCTAGAAATCCTGTTTGCTTTAACGTTTGCTCAACCACTCTGAAGTGTGGGCTATAGTGACCAGTGGGGGTGACCAAGTACTATGATGGTGAGGTGAAGCGTTTGTTTCAGAATGTACTTTCTACAAGGACAGTGGTCAAAACGCTTGAGGAAGTATATGAACTGCTGTAAGAGCACTAATCAATACTGAGGAACTGCAGCCAGAGCAGGAACAATGGGCCTCATTCCCCAACCGTTCTTAAGAAGAAATGTATTCTTAAAACACACTTATGCAGTTTTTTAATTTTTAAAAAAAAATTTGGTATTCACCAATGTTTTCTTATTCAAGATTTGGACACATCATCTTGTGGGTTACAGGTGCACACTCATTCAAGATCTGCACTACATAACACCAAAGACACAAGGGCATGCTAGAATTCCTTTCATTTTAGTGGTATTTGATTTAATTTGAGGTAAATTCAGTTCAATTGATAATGATTATATTTGCATGGCAAATCTTGCTAAATTGCATTCAAAATACAGAATAAAAGAACCCATGACCGTGACCGCCATCTAAGGTACTAATGATTGATAGATTCTTTTTTTTTTTTATTTAATTTGCTAATGGGGTTGGGGCAGATGAAAGCTAAATTTCTAAACTCACTGTCACTGACACTGTCAGAAACATTCACTATCGATGGCGAAGGTGATGCACTGCAATTAGCTGTGATGAATTGCAAGACTCTTTAGATACTCTGTAAATAATTGATTTTAGAAGAAACATCAGATGCACGCATTCCAAAACTACAAGCGTTCATGTCAGCGGGTGATGTATGGAAACCCAGTTAAAAGCCCATTTCCCTCTCGTTCCACCGGGAGAGGAGAGGGCGCAGTAAATAACCACTAAAGCCAGAGGGAGAGAAAGGGAGAGAGTGGAGAGGAGAAAATCCCCTGTTCTCTCACAACCATTCTTTCTCTTGCAGCTTCCTGCTTACAATACGTCATACATTCATTCTCGCCTGCTTCCTTCTTGTGCCCGTCCATCTCTGCTCCGTGTGTCTCAATCCCCTTTGCTTTCTTGCCCTCTCAATCCCACTTCTTTCATTCCTGCGTGCCCAGCGGATGATTGCTGAAAGGAAGGTGGAATTGGATGCCTCCCTCACACAGCTTTCCTTTGAGACTTGTAGGAGATTTTGTTTTGCTGGAGTGAGTTGTTACAGTTCACTGGCTCACCAACTGTCAGTCATGGACAACTATAGCCCTTAAGTGTGCAAAGCATTGAGGGCAACAAAAATGTTTTCAGCATTCATTACATACACGGCATGATATAACCTGATAATGTATCTATGACAAACTATACACGATTTTCAGAGATTTCATGTTCTGATTTAGACGCTGAGGAAATATCTTTCTGCAATTGCAAGCTCATTTCTGCTGTACTCAGATCCTGGATTAAATTGCAATCGTTATTATCTAGATTTGGTGAGTCACTCACCAGATGTGCGCTCTGTGAGGAGGCTTTCAAATATAGCTGAGTCATCCCTAGTACCTTTCAGTAAATACTTGGAAGCTCTTTTCCAACAGCAGTCAGTCGCATTGGAAAATGCAATCCGTTATGTGTAGAACTCTGGGTGTTTGGCATTCAGTGGCTCTCCTCAGAGCTTCACCACCACTTTTGACAGATCATAATTGTCAGCAGAGGGAAAATGTTGAACATCCTCGTCTCATGGTTGATGAAAGAGGTCAATTCAGCTCCTCCATATTACTGACCTACTGAGTCACTGGCAGAAATGGTGGCAGCTGCAATGGCTGACAACTCAGTTGTCCATTCCCCCCTTTTTCCTCTCCATCTTGCAAAGCAACAGACAGTTTTATCCCTTCCCACAGGTTGAAACTATCTCCTCTCTTATTTCCCTCTCTTTCTGCTTCTTATTTGAGTGATGGACAGGCAGTTTGAGATGTTATGGAAGGCGGCCAGACAGGTCAAAGGTGACTGAGTGGAATAATCTGTTTATGAAACCCTGCTCTGCTGCTAAAGTAAAGGCAACGTATGGAAGGTCAGTGTGTAGGCTCTGTCCCTCCTCTGCATCAGCCAAAGATTGCACTGCTTTATTCACTCTCTTACCTTGACAAGCACACAGCTGGCTTATCGCCCCGGAATTGGCTGTGCAGCATGAATGCAGCTGAAGAGAGAAGCCAGATGAATGTTTAAATGGGGTTTGAGAGTGAATGCCTTACCTTTTTCCCTTTATCTGCCACCAGCTTCTCTCTGTCCTCTATCTCTTCTTTTTCTCTCTCTTTTCCTTTAATCTCAATCAGTTCTTCCACACATTCACCAACCCTTTGTGCACGAAGTTGAATCAATCTCTTTTCTGCGATCTGTGTGTTTTTAAGATGAAGTCAATTTAAAATGGATTACATCCTTTTGTACAGGTCAACACGGGATCAAACCTGTTTTGCTGTAACACGGTTTAGAATAACGACATCGGGCCCTATTTGTGTACTGGCGCAAAGCTGGTCTAAACTCAGATCCGGGTGCATTTGCATTGAGGTGCAGCCCAAGGGACTTTTATTCGCGCTTGCACCAAGTGAATATTTTCATGGTTTAACATGAACCCAGCTGTGCCACGATGGGTTAACTGGCTATGTGCTGCAGGCTTTTAAAGTGGCTGTAATTAAACCATTACTTAAGCCTACAAAAAGCCTACTCTTGGTCAAGCTGTTTTAGGAACCTACAGACACATTTCCAAACTGCCGTTTATTTCTAAAATCCTTGAAAAAGTTGTTGCAAGTCAACTTTGTGATCATTTACAGATATATGGTGTGTTTGAAGATTTTCAGTCAGGCTTTAGAGTTCATCATAGCACAGAAACAGCTCTCGTGAAAGTTACTAATGATCTTCTAATAGCCTCAGACAATGGACTTGCCTCTGGACCTCAGTGGATCACACAATTTTATTACAGAGATTGGAAGATGTTACGGGGATCAAAGGAACTGCATTAGATTGGTTCAAATCTTACTTATTAGATAGATTTCAGTTTGTTCATGTCAACAACGAGTCTTCCAGACAAACAAGAGTTAGCTATGGAGTTCCACGAGGCTCAGTGTTCGGCCCAATACTTTTCACTTTGTACATGCTTCCATTAGGAGATGTCATCAGGAAGCACTGCATCAACTTCCATTGTTATGCAGATGACATGCAATCATGTCTTTCTATAAAACCAGATGAAACAAATCAGTTAGTAAAACTTGAAGACTGTCTGAAAGACATACAGGCCTGGCTGACCAAAAATGTCTTGCTTCTAAATTCAGACAAAGCGGAAGTTATTGTACTTGGTCCTAAACACCTCAGGAACTCTTTCTTTAGTCACTTAGTTACTCTTGATAACATTGTCTTGGCCTCCAGCACCACTGTGGGGAACCTTGGAGTCATCTTTGATGAGGATTTGTCCTTTAGCCACCATATAAAGTAAGTCTCCAGAACTGCCTTCTTTCATCTACGTAATATTGATAAAATCAGGAAACTCCTTACTCAGCATGATGCAGAAAAACTAATTCATGCGTTTGTTACTTCCAGGCGAGATTATTGTAATTCCATGTTGTTAGGATGTCCAAATTACTCATTAAAAACCCTGCAGCCAAAATGCTGCAGCAAAAGTACTGACGGGATTTAGCAAGAGAGATCATATTTCTTCTGTTTTAGCTTTGCTTCATTGACTTCCTGTTAAATCATGAATATAATTTAAAATCCTCCTAATGACTTACAAAGCTCTTCATGACCAGGCTCCATCTTATGTCATAGATCTTATAGAACCAGATCATCCTGACAAAGCACTTTGCTCTCAGAACGCTGGCCTGCTTGTGGTTCCCAGAGTTTCCAGAAGTAGAATGGGATGCAGAGCCTTCAGTTTTCAGGCTCCTCCTGTGGAACCAACCAGCTCCCAGTTTGTGTTCGAGGGGCAGAAACCCTCTCTAGCTTTAAAGTTAGACTCAAAACTTTAATTTTTGATAAGGCTTATAGTTAGGGCTGGCTCAGATAGCCCTGAACCATCCCTTAGTTATGCTGTTATAGGCCCAGGCTGCTGGGGGACCTCGTTATGCACTGAGCTTCTTTTCTCTCATTCTTTCACTCTCTACACACTCATATCTCACCATTACATCTCATTAGCTTCATGCTTTTTCTCTCCCATAGTTTCTTCTTATTATCTGTTGTCTCCATTCAGTTCCCTCGCTCGCGTAGTTTCTGTTCTTTCTTTTGCAGATGTCTCGACCATGGAGTTGCATGTCTCTGCTCTGTGATTGTCAGCCCCACCAGCAGTTCTTCTCTTCTATCTCTATGCTGTCCTTTTCTCTCTCTCCTCTCACCCCAACCAGTCGAGGCAGATGGCCGCCCACCTCTGAGCCTGGTTCTGTCAGAGGTTTCTTCCTGTTAAGAGGGAGTTTTTCCTTCCTTCTGTTGGAGGTTTTTCTCCCTTAAAGAGGAGGGTTTTTTTTCCCTCCTAGCTTATGTGGGAATTGTTGAATTGTTGGGTTCCTCTGTATAATATTGTAAAGTCTTGCTGTAAGGACTTTAATGTGTTAAGTGCCATGAAATAACCTATGTTGTGATTTGGCGCTATATAAATAAAAAAATGTATTGATGGGTGAAACAGTGCATCAGGGGGTGTGTTGATAAAGATGCAATTGTGCAGTGTCAATTTGGAGGTGAAATTGAGCTTATGCTTCCATCAGCTCTAACGAGGTCCAAGTTCAGCACAGCCGACGAAGGGCTATTTCTATAGCTTCAGTGGGCAATAATGCACATAAAAAGACCCATCAAGAATCACACAGACAGGTTTGGTGGATGTTCCACATATTTCATCCCACTTGAATCCAACCTTTGGATTCAGTTAATCATATAAAAGATTTAGCTGACTCTTGCAGTTGGCGCACGTCATGACACATTAGCGATTCTCAGCTATATTAAGGCAACTCGGGTTATCTACAAATGAATTAATGCACAATTAAATGACAAATAAAGGAGTAATAATTCAAAAGCCTTTTTACCTTTTCATCTGGTTCAGTAATCTAACCAGCAATGCATGGCCATGGAGTGTACACTGCATCATTTACACACAAAAGGTGAGGGCAAGTTACGCTCTGCAGCTTAGGCCATTTCATTAATGATTAAAAAGTCAATTATTTATACTTAAAGCTCCTGTTGATAACGGAAACAGCTATCAACTAGCTGACCAATGTACCATAGTGGAGCAAGTAGCACTTAAAAAGTCATATATTAATTGATACCTGGTAATTACATTGGTGTTTTAAAGTGTCTATATAACAACAAACCAATATGTTATATTTTTCATTATGTAATTATGTTATCGAAAGGCTGAGTTCAAGTAATAAATACAGCAACAGTTATGTTTGTAGTTAAGTTGTATTTACATACTGAGGATTCACCTTCCAGTATTCACAACTGAATGCAGTACATGAGGAATCCATTTGGATTCATTATTCTTTTCCTTCCATGCAAACCATTTCAGGAAACAGGAACTGGGGTTAAAACATAAAATCCTGATGGCTATGGTTCACTTAGACTGGGCAATGAATTTGATCCGAAATTCCAGCTGTTTCAGAAAGGTGATGTAAATGGACAAAATGAACGAGAGGTTTACACTGTCAGTAAGTGCTCCCGCTTTCCAGTTATATAAAATATTATTCTGGGAGCCTCTGAAGAACCGCAACATCATGTGAAACTCTGAGGTCTGAGCTGACACTCGTGGATACATACTCCAACAGATCATACATTGGTGCCCATCTAATGAATTAACAATAATGGATTAACTGAAATGAGATGTGGAGAATAAGTAAAACTAAAGTAGCAGACATTTTGCCACCAGTTTGGTAACTAAGTTATATAAGTGAAAGGGGGAACAAGGGTTTGTCCATGGCTTATCAAGGAAACTTGGAGGTAAAAACAAAAACTTGGCTGAACAGAAAATGTGAGCTGTTGAACGGAACTCAAATGGCAAGTCAGGATATGCCTCTTTTATGGAATTATTTTATGTGGACGTGTATTTATTTTACTTTATACAATTTAATACTTTGCTATTTTGATTCACTCTGACTTGGTTGCTTCCAGACGCAGCAGTCGATTGTTTTGAAATGGTAAACCCACTGTACACTACCTTCCCAGTGTGCAACATCAGACAGTTACCAGCTAGCCCAAACACTATGGAGCATTTAGCTGCTAAAGAACCAAATATTTTCCTGAGAAGCAGTTGAGTCCTTAGGAGTCTTCAGACAAATGGTAATGCTGCTCCATGTCTGCTGGAAATAGGCAACTGGTTGCAAACTATATGAGGTTTCAATGTCTTGTTTACAGGTTGTCCTACAGGTGACCAAAAAAACAATTAATAGTACAATCAAGACAAAGTTTATAATGACCCAATATCCCAAAATATGTCTCAAAGCGCTGTACACATCCTAAAACCTTAATGAAACAACATTGGACAAATATATAAAAATGTATACAAGTAGGAAAAATCACATATAAACGTGTACAGGTTGAAAAATTAACAAGTGTAGATGAATGTAAAAATAATGTAAATGCAATTTATTATGCATGTTTACAATGAACAGAGAGAGCTCTTTCACTGACTCTTTTTTTGTTTTTGTTGTGTCTGAATCTTTTTCCTATTTCATTAAGTTTAAAATCTGCTTCTGGTTTACATGATAGCGCTTGTCAAAGATCAATCCCAATCTGTATTAGCAGTTTAAAAAAATCCTTTCTTTTCTCACTCTGACTCCTGCATTCATTATCCATTAAATAGCACTGAGGAACACTCATAGCTGTCAATCTGAGGAAGATTTGAGCATTAACATATCTGCCACTTTTCCAGTTTTGATGCTTTTTTTGGTCTTCTTTCTCTCATCAGCATCGCTCTTTTTATCACACTTTTTTTTTTCTCCCAGTGAGTCCCCTGTCTCATCAGTTTAATGGTGGTGTATTGAGCAAAGCATTTCCACAGGTGCTCTCCTCGGGCCAGAGCCCAACCCCCACTGTCCCTGGTCCAATTACAGCAAGAAGGAGAGGACAGTTTTATTGGTCTGTGAGGGGGCATTTCCATGGCTGCCATCGTCTCCGGGAGTAGAGTCGTCTAGCGCTCAATTACTCCTCCATCCTAAACTGGCAAGAAAAAAAAAAAGTCCCCTGCTGAGACCTGGTGAGTTCCAGCGCATTACCAGCACAGAATTTCTGACCTACTTCAAACACAAAAATCCCACAACTTATTTTCACTCCTACCTACAGTATACAATTGAATATGAGGGGAGTAATATTCCCCAGGAGTTTGGGTAGATAAGCACTACATTTCCATACAACACATCAAAACAGCATCTAAAGCAATTTTAATAAGTTAGGGTGCAAAGATGCCATACATAATGATATGCGAGGCCCTTTACACCCCCCCCTCAAAAAAATTGTTTATAAAAATAATATGTATTTATTATTATGTATGATAATAGATCTAAAGGAATATAACATGTATATTTCCTCAATTCTGCTTAAAGTGCAAAGCCAAATCAGAGGTCATGGGTCAGTAATTTACCTAATGGCGCAGACAAAAAAATAAACTCCTCAGTGCAACATTTTTAAATGTTCTCTTTTTTTGTAAAAGCCTGGCTTCCCACAGCTTACTTGATGCTGTTAGGTGTGTACAGAGAGAGATCGTTTCTTTCAATAAAGCCTGGAGGATGTTATTGTGTGCTGAGATTTGTAGTGCTAGTCATACCCACATGTCAGGCCATGATAGGGAATCTTGTGCAGATAGAAAACAGTATAATGGTGTAATATAATATCTAAAGTTGCGCAATACACGACCAAGATTTATGACACTAGTGTTTGACTAAGTTTTTACATCTGATGTTTATTGTGAAGTGTATGTGATCTTTTTTTTTTAAGGTTGTATGATATATTTTATTTGTGATGATGATGTTAGATGTTATAGCCTTGTGGTACCAGACCAAAATCCGCTCTGTGTGGACCTGGGCAGGCAGCAAGGTCCCTGATACCTTTACATCAACATCAGTGAGACCTGTTTTCCCACTGTACATGGTGTCAACATAGGGGTTAATATTTTAGCTGAGTATTCCCAAGGACTGAGGAGGCCATGATATTGACGAAAAATGGACAAAAATCAGACAAAGTATTGTCAGAGCCAGGCATAGAAAGCTGACCAGTACCCGTAGAGGTAGATTATATAGATTTTGTTTGCTGCACGCTCTGCAAAGCATTCACTGTGTTCGACAGGGTGCACAAAGAGCAGAGACACTTGGTGATTCTGGATGGTTCTTGATCCAAATGAGTGATTTGACAAGTTGCACATGACAAGTGTGTCTGATGCTGAAAGACTCGGATGACCAAAGGTTTGATCCCTGATAGTGTATCCCAGTACACCGCAGAAACTTCTCAAAGAAGGGGTACCTTGGAAATTGCTGGAAATTGGGGAAAACTGCAAGACCAGATTAGGTTTCATGACGAACATGTTTGAAAATATATGGTACATAGCACGCACAGTGGCCAGTTACACGAGCTGATCACACAGCTGGAAACAAAAAGCAGACTCAAGAGATTGAGCAGTTGCAGTTAAAAATAGGCTTTACCTCATTGACAGACAGGCTTAAAAGGTTGGCAGTGCAAAGGCAGTCAGACCAAGCAAACAAATCGAAGGGACTGCAGCAATGAAATAGGTCATAACAACAGGCACGGGC
Source organism: Brachyistius frenatus (assembly GCF_029030835.1). Classification (NCBI taxonomy): domain Eukaryota; kingdom Metazoa; phylum Chordata; class Actinopteri; family Embiotocidae; genus Brachyistius; species Brachyistius frenatus. The sequence continues at coordinate 6,569,891 of NW_027210603.1, forward strand.
AGAACAAAACGGCGGCTTGATTACAGAACTAGACATATGCCTGGCACAAACAGATGACTGAGATAAGTGATGGCAAGAGGTATGAGATTGTATGAAAACTGCAATGTACTGCAAAGTCACTCACATATTATGTTCTTCTATCTTCTAACCGACTCTCCACCCTAAGACTTTATACAGTTACTTACATCCACCAATAAATGAAAAATAGTCAAATTGCAGAAGAGTGAAAAGTGTCAATGACGCAGTGACTTGAATTTGCCTCTTGATGAGAAAATGGAAAACTCATTAGAGATATGATGGCATTTATCTTTGTGGCTATGAAATAATTTGCTTTTGTCAAAATGTGTCTCACTTCATTTGAGAGCTCATACTGACATGTTGGTGTTTATACTCACAGGATCTGCTGAAAGAAGAGAAAAGCTCAAGCGAATACCTGAGATGTTTATGTGTGGAGAACTCTGTATCCACTAACTCTACCTTTTACACTTCACTGTTACCGTGAGGGGTGCCTGTGAGCCAAAGAAGAAAAAGGATGCTCTGATAAATGCGAAATAAATTATTACTACCGATCAGGCGCCTTCATTTCATTAATCATCTTCTTCCCTTCACCATCCACCAGTAAGCAAGAGTGCTGCTGCATACTTCTTCCAAATGAATTCCCCCTGCTTGCCTTAATCTTTCCTTCTTTCTTCCTCTTCTCTGTCTCTCTATCTTTCTCTGCCTGCCTGTGTCACTCTAGAATAACTCAGAGGTTCACAAACAACACAACTCCCCCTTTCAGAAAGTCAGTGTTTGGTCCAGTTAGAAATGTTGAAAAGTATGCAGGAATAGTGCCGGACAAGGGCACATTTTTAGAGGAAAGGAGCTTTAATTGGTATTTTCGTATGGCTAGCGGGTGCATATTGAAGCTTGTTGGCTGCACTGGGAGGAAGAATTTTATTAGCCAGAGGGAGAGACAGAAAGCAAATAGAGAGAATGACAGAATGAGACAGAAAGGAGGAGAGCGAGAGAGTAATATTGGCAAACGCTGCTGTTTAACAGGGCTGCCCAGATCCAAACACAGAGTTGGCCAGTGATTGGTCGGTTGTGGTTAGGTCTTGGCATGGGCTGTGGCGACAGCTGTTTGGAAATGATGGAAACCCCTGAGAAGGGAGACAGGGAAGAGCGAGATCACGACAACAATCCAGAATTACAGTGAAATTCTGTTGTCCCAGTCCATTCTCCCAAAACAGCTCAGACTGATGCAGAATGAAAAGTAGGAGACAGCAACAAATCCACAAAAAGAAAAAAAGAAGATACAAATGAGAGACTTGTGTTGGTATGGCACATTGCTGAAAGGAACACGTAGTAATTGGATGCCTTCAATCTTAAGTTCTCCTGTGAGGCTTGTTTGTGGGCTTGTTTCATTTCACGCCTTCATCTTGGTCCAATGGGAAAGATTATAAAGACATTAAGCACTGAAGACAAAATGAAATTCAAGCGTGCATTCTATTAATGCTCCTTACAAAAAAAACATATCAACTAATACACACAAATACTAATAAGCCTATTTATTGGTAATCAAGCCATTTTGTCTAAATATGTCTTGACAGTGGAGACACACTAATCAATGTGGTAATTACTCTGCTGTTTCTGCTTAATGTGAATCTGGTCACTTAACATGTGATGTGCTTTACCCAACAGAGATCCAGATGGCAGCTTCACTATTCACAACTGTCTTCCCACTAGATTATTACAGAGCTATGTGAATACAAAGGGCGCAGTCCAAAGGCAAAACCACATCAACACATGGCATAAAATACATGACTACTACACAACTCCACGTTTTCATCCAGTTTTCAAGCACAAGAGGAGGTCTGTTAACAGCTATTATTTCACCCATTCGGGTACTCACATCACTCTGAGTAATTCAACAGCAGGAATAATAACCCCATCTTTTCAAAACCATTTTGTTACACTGTTTTTTGACATTCAGCCCTTCTCCACCCTGCAGACTGTAACTCTGTGGGGCTGTGCACACCTTGCTGTCACATCCCTATGTAAAGAACAAACACAGGTGATCGCAGCAGCAGAGGTGGTCCAGGATGTCATGTATCATGGCACAGTGACCAGTAGTTGAAGAAAGATGCTACCCACTAGACTTGAAAATGACAGCCAATCAGGAAGCTGATCATTTCACAGCACAGCTCTCATACAGGATGGATTGACTGTATTCAGGCAATTCATAAAATGCAGGGTGTAGCAACAGCTCTGAGTCAAAAATGATGGAGATATTAATCATCAAGTTCATCTGTATTTACTCCCACACAGTACCAACAAGATCCTCGCTGTCTGCCAGTTTATTTAGCCCCTTATCTATGTATTGTTGTGAGGAGCATAGGGTTCATTTTTCTGCGAAATGTCACACTGCGAGTGAGTCAGCCATGGTAGGCGTGTGGGACTGGCATATATTGTAAATCTCTGATTAACAGTATAATGAGTTAAAGGGGAGCTTCTCCATATGGATGGAAATATGATGGAGGCAAACATACCCTACACGAACAAGACTGGTTGCCTTTGCCTGCCCGTGTGGCTCAGGCAGAGTAGATACAAACACACACACACACACACACACACACACACACACACACACACACACACACACACACACACACACACACACACACACACACACACACACACACACATGTGCATACACCCACGCTAAGTCACACAGAAAAAGCCAGCAGACTCAGTTTTTCAGCAAGTGACAGAAGACTGTTCACAGGCTCTTTCAGGCTGCCGCTGCCGATGCAAGTTTCTTTCGATGGTAGGAAACATCCTCTAAGGAGCTGGCTGTAAAAAACAAACCCTCACTGATCACCATAAAAATAGGTAAAAAGAGAAAATGCAGCTTGTAGGGGGTAATATGGTGATTTCAGAGCTCTGGTGAAGCTCTCTGCCTTCTATTAAAAGTGCTGTGCTTGGAGAATTTCACTTTCACCCCTAGAATTCTGCAGGGCGATGACTAAAAAAAGGCACACCCTCTCCAACTCATACACACATGTGCACAGGGCTAGATACACATTCAAAGTGAGCTGAACGCTACACTCGCATGTCTCCTGATGTTGTGGATGGGAGGCTGGGATGTAAAGAGGGGTGGGTTAACAAAGCATGCTTCATTTGCTGATGAAGTCTTGATGCAGAAGTGGGTAGTCTTGCTTTAAGACATGTGACTCTCTCTCCTATCTCTCTCTCTCTCTCTCTCTCTCTCTCTTTCCAGCTGGGCTACATTGTAATACACACACACACACACACACACACACACACACACACACACACACACACACACACACACACACACACACACACACACACACACACACACACACACACACACACACACACACACACACATGCACGCTCACTCACACTAGCTCTGCCTGTCTGACACAGACTCTACTTAGAGTGTTGGAGAGAGGACTGAGGCTCACAGTATCAGCACGGCTTCTCAATGGGGAGATGCAGCCAAGAGCAGACAGAGCAGTCATTCCACTGGAGCCTTCCGCTGCATGCGTGAGAAGGAGACGACAAGTGAGGAGGGTAAATTAGCTCCCTGTCATCACAACATAGGACTTTTACTGACGGAGAAGAGACACTGAAGGAAAGAGAGGAGACCTGCACGAGTGTGGCTGATACAGCAGTGATCAGCATGATCAGCCTCCTATCCCTCATATCCTGTCCAGTTTGTAACACAGACACCTGGGTGTTTTGCCTTTGGTGACTGTTTGTGTTGCCAAGGATTTCAAAAGGAACCAAGCAGCAGAGGTCCAAAGGAGGGAATACTGAGGAAAAAAAGAACAGCATTTCAGCATCTTTTGTGCAGTGTTTGGCTTATCTGGTGCTGGAATTTCGGGGAAGAAATCCCTGGCTTCAAAGTATGGATGGATTTAAGACAGAGGAGTGAGTCTGCTGAGCAGGCGGGCAGACCGTGATTCTGACTGAACTTCTACTGAACACACTGCTCAGGTAAGGGTGTGGGACTTTCAAGGAATACCTCCTGGTGTGGTGGGGGACGGCATGGTTGGGGTGGAGGGGTTTGATTTACAACTGTATACAGTACACTTTCCACAAAATACAGGAAAAATGCGTCTAAGTTGAACAGCATGTGCTACAACCATCCTGTATCTCATGATACAAATATTCCTTTTGCCAGACTTATGTTGTATAAGTTTCAAACATGCTTATAATGGGGCAAATCTAAAGCTGTTCATGCTGAAATACACATTATAAGAGCAGCTTATTAAATAAGATCCGTGATTCCCTCCTGTTGTATAACAATCAGACACCGTGAAGTTATAACAATCAGACACCGTGAAGTTGTCCTCACAGCAGGAGACGTGCAGTCTATGAGAACCCCCCCACCCCCTAGCCCCCATAAAAGATTCCATGTTGCACGCAGGTGAATGAGTAGGTGATTCTCCTGCAGGTGTGCCTGCTGTTTCCACTGCCGCGTGTACTATATCATGCTGGACTCCCCAATTACGCACATATGAGCTGTCGTCTCTGGTTTTCGGTGATACGACAGAACTGAGAGCGAACTGCCTTTTACTGTCTTTGTTTCCCGCATGGAAAACATAACGGAAAAAGCTTACTCGGAATAAGAAAATGAGACAACAACCGCGACAGCAGGAGTTGGGTTCTGTTTTCCTGAAAACTGCTCTCTTTTTCTCTGAAGTTCCTTGACAATAATGCGCGTCCGTTTTACTTAAAGACTGCCGTTCGTTTTCTCCTCTGGTAAAACGCGGCTGGAAACAGCCACGATTTTGCTTTCGGTAAGAACGCCTGCTGATAACCGGGAGGACGTTTCTGTGCAATATGCAGTTAAACTATGCAAGCGCAATGGTTCCTCTGAATGTATTAAAGCCAGCCCGACGAGGTGAACATGCGTGTGCCAAAAAAAAAAAAAAAAAAAAAAAGATGAGAGGAAAACAAACCCATGGGACCACTTCACATTTCCACAAACCCGCAGATTAGGGTGGATTTAGTGCGATTTACAATGCGCTCTTAATAATTATATGCTTAATTTTCGCTGAATATTAATCAGCCCCGATGTCACTGAGGGTACAGAACACAGGGATAACATTTAGGAGCCTAATGGCTTTAATCTCAGATGAACATCAAAACAAGCAAGCAGTGGCTTTGGTGCTTTCTGGAAATAACTTATTGAGTCAGACCTGCTTTTATGCCACTTTGTTCAGACATCTAAAACATGTAATGCTGTGCAGACTCGTTTCAATTTTCTTGATTTCAATTTAATATTGAATATATCCCCTGCTATTCTTTTACAAGTAAAGATAGAACATTAAAGAATGACAAATTCAGAAAGACACCACCTCAGTGTGTAAGATATCTGAATGATTTGGATTATTATTACACTTGTTTATACATCCAGAAACTCACTGATTAGGATGTTGGATGTAATTCTGAGGCAGGAGCGTAAACACACCACAGCTTGGTTTGGGAGGCAGTGTGGTGAGGCTTTAAAAACTTCCCACCACGGGCTCCTGAATGGAGCGAGGAGCTTATAACACCTGGAAAGGAGGAGGAGAGTGTCATTATTCAATAAGGGCTAAGGCGTGTCTCCATATGCCGGCTCTCAACAGCCATTAAGCAGTCACTGAGTAAATCTACAAGAAGCCTATTTGTGCTTAGAAATGAAATATTTAGAATAGTCATGGCTTAAATATTGCTGCTTTTGTTAATTACTGTAGTTTTCCCGAAAAGGGGTGAGAGTGCTCATTGTAGAGTTCTTACCATCTGACAGGGAAATTAGAGCAGGTTTTTCACCTTTTCTTGCATTTTATATTTTCTTTTTCTTTTGTGGTGCAAGTCCTTTTGGACTAGAGCAGGTTAGGAAAAGCCATACATTGACAAGATAAAATTTGTGTTTAATCATGTCTTTGAGTCTTTTGTCTGCAGGGATTTTACTATGAAGCCTTCATTCGTTATTATAAGAAAACACCCTCACACATAACTCTAACTAAATCACAGTGTATTGGTCTAAATATTTAGAGCAACAATCAGTGCTGTTTGTCTCTTTAGTTTGACATTAAATAAACCCAACGTGTGTTGTAAATATGTATAGAGAAATGCTGTAATACAACTCTGTCCCTGTCCTCCTGTTGTTTCTCCCCCGCTGTGTGCCGTCCTACAGACTCGGCCTCACCATGTCCTGGTTGTTGGTCATGTGGATTAGCTTCGGCTTCCTGCTGTTGTGCCAGGCAACACTCTACCAGACCATCCAGCAGCACCATGTGGCCCGTCCCGGTCGCACTGACATTCTCACCCTGGGTACGTGTGCCTCTTTTATCAGATTTCGGCTTCATAACACAGTGTTACAGCGAGAGATGTTGGCCCGTCCGTGGGCAGCTGTTGTAGAGCTTCGGCTGTTTAAAAGCAACAGCAAGCGACTGCTCCAGTATGTCAGAATGATTTGCTATGGTACTGTACTGTAACATGATGATTCAGTATACTCGCAGTCATGCAGGATAAGCGAAGAGGACGACTGCTAATTGTGCTTTTAATTGCATGTCTTGTACTTAAATTTACTCATACTCAAAACTGTGCATCAATGTGCATTTTGTGATATGGAGGAAATACGGTTGTCAGACTTAGATTTTTTTGGGGCTCAGCTGTATGAATGTATTTAGATCTCAACATGGAAGCCCTGTTAGAACACATTCTAACATTGTGAGTTAGCTTGTAGGGAGATGATTCATGTGTACGATGAGGAAATCTTGACTCCTGCATCCTGAATGTTGCTGGCAGACTGTTATGAGTAGGACAAGCCGTAGGCAAAAATCCCCATTACTGTGCTGGTAGCCAGGGGAGCTTTGATCACTGTGGCTTAGATAGACATGACAATTATGTTTCCCTCTTTTTCACTGGAAACGTTTGGCAATTAAGCCCGACGCCTTCTGCACTGTAGGGGCAAAAGGGGAGGGTAGACACACAGGCGGATCTAATTCTCTGATTATGGAAAAGCTTACCAGAATTGCTTATGGTGTATGTGGGAGTGTTACAGGCAAGGCAAAGGTTTTTTAGAGCAAAGCAAATGCTTTCCTTAAGCTTTTAACAATGAGTGTGACTTCCATGCTGAACCCTCGTGCAAAGTGGGGCTTTCTCCGGATGCCAAGCGGCTTTTAAACATTGATGCTATCTTCTGCTTGGTTCCCTTGGTGTGTGTTGCATTGCCAAGTAAAAGACAGTAATTGAAGCACAGGAAGATGGGGGGAAAAAAAAAAAAGTCCAGCATTGAATTCTCTGTGTTTGTGTTGAACATTGGTAACTTAAAGCAGCATGTCAGAGAATTGGCTTACTTTTGCTGTGGAACAGCTGACACATGAAAATCCCAGCTATGATAGATAGAAAGTTCTCAAAGTATCCCGGCCCCGTTAATTGGAGCAAGAGGGTAAGGGATAAGAAACAGAGCTCAGAATGAATTTTTAAAGGCTGGCTTCCAGTTTTTCTGTTGTTTTTTATTTTTATTTTTTTGTGTGTGATTGGTTGGCAAGTCAAGCTTGGTGCCAAAGATGTACAAGGAAGTGCAAGGCTTAAGTAAGTGTCTTTTTTGAATAATGCATTGGTCCCGAAGGGGTACAGGGGAAAAAAATAGTTGTGGCCCCTCCACCTCCATCCCCAGCCCTCTTGTTGTATTTCTAGAAGAGTCATCCAACCAAAAGATGGTGATGGGTAAGAGTTCTGGAAGGTTTCCTGTCAGACATATCAAGTCACACACTCACTGCAGACAGCACTAAGAAGGTTACAGACATGAAGGCTACATGCTCGCACATTTACACACCATTTTCTCACTGTGGCCTTTTTATGGGTCCTGTGGGGATACTGGAGCTGCGTTCAGAACACTGTCCGGGATGTAAACTTACACTGGACAGGTGGATGATAAACAAACCCGTCTGTTGATTTGATCTTTTAAAGTCCATGATTTTATTTATGCTATTAGAAGGATTTAGTCTGAATAATCTCAATAATGTCACCAAGAGGAAATGTCCAGGAAACGTTTCGTCACAAACGGTGATCGAGCACAGCCATAACTGCTGCTGACAATAATCTCAAGATATGTTATGATATTTTACCGTCCTAATCAGGAGGCTTCTGAGGGGTAATAGACTATCATAACCGGCCGCTCGGAGAGAACACATTTCTGCTCTGCTGCGCTGCAACTGTACAATTTACTGTATATCATGTTTTTTTTAAGAGGATTAAGCTGACATCAATCTTACTCAGCTGTGGAGTGGCGTTAACCGATCTAACCAGAACTGCTCTCTCAGAATTGAAATGCTATGATGAATATTTGAATTAGAATTGATTTTATAATTTGAGAAGCTCTCTGGTTTCATTGAGGCCAGAACCCTCAGATATAAATAGATCTGGCTATGTAGGACGTGGCAAAAAAGGGACGTCGTGCCTTGAAAAATCCATTGGCTTTCATGCTTCGCTGTTTTCCGTAATCAAATAATGTTTCTGTTTCGATAGAATGCCAGACTGAAAATTAAGTTGTAGAGTAGTTCTGCTAATGAAGCGTGTAAAGTGCAGGATTTAAAACATATTTTGTGCTGATAAAAAGATGAACAGAATTAATGTTTCATCTTGGACTCACACGCCATTGTTTTGCTGAGGTTATTGATTCATTATCTTTAAAATTCAGTGATGACAAAAATGGTACAGTAATGCTGCCTCCCTGTGCCTTGCAGAGTCATGTGATGCCTCTTTACTGTTTACTGGACAGTCATAAACCAAGTTCTGAAAGCAAATTAGGGGTTAGTATGTTGTACGAAAACATGTCGTGAAATTTTTTTTTTTTTTTTTTTTTTGTGGCTCTTGGAATGCAGCATGGCAGACTGTCTGAAAGACGCAGTGGTACAAAAACTAACATTCATCCAGCATAGACAGAAATACACAGGGAAGGGCTTGTCTGAGGAGGGGAAGTGAAGGTCATGTTATCCTCCAGTCTGTTGAAGCATCTAACAGTGTTTGAGAAATCAGCTTATCTTCCTCCTGCAACAGTAAGCTGACAGTGCATGTTACAGGGAAAAAAAAGGAAAATGTGACTGTACGGGTAAAGTTTTAAGATTGCTTTTATTTATTTTTTTTACGAATGTTTCCGTGACAAATCGGCATAGTCACCGCTGAGGCGGAGATTGAGTAACGAGCTGCCTGACTGCTTCGTCACCTGCTCAGGAAGCGGCGCCGCTTCCTTTCCCATGAGCCTCTGCTTCACACAGCCTCCCCTTCGTCCTGCTCGTGCGGCTGAAGATTGATGGCGCCCTGATTCTGGGCAGCCAATTCTGGTCTCTCAAGAAATAATCCACTACATTGACAGATGAGCTGAATGTGACATGACACACACAATCCTGGCTATGCGCTCTCCCCACCTGCCAACACAGTGAGCTGAAGTGCTCACTGCCAAAAGACTGCATAAACCAGGCCACTCTTGACAGCCCATAGTACTGGAGTCCATCACAAGTCAGCACAAGAAAAAAACTATTTACATTGTCAGCGCATTGCTGGCAGAAATTCATGTAGATTTGGCGTCTTAATGATAAAATGAAAGTGTTCCTTTATGTGTTGAGCGCTGAGTGTAAGTTATACTGATCAGGGACTGTATTTAGTTACCCTTTTTCAGCTGAAGTATGCATACAGTTTATACAATATCAATACCCAGAGGGGCAGTCTGAATATTACAACACTTTAGTTGCTACTTTTGTTTTATTATGACTGTGACAGGGCACTTTAATATAGGCTGAGATCTAATAGAACAGGTGCAGCTGTAAAACTAACTCTGCTCTGTTATGCTTTGATATCAGTCTGTTGCTGACGTTTTTGTTTGACCGTTTTTCTGTCAGCCAACACATCACAGCGTATAGGTGTAATATTGTAGAACTTTACATATCATTAAATCTGTTATTATATAAGGTACCTGATATTTATGTGAAAGCATATCATAATCAAAAGCTGGAAAGAAGTGTGATTCAACTGTGAGTGACAACCATAGACATGCTGATTTGGCATGCACATGAGAAGTGCTATACATGGCAACATGAAATGGGCTGTGATATAGCTGGAAAGGCTGATAACTAATCTAGTGGTGCTGCTGTTATGTTCTTATCCATTGATTTGAATTGGCTTGTAAAGTCTAATCCCAGATGATTGGAATGTATTTCAATGAGCTCATTGCTCAATGTGCCATACGGCTCCCTGCGTGGAGAAAAGTCTTTGAGGTGGAAGAAAACAAGTAATTACTTTGATTAGCCAAGATGCATCATGTGGTCAAGTAAGAGCAACAGCATGATCATACGCAAGGAAGTGTTTGGGAAATTAAGAAGTGTGTCTTCAGCTTTAAGAAAGCATCATGTCAAAATAGTGCGGCGCTGAACTTTAACTTTATGTAACTATTGAAGCTTCAGTAATATCTAAGGAGAGAGGTTTTTCTGGGGAGAAGAAAGTCTGACAAGATACAGGGTGTTAAATCTAAACCTTGAACTTGATGTAGGATAGCTGTCTTTTTGCTAAACGAGGATGGGGTAGAAGTGTGGAAGCCATACATACTCAGAGTATGAATTTCTTTTCTTCTCTTTCTCTCTTTCCATTGGTAAGCGGATGGCTGCTTCTTTTTTTTTTACAGAATGAATGGCAGATCCGTCCATATTACCCACCAGAGTGTCCGTTCATATAAGTTCTCTACGCGTTTTTGTTTTGCATTTTAAATCAGCTTTATTTACATCCTCATTAAGCCACAAGGACTAATTAGTGTGAGAAGTGATGGTTAAAGAAAATGTAATTAAAATAAAGTCACTTGAATGAATGACGGCAATATATTTTTTTTTTAAGTGGATGAAAAGGAATGGTTTGATCTGATTGACTCATTTGAAAAATAGAGCGACACAGTACGAGCACACAATGCATGTACACACACACCCACCCACACCCACACCCCCCCCCCCCCCACACACACACACTTGCTACGTGTTTATCCATACTACTTTGTCTGACCAAATATACACCTCTGTGAATATCATGTAAAACCCCATATTCAAAAGCTAAATTAAAGTACAGGGTGATGAAAATAAATTATATATGATGCAAATTCAATTTAAAACATTCATTCTGTGAACATGACATCTACAAATCCTGTCGTTTGCCAACAAAGGAAGTGAAATCCTATAATCTACCTCCACATGGGATTATAATTGGTTTGAAAACTGTGGGTTTAGGTGGAGAGCTCATCAGCGCTATGTGATCTCTCGCTCTTTATCACACAGCATGCCCTTCAAGGTAATGAAAGCAACCTTTCTGAAAACCAGGCAATAACTGCCTGATCATTGAGGTGCCGAGCAACACTCTCTTTGCACCAGGCCTCTTCCCCCAACTCTTCATCCTCTTTCCACCCCCTGCCCCCCAACCCTTGCTTCATCTCCTCGTCTCTATCGGCCCCTCAGACGATTTGTCATGGATCAGATGAGACAATTTGTCATGGATTAGTGCACTTAAATGTCTGTGATAGTGGAAGCAGTCACTGGAAAAGCTTAGGAATCCTATTACACCGCGTTTTATGGCCGGTAAGAGGGGAGAAAGGAGTGGAGGTTGAATTGGCACTTTCTGCGGCCTGTGTACCATTTCTTGACTTTTTCCCTCCACACATAATCAGATATTCACTTAGAGGTGAGCTCCACTGATGTGTATGAACTGGAAAAGTCGACAAGAATCTGTCGCACATGTTGCCATTTAACTGACCACTCACCAAATCCCACCCACAGTGTTACTGTTGCTACACCTGTCAGACCTTTTGTTTTTTTCACACAGCAGATATGCACAGCACAATGGTAATAGATCTAGCACTATACCCACTCATTACCTACTGATACATTTGTAGCCAGCTGCGGCTGGCTTTAGAATGCCCATTATAGAGCTATAAAAGTGATCCCTGTTTCACATTCCGTCTTGGCAAACATATTCTGATTCACCTGCAACGATATTGCGACATCATTAGTTTTTATTTACTCAGCCGTCTTTCTCATCTCAAGCCTTTAAACTGAATGTGCTCTGGTGCATTTTCTCCCTCCTTGAATGATTAGATGGTAGATTAGATCCTGTTATTCTCTGATGTCAGATAATTGTTTCAGAAAAATTTTACAGCTGCTATTGAACACAAGTGATTCACCCCCCCCTCCCAATTATTTTAAATAATGGGAAGAGTATTACAATAGACAAACAGGTTTCACAGTGTAAAGTGTGTTCGAAGGAGCCAACTGTCTAGCAGCACACTGAAATCCACATCTGTGTCTTATATTCCCTTCTGTGTACTTTTTCCAAGCGGGTGTTTATTTATTCCAGCCACATGCAGCAGATCCATTTTATTTGTACTAAACAGAAAGTTACCGCATCATACATCATTTCCATCTTTACTCATACAATATCTTAGGCAGCTTCTCTATCACCTCCAGGCTCCTCAAGCCCTTCAGTAGCATTTCCCTGAAGTGAAACAGCCTGCTTATGTTAATGGCCAAAGAGACACATTGCCAGGTAATTGTGATGCAAAAGAGCTACTCCATGGCATCATTTAAAACCACTGCGGGGGACAAATGTTACTCATTCACTGTTTTGTTTGCAAAGGACTCACTTTGCTTGAGAGACTCATTTACCCAGTGGCAATCAAATTAAGTTGTCTTAATCGTGCTTCTAATTTACTTCATGTAATTAGTGAGACATATAAAACATATGTTATTTTGTGTATGAATTCACAGTACATGAAATGTCAAACTTGATCTGATGATCTTATTCTTGTTTTTGCCATATCATATCTGTAGCTGTTCTTTCAGAGTGCCACGAAAGAGGATCTATTTTACTCACATTTCTACCAGTTTACTTCTGATATGTTCTAACAGACACAGACAAAAACATTTATTCTGAATGGCAGCTTTTACCTCTGGTCTGAATAGATACAAAATTTTGCACATTGACATTTTAGCATCTTAAATATTTATAGATACAAATCTGCTTTCAAGCAAACCATGAAAGGGAGTGATCATCCGACCCTGCAGTAACCCTCTGCTCAACAGAGTTGTGGAGTGAATGTATTTACATGCACATTTGTATCCTGCTTATGACTGGAATTTTTGGTGTATCCAGGTTATGTGTTGCACATGTAAACATCTTACTCTGGTTTCAGAGGACTGGTAAAATTCATATCCTGGTTTTGAGAAACCTGGATATTTGAGCCCGACTAGTACTGAATTTTTGGGGTTATTGCCGTTACCATTATTAGGGAGTAACACAAATTCAGATATCTATATATCAGCCACGTGTTCTTTACACACACACAAATAGCAATATTTATAATTTACCACCAACAATGTTTCCTGCCTTATTATCTAAAAAAAAATGTTTTAATGTCACAGCATATATTCGTCAATTTGTGCACAGATTATATATCTGGGATTGATTAGTATTTGCCGATAAAATACTGTATACCCGCATATGAATATCGTGGTTTCTCATGTTCCATGTAAACACCATCACTGAATATAATCCAAATCAGGATTAGACTCAAAACTAGGATACTAATGTGCATGTAAACACACTGAAGGTCTTGCAGCCTGAAACTTTATTGTACTGGTTCAGTCTCAGGGTTCTGATAATGTTGTTTAAGCAGTACAAGACTGCAATTTACCCACTGTGTGCTACCTGCGCAGTACAAAATAAGCAGACAAAAATTGTTTGCCACCAGCTAGTAAAAATAGTGGAGACCCTGGCAGATAAACAACAACATATTTCCTTCAGTAATTGGACAAGACCAAAACAGATTTATGAAGAGAATGAATATTGGCCTTATATTTACCAAGTGGATACAAACACGACTTCAAAGGAAAGCTAACGTTGTTCTGTACAGACAAGTCCACTGTATCAACATAAAATCTATAATATAGCAGCGGCCTGTTTACAACTTGTGTCCAAACAAAATATAAATGCAGTATTAAAGTCTTCCCTACTTCCACCATGTGACCTCATTACTGTATATGTACACCTTACATACACTCAAAAATGTGTTGCAACTTCTGTGTTAGAAAATGTTTTTTACACTCCTAACAACATGCAATTTCAAATGGGTTTGTTAAATTTGTTGCCAAGGTGACTTGCTCTCTCACTCCAGTCCAGTGAATCACTCATTTGAGCCCTGACAGGGGACAAAAATAGATTATGGGGTTTGGAATTATGGAAACAGAAATCCTCTTGCTTGAACATGTCCCCACTTGTCAAACAAATGATTGAAAGTCTGTCTAAATTTTCCACCCGGGGTGCTCTGTCAGCATTAGCTGAGGTCTATTTGTCTTGTCTGATGTGTCTGGATGAATCTATGCGGCTGCTGTGCCGAGGCAGCGCCGTATTGTCTTATCACAGCTTTATCTGACAGCAGATGCTCTAATAATGGAAGTTAGGTTGAGATGTCACAGCTAACTGTTTATCACAGCTATACAGAATACGACACATGAGATGGACACAGCCAAATGCCTCAATAAACAGACAGGAAATCTCATTTTATTCTGCTCAGGCCACTGTGTTGTAGTATTCTCACTATTGTATTAAATATGCCAGTCACTCATACTGTACACAGCCAGGGTGGTGACAGACTGTTGAAAATGTAGGAGGACAATTAGTGTCCATGGGCCCTGCAGTGCATCTTCATTTGCCACAGTATCTCCAGCACATGTCAGGTTCACTGAACATGGCTCAATGCCCCAGCGCCTGCTGGCCAGCAGAGTGAGAGGATGAAGAATGAGGTGGCACCTGTATGTGTCTGTCTGTAGCCTAATGACCCACAGTAGCTTCGTCTCTCACACACTGCCTCTTTCCTTTCTGTAATGCTCTTTGTCTTTGTCGTGTTCCAGACATTTTTTTTTTTTTTTGTCTATTACCTATACAACTCATTGGCCTCGGGTGTCATCCCAATCTTAGTTTTGTACTCACAGGCTCACCTACAACTCCAGCCCGTCCTTATAACAAAAAACAATAATGGTGATCAATTGTTGAAGTGGGCAAGTAGGTATGGTGTTGAATGGTTCAAACAAAGAGCTTTCGCTGCGAGACCACTGATAGTGTCCTGTGTGAAACCAAAAGTCAACAGTGACTAAATTCTCAGGAAAAAAATTGAAGTTAATCTGCATTTTCAATGATGCCGAGATTACATCAACAAAATATTTAATAAGCACAATATAACTTGACAGTAAAACCAAGTCTGCAGAATTAGAACAATAAAATATAGATCAGACTTCAATAAGTTAGATAAAGCAATACCAGAGGACACAATAAAATAGTAATATATACATATACAAACAAGGCACATATAAAATCAGTTATAACAGTTCCAAATTTGGGCAAGGAGGTTTGCGATCATGAATTTAAATTGTCCGTAAGGTGGCAGGCAATTGATTTTTAAAGTGCGTCGAAGATCATGAACGTCTGGTACGCCTGTCACAGGTACTCTCCGACGGTCAAATTCGGTGGTTTAAGTGTTAGGACATGTTGTTGGTGGAGGAATCTTAAAACACATATATTCTGGTTTGGAAGTTAGTGGAAATCAACCTATTGAGTCATTTCACTATGTGCTGTTTCATAAATGTCTTTGTTTCTTTTTTTTCTTTGAAAAAAAAAAGCAAAAAAGAGACACACTAAACCTCAATTATCTTTAAGTTCCATTGTGTATTTGCAAAGCAACATCATTTCGAATGTCAGGCAGCCAGACAGGCTATGTAGGATTTTCTCATCTTCATTTCACATCCCTGAGGTTTAAGTCATATGAGGCACTGAGCTTTTCCAACAAAAATACCTTTTGACCTGCTTTCTGTAAGTTTTGTGAGTTGAGTTTAAATGCGGATTAATGCCTGCACTAAGGAACTTTTTCTACCTTTTCCCTGAAGGCATCAACAAAGTACTATGTGAGGATGCCATACATGTGTACAAAATAAGAGTGTTATTGGAACCGAGCTGATAGAGCTGAATACCTTTCCGCATGCCGTCTTTGATCATAACATCTTTTACCCATCCTTGTGGATTTCAGCCCTCTCCGAGGTATAAACTGCAAGGCACGCATGCATGCTAAATAAAGAGTGCTGGTACTGATACATAACCATATCCCTCACCTCATCTTTTATCATAATTTTTCTCATTGTTCTTGTGGAGTCTACATCAAGGCTTATTCAAACAAACCAAAACATCACTTTTTATATTGCGGAAATGTCGCAACTGAGTTTTTACATTTTGTAGGACATTAAGTCAGAGTGCAAAGTTAGTTCAGTCCTTGAAACATGGCAAGCATCAATAACACGTCTTCTCACAGTTTTCAGTGCAAAAGGAAAGTGCACATGTTAATGTCTACAACGCAAGTTGCATCAGACATACAGTAGTTTTACTCTTAAAATGCCTTTTTACATTGTACATTTCATGCTGTAAATGTTTTTTCTTTAGACAAGCTAAAGGTGCTTAATTTCTTACAAGCCATTTTGTATTTTCCCCGTCTTAATAGTATACATTCTTGTGAGTGACTTGGCAGAAAGCGTACAATGAAAAGTCTCCTTTGCTCCGCTGACTCTCAGCAGATTAGAAGAAGCACAGTAACTGTGTGGTGTTTTGCTCAACAGAAAAGGAAAACCTGCGGCTCACTTACTGTATATAAGCTTTTGGTATTACATTCCACCTCTTCCCCCTGTTTTGCTGAGTACAAGCCTTGCACAGAGCTGCGTTCACATCTCAAAACAACTCCCCCTCTTCTCTTAGGTACAATCAAAGCATCACTCTTTGATTTAACTATGAATAAAATACAGAAATGTTTTGTGATACATTCAGTAAAGTAAGCAGCACATCTTTCTGGCTGGATTTTTTTTCTTTTTTTTCTTTTTTTTTACAATATAGATGTGAGGCAGAGAGCTGCCAGAAAAGGGATGAAGCTGGCTGTCTCAGTGCTCATATTAGTCACCGACACCAGTATTATTCAGTCACTATCTTAGTCACTAATGTCACACTTCTGTATATGTATCTGCCGTCTGCTAGCATGTTGGACATGCACACTTCCTTTTTAAGCATGACAATATCTCTTTACACATGACAGAGAATCACCGGAACATGGAGCTGCTTCTTTTAACAGTTTTGTTGAGGTGTTGAGCACAGGCTGTCAGGGCAGTCACACCAGACCGGGTCCCTGTGTAGCAGCATGTTGCTCTATGATGTTATTACAATTTTGGATGATTCACATGAGAGGGCAGACAGCAGGGTTGTTTTTTTTTTCTTCTCTCAGCTCTTCAGCAAATGAGAAATGTCACCCACAGCTGCAGCCGGGGCAGGCTTTAGTGGGTATACATGCAAAGAGCTATGATTATCTTTTTAACTGGTGTAATGTAGTTGGAGGTATATACTGGATGATCTAGGAATACATTCTAAGAAGGGTTGTGGTTAACAAGTAAAGGTGAAGAGGAAGGCAACAGTGGCAAAGTAGAGGGAAACACTGAACGCAGCTTGAAAGTTGCTTTCTGCTTTGACTTTGTGGCATACACCCAACACATACCCAAGGAAAATGTATAAAGCTGTGTGTTGTGTTTGTGCATGTACCTGTTTCTGTATCACAACGTCTATCATGGGTTGAGATGTGCAAATTTAAAAGGTATCACTTCTACCAAAGCACTCACTAAGGTGCAATAGCGTTCTCGCATTTTAGACCTTGAACCATTTGTCTGACAGTATCTCAGCCTTTTGATAACTAGGTGTTAGATATAAAAATGTGTAATAGACCATTTATTTATATTTGTGTGTAATTTTACATCGCATGGCCCACTCATATCTAGTGCTGTCTCATTATTTTTACTTACTTACCTTGCTGCTGCTTTATAGGACAAATGTGACAATGTCAAATCAATTTTGAGGTAACTGCTGTAACGGCTTAAATCAAAGTGTACGGAGGCATGTCTGAGAAGGCTAATTTAGAGATGTACAAATGTGGAATTTTAGCTGATAACAACTGATCATTTTTTGATATTTGTGGCCAAATCAATACTATAATTGTTAATACTTATCTTACAAATGGAAAGACATGTAAATGCATATTTTATGTAGATTGAAAATTTTATTTTCCCAACCTTCATAGTCCCGCAATTTTAAAAACCCTTTATTTTACCATAATAACCTTGTTTATTTTTTGATATACTGTAGAGACTAATTTATAACCAGCCCTTAGCTCCTGATTGACAAGCATGTAGGCCAGAGACTACAAAAAACATGAGGATAACTTAATATAGTGTTGGAACAATTACTGGCTACCTAAAGCCCTTGACTTCTAAAACAGCCCTGTGGCATCATACATCCTTCTCCTTCATTATCCTCCCTTTGCTGGTAATGTGAAGAGACACTGCTCTATAGGTACTATTGGTCGAGAGGGTCGGATCTCAGTGTCTCTGTGTCAGTCTCAAAGCTTACTCGGATTAAACTAAAATGTTAAAGGTCAGGTATATTTTGTTTGTTCTCCCTTAGTGGCGGATTTTGTTGCACCCTGAAATAATGAGCATTTTTGTCTTTATCTCCTGTTTTTTTTTTCTTCTTATTTATGTTTTCTTATTTGACTTGGTTTGTATTGGGGTAATTAAATGCTGATGTAGTTTTGGTTCATGTTACAACCTGAATGTACCTGCAATATTATTTGGTACAAGTAGGTCTGAAGATGCATGAAGTCATAGAATATAGAATAAAACATTTTATCAGAATTGTTTTAAAGACACAATCAAAACACCATTAGGGCTGTAGATGCCATAATAATGTAGGTTAGTACCAAGGTGGTGCAAGTCAAGTATTGCTGGAAATATAAGTCAATTAATCAATTAACAGGAAATTAAACTGCTTAATGTTTGATTATTTGTTTTAATATATTTTGAAGTAGAAATTTCTCAAATGCTTCCCTTGGTCATTTATGATAACAATCTGAATATATATTATATTCTATATATGTTCTTGATTGGATAATTCAAGAAAAGTAAAGGTGTTACGTTTGGTTCTGCGGAATTATTACTGTTGTTAACTATTTATGTAATTTTATTTAAAAAGATTACCTGCTCATGGAAATAATCATTAGTTGACACCTTAACTGGGTATTTTTTTTAATATATTTTTTTTTATATCCAACATTCAACTCTAAAGTGTGCTTTGTTCCACTTTTTTTTCATTGAGTCTCTCCAAGAGTAAAGAATCTCAACAAAAACACAATATCTAAATATTTGACACACTAATTAAACACTAATTAAAGTCAAAACATTTGATTGCGTGAATGTTGCATGAATCAAAAAAATGCAACAGTTTGTTTGATAAATGGTTCACCGTCCACTGCCAGAGTAGGAAAACAAGTACCTGGAATTAACTTGAGCACCAGTTCAGCACTGAATCAATGAGGGGAGATTTTCTGGAGCTGGAGAAGATGAAAGCCCTCCAGTTGTGCCTAACAGATGTTATCCCACGCCAGGGGCTGGAGAGGAGGGGACCTCTTTCTCGCTCTCAAGCCAGCGATACGCTCTGCTAATGTTAGTAGTATTGGCGATATTGGCAGCTCCTTGTAAGGTCTTACAGGCTCTCGTGAACACACCATCTCATCCTGAGGTGTATTGGATAAGCAACGAGTACAGATACCACAAGTCCCCTCGAGGAATCACAGCTCGCTCTACAAGGACACTTGTAATAGGTGTCTTACACATGGGACAGCGGCAATAAAACAGACATATACCTTTTTATAAGCAAGAGGGGATTATATAATCTTAAAGTGAGAATGTGGGTCCTATTCTGCACGTGAAGAATACAAATCAACACTAGAGGCATAAACTATAGGTTTAACATTGAAGATGGTGTAAAACTTTTAAGAACCACAAATGAATGGCTTGCAAATCTTGCACATATCTTATTGTTGGCCAGGCAGAATGCTTGTGCCTTTGCTTTGAGGCTGAATACAAGAGTGACAGTTGAATTCATGTTTTCTGTAGATGTGTGGATCTCGTTCAAGCCTTACCGGCAGTTGGAGGAGGCACATTGTGTTTGAACAGTGAGAAAATTTGGCCGATAAATCTCCTGTCCCCGTCCAATGACTAGACTACCATCGATCATCATTTACCCGTTACATCTCATTCACAGCCAGATTTTTTGCCAGCTCAAAAAAAAATTCTCTGGACATTTACATGTCTTGCTGGATTCACCTGTTTGTTTGTGTTTGCGAAAAAATGTGGAAGAGGAGAATGAGTTTATGTGTATGCAAAAGAATGAGATAGGATGTGTCTGGCTGAGCCAGCTAACCAGCTTGTTGTGGTGCCGTTGCTGAACCCCGGCCAGACAGACGGCATCCATTTGATCGGGGAGATGCTATAATAGTGGGCCAGGAGCAGCTAAGACCGGTTGTTGTTGTTGGGGCCCTGTGAGCAGGTCATGCTCCCTTCCTGCCAAACAGTGAAAACTTTAACCTTTTAAAAAAAAAAACGAACCTTTTTTTCCCCCATAGTTCCACTGATGTGTTGGCTGAGCAGCCCGGTATCATGTTAAAACATGTAATACACCCGCTATTCCAATAAAGGACACCTTGTCAGTTTCAAAAATACATGCATGTGTTACCGTCAAATTAGAAGGTGGGCAAGACACTGAACCCCAAATTGCTCCTGATGTCAAGTGAGCACCTTGCGTAGCGGCTCTACACTATTTGTGTGTGAATGTCTGTACATTTACCATTAATGTAAGTTACTTACATAACATAATATATTTAACTTTCCTGACGTACATAACATTATTTAGGTAAAATTACTTATCTTAACCCAAACCACAAAGTAGTAGTATTTTTGTGCTTAAACCAAATTGCAACATTGTTACATTTAACCCAAACAACGATCTTCTCCTAAACCTTAACACATGGTTTTTGGTGCCTAAACCTGAGGCACCTTACTTTTCAAGCCAAGGCAGGAAAACGTGACACTGACACGGCATCCTCTAGTGGACTGAAGCGTATTACACGGTTTGGCATGACACGGGTTGGGCTGAGGTGCCAGACCATTGTCTCGGAGCTCTGACTGTATATCTATCATTGTTTTCATGCCTGTGTGTCTATCCATACTGTAGGGGTAATGCTTGTGTTTTTTAATATTCTTTCTATTATTCACAAAAACCTCTATGCCACCAAAATCTTAATAGGCATACAAACTGATATTTGTTTTCATCGCAGCAACTGTGACTGATAAATCACATTTACAGAGCAATTCATTTCTCTGTAAAAGTAAGATGCTATTAATATTGGGTAGCCTCGCAAAACAAGCTGGTTATCACTATTTCACAGTACTGCCCCCCCTCCCCCACACACACTCACCTCCCCTCCCCCCACACAAACACACACACTTTCAATTTCAATGCAGCACCTATAGTTATTTCTTTGTACTTTGTTATGAGTTGAAAGGTGACATCTTAAGCACAGTGTGGTGAATTTGACTATGAATACAATGATTGTCTTCTCATCAGGTTTTTTTCCCCCTGCTACTTGTCACAGGGCGGAAATATTTCCAGGATCACATTCGGCCCCTTATCTCGTCACACTTGCAAATCCATTTTTAAAAGGTTAGACATTAACACTAAGAATCCCCTCCTTCCTCCTCCCCCTCTCCCTCCCACCTCTCAGATATGAGATTACACATTTCACCCAGAGCAACAGACAGTAACTAATCCGCGGCCCATATGAGATATGAGTCCAATGCCCGCCGTGCGGCTGACAGCTCTGCGGGGCCACGTTTTGATACTGGGCATTT
Source organism: Brachyistius frenatus (assembly GCF_029030835.1). NCBI lineage: Eukaryota > Metazoa > Chordata > Actinopteri > Embiotocidae > Brachyistius > Brachyistius frenatus. The sequence goes on from NW_027210603.1 coordinate 6,591,748, forward strand.
AACAGGCCACCGTAAAAATCCTGCTTAAGTTAGGCACTAAATCACGCACAGATGTACTCACCCACATGCTTGCTTTTGCACTATCTATGTGTGTAAACAAAGAAAAAAATACACAAATGTGGAAAACTGTGCTTTAGCTCACACTCTTACACACACAGATCCAAAGCAGATGTTTCATTCTTATAGGGATGAAAAACTATGTAGCTTCAAGTGTAGCAAATGTTAAATAGCATGATAAGCACTAGGCCTATCAGAGTAAGTGTGATAAGTATCCCATTAAGTGCCCTATGGCTTCCTCATTTTCTCTGAATCAGTAGATCCTAAGTGGAGAAATTAATATTTAATACTGCTAGTGGAGTGCTGCAGACACTTCCTGGGTGATCGCATCAAACGTGCAGAAGGTTTGAAAGTATCAAACAAAGCCTGGCTATCTCAAACTTGAGAGACGTATATAATCAAAGTTAGTGCTTCCCCCATTTCACATTCATTTTTATTTTTCTGTGTGCACGCACACGACTGCACGCTTACTTATATACAGTACATAAAGTATTCACACTTGCATGTCTGTAATTGTTTTATTTATTTATGTGAGAGGTATTGTGCTAATGTGTGCGTGACGGGGAATGGTTTATGGTCGGTTGCAAAATTAGCTACTTAGTCCTGAAACAAACACTTAAGGGCCTGCTTTTAACAGCCCTGCCATCAGCAATATTCACAGTTTGAGATGCAATGACCAAAAGAGGGGTCATGCTGATCGGAAATGGTACCAATAAACCAGAGTAGAAATATTTATGAAAACTGTTCAAAAAGTAATTAATTCAGGTTGTTTGTAATTAGGACTTACTCATCAGGCTCCATAGTAACCCACATGAACATCGTTGGCAGTTTTCCACTGGCTGCTTTACTTTACAACCCTAATAATTGCAGCAGTATCAAACACACCCTCAGTATTTAAATGTGTAACTACTGTTAACTGTGTTCAAATGAAATGCAGACAAGGCTGCACTTTTAAGAGCCAGGAGGGAATATACCAAGCATTCATCACACGTGCCTAATTCATTAGCACTTTATAAAGGGATCATAATTCAATTTTAGAGCTGAATTTTAACATCAACAACTTAGCTTCATTAATAAATTACCACCATATGATCTAGACTGAACTGTAATGTCTGGAAGTTGAATACATCAACACAGTGTTTGAAATCTTTTTGTTGACTCAGAACATGAACAAGTTCTTGATACTATGTGTGGATTTGTTTTTTTTTAAGGTCCTGATGTTGAATTATTTAGTTATTTTTAATACTTATTTTTTTCCTCTTACCATCTTTTCACTCACTTGCAATAGTACAACTCACAGCAGCATGTAATGCATATCAAGTGAGTATCGAGTGCCAGGCTTGCCTACATTTCTGATTTTAGATTAAAAGCTGCTCACTGGATGTACAAGATCACGTTAGCGACACAACTCAAGTTTTGTCCAGTGTTTCTTTGAGATCCCATCATTCAGTAACAAGGTGATGAGATTGAAGTGTGTTTTGTCTCCTTAACAAACAGGAGGCTCTTTACACAACCCTATTCTGCAACACATAATATTTCAGTCAATGGACAGACAAGTTTCTATTGTGTTTCTGCTGTGAATACAGTCATGAGTTCTGGTTTATGGCACTGTGCATGTGTTTGAGATGGGAGCCAATGCCAAACCAGCATTATTCACAGAGTTGCACAAACGAATGGGGAGTGGGGGTGGGGGTGGGGGCTGTCAGCCTGTGTGTTTCGACCCTCCATTCACACCAGTTTGCAGGTCTAAATCCAATTCATCAGCCCTTAATGGACTGCACAAATTGTCTCTCTAGGATCTTAACTCAAGGAGTAGATAGACTAAGCAGGAATAGAGTGGAAACATATGGTGCACAATATAAAGAGGCAAGGGCTGCACAGCTGATCATTAACATATGAAAACATCAAATGTTTTCATTTGTATTTGTGATTTTTTTGTTTTCATCTAAAACAAGGGAGTTCAAGTTAGTTGTGAGTAATGATTGGATTAAAAAGCAAACATTCACAGTGAGCAACAAAGCTAAATCTAAATAAGTGGTGTCAATTAGTTTCCCACATTAACGATGTGACATATTTATTGGTGAATTCTCAGGAAATGTTTGCTCCATATTTGAACCTGTGCAATTTTCACCCTGCATTGTAATCACAGTTTGGGAAGAGCTGTGCCAATTTGTGTGCAGTGAGGGTTGTGCAGCTAAATGTCACTGCACACAATTTCAGTGTACATGCAGCTGCAGCTAAAAACAGAGGGCACGTTTCAATCGCAATAGGCTTCTGTTGTTCAGTGGCCAGTGGCCTCAGCTCTGAGCGGTGGTGGCGATAAAGATCCGAGAGCTATGCCCTCTGCTGAAATCCTCCATTTCCATGCATTTTAATATCACAAAGCTCACAGAGCTCAACAGTGGCAACAACAACAACACTGCTAAATTGTCACTCATTTACTCAGGGGCAGGGCTACTTACTGGGCAACTCCATCAGGCCTTTGATCCCATTTGTCAGTGATGTGTCTTGATTTACAATGTGTGTGTGTGTGTGTGTGTGTGTGTGTGTGTGTGTGTGTGTGTGTGTGTGTGTGTGTGTGTGTGTGTGTGTGTGTGTGTGTGTGTGTGTGTGTGTGTGTGTGTGTGTGTGTGTGTGTGTGTGATACACACCAGCAAATAAATTGTATTCCTCACAGAGTCCAGGATTCTCCTAAAAGGTGCATAATAGTAGAGCTTTTAAACAAAAGCATTTACTGTTGAATTTTCATTGTGAAGACACCTTTAAGTCTTTCGCCCCCACAGTGTTTCTTTTTTGTTTCACAACTCGGTTTGTCCGCACCCTCTCTGGCAGTGAAATTACCACCTGTTCACTACAACTGATTACTTGGTACAATTTAGAAAAAAAGGGCAACACAGGTGGCAGACTGCCTGACTTTGTCTCTTGTGTTTCCCTGTGTGCATTTAAGATGAAAAGCAGAGTGGGAGAATGAACCCATCTGCACCAAAATGACTCATCAGTTCAGTCCTTCTCCAACAATCTGAGACCTCAAACAGTCCCTCAGCTGCTCCCGCTACAATATCACCTGTAATCAGACAGCAAGCAGCATGCAAATCCACACTGGACCACCTTTTACACACAAGCTCAGCAGTTTTTCTTCAGGAGAACATGTCAGTACCCGAATACTGAAAACTCTTGGCTACTATAGTGGTGTGACCCTGTTCTTGGGCCTTAATCATAATTTTGGATTACTCCGGATTTGTTCCAGTGACTGTGTTATGAGAATCAGTCCAGGATCAGTGAGTTCTTCCCTTAAAGTGATGGAATGAGGGACTCCTCTTCTCACCTCTCTTTTCCTCTGCACTCTTGCATGCGGCTCTCCTGACCTTACTTCACGCTCCGCCTGGCAGGAACACTTTAAGTCCTCTCTCCATCCATCGGCACTCTCTCGCTCCCCCTCTCACACCTTTGCCTTCTCCAGTCCTGACATAACTGAGTGGAACGTGTCGTCATTCTTTTTTTTATATCTCGCACATCTTGGGACTCCGTGGTCGAAGTGAGGAGTGTTTTGTGTGATCAATGTTTCCCAGACTCTACATCAGGCTTTAATCAGGATATCATCTCCCCACTCTGAGACAGGTGTGTCTTCTTCTTTTCCCATTCCCGCTATCACCTTTTGCCTTGCACTTTTCTCTTCACATCTCGCTTTCCCTAAAATGTGAGTGTTATTTAAGTCTTGGCTCTGAGAGATCTCCCCAAGTGAAAAGGTAGAGAGGAGGTGTAGGGTGTGAAAGAAAAGAGCTTTGACTCAGGTCAGTCAAGTGATGCAGAGTGTAGTGTAAGTCCAGCACAATGCACACAAATTGAGCAGAGCAAATCCTTTTACAGAAATATACATCATTGTGAGAAATGCTATTTTACCTGCACTGATTTATTTGTCATTCTGCTATCAACCCTGTAGAAGGCTTTGACACCTGTGAACAAAGGCATATGGCTAAGGATGCTACAAGTGTGATATTTTAGTTTATGTTCACACTATGCTGCTATAACACCTCGCTTGGAGGTGCAAGGCTGTCATTTTAGTTCTTTGCCAACAATTGAGAGGAACAGGAAACAAACAAATTTCGTTCAATGTCATATTATCTACAACTTTAAACAGTTTTATTTTTCTCTGTTTCCTGTAGTAGCGAATGGGAATTTGGGGTTTTGCTGGATTCACTGAGGTAAATACTGTCATTTTAGGGATCACAGTGGCAAATTGCGTACAGTATTGTCTGTCAGAGGCTCTTTACTTCTGCAGGTCTCTCGGCACTCCAGTGTGGGTTGGATCAAAAGCGATCATCAGATCAGAAGGATGGCGGAGCTGGGCCTGAACTCACACTGCAAAGGTCACGGTTCACTCCATTATTCATCAGCCTCCCATGCCTAAGCCAGGGAGTGTTAAGAAAGAAGAGAGAAGGGGAGAGAGAGACAGATTGAGAGATGGATTTAGAGAGGCGTCCCTCTTTCTATAGCTACACACACACTCCCACAGAGACGCTTGCCAAAAGTCCTCCTTCTCTTCTGCAAAAGCCCCAGCTCTCCTGCGGATAAGGAACAAAGGGTCGAGGCAAAATGACTGAAGGATCAGCAGAAAAAGAGAAGAGAGCTTGTGTGGCCTGAACCACAACCTCAAACACTCGCTCTTGATTCAGCCATCTCTCCTGTCTTCCACCACCACCCCCGAGATAAGGACCAAAACAGAGACACACCCTTTATCTCCCCAAATATGCCACCTACCATGCCACCCAGATGTCTGCAGCTTTGAGCACCACTTTGAGACCCTCGACCACTGGCCAAGATGAGTAGAGTGGTCAAGATTAGAGAGAATATTCATTTGATACAGGCTCCCCTGATATTCATTCCCCCGTCCCTACCAGCAGCAGCAGTACCAGTCGTAGAGTCATCTCACCCCATTGAGTAAAATATGTAGCTGCTCTCTGTAAAGACCATACAGTAAAAGAGCTAAAACCAAACTCCATCTCCAAACCTGGAGATGGGATGAAAAAAAAAAAAAAAAAAAAAATCACACTTTCTCTGTGAAATCTAAATACATCTGGGGCTCTTGTTGTACATTGTGTTCAGCATTCAGTATTGCATTCCCTTTGGAGAATATATGCTGTAGCTGTTCCTACTTGTTTTATTATTTTTTTTACCGTGGTGGCATGGGCTTAGCAATGGCCGTCAGCAGAGCTCTGAGAGAACAGTGACCTGCACTATCCAGCCTCTCTTGAAATCCTCTCATCCTCGCTACCCAGGGGAATGTTTCAGGAAAGGAGCATGAGAGGTGAGATCTATAACTGAACACATATCACTTTCTGTCTCCCAGCTGGCCCCGCTGTCTCTCCTACTCCATCCACACACACTCACATACACATCGCCTCCAAAGAACAATGAGAAAATTCTGTGATTCCTGTTGTAAAAAAAAAAAAAAAAAAAAAAAAAACTTGCTACCTCTTCCAACTTTTTTTTTTTAATAGCAGCATACAGTATCAGCAGAATTACTGCAGCTCGGATTCAACACTGCAGCAGCCTTGCTAGAGTGTGTCAAGCCCAGAGGGGTTTATGGCTTTGATCTAACGCACAATACCCAGTGTATGGGTGGGGGTAGGGGGTGGTACATTCACGCGCGCACACACACACACACACACACACACACACACACACACACACACACACACACACACACACACACACACACACACACACACACACACACACATCCATGTACAAATGAGTGCACGGCACACACACACACACACACACACACACACACACACACACACACACACACACACACACACACACACACACACACACACACACACACACACACACACACACACACACACACACACACACACACACACACACACACACAAATTCCCTTTGATATAGTTCCAGGCTTTTAGTGGATGATTAGGAGAGGCGACCAAGCTAAGGTCTAGAGTGATAGGAGGAAGCAGGAGTCTGCTGCTCTTTAGTTAGAGGAAACCAGTACTCTGTCTGTGGATAGAGGAGTAATTATGCTCAAGGGTTGAGGGGAGAGAGGAGCGAGCATTTTGGAGTCAAAGCCAATGAGAAGAGGAAAAGGCGGAGAGGGTGAAGAAGACTTTGCTGGGGGTTGATTTCAGATTTGTCACTGCGTTACCCCCCCACAGACACCAATTAAAATGTCTCTAGAGGGACTTTAGTCTGTATCTATCGTATGTATGTGTGTGAGAGAGGCTAAGCATGTGCGTATTTACATTATGGCATAGAGGGCAGTTGAGTATGATTTCATCCAGTGCTGCATAAATGTAGTTAAGGACCCTTCCGCGATGCATTCACGTGTGTGTAATGGAGCACACGCCTGCTTACTGAATCCACTCCAGCACTTGTTGGTGGTCTGACACCTATGAAATATTGATGCATCCCTTTTCTTAATGATTCATAAATTGTATTCCGATACTTGCACTCTGCTTCTCCTCTTGGCTTGGTAAAAAAAAAAAAAAAACATGTAAAAAAATAACTGGGAGTGAGAGACAAGTGTGGAGTGGAGAGTGAAGCATGAGATTAAAATCAAGCTTTCCTCCCTCGTCACACATTTTAGCACACTGCATGCAAGTACTGAGGGACCATAATGTCAGTAAATAGTATTCATGAACAAATGCTCTCCAAGGGAATGTGTTTTTAGCATTCACACCAACACTGAACGGTGCTTTTTATTTTGCAAGAAAAAAATGCTGCAGACTGTCGGTGACACATTACAAAATATCAGTTTTAGCAGACAGGAAACAAGGGATTGCTTTATTTGCTGTTATAAACCCTAAGGAGAAAGTCCAGAGAATTTTTCTTTCTTTTCTCTCCTTGCATTGAGATATGGCGAGGCCTCATTCTAATGGGTGCTAATCTAAAAGAAACAGATTCACATTGTGTTTGTTTTATTTATTTATCACCCGGCATCGATCGGAGCCGCAAAATCACCACTTGGGACTAGATGAAAAGAAAATGAGCTCCTCACTCTATGGCTTCTTTATCTGCTGCTTTTCTTGATCCCCCCACTAAGCACCTTACCTCTTTTGATTCAATAGCACTTTATAAGATGGCAACATTAATATGAGGACAGGAGAACATTTACAGTGGGTAGAAACTGTCTGCTTTCTCACCACATTACTCTACCTTTACCTCTCATTCACACACACCAAAACACACACACACACACACACACACACACACACACACACACACACACACACACACACACACACACACACACACACACACACACACACACACACACACACACACACACACGGTCATAACTGGCTCAACTTCAGGACCAGCTGAATGTCTGCTTACAATAATAGGTGATATAATAAACTGCAGAGCTCTACTTATTTGCCTGTCTTTGTGTAACTCATTGAGCTGATTGGCTTTAGTATGGTGACATGTCTCCACACAGTGAGAGCATACATTTGTGCTTTAGATGAGCTTTAATGTAATCTCCCTCATTACACACACACACACACACACACACACACACACACACACACACACACACACACACACACACACACACACACACACACACACACACACACACACACACACACACACACACACACACACACACACACACACACACACACACACACACACACACGTAATGGGGGATAAGCTGCTAAGGCTTTTGTAGCAGGTGGGTTGCCATTGTAGAAATAGAGGAATGAACCGAACATAAACTCAGCATGAGAGGACGGATGGATTTGACTTGCACGACAGCCCTCGTGGAAAAGATACAAGGACACATAACTATTCAAAGTCTTATGTTCAGACACGCTCATCTTCGCTCAAGGATTCATTAGGAAATATTAGTACAGCTGAAAATATCTCTTATATTGCTCTCATGAGCAGAGAGAATATAGTGAATATTACTGATCATCAATCATTTACAAACAAGATAGCAACTGGAATTTCTATATCGCAAATATACGCAGTTGCATCGAATTGTGATCTGAAATAGAGACAGCTGAACAATCAGGCCAAAGATTTACCAGATTTACTCAATAAGTCAGGGCCAAGTGGCTCCTCACTCACTCCCCCCCAACCGCCACCACCACCACCACCACACACACTCACTCACACTCACACACTGCACCTTTCTGGCTGCAGCAAAGGTCAGATCGTCTGAGAATCTATTCAAACGAGCAACCCTAGAAATCTTTGCTAGTGACAGGAGCCTCTTTTTTTTTTACTTCTGCCTGAGCCCATGCTGACCAATGACTAATGAAGATTGATCTGGTATATTATGTGCATAGCAACTTCCCGGTGCTAATATATCCTGTCGTGTGGCACTGCACAGACAGACAGAGACAAGGGGACCAAAAATGGAATGAAAAGGTAGGAAAAAGGAAAGAGAGTTGCAAAAAAAAAAAAAAAAAAAAAGAGCTGTTAGTTTGATGGACCAAACCTCCCTTTCTCATACTGCAGATGTCTTCGTTGGATGGCATGAGTTATGCGTGTCAGAGGTCATGACTGGGGTTATGCACCATTGCTGCTGCGTGGGCATGAAGTCAATTTCACAAGAAATAAGAGGAAACAAAAATGGAACGAAGGACTGTCATGGTCTGGCATGTGGATGTAGCTTCCACATAGAGTACATATGTTCGCTATAATGTGTATATCACACTACACGTGTCAGTGCAGACCAAGTAACTTCCCACTTGTTCAGTCATGATATCACTGAGGCACAAGCGTGACAAATCAACATTGCTGCCGTAGAAGGAAACATGAGGTAATGATAACCACTAGGCTTTAACCATACAATTACTTCGGTGCATTTAACACACAGCTGAATAGGGAAGTTAAGACGAGATTCTCTCCAGGGCTTTGAACATGCATGGGGCTGAACACAGTAAGACATTACCCTCATTTACATAGTATTGTCTTTTTTAATCTATTTCATTATAATTATTTCTAATGAAGCTGAAAGAGAATCTTGCAAAGACAAGAGATACCTCGCAGGGACTTTGCAGGACAAAAGTAAGGGTTGGCTGGCCAGCAGCATGATGCAACATGGTGACATTTTTATAATCTGTCCTTTCATAAACCAATCCTGAATACAATAGGTACAGTTCTATTTTCATTGAGATCACTCAAACGCTCACTTCTCTCATTCTCTTTTTAAACTTTTTTTTTTTAAACACAAGATCGGGTTTTCTCCAGCGAACAGCACAGATAGCACACAAGTCATTAACGGCCCCCACATTTTCTGTCTTCTTCGTCTACAAAAATTCTGGAGGCGTAACATCTCTCTTCCTCTTTCCACTGAGTCTGGGGGTGTATTGTGATGGGAGGCATGCAGTCGAGGCCCCTGGTCCCTTCCACATCTGGAGCCTGCCACTTCCACTCTGCTCCAACTGGATTGTGGACCGCAGTGATGACCACCACAGGCCACCCCTCATCCCATGTCCCTATCTCTGCCGTCTCCGTCGGCTGCATGCGGGTATACACCTCCGCCAGCTGATAGGGATCAACTGCAGGTTTATGCATGTGCTGGTTCTAATAATGTTCACTTCATTTACAAGCTGGGGTAGGACATGGGTAAACCACCGTGATGCGACTTGTCTGTCTGCACTCTGACTTGTATGTCTGCACTCTGACTTGTATGTCTGCTACATATCTGTTCTGCCAATGCCGGCATTGACTGAGTAGTCAGTATTGTCTTATTATTCACTCGCCTCAGGGTGTTCCAGCACAAGCTGCTGCACAGACTGTGAACGCCTTCCCTACCATTCCTGTCACTCCCTTCCACCTCCACCCATGTCAGTATGTCATATTTAGAGCACCACACAGCATAAAAGCAAGTGCTAGCTTTTGATTAGGTGGACGTCTCGGAGTAATGCACTTTGATGCTATGTATAGAGGAAGAATCAATAGGACTGGTCTCCCACAATGCCGTTCATCACCAAATACTTAGTCTGGCCCATGTTTAAGATAGCAGAGGAAGGGAGTAGAGTGGGAAGGAGAGGCAGGGAGCAGAGAGGATTGGAAACCTAATAGTGAGGGATAGTTCCATGACGTGGCCCTACCGAGAGAGACAGCCCTCCATCTCACTTATCTCCTGTTTGCTCAATTTCCTCTGTGTACAACAGTGCACCTGAGGTCTGGTTGCAGCCTCCCGAAGCCTCTCGCCGGCAGCCCCTGTGAGATAATAGCCAATCCAGCTCTCCCCACTCCCAAATCAGACAGGGCCAAAAGACCTTGTGCTTTGTTTAAAATTTCCAATGAACAAATCCATGTCCCTGTGGCGGTAAGCCATTACAAAACCAGACAGACTTATATCAGACTCCTTTTTGCTCAGCTAATAGCACAAAGAAAAAAAGAGAATGTCTTCAGTCTCAGAGGTCGTGTCAACTAAATGGGGCTATTTGGCTTTTGTGTGCTACAGGATGATTACTCTATGGATGATTTTTTTTTTTTTAAGTGTTCTGCTATGATTACTTTGATGTCAATATTCCACACACAATCCATTCACCTCAAATCAGAGCATTACTTATAGCATGATTGGCTGTTAATGGGCGCGGTTTGTGTGAGCGACACAATGCTCTGATAACAGGAATAGTGAAGCACTCTGTATACATAGTAGAAGAGCTGCCACTAATGCTTTGATGTCCTCTACTATTATCCTCCCACTCAACACCTTGTCTTCTTTGTGTTTGTTGAAGGAGTCAGATGCAATTATCAGATGGCTTTTGGGGCCATGTCAATCAGTCTCCCAGATACCTAATTCCTCTTTCAACTCGGACATAATATCTGTCATTATGAAAACACAACAGCCTGCCTTTTTATGAAAGGTAGTCATGCTTTTCAGTAGAAGCTGTTCAGATTCATGTGACGGCTGAAGACCTTTAAAAGGCTAAAAACATAGTGCGTAATTGGGTATTTTTTGTTGCATTTATATCCAGAACAGTTATAACTAACAGAAGCGATTGGCAAGCATGTATTCTGAAATAGTTTTCCTTTTCGAGACTTTTGTAACACTAGCTTGGATCTTTTCGTTGATTGATATAAGATGCTGATAACGATACTCTGCAAGATATCAGGGTGATGCTTTGTGTAGACAGATCTGTATTTTACAGTGTCCACAAGTGTCTGGACCTCAGTACAGCTGAGATAGGCCAAACAGACAGACCAATATAGCATACTGTAACATCCCAAGGGTACGCTCTTTCTGGTCAAAGAGGAAAATAACCGCAGGTGAATCGTTCGGAAATCCAAACCCTTAAAAACCGAGGCACAAATCAATGCGCAGAGCTGCCTGTAAGGAGTACCCAACCAAACAGTCTTCGACTTCCCGATTGCCGCACTATCAACATTTCAGGTTGATGTGACGGGGACCAACAGCTCACTGGGAAAACCACTCGAGCCCTGTCTGTCATGGTGGAGACATACGAGCTGCTAAGGCTCCTCAGAGATGAAAGCAAAGATATTACCTCCACACAGCTGGCTGCATGCACATATGCAGCCAAAGCACTTTCACATATACAGTCATGCTTGCTCACTCACATTATGAGCAAGAGCTCTATCAAAGCTTGTAAGCTGCAAATCCATTTGATATAAGAAATCCGAACAGAACAACAGGATAATCAGCAACACCCTGGTACGGGGCTCGTCTTTCACAGCTCTACAGCAGCCTACTTTCACATTTTCATTCCCTACCCCTTGGTTGTCTGCAATAAGCGTAACTCTAAAGGAATCTAATCTTAATATGCAGCATACTAGTGAGGGCTTTTAATGGCTCCTGTTTCTGCACTCTAACATACAACATCATTGCTAACCTATTTAACCTGGCACCGCTGAAAAAGAGTGTGAAATTACAGCAGGCTTTCATCCCTCCAGAAAAAAAAAATGATTGGATGGATTTATTTTTTAACAGGTTTCTCTCTAACTAAACTTAAATGATAGATTAAACAAGGAGACTTGACTCGACAGAAGATGGTTAAGAGATATAAGTGAGTGAATTTAAAACCAGAGAATCCAGAGCAGGATAATGTGAGCGAGAAAGAGATTCAAGCAAGATCAGGAAAGGCAGTTGAAGTCTCAACACTACAAGTCATTCAACACAAACTCTCTATGATGTAGGTTTCACATATGCAGTCCTCTTGCTAACCAATTACAGCATATGGGTAGAACCAACAAGCCATGTTGGGTTTAATGAGAGACAGTTTAAGCTTTTATTGTACAGTGGATGTGTTTCTTTAAAAGTTTCAGAGTCGTCTCTGGAGAGCTGCCATTAAGAAAGAAGCGGAAGGAGATAGTAAGTTAGACACAATCAAATCAGGGATCATAAAGAAACAGATGGTGTTAGGCTGCCTGTTTACACTACCAGTCTTAACTGCTGGGACATTAAACACACTCACACTGGTATAGTCACAATCACTCACATCAGCATGACTCAGAGAGGAGAATCGGCCAATGTCAAGAGAAAGTCAAGAATGCTTGTTAGCGTTAATGGAATGTCTGGCGCCATTGTAAAATGCAGTATCATTTATATTTTTTGTCCTGCCTTTGCTCAGACTCAGTGTAGAGACACTGTAGCCACACACACTTTAACTTTTACAGCCAGGAGGTGTAACTAAACTTTTCTCATGGAAGAAAGGCACTTAACATTGATGTGTGCATGCCGAGATATTTGCTGGTTCATTTAATTGCAAGTGGACATTGTTCTCTCTCTCTCTCTCTCTCTCTCTCTCTCTCTCTCTCTCTCTCTCTCTCTCTCTCTCTCTCTCTCTCTCTCTCTCTCTCTCTCTCTCTCTCGTCACTGTGTGTGTGGGTGTGCCTGTGCACAGATGCATATTCATGTTAAATGTTGTACATTTTTGCATACTGATCCATGCATTCTCAGAAACGGCAACATTTCTGTGCAGCAAACCCTTCTCCCCAGCCTCTGGAAGCTCATTCTCATTCAGTGGGTGGTACTCTGCCTGTCTGTGCCTCCCAGCTCATTAAACGTGCCGGTCTATTTTGCCTCACCAGTACCGTTATCTGAGAGATGAGCAAACACACAAATAATGAGTCATCCACATGTAATTATACCAGATTATTGTCACTTTACAGTCATTGCATTTGATCCCCAGCCTCGTTATCATATGTAATCTATGCAAACGCCCACAACTGTCCTGTTGCTTTTACTTCAAGAAGGCATGTGCCTTGACACAATGTTACATACAATTAGTCATAATTGGTGACGTTTCATAGAGCTTTTCTCCTCTGAGGAGCAGCCTGATGATTACTTATTAAGATGCGTATCTGGTAAGACACCCAGGCCTTGTGCCTGAATGTCACAATTTATGAGTCTGACAATCCTCCCACTTAAAAAAATGCACAAATAACTCTTGATTATTCAAAGAGGATACAATGAATTTTCTGCTCAGATGAGTGATGTTGCAAAAAAACAAACTCTGGTGTAGTGTGGTTATTGAATGACTGGAGTGAATTCTAAGAGTGAAAAATGAATTAATATCAGGGTAAAACAGAATTTTTGAAAGAGAGAAAGGCCTGAGACAATGGACAGGGGGAATTCATGATCAGGTAGTCCATACATTTCTACAACAAAAATCGAATATTGATCAAATGTTTCCTTGTCACATAAAAGTTAGCACTGCATCTGGCTTTAAACATTAATCCCCCTGCAAAAGAAACCCACTTCTGATCTTCCACGCATTCGGCATCAACATTATAAATTATCAACATCTAAACTTGACTTGTATGCTGGGTTTAGAAGTAACACTATGTCACCTCTTAGGTTTCACAAAAAGGTGAACAGAAAATAACCTGACTTTGCTTGTGTAGTCATGGGATCAGTTAAAAATAATATTCTGGCAAACAAAAGTGTATTTAATCCCTACTATGGTTTTTAAAAGGAAATACGTGCCTCAGAGGGCAAAATGCAGCTTCTGTGATAGTGAAAAACTAAAATCTTTTCAACAGACAGGCCTTGGAAGTGTAATTAGGCAACTACCTGGCAAAATTCCCTGTGATGCCAAAGTTTTCAAAGCCCACCCTGCTTCAAAGCAAAAGACCCCTGAAGAAAGGAATCAATTAATTAATTATTTATTATTTACTGACTATACACCAGGATAAACAAAATCTTTTTTAAGCACCTAATGCAACCTCTAAGCAAAGCTCCTCAGAGAGTAGGCTGGTTTTAGCCCTCCATTTTCTGCATCCAGTCTCTACATTTCCTTTCCATTGTGTTTGCTGATCGCTGCACTCTTTAAGCCAAGAAATTTGAAAAACATATGGGCTGCAAAGCAGAGAACATTGTCTGCTGCTTGCGATTATATGACTTATTTATAAGAATGTGTGAGGAAGAGAGGTATTGGTGGAAGGTAGATGGAAAACTTTAAAAAGTGGGAACAAAATGAAGCGACTCAGTCATAGCACCATGGTAACAATGGCATCTTTGACTCTGAATCACCTATGGGTGACGGCCTGGTGGACACTGGTGATGCTAATGTTGAGGGACACAATAGCCCATTGGCTACAGGAAGCTAAACATGGTTTCCCTGGCGCTAGAGTGAAACTTAAATTGTCCTTTTATTTTAAATTCTATGATTTTATAAATACATACTCTAAGTACTCTCATTTCAGTGCCACATGCACTCTAGCACAGCAAAGATTCACGATAAAGTTGAATACGTTTTACTGTGTTCATATTTTTAAACCTCTTTTAGCATGGACACTGATGTTACTGTTGCAAAACTTCCAGGGTACAAATAATGAGGTTGTTTAATTTGATTACTGTAATATCAACATGATAATTGTATTTTCAAAAGTATTAGATGTTCCACTGGCCATCTCAAGTCACATATGACAATTAAATGTTTGTAGTATTAGAGGTTAACACAACAGAAGTTAAAATATGGGAAATAATGACATGAAAAACAAAATGTAAACCTCCAGAATAAACAACAGAGCCAAACCAAACAGTGTCTTGTGAGGTGAAGCAAACTTTGCTGTCTGACTTTGCAATAAGTAAAGTCAAGTGACGTCTTTTGACTCAATCAACACTTTCTCAGTACATATTTCGAAGTCTGTTTGAAGATTCAGCTGAATTAAGTCATACGTAACGAGCAGATTGAATGTGTGTAAGATTAAAGGCACACACTCATTCACGCCTGATCACTTCACAATCTGACAACATGAGGACACTCAAGATATTTGCACGTATGACTGTCCACATCTGTAGGGAACTACTCTTATTTCACACTGTAATTCAGTGACTCACTGCACATGCTCCAGAGACTTATCAACATGCCTTAAAAAATGGATGTTGTAAAGCCAGCAGGATTTTACATGATTGCTGTTCCTGTAGAGGTCAACCTTTTGTACTATACACAAAACCTATTCTTTAAACATTACTGTACAGTTGATGTTGTTATTGAACATAGTTTACCAGAAGTGAAGTTCCCTCCAACAGCAGTGCCCTTTTTGCCTCACAATTAATTCGGTAGAATCTTTTTTTCTGCCATCTCATTTCAGCAGCTATTGAGCAATAAATATTTTCAGAAGACCATCTGTGGGCTTGGGCAAACACTGCTCTGATATCCCAGGAGCTCCTCATTTTATGATTTGGCAAGCTAGAAGCAGAGCGAGGTCCTCAGACACACGAGGAGAATGTGATTGAAAATGACTCTTTATTGACTAAGGAAGTGGGTTATAATTGTTGGCCTGAGATACTGAGAACCATACAATACGATGCAGTGCTGCAGATTCTATGCACAAGGATTGAGGGTTGCCATGGAGACAGATATCTGGACTACCCAAGTTATGATTTATCAGAACACCCTCAGGTATGTGTGCTAGATACTCTGAGGCTCTCAGACTCTCAAACTCCTCAGTAACACAAAGCATCTGGTCAGTGAGGAATGGATTGTAAATCTGTCAGAACTGCAGCTTAGGAGTTTAATAGGGACTGAAATGAAGGTGACATCTTGCCAACCATATGTTCAACCTCGCCTGATTCAGTTATGTCAACACTTTGGAGTCCGAGCAGCGCTTAATAATGGGGGAAAATCTGTCAGGAGTTTTGGAGTTGGAGTCAGCTCAGGGTTTGTAACCCAAGTGAACGGGAATCATTGCGACCTCCTGGACCTGGCTCTGCAGAAATAAAGCTCTGTGCTCAAGCTGAGGAAAAGGAGGTCAGGGGCCAAATGGTGGCTGGGGAATGGGTCAGTGATTACAGTAAGAGGCCCGGTCCTTCATTGATTCCTCGGCTCAGCTGAGAGAGAGAGAATGACTGGAGCTCTCACAGACACCCCGAGACAAAAATGGAGCTGATGCAAGGAAATAGGAAGAGATGGGGGCCAAGGAGAGGCCAGGGACACTGAGAAGCAGAGGCACGCACTATGAAGTCTCTCCAAATGAGTAGGAAGGGCCGTGTCAGCGAGTGTTGTGTAGCAACAACACAGAATTGTATGAAGTGAACCTGAACTGAGCACCTCTGGAGAAATGTTGTTCTTCGTCTAGAAGTAAACAAAAATTAAATATTCAATTTTCTTCTTGGAAATTTTTTTGTAAAAATGCATACTACAAATATATCCATGAAAAAATACTTTTGACACTCCCAAAACTTTAATTACACTAGAACATGATTATCTTGCTTACAACATTTCTTCCTGAGAATCACAGGCTAATGTAATCCAATAATCACATTGAGTAGGGTTTATTGAAAAGCTAATTGCCTATTAAATTCAACTTGTTGCCTTGGATTTTCCAAAGGTGACGACCAAAGGGCTCGAGAAAAATATGAGGCGATGTTTTCAAACTTCAGTGAGAAGCTGTCAAGCTGTAATGGAAAATGCCAAGTTGTGCAATGATGATTTTCACACAGCCGGAGCAACAGAAAATATTTATAAAGTTCGAGTCACTCCATCATGCTCTGCATTTGTGAAAAGATTGTAAGAGAGCAAAAGTGTGTTTTCCGAAAACAACCGCAAGTATTTTATCAAATGCACTTGAACCCCGATACAAACATGTTTGAAACAGGTGACATATTTTGGATGTTTGTTGTATTTATGTTTTGCTTTCATTTTTAATGATCATTTCAATTCATTCTGCAAGAAACAATTTATACCAGTTATTCACATTGAAACAAAGAGCTGTATCTCAACTTAAACACCGCGTACACGCACAAAGTGGACGATCTTAAAAAAATTGTCCACCCACTCCTCCTGCCAGCCACACGTCTTCTCTGTACTATTATTTTCCTTCCCGAGCCCTCTTCATCCCAGTTCCCTTGCAGCTCTCGCAGTCATTTTACCCCCACTGAGTTCATCAGAGGGGGAGGATACAGCAGTAGGCCTGCAGAGTATACACTATAATCTGTGTAAACACACACATGCAGCATAATTGCAACAATGCGCACTCACTACACCGGTACTTGTATAGACTGTAACCGGACTTCTTGGGCCTCTTCTAGCGGGAGTAAAAGAGACGGTCAAATCAGGAAACAAAATTGCACTGATGATGGCCAGAGTCGCAATCCCCACCTGCTGGTACTAAAAGGGACCAACTTAAGGTTCTGATTCTGGGTCTTACACTCCAGTGCCGAACATATTTTACACCCGATAGCCACATCCATAATGTAAAATGAAAACTGATATATTTCGTGCCTCCTACATCCCTTTTTTTTTTTCATTTTACAAGCTGAGATATCCCTGTCATATGATTCAGTGTCACTTAAGGACAAGGAAGCGATTCTCAAAAATGTAGATTACCATGCCTGTCAAATGAAGATGTATAAAAACAGCCACTACAAATTTTTCATCGCAGTGCTCACAGAAAGCAATGCGAGTTTGAGCCAGAGCCACCCCCAACCAAATGCTCATGGGGATGCTAAATATAGAAACCATTTTCCATATTTCTTTTCATCAACACCATGGCCGTTGCCCAGCATATCATTTTCTCATTGTGCAAATTGGCAGAAACTTGTACCATTTGCGTTGTTCATCTCTTTGGCAGAGACAGTCTGTTCACTTGATGGGACAACTTCACAAAGCTAACTGGAGGTTTCAGCTTGTTTATTTGACTTAAAAATAAAGCACTGTAGTAGAAACTGAAATGTATAAAAGGGAGAGAGGAGACTGAAGAAAGTTTGGAAGTGTGTTTTGTTTTGATGATGCATATTTATGAACTTAATGGTGCAATGGCATGTGAAGAATCGGTGCGAATACAACTTGGGTCTAAATTAAAATGGTAATAATACGTCCTGCTGGGTAAAAACTGTCTTGGTGATGAGATTATGAACAAAACGGCAAATGATCCAACTTGAACAGTTATCATGAACCACCCAAGTCTGCTGCCCCTCATTGTTTATTGGTGGAAGATACTTATTTAACTCATAAATGTCTAAATAATTCATGTTTCAGCTTCAACAAAAAAAAAAAAACTAAATATTTACAGTGTATATTGTATTCACTTTAGGGAAAGAAGACAATCTTCAGCCAAAGTGCCTGAGGGAGTGAAAAGTGTTTGCATAGTCTGGGTGCTGTGGGGGAATTATAAATATATAAAATAATAAACATAAATAAAGAAGTAGCTGTTGAAAATAGGGTGATCAGAAGGAGAAAACAACTAAAGAAGGAGTGTCTGTCAGGCAGAGTGAAAAAGGATAGAAGAAAAATGAGTGAAGCTGTAGATGGCGAGGTAGAAGAGTCCTTAGTTTCCTAATGAATCAGATGTGCTGCCACTAAATGCACCTGTGCTGTCACCATCACTTCTCTTTAAACCTCCAAGGAGGGAATATGTATAGCCAAGAAATCTGGCTGATACAGTGTAACATAACGAGTGAAAGCACCGCAGGATTTCTTCTTTGTTTTTCTCTTATAGCTTTCAGGTAATGTGCTTTGGGCACTCGGTGGGTAATACATTAACTGTTAACAAAGGTGCATTAAAAATAAAGAGCAAAGGCAAAGGTACAGTATAATGAAACATGATTCAGTCAGTTCTGACCACGGTCACGTAGCAGAATTGTCTGCTGAAAATTCAGAATCTCTGTATTTCTCATTTTAACAAGAGTTTGTTCCATTTCATGTCTCACATTAAATGTGATTTGATTTGTTGATATTGGCCAGTGGTGAAATATGAATTGAGAACTTTTACTTAACCCCTGAGTTTTTTTAGTTTTGTATTTCCACCTTAAAAAAACATCCTCAAATTGAGTCAGTAACAGCTCCACAACTGTCAGCAACTTTGGACTCTACGGAGTCTCCCCATCGTCATCACCAGGCCAGAAAGAGATTTAAACAACTCCAGCAAAAATTTACACTTTAAATTCGCAACATTTAAACAGCATTTTAAAACTGTCAAAGTGGAATTCCCGTTTAAGTGGGTAGTAAAACTGTAAATCTACATTCCATGTTTAAGTTTATCAACTGGAGTGAAAAGTAAATGATTTCCTTTATGTCAGGAAGCAAAGGTATGGAAACTGCTATATTAAGTATGGTAGTTGTACGTCAAAACTGTGCTCAAGTACTCTAGTAAATGTTCCTAGTTACTTTGTACCACTGGCACCAAACCAGCTTAATGTTTTGTTAACATGTAGTGTTTGGGCCTTATACCTGAGCTGAGGCTTTCTGTGGAAAAAAAAATAGTACCATCACTTGATGTGTATGATCAATTTACAAATCAGATGCTGTTACTCGTGTGTCTGTTGATTCAAATTCGAAGTGTCTGGCTGCAAGTTATTTCAGTGATATCAAGGAATTCATCATAATTAATTGTCTTTGGTTTGATGATGGCCTATGCCAGCATGATACTTTGAGTATGTTTCAATGAATACAAATATGTTCTTTTTTTGTCACAAGTGAATAACATATAATTGAAAAAGATTAAAACAAAATGGTAGTTGTGTGCCTGATTTTTTTCATCATGAAATAATATATCATAAGCGTGGCATCGTTTCTGGATATTAATTTGGGGTTTAATTAATCTCGAATGAATTAGGTGAGTAACATTAATTATATTCAGAAATTGTCTTTAGCTTTTTTTAAATTTTAGAATATTCAGCAGGCTTTCTCTATCTAAAGATCTAAGGATGCCAATAACATACAAGACCTAGAACAACATTTTACTCAGACTCAGGTATTCATCTATGTTTGCATTCCCTACTGCTGAAGACATTTTTACAAACACCAGCTTCTCAAATTATGTTGGCTCACAATCTTAAGTGAGAATTTTTTTTTTCTCTGCACGTACATTTTTTGACATGGGTATGTTGCCACAAACATCCAGACTCAGTGCTAGAAATTCCAGCAGTGAAATAAACTTGTGTGCGCTCAAGTGGGAGAAAAAATGTCTCCAGGCATATTTTGTGAGGTGAATGATAAAATGATGCCCACAGGAAACAATATACTTGCGTGGTGAGCAGAAATTACACTTAAATTCAACCCATGTTGTGTTTTTCTTTCTGCGGAGGGTCCTCGGCGCTTCTTAGACACGTCATCCACAGTGATGTGTGCGTCTTTGAACATGTTGTCACTTCTGCATGGGTCTGATCGACTACCTCTTAAAGAATTGTGGGTATTATTTTTTTGTCTGTACGACCACAAAGGAGAGGAACTCATCCTTCTGTCTTCACCGTTAATTATTTGTGATCGTTCATCTGATTTCTAAAAGCATCTATTCACAGCACCACAGCTAGACTCAGACAACAGCAGAGATGAGGCATTATTGCAGGGATGGAGAAGAGAGGGAGGAATAGGAGTGTATGTGCGTACTTAGTATGTCAAATCAAATTGTTTTTACATTTCATCTTGTTGGCTCCTTATCTATTCAACTGTTTATCTGCATCTCTGCTGGGGTATGTGCAAGCTCCTGGCGTGTGTCTCTGTGTATGTTTGTGTGCAGCAACTGCCAACGTAAGGAGGCAGGCAGCTTGCTGTGTCAAGGGCTGTTGGGGGAATGTTCAAACCTCAGTCAGCGGGGGATTGTGTGTGAAATACAGATGTTAGAAATGGCTCCACTGTTTGCCTATTGTTATCACTGCTCTCTGGCTCACAGAAGAACAGTCTTGGGTTTTGACTTGACAAGGGAGAAACAGAATGATAAATTGTCCCACCAGCTTTCATCCAAACCACCGCTCCCACGCCCCCCGCCCCCTTCCTACACCGCCACCCCACCCTGCTGTAGATAGCACGAACAAAAAAAATACACAGACAGCTACACAATGAGCAGAGGAGGTAGTGGTCCCCACCCTCTTGTCGCACCAGCTGCCACACCAGAAAACAGGTCATGAATTAAAAAGGAAGGTAACAACCTTTTTTTTTATTTTTATTTTTTTATCATAATTTAAGACAAATAAATGCAATAAATGCATACACCTGTATGAAGATAGAAATCTACATCTACCATAGTGAAATAAAGACATTTGAGTTGTGTAGAGTGAAGTGCTGTGTAAATTAATCACGTATTCTGAAATGTATACTCCTCATGATAATGATTTTCACAACACTTGTTTTCCACTGCTGTTATATATACATACTAATTAGCCAGAATAACAAATAAGTCAACTCTCTCTCTCCTGCTAAATGCTGGCGATGGGCACTTTGCTATAGCAGTAATTAAGTCCAGCATATACGTTGCCCAACAAAATAACTTGTAATGTTCCTCTGTGAAATTAGGTCTGTTGAGAAAAAAATAAAGAGAAGTCAGACATAAGCAAAACACATCAGGGTTTCAGACATCTTTAGCAGACACTTTGCGTTTGAACTGTTTGTGTGGCTTCTGTGCTGGCTGACACTGCATAAAAGAGGAGATAACAAAACAAAAATGTTTGGCAGTAAAAATAGCCGAGAACAGAAAGCCTCTTGGCTAATTAAAGACTTGGCACATGACAAGAACAAAGTTAGGCGTTAGTCTGAAAGTGGAGATGTCTGTGGGCTAATTAATCTATAGAGACTGTTGACATCGTTGTGGTCAGTGTTGCTAATGAATCCACGGATTCTTAGGAAAACGTAGATCAGAAATGCTCACACACACACACACACACACACACACACACACACACACACACACACACACACACACACACACACACACACACACACACACACACACACACACACACACACACACAAGCACATAAGCACACAAGCACAGACCTGTCAACCAACCATCTACCCACCCCTCAAAGGAGGAGTAAACGATCTAAATTTCTCCATCTACAGCTGCAGGAGCACTCTGGCTGATGTGTAACATTAATTTCTCATGATGTCAGTCAGCTTTCATCAGCGTTAAACTTTAGCAAGCCCACGAGATGACCACACGGGACAGACGTGGGAAGAATCCGGAGGGCTGTATGCTCTCTTGCGCGGCGGTGCCCTTTCCCACTGTAAACTGCCACCGTAAAAAAAACAGAAAGGTAGAGGTGAAACTTATACATTTTAATATCTTCTGCCTGGATGCCTTCCCCTGACTACATGGTCAAGTTTCCAAGAATGCCTTCACTGGTTTTCCAATTACAGTAAAGAACAAAACAGGAGATGGGAACAAAAGTGTATAACAGAAACACAGTGCCTGGGTGTGTGAATGAGATGAGTGTAGGTGTTGGTTTGGGCTGTGTGGTTAGTGCTATATCTGTGGTTCTTTCTCTGGTGTCGGTGCAGTATTTAGATACTTTATTACATAAAATGGTGATATAACTTCTTACATCATATGTGATTATGTCCTTCATTCAAACAGTGATATTATATTGCATGTAAAGATTGATTTGATGGTTGTAAAGATGGACACTTTCTTCTCTAGCCATGAGGCTTTGGTCTAAATATGAATTTTATGAGCTCTTTGAGGATCTTTTCACTGTGTGAGTGAATATTCAGCACACATTCAGCGTGTGTGTTGAAGCATATGGAGCTGACTGGCATTGCACGATTAGAAAACTCAACTCTCTCCCTTCTAGGTTCAATCATAATAGGTTTTATTCCTGTGCACATTAAAGAGTTGAAGAAACATGGACACAGAACTTTACCTCGTCCTGTAGGTAGCTGATCGTTCCTGTAGGAATGGAGGAGAAAAAAATAATTAGCCAATAGCAATGTGGTAGATGGAATTTAAGATGCTGTCTGCACAGCTTAGCTGCTTCCTCTCCTCATTGTGTTCAGCCTTTGAAGGCAGAGCAGAGTTTCCATCCATCATGCATCACCTTTTTATGATAGCATAGCTTCCACAGCCAGCTAGTTTTACATTATGTATTGTGAGCCAAGTGGTTTTATGCAGTCTTATTGCCACTAAAGGAACAACCAGCGCCTCTCATACTAAAAGGATTTTTTTTTTTTTCATCTGCCTTACTTGTTTGCCTTTTTGCATTTCTGTGAAGAGGATTTTAATCTGCCTAACACATGCTGGTGCTACACAGAGAAAGACTTTCACTTTTCTACTGAATCGTTGGTTCGGCTAATCCAATTGGCAATGGAAAGACAGGAGCAGAAACATGTCTTAGTGTCATCGTACAGCACTTTGAGGTCTGAACTTCAATGTTTTAAACTTATGGGTTATGTGAGAGTACATTTTGATCTACCCCAGTGATAGTATCGGCTTATAAAGAGCCTTGAATAATCCTTGAAATCATTCCCAAATGCACTGTCTCAAAAATGGGAGTAAGGTCCAAAAAAAAAAAAAAGTTTAAGTAAAACAGTCATTTGATTTGAACCAAGCATCATGGGGAAAAATACTCTGTTTGTTTCAGGCTGCAGACAAAAAATTTCTTTGTTGAGGCACAGAGGAAGAGAGTACCACCTCATACAGCTTCAACGGATGACTCAGTAAAACATGGTTCACCTCGAAGCGTATAAATATTCAGTCAACGTGCAGTTCCCATAGGGATCTATATGGACTATCAATATGATGGATTAGTCTTTGCCTACTGGAGAAAAAAAATAATTACTCAAAGCAATAATTACACCAACCCTGTGCTGAATTGCACTCGGCTGGTTGATACGATTTCATTGTCAAAGTGCTGAAGTAAATACCATACAACTTGAAGGACGAGTGGAGAACTTCACAAGTCGTCTGTGTTTTGTGCACCTATCACTTCTGACAAACAATATGTGACAGCTTCAAGGGGTTTAAAAGGTCCAGATTAACCCACAATTCCTACATGAATCCACCTTAAAACAAGAAGTCAATATTTCCCCTGGCCAAATGTTACAAACACAAATCATCCATCCAGTAATCAGTGCTGGATCTTGTACGGCAGCCCAAAAGTTGGTCAAAGTTGTCAGCGGTCAGTTGTGCTACATGATCACAGCCTCTTTAAATGCATTCCTCAGGTGAGCTGCAGGACTGTGGTACATATTAATTGTCACCTCACTTGTGTTTGAATAAAAACAAACACTTAAAGTTGTGTTTATGCTGACGTGTTTCTTAAATCATCAGCACCAACAAATTCCACAGTTTGAGAATCCCTTCAATGGAAGAAAAAGCAATGTGATTACGGCTTTCCATATGTGGTCGCAACGCTTTGGACCTCAGTGTGCTCACATACGCATGCATGCCTAGTTCATTGTATGGTGTAAATAAGCCTGTAGCTAGAGCGGAGAGACTAGCAGTGCTCAAGTAATTAATTTATCACTGAGTGACAGTTAAGCTGTGGGGCAGAGGCTCGCCCGTCGTTGATAAACAGATAGGAGTTGATTTATGTAGTAGTCCAGGGCATGTGCACTTATCTGGGTGCGTCTCTCTGTCTGCTTGTTTCATTTTAGCTGACATACGTGTGTGCGTGTTTATACATAATGCAGACATTACAGTTGCTGCCTGTAGCTATGCTTTTATTTATATTGTTACGGTCTTTGGAGTGTTCCTGAAGTTGTTCAGCAGTGAGGAGATCCATCAAGTCGGTGGAGGGAAAACAACAGAGGAGCAGAGGTCAATTGAGAGCATGATGCACATCAGAGGAAACAATGGTTGCTGAATTATTGAGTCCTTCCTGTCCCATCAGCCATTTGTTCCAGGCCTAATGGGTTTCTTCTCTAAAAAGCAGTGTGAGAGAAGGGAAGGTTTTTTACTTTCCTGTATTTTCTGAGGTATAAAAATGGGGGGGTTTCCTCCTCCGGAAAGGTGCCTCCTGCCACAGCTCGTTTAAAAATGCTGCAATGACTTTACCTTTGGGTTATTACGTGGCTTTAAACTAATAGACACATTTTGACTGCATTATTTATTCAAAGTAACAGTGTCTGAACTGGTGTGAAACATTGCGATTACACCGCCATGGTACATAGGGATAAAGAGTATGAGGTAGTGTGTATTTTCTATACACGCTCATATACACACAGATATGTATTGAAAAATCAGAATTGACTGACCAGCTTCTTGACTGGTGCTGTCTGCAGCCGTAGAGGAATCTGTCTGGCAGCTCCTTCGATTAATCCACACTTCCCTGGGCTGCTTAGTTTGAACTGCAATCAGTCAATAGGAATTCAGTGCACATGTCTGCACACACACATCTGACATGTGTCCAGTCACAGAGTTAGTGGATACACAGTCACATGGACACACGCACACAGTTTTCACACTTTTCCGGAGCATGTGTGCTCCTGTGGGTTTTATTGGGTGGGCCGCCATCCAGCCATGAGTTCAGGAATCCGGTCTGTCAGCTGGCAGTCAGGACTCAGCAGGTGTCTCCTCAGCACAAAAGCAAAGTCAAGGGCCAATAAACAACCACAGCAGGAGAACCCAGGGCCAAATCAAT
Organism: Brachyistius frenatus; assembly: GCF_029030835.1. Lineage (NCBI taxonomy): Eukaryota > Metazoa > Chordata > Actinopteri > Embiotocidae > Brachyistius > Brachyistius frenatus. The sequence goes on from NW_027210603.1 coordinate 6,617,555, forward strand.
AATGAGGTCATGTTTTCTCCCCTGCACAGGCTGAAAGATCTTGTTAATCACATAAAAACTCGCTCCTTGCTCACGGCGTTAGATTCACACGCACCTCTGCCTCAGCGACATGGAAGTGACACGCCGTGGGCTACAAATGTCTTCTCTGGAAACCATTACGTCAGTCGGTACGCTTGCTCAAAACTACAGCTGTTGTCTCCCATTGTCTGTTTGGGCGTGATTGCTGTCAGGTCATTCAAATCAACATATGTAAAAAGCAGCCCTTTTCCCTGCACTTCTTTTCCCCAAGTATTAGCTGTTCATTTAAATTGCTGAGCCAGTGATAGTTTATCTGGTAGCATGCAACGTTTTGAAATGGAAAGTCTAGTAGAGGCCATCTTGCAAAATCTGCTCTTCTTCCACGACTGGAAATGAGTGGGATGGATTCATCCAAATATGATGCAGAGTCAGTTAACTGGATAAAGTTGAAGTTTGAGTGACTCAGTGAACACTCAGGATATGTGGTTACAATGCAGGTGTAGTTGAAAACAACTCTTTTAGCTCTCTGCATCTTAACTCTGTGTTCTTGTGGGATACAGCATATGGATAATAAATCACATTCAGTGGTTTATTATCACAAAATCTTAAAGACTGATTTGTAGCATGTCGCTAGCATAACTTGAATTCATTAAACTAGTTCTTAACTTAATAGTCAGGATATAACAGCATATTACAATTTATCTCCTTTGATTCTTGCTGCACGCAGCTTTCCAATCTAACACATTAGTTGGTTTTAGTATAGCTACGATCTACTTTCCCCCCCTCTTATTTTATTCTCTCTTAAGAGGTGAATGCGCCCGGATATTGGTTCTGCATGCATATACACCCTCAGACTTCAAAGATGCATGCTGTCAGCAGCAATCAGCAGACCAGGAGATGTTAAACACGTATATAAGGCTCCCCTATAGATTCAAGTTGAAAGCAGAACAGGTTTGGAGCACCGCAGAGCCTTAATGCCTCTGATTGGTATTTCCTCGATCTAACAGCTTGAGCAGTCAGAAGTCAGTGTTAGCTTAGAGCACAGTCACGTTGAAACAGTCAGACTAGCACAGTCACTCTGAATGTAGATACAGAATCAATGAATAATACAATGTTGTTAGATCATAAACATATTCATAATACATAGCTAGAGCAGGCAGGAAGTGCCGCCTTGTCTCGTCATAGCTTTGATCGATTCTTGTACGTCCTTAATACCATTATGTTGACTGAGGGGAAAAGGGGCTTAACTCAACACATGAGCACAGTGCAGCAGCCAGGTGTACAACATACACGCTCTAAATCCATCCAGTGATCATCTAATAATGAGCAGTGAAAGATGACAAGTAAGAATTCTGTGGACATAATCAGCTCTGATCAGGTCAAGTGACTCAATCCCACAACGTTATTTCGAAGGATCTTTGCCGTTCAGCAACGCAGACTACAACAACATGTCTCCTTGTTACCAGACCTGATGTGCAGAATATGCTTTTCGCTGCCAGCGACAAAAAATAAATGCATATTGCAGCCCATCGAACTTTTAATGTCCCAGCTGTAGATATACTTCATCATAACTAGCTTTAGTGTAAAATGTTTTTTTGATACAGGGTATTAGTTGAGGCATTTGCTTAACTTGCTCAGAGAGCATAACATTTACAGCAGTAAAAGATATAGCTTAACTACTTTTTCAGACAACAGAGACAAACGTGGTTTGATTATTTGTTGACTTACACAAAGGATAAACCATATTTTCTGTATGATTTCTAGGACTAACAAGTATACCACTGTACAATAACATTACTCATTTTGAGTCATCAAATGTAGCATCCCATTGTTAAATTTTAAGCAGGAGGTAATTTATAATTATTCATATCAATAAGGAATCATTATTTCATATAGATTTAGATAATATTTGATTAATATATTGACATGATAGGCAACATTTCACGATACAATGGCTATGTTGTAAATAATCATCATGTCCACTTAAGTAACAGCTCAGTTTTTAAAGTTAAAATCAGAGAGTGTTTGATACTCACAACCAAGAAAAAATTAATAACTGACAAAACTTTTCACCCTTTTGGTCTTAGTGTTAGGGTCTAAAACACTTTAACGCCCCCGTGATAAAATTCCCTGTGTCAGTTCCACCCTTTAAGATTAGAAACTGCTTGTTAAAAACTGCTAGCTGCGCGCATAACTTCACAGAAAGCCTTAGTTCCTAAATTTAATACCATGCAGAATATATATTTTATATTTTTTATATCCAGTATTTATGGGTGAGAAAATGCTTTGTGGATATGAGCCAAGAATTTCTATGATGGCCCTTTTCAGAAGAGAGAAAAAAATCCGGGGAGAACATCCCCTGTGTGGGATCTGTTTTACACATCATTTAACTGAGAAATTGCGTTTCTCTTTTAACATATCTCAGCAACCATTAGTGAGGATTTGCCCCCACTCGCTGGAAGTTTTGGTATGCCTGCATTATACCCGAAATGGCAAACCACTGTTATCACGACTTGAGCTCGAACAATTACAAGGGCCCGTGTTCTTGTGAATATGTGTCACATTAAATTTGCTCTGACAGCAAGGAAGGAGGGAAGTGAGGACAGAAATGCTGTAGGGATTAATGTTGAGCTCAGGAGCCCATTTCTTCAAGGCATTAGCTGCCTGGTGGAGCGCTGAGGGCCTGACAGGGAACTATGACACAATGTGTTGAGCTATTTGGGAGTGTTACAATTGAACACACAATGTCTTGGACCCCAAGTGTGTGTGTGTGTGTGTGTGTGTGTGTGTGTGTGTGTGTGTGTGTGTGTGTGTGTGTGTGTGTGTGTGTGTGTGTGTGTGTGTGTGTGTGTGTGTGTGTGTGTGTGTGTGTGTGTGTGTGTGTGTGTGACAATGTAAGCTACCCCTACTCCTGTGCATCAGCAAATGTGCTCGAATTCAGTAGCATTAGCATCTATGACACACCTCCAAAAGTAGAATTTTCAAACTAAAAAACGTATCATAACAGAGTATAAAACTTTAACAAATGGGAGAGGATGTATTGTCAACAGGACCCCAGGCAACCAAACATAGAGGACAAATAGATGCTGATTAATGATGCAGAAATGGATATCTACCCACACCACTCTGGGTTGTATGTAAATAAGATTTGCCTAAAGGTTTGGTCTATTTGAAGGGACGGCGCTTAAAAAACAGGCCAGAGAATTTCAGATTGGTGTTTTAACAGTGTGACCTTTGAGTGAGTTGAATACATGTAGACAGCAGCGTGGAGCCTGATGAATAGCGTGGGTCTTTTCCCAGCTGGGAGAGCAGATGCTGCGAGGAGAAAGAGAACATGTTTTTCTATCCTCCTGCACTCTCTTTTTCTACCTGATTTTAATCTTATATTAGAGGTGTGGATGTGGGGAGGGGGCGAGTCATTGGTTGGAGATGACACACTATTAACTCTCCTGGCGTTATTCTTAATGCCTCATGCTGGAGGACTGTACACAATCCATTTTAATGCAATTAGCTCTTACCGGGAAGGATGAGTTATTCAATGGGAGCATAATTGCATCTTTAAGTTTTTACACTGGTTCATTCCAGGGATGTAATTACTTTCATACATGGTTTAACACATGGCGGCACTGACACATACAGTATGTACACATACTGAGGCGCTCATGCAGACACATACAATCATATGGAATTAAGTTGGCACACAATCCATCACACGATCACACTATTTTACCTGATTATAAAAAATGTAAAAGTAAAATTGCCCAGTATCAGGTTTCATCAGTGCTGGCCTTCACACAGAATTCCCAAACAACAGACCCAGACGCATCGGATTGGGAGATTGATGGGCCAGCTTTGGATGCATCAACCTTAGGGGGACAACTGTGTCTTCCAGCTGTCCTACAAAACCATCTAGATGCTTTGTATTAAAATCAGAATGACAAAAGCTCCAAACATAACCCTGTGATATTTCAGAGGAAAATAAAGTAGGATGCACAATACACACACCGGCATTTTTCTTCCTCAGCCTGTTTACCCCCCTCCTCTCCCTTGCCATCATCACATTTTTTTTGGCTTTAAAGTCTCTGTTGTCTAAAGTATTTTCAAGAGACTTGGCAACGCCATCCTCAATACATCCTGTTAATCCACCCAGCTCTTCAACCCATGAGTTTTCTGCATATATCCTCTTTCTGTTTCAAACTTTATCACAGTTACTTGATTATGTTTTTGTTTGTGATATCTATATGTGACAGATGGACAATTTCAAATAAAACTGGCACAATTAGTTCAGGTTTGAAGTTGCTTTCTCTGAGTTGGTTTTGCTCTCCCTTAAGGATAATAGACTCTGAAAACATGAGGACATTGCAAGATGATGACATCTCGTTGAGAGCTATTGCAAGGATACAACGCACAAAGACTGGTTTCTCAAAACTTTATAAATTCTCTTGCTGCTCACAATGAATAGCTCAGACGCTAAGTCCCTGTTCCCTTTCCCTCATATTGTAGTATGTTACACAGAAAGCAAAGATGGAAGGCTTACAGCATTGTCCCTGTGAGGCCAGTGCTTAACCAGTGATGTCTGTGTAAATAAAGGCTCTTTGCAATGGGAGGGGGGAGGGCAGCAAAATAAGCCCAATGAGCTGCCGCAAGGGAGATTGTTCCTCTGCTCTAAGTCTATAAATAATGGAGATGAAAGAGAACGAGGCCTAGAAATGATCTCCAGTGGCCCCGGGCAGCCCACGGGCCCCTGTCAGAGCCAGGGGGAAGCAGAGGCCCTACGTCCACCCACAACTCCAGTCCCAGGCTTCCAGTTAAATTTGGCAAGACAGCAATGCTCAGCCATTTAGAATGAGGGGGCTGATCAATTGTTATACAACTGTTTCACTTCTCCTTCCACTTTGTTCTATTGAACTAATACACAGCTGTGGAAAGGGACTAACAGCACTTTTTTGCTGTTTTAAAAGTTCTTAGCTTTTTTTGTTTGTTTCAAAATTTAGAGGAGAATTTAACTTAAAATTTAAGAAGGTATACATGATGTAATCAAATCTCAATTATAAGGCACTTGAAGTTACTCAGACAAACCAGTAATGGTAATATTTTTCACACCTTGAAATGTATGTTTGCATGTAACTCACAGTTTGCTGATGTGGCAGTCAAAGTTGGTCCCTGAATGTTCCTGTGTTGAACCGTGTGCCCCTCACGGTGCCTCTCTCCCTTGTGACCATGTGATCAGCAGCAGCACGGCCCGATGCATTGTTTGTTGTGCTCTGTATACCAAGTTGCTGACAAGCAGCTTTTTTGGCCAAACTATATAGATTTCCTACTGTTGCTGGAGACCCTTATCTTTGCCAGTCCTCCAAACCTCAGCAGCACAAATGAACTTGAAGCTAGAAACTGGAAGCTCTCTAATGTAGAGACATGTCAGAGCTGTCATGGCTAAGCTGATGTGGCAGTGCTGTAGGGGGTGGGGAGGTTCAAACAAAACCCCTTGAAGCATGTGAGGAGCATTATGACACCTGCACACCTCCAACCTTCAGGTAGTTGGATCTGTCATCCCACACACGAACATAACCGCTTTCCTGCCATGTACCACACACATTTTGTCTGGGTCAGCTATTATGTCATGACAATGGAGCATCAAAAGTCTGCTGTTGAGTTAAAACTATGGACTGTATATAAAAACGGATGGAGCCAGAAGGTCTGAAATGTGAAGCCAATGCGGAAGTGCCTAAAGGTCCAATACCCTGCTACTGGCTGGCTTCAAAAAACCTCTGGCTCCAACAGACTCCCAACCGGCTCTCTCATAATATTAACTCCTTTTGAAAAAAAAAGTCATATTACTTAGGTACAGGCCTCAAAGAAAGGAGTTTCTGGTTTGATTGACATGCTAAGGTTGCAGTCAGATTTCCAGTGTAGGTGAGCGGGCATAGTGTCCTCAAAATAGTGTTCTCGAAATATCAAACTTGAGGCTTCAAATGATGGGTGACATCATGGTGGGTTGGCACTTGGTTAAAACTAAAAGACACTGTGGACCACACATACAGTGCTGTGCATACAAATACTGGTTTTATGCATAGAATTGATCTACCATGCAATACCAGGGAGACGTGAATTAGTCCAACACCAGACCTTCAGCCAGAGTCATAATGATCTTCAGCGTCAATTCCAGATCTGAACCTTATCAAGTGTGTGGAAGGCTACATGGAGAGTCAGAAACAACTCACAGTGTGAATCCACAAAATAACTGTGGAAAGCTCTCAAAGACACTTGAAACAATCTCCCTGTCAAGTACCTTGAAAAGCTGCGTGCAACTGGGACTGTTTCAAAAACAAAGGTTGGTCAGACACAATATTGACTGATTATAGATTTCTGTGTTTATTGCACTTTGAAGGTAAGTGATGAATAAAAACTATTCAGGGCATTTTTTTGAAAGGATCCTCACTTGAATTTTAGTGCGTAAAACCTTTACTACTTCAGTACAGCTTTTGAATACATGTAGACACACACAGTTCAGTCTCAGCAATCTTACTGTACCTCATTGTTTAAATGTTCCTTCCAAGACTGTGTGAGCCATTACATTGACCTGCTCTTACAGCCATGTTTCTCTCTTCGCCCTTTCTCTTCTCTAATAACCACCAGGATCACTGGATAATGAACCTGTCAGTTACTATAGATAAGATATGCATTACTTTTAATCTGAATATTTGTTGTGTGCAAGCATGTGCATTCAGTGTGTGCTAATATGTGTGTGGGTATGAAAGCATCCTTTCCATCTATTACATATTTAAACGATTGTTGCATTTCACACTGAAAATTGGCACGGCGGGCCAACACAAGGAGAGAAATTTACATGACTGGTAGAGTGATTCTACATAATAACACTCACCATAACCCACTTCACTAGAGAAAACTGATGCCCAGCCAGAGCTACTGTGTCTATTACCGTGCTCTTGCAATGTTCAGGCACGTCTTGTGATGCAGACATCCCGCCAACTCATTTATAAATGATCTGAGAGTATGATACAGCCCTAGGAAAAAAAAAAAATTTAAAAACGTGTAGCTGTCCAAGTGAATTTCATTGACATGGTGCTTTATATAGAGCAGACTGGACTTCAGAGTGAAGAGAGCGAGAGAGTGAATTCCGTTTGGTGTTGAACTCCACTGTTGTACCTTCAGGCTACAGCTGTGGACACACAAGTCCAACTGTGACATCCATTTCATTGACTTGGTACTGCAATATTTACCATTCTATTCCAGCACACTGTGTGAAATACATATTTTCCAGTATGTGTCTCCCATTCTAGTCCTGTGACATTTAAAACCTTTTCTGAAGAAAGTGTACTGTCGGAAGTTACCTTTCATTGTTTCCAGTCTCTCATTCTAGTAGCTGTGTTAATTTACAGAAGCACATGTCTGCATAATGATAATCATGTTATCACCAGCTATCTCTAGAGGAACTATCTGGAAGTGGAACGCTCTGCTCATGTTTTTCTCTGAATGTCCCAGGGAGGCCTGTTAAGAGTGTGACAGTGCCTTGTGTAAAACTGCTAGCTTATAGCTCCAGCTTTGGCAACTATATTAATAACCACACTGATACACACATTAGCAGAAAGAGAGGACCAGAATAGAACAGAATGACAAAACAATGAGCATGGGGATGGAAAAAAAGGCAAGTCTGAAGTCTCTGATGGAAACATCTTTGTTAACTGTAGCAGAAAACTCCTAAAAATGCTAGAAACCAAGTACTCCTTAACTGTTCTAGCAAATAATGGCTGCAGTTCAGATGGTTGAGCGGGTTGCCCACTAATTGTAATGTTGGCTCTGTTTCCATTGGTGTGGGTGAATGGGAGGAAACATTTTAAAGAGCTTTGGAAACCCTTGAGGGTTAAAAGGTACCATTTATGTACCTACCACTTGTCCGGCAGTCATGTTTCATATTTTGAACTCACTACATCCATGTGCATCTCACCTGGTTATTATCTAGAGTGTACATCTCATCAACTCTCCAGTTCTTAATTCTTAAAGTTCAGTCACTGCCCCTCAACTACACAGAAAAACATTCTTCCTCTCTTCTATCCTTTCTCTAAACCTAACCAAGCCCTGTTTGTGCCTAATCAACCAAATCTAACTCAACTTTTTGTTAATTATTGCTTCATAAAACCAATTGATCACTCCATTGTATGTATTGTAGCTCACTATGGGGTGTGCATATCAGCAGAGAAGATGGTAACAAATCATATTTGAGGTATTTACAATTTATTGACAAGGAAGCAAACATTGATTGCAAACAAAGATAAAAATTCCAAACCCGTCTACATCCTGATTGCTTAGAGCTTCAATTGAGCAGTCCTCTGTTAACTTTTGACAAGGCAATGAACCCCAGGGTAAAGTCAGGCACATTAACCTTGCCCATCTTCCTGGAGCATCTGCTGCAGGGCACCCTCCATCAAGGCTGACCTTCCACCAGAGGTGTGACAGGTCCTCTGTCACACCTCCGCCTCACAACTCGGTGCTGAAGATGGATGGGTGTGAGCCCCAGTGTGCCCAGGTGAACTACAGTGGGCCCTCTGTGCCATGGTGCTGCTAGCTACCAGCCCACCAGCTGACCAGTCTTCAGCTGACAGCTACCTGGCCCAGGCACAAAGCTGGTTTAGGAAGCACATTGCTTCCAGGAGCCTTCTGGTTCCAGAAAAACAAACTTCACCACATTTCCTCAGCAGGGCTGTTAATGAGTAAAATCAAGCCTGTCTAAAGTTGAGCAGTCTAAGCTTAAGCAGGCTTGTTATAAAGGTTGTATACCTAAGGTGACTCAAAGGTGGTACCCCACTGCCTGATGTTGGGAGGATGCTGGATAATGAGCTGCTGTGATTGATCAGAGCCTGTCAAGGGACATCAGCCTGAACCTGGCCAGCAATGCTCACCAGTCAGCATGAAACCACCATCAGCAGGGCAGCAGGGCCCAGACAAGAACTGCAGGCATGTCCTGTACCATACTGATAACTCTATCAGACATCCAGGGAAAGAAGATTAAAGAAATGCCACATACAGTGTATTTTTGTTGTTCTTGTTTGGTTTCAAGTGCCTGTCTGTGCTCCATTACAAAACTGTGTCTGTAATGTGTTCACATACTGCGGTGTTATTGTCTATGTTGTGGCAGTGTTTTGTGGTGTTCCATTTTGCTGAATAACTAATATGATGTGGTAATTGTATGGAGCCACAGATAATAACAGTTGTGGGGACTGTTTAGAGGAGACACACATTTTACTTTGTTTTCCTTGTCAGTCCTCTGCTGTCTTTTATTTATTTTTTTTTTTCTCCCTGTTGTTTTCACACTTTTATTGTGTGTTTCTCTCTGGAGCCTGTGTTCATAGGCACAGTAAGATTGCCTCTAAACGGGCTGCTAGTCTCTCTTTGTAGGGGATAGAGTAGGCATTATTCAGGCCCTGGCCCTTTCCCAGCTTGCCTGGTCACCCATCCCCAGCTGAGTAACAATGAGGCTGGGCAGCAGTGGAAGGTTAGGGAGGCGAATATAACAGGGAGCAGGCGGCTGTGAATATGGATGGTGGAGGCGTAGGTGGCATAGGGTGGAAGTGGAGAAGGAGGGGAGCCATGGAGGCCTGAATCCAGGGACCATTGCTTGCCTGTCAGCGAGGTGGCAGAGCGGACCGACTGCCTCTGTGCCGAGCTCTCCCTGCTCAAGAACCCAGAAATGCTTGAACACCATGGAACATCCAAAAACGTTACTGCTCAGTGGCTGCTCAGCACCGAACTACACATCTGATATGTGACTTAGCCCAAAGGCTCGGCAGAATGAAGTGTAACTAATACATGAGATAATAAATACATATGTCCACCTATTTCGAAGGTCAAGCCACTGTTAAAATGGCTGGCTTTGTTGGTATTTTTAAGCCACAGTCAAATCCTTTCTTCAACACTCAATATTTTAATTGATTATTTTGCTCATTAAAGTCACTGACCTGCAGGTTACAGCTACTATTGTATAGGGCAGAAAGGCACATCAAACTATTTCATTTTGAAAATGGATAATTGGAGCCTTGAATTCAGTCAGTTTGATAAAAAGGTGATGATGTGGGTTTCAACAATGACAGCAAAAATAAAATGTGTGTCTTGCCACCCTAGCTGTGGTTATTCTATGTGGATATAGAAATTCTTTGTGACCGTTATTAGAGATTTTTTTCTGTGTCGCACAAAATGGAGATATGTCTACGATCTGTATTTAATCTGAGCTTCCAGGAATTCAACTGCAAAACTAAGAAATGATTGCCACAGATGATCTACTGTACATCCAATGGTGCTCATGAAGGATTCTTTCCTCTGAGCGAAACACAATGACTGGGCTCAGTTCACATGAAGCTGATACTGGATAATGTGTGTGTGCATCCATGGGTTCACTGAAAGGTATCTTTGCTTCTATTTTTTTCTCTGTGCGACGCTTTTTTTTCTATAGGTTAATTGAATCTGTTGACCCCAGAAATACGTATTTTTTCTACTGAAGAAAAGAAACATGTTAGTCTCTCTTCCAGCAAAGAGCAAAAATAGACAAACACAAAGCAATATACCAACATATACAGCCATACTAGAGTAGCTTTTAGTTTTGCCTTGGACTTAAAATTTTTGCAGAACAAGGTACCTGCCCTTTTTAAATAGGTATGCTACTTTTTAATCCAGTACTCTGTGGCACACACATTCAAATGCACAGGATATTCTGTATTCAACATAACCCATAGCTACAGAAAGTAGACACATTTGTATGGGAACATTGGGTTTCCCTGAATTATGCTCCACTCATCCATACCATCGATCAGAACCTCTGTGTGACGGCAGGAAATCACATCATATTACTAGCCCTTCGCTAATGTCGTTAGCGGATATTGTTCTGAGGCGAAGTGGGGACTTGCCCAATGTGATTAGTTCCCATGATGAATTTGCCCTGTTGTTTAGAGACCGTTAACTGACTAGAATGATTGACCTGAACCAAGAGCCTTCTGGGCATTTATTGATGTTCCCTGAGTGTTATTCCTTAATGACTGCACTCTGATCATTGCCAGCTTCATGGCTTAAGGGAAGATAAGTTGAGCTTGCAAAGTTAGACTAAATAGTGTTTGAGAGGTTGATGGCCACACAACAGGGTTACAGTGGACACATGTGGTTTGGTATTTACTGCAGCTTTAGTGTTTTTCCTCTGGATTGCTGTTTTGCTATTTTTAGTGTCTATGTTGATTGTAAAGGCTTTCAGATAGGTAAAGGAGAGCCAGTTGCCTGGAGGTCTTAGTTTTTGTACCTCTGAGGATGTGAGCTTCCTCCTGGGGTGAGGCCTGGCAGTTTTAGCTAAGACAGAGTGGTCAGGGTGCGCCCTGAGTTCTCTAGGTTTATTTTCAGCAGCCTCAAGAGGTACAAGTAGGAAAGGGAAGAGATTAGTGTTGAGAATTACCACATGCTTCAGAGGTTTGTCAGAGTAAAAGATGTTTTTTCCTTACTTCTTTCTGCAGTATCTTTTACAGTATATGACATGTTTCTGGTGGCCTTTGTAAGTGGACACGGGGAAATGCTCGATGCTATTGCTGTGTTTTCAACTGTTTGGATTTTGCACTGACTTCAGTCGACTCAGTATATTCACTATATTCAGTATAATCAACAGCCATTAAGAGCTCAGTTGATTTCATCGTTTGTATTCTTTAAATACTATAAAATCCATGCGCTGTCTGCACACAAGTGTTATATAAACTTAAAAGCAATTGACGTATGTAAAACAGTAACAAAAGCTAATCTGTCTTTTAAAAAGATGTTTGGATGAGTCAGTAATGGTCATCCATAACGTGTTTTTTTTTTGTCAGCAATAATAATGTCTGATTAGGTGCCCGTCTGTTTTGACAGATTTTTCATATCTCATCATTAAACTAATTTTCAATCATTCACTGAAAAAAGAAAGCTGGAAACTTTAAAAACATTGCAAACAGCCATATACACACCCACAGCTCGAGTTCCCTCCTATATGGTGCCTTTGCAGGGAACATGTGACAACTGCTTTCTGCCATAGATAGAACAATACACGTTTCCCATTCTCCCTTTCTTTTGCTGCTAAAAGCCTTCCTTGTAAACAGGGGAGACCAAGAGAAAAGGGAATCACAAGAGAAGTGTGTGTGTGTGTGTGTGTGTGGGGGGGGGGGGGGCACTTATTGTTAGCTGAAATTTTATGTTTATTCATTCACAATGAGACACTACAGTACAATATTTTGGCAATTATCCCCTGTGTTGCGAGCCAAAGCAACAAATCCTGTGTCCCGATCCATCTGTGCCTTGACGACAGAAATAAAAGCTATGCTCTATTTAAACAAGGCCATCCAAAAAACAGGTCACATTTTGTGACCTTAAATACTATAAGGCCATATTCTTTAGACAATGTCTTCATTTTGTGTGATCTGCAGTCCTGGAACAAAAATTAATATCCTTCCTTAAAGGTCAACAAAACCCCATGCTAAATAATCACATTAACCTCTCATTATCTACTCTACTGAAAGTTGTATTGCACATGTAAAAATCCTGATATTTCTAATCCCAAAGTTTTTCCTACAGCTGTAATGTTTAGTCTTTTATTATTTAAGGTTTTCAAGGTTTCTCCTGACTGTCATACATATCTGTGGGTTAAATAAATTCCATAAACAGTGTGTTTGGTGTACAACAGCTCACGTATCAAGCTGTTGCAGCCCATACACTTGTAAACTGACTCTCCCATGGTCAACTCCTCTGTGTCTGAACACTGCTCACATGCCAATCAGAGTGTGTCTGGTGCATTAGTTGCATGTAAGCCTGACTATTACGTCCATGTGAACATTTACAGTGGGTAGAAACTGTCTGCTTTCTCACCACATTACTCTACATTTACCTCTCATTCACACACACACACACACACACACACACACACACACACACACACACACACACACACACACACACACACACACACACACACACACACACACACACACACACACAGAGAGAGAGAGAGAGAGAGAGAGAGAGAACCTGTTCACAGCCCCACACAGCATCCCAGATGGGTAGGTGCCCACCAGCAGAGGAGCGGTGACTGATGGTGCAGCATTTTGATTTGAAAACAGCCACACACCGACTGCCCACACAGCACACTAAGCTCCTGCCTACAGGTGTACACACATTTAAAGGATAAGGCTGCCAATACTTTGTACTATTTTGCTACCTTCAACAAATCCAATTAAAAGACTGAAACCAACAATGCATTAGTCCATCATTCAAAACTTTGAGTCCCGCCAGTTTGCAGCTCTTTCTCTGAAGCCCATTCATTGCTACTGGAGACATAAATCTTTAAAAATGGGTCAAAAAACAACAGTTAAATGTTTCTTTGACAAAAGACTCTAATTACCTAAAACAGCTGGGCGCTGTAGTTTTTGTTACTCAAACAATGAGTTAAGTGAAAAATGTAAAGTGGAACATTGGGGACCAGTCTTGGCTTAATACATATGTGAGTATTAACTGATTAGAGTATATGGAACTGACTGAAAACATTATCCAATGCCCACATGCATCTTTATGAAGGAACCCAGTTCAACAACAGTGTGACTCACTGATGTGTTTTAATATTTTTGAACAATAATTGAGGTCCATGGCACAAAGAAACCCACTACTGTATATCATGTTTTGGCAATCAAGAGAAACAGAAGCATTCTTGTTTGTTTGTTCAATTCATTGTCATGTTTGGTCTTTTCATGGGATTTTGTTGACAATAGTTAAAATATAGAATATTACCAAACTTAGGCTTTAAAAAGGCACATTGTTACTGCACAGTGGGAGAAGGAAACACAGATACGTCAAGCATGTTTAGCCATATTATATAATATATTCTATGCATCATGTGAAATGAGTGAATAAGCTTAAACACAGAGAGCCGATGAACCAGTGACAGCCAGGAGGACTTGCACTCGAGAGAACTGAATACAAGCCATCAAAGAGCTGAAGCAAATTATTATTTATCACTTGTATTATGAGTGCTTAAATGTGCATTAGTAACCACTGTCCAGCTCAATACACGGGCTATTATTGAAAAATGTATTGAATATGGCATTTGTTATATATTCATGAATATATTACATAAATGATGAATGTGTGTATGCGTAAAGATGTTATTAGATTACAATGTATCGTGGATACTGTCATTTTGCCTGTATCCCATGTTCCCTAAAACATTCATGTTCGAGTTTCACGGTGTGCTTTTGCATTTTTCTCCATCACTTCCAATTGTTGCACCCACAGCAGGAAGATTATGGTTACTTTAACAATGTGGAGAATCCATGAATACTTAATAAGTGTCTGGTAAAGATGATGTAATGGTGATGTAAGCCAATGAAAGCCATTAGTCAAGATAGTTAAACCTTAAGGTTTTGCTTTTTATTTTTTTGCTACAATTTTTTTTTGGTAGAATCTTACTGCATACATACAACACAATAAGTGTGCAGTTTCATGCACGGTTGTTTGTGTTTGCGTCAAGAATACTTATGTGCTTTAGCATTATTTGCTCATCCTATAGAATGGACGAGGACAGGGGCCTTTGGTATTCACTTTGAACGTCTGCTAAACAATGATGGCCGTGTTGGAATATAACATTGCACATCCCTTGCAAAGTTGCTGTAAGCTCTGCCATACGTTTGCATACAAGAATCTGAGCCTAAGTGGAGCTGACAATATCACCTCATGACTCACTGTATGCACAGTGGCAATCCTTTGATCCCCATCACTTTGAGTGTTGAATTTGAGACACACACACACACACACACACACACACACACACACACACACACACACACACACACACACACACACACACACACACACACACACACACACACACACACACACACCGCGCGCGCATGCAACGGGAGGCATTTGGCCCCCACCACAGGGGTGGCTGATGCACTCAATAGAGCCAATTAGAGCAGGAAGCATTTAGTGATTCATGCAACATTTGACACATCCCAGTGGATCCCTCCCTTTGCATCATTTCTGTCTTTCCTCCCTTTTTACGCCGTTCCCTTTCTTTCAGTCAGTCTATGTGTGTATGCGTATGGCTCTTACTGGCAGATGAGAATGAGACTCTTCCATCCTGTTCAACACCATTAAGCAGCTAGTGTGCCTCAGTTCATCACAAATCATAATCTGCTCACGGTGAAAGAACCATTCAACATGGACTTGACGTCAGAGAGTCCCGTTGAGTTTAAAGGAGAGCGTGATAGTCAAACTGAATTATTTGCATGTCACACTTCACACACATCACAGCTACTGTCCCACTGTTACAGAGCAACCATTTGAAACTTCACATATGTCACCTCTTGCACCAAACATGTACCACTATCCCTATCTCGCTTCTGACGTGACATTGCTGGCACATGGATGACTGCTTTTCCAATCTCTTGCTCTTCAACTCCAAACATGGAGTGTGTCTGCAGTTCCTTCACACCTCGGCAGGAGACGGGGGGTCAAATCAGGAGTGCGTAGCAAGGTGGTGTGACTTACTGATTCTGTGGTTTCATTCCACCTGAGCCAACCCCACCTCCCCTCATGCAGACCTCACAGTGGGGCACAGCAGGACTTGTCAGCCACTACTGCAGCACGTTATATTGATAAATTTAGCCTGAATTCAGATACGACAGGCCAGCATGTCACTGCAGCAAACAATTCCCCATGTCTCCCAAGTCAACAAGATTGATCTATTGCTGGGCTGGTTTAGTCAAAACCATTCGTGTGATTTCTGTGTTTTTGGAAGCTTGGTGCAGACTTTTTGTGGCTGGTGAGAAGTACTGGGGGAGACTGACAGAGAGCTGAAACATACAGAAGAAAGGGACTGAAGGTTATACTAAAGACATTGAATGATTTGGTATTTTTGCTGTCTGTTTCCTCTCTCTTAACATCACTCCTTTTCCATCTCCCATGCTCTCTAAGGCCATTATTAGCATGCATGAGTCTTCCATTTCTCAGAGCTCTTTGGGGAAGCTCTCACCCGGCTTGTTCATATTTAGTTTCCTGAATGAAACATTCATAACAGGTATGTGGTCTTAAAACAACGAGTGCTGCTGCTTCGGAAAGACCTGCATCAAATCACAGGCTCGGAGAAGCCAAGCATGAGATAAAAACAAGCGCCCTTGTCAAAGCAATTTGGGCTCACGGGTGCACGGTCTCAAAGAGGAATCCATAGAATTGACGATGTTGTTTGCATTTTTAGAGACCACCCATGTCTCAGTGGGATGATTATTTTAGCCTCTGTGCTGTTTTATCTCTTAAATACACTTAGTCATACAGTAGTATAGCCTCATGTTAGCTCTGCCTGGTTTATTTTCAGACTTCAGCCTCCCTCAGTTGTGTAACCTACCTCTCAGTCCCCGCTATTTTTCTAAACACATTAGTGCTGAATTATGGGTATGCATCATGTAATTATTGAAGAAATGCCCACAGAAAAGGCTCTCCCAAGAGAGCCCCACTGTTGTTATTGTTGTTATTATTATCATCATTAGTGCTATCAGCATGTCTGCAGAATAAATATTCAGACTCTCAATTGTAGGACAATTGCTGATTAATCCAGTACAAACAAGACCTTGCAATTTGTGCCTCAAGAACAAGCACAAAAGCTCCTCTGCTCAGTAACCCCCTCTATCTCATACCACATTGGCCCTTTCCCCCCCACTCCCTCATCCTCTCCAATGCTGTTGGATCTCTAATTAAACCAATAACAGGAGAAAAAGGGAGCACCCTGGGATGCTCAGAACACCCAGTGATAAACCTCTGTTGGAAACTAACAAGAACCCCCACCCGCATCTCCGTCATCTTCCATGCTTTTCTCCCGGACTCAAACTATTTGCTTTGATTCTATTAAATAGAGCATTTCAATTTGCAGTCCAACCAAGACTTTGTCAAACCCCCTACCTCTTTAAATTCCACATCCCTGCAGGTTTCTACTCACAAGTAGGAAGAAGCTACACGGAAAAAAAAAGTTTTGATGTCCAGTCTACATAAAAACGTCAGTGGCTACATGTACAGGTGTACAGTATGTAGCTACTGATGGGCTCAGTGAATGATAAACAGCAGCCACTAACTGACTTCCCTCTCTGCCTGACACCCTCCTCTGCAGTTTTTGAAATATCACAGACAGCTTTCACATATTTTAACATGCGGTCCAGGTGCCGTTTGATTGTCTAAAGGCTCCTGGGTGCTGGAGAGAGGCAGAGACTCAAGGGCTCCGCTGCGATAAAGAAAGGGTGAAAGCAGAAAATGGAAATTAGTAAGCGTCTGCTCCATCAGACACAAGCACTGACAATTGCTGTGTCCCCGAAGAATTCACACATTCTCCAAATTGTTTTGCTTAAAAACACAATTTTGAACAAAGTGAAGCAAAATACAGGATAGATTATACATGCTTGAAACTGTTTGGCAAAGTACCAGCTGGTGTATGCAGCTGAGCTCTACTTCCAATGAAAATGTCTTTGGAAAAAGAGCAGGTGCACAGCTTCAATCAAAACTGAAGGTAAGGACGATTTAGAAATAGTTTTGACAGTTGAAATTCACTCAGATGTGGAAGGAATAGTCGAGGGTTTTGAGACTTGTCTACAATACTCGCATGCTGTATGCACTACATGCTGAAGAGGTTAATGTTTTCTGAAATCATTCCCACTCTTCTTATGGGAAAATCTTGGTGGGTGCACATAGGATTATTTACAGGATATAGCACCAGCAAAAAACTACACAGCACTATCACGAACAACCTTATAATAGCTTCAATCGTCAGGTGATGAGTTGATATCATGACAAAAATTATGTTTTGTTTTAGTTTGATATGAAATATCCCAGGTATGGAAGACAGGACGTGTGGTGTATGGAGGACACATTTCAACAGGACCTCTAACGTTTTTGTTTACGCAAGAAAGTTTTATTAAGACTCAAAAATATTTCAGCCTATTCTTCAAGGCTGATAAATAACAAAGGATATGGCTTACACCCACCCTATGCTGGCTGTTATTTTCAGAGCCTATGTATACAAAATCTTAGTCAGCATCAATGACCACAGCTATTTTTCCATTTCTGTGCAGGTTGCATTCGTGATGCAGACGGATGTCACCTTAGAATGAGTGTAGGTGTTCAAGTGTAGGTGTTATCGAGGACATAAAGAGGAGAGAGGAGGACTAGGTTCAGTTGTGAAAAAAGCATATCAGCCAATAGAAATGGGTCTGGTTGCTGCCTTCCTTTCATCCCCTCTTCCTTCCTTCCTTCCTTCTTTCCTTCTTTCCTTCCTCCCTTCCTTCCTTCCTTCCTTCCTTCCTTCCTTCCTTCCTTCCTTCCTTCCTTCCTTCCTTCCTTCCTTCCTTCCTTCCTTCCCCCTTCTCTTCTATCTGTAACTCAGTGGGAATTTACTCACAGTGTATTTACTCTCCTGTTAAACAGGTCGTTTTGCCCGATAAATGAGCAGCATTTGAATGACAAAGAGAGAAGAGGAAATTGCATTCAACAGTGAAAAAAGTTTCCTTAACCTTCAGTTCCTTTCACACTCACGTATTTAATGCTTGTCTTTCTTTGCTTTTAAAAGTTAAGTAGGAAAGGTAACAGTGTTTGGTGCTGAGAAAAGAGTGTGTTGGGGGCATCTTGATGTCTGGCTTAATGGGAATGTTGAGAACTGGCACTCACATACTGTACCTGCTTCCAATAGAAGAAAGCTGTAAAAGCCGTATCCTACTGATGTCAGAAACAGACTCATTCTCTCACTGGATGAAGAAAAAAAGAAACGTCTCTCAACCTGCATCCGGTCTACCATGCTGAGAACAAGGGAACCTTTCAGTTGAAGTGCCGTATTCAAGAAAAAGAGAGAGTGCGAGAGAAACAGACAGGCAAGAAAAGGGAAAGTGAGTGAGGCAGCGAGCTTGGTTTAGGAACCATTTCATCAATCATTGTGCTGTGAGACTGTCCCACTGCTCGGGCTCAGCGATGCCAACTGCTCATAGGAAAGCGTCCTGCTGAGTGTTGCCTATTGGCTGCCACTCTGAGAAGATTTGAGGAAACAGAAAATGAGCAACTTTGCATAATGCTAACCCTAATTCTGCTGGAGAATTGTCTTCAAAACTTCTCTTCTCTATATTGAAGTTAAACCTTGAAGATAAAATGACACTTTCAGCCTTTAAGACATTAATGTTTCTACTAATGTGTCTCAGTGCTTCTGGACTATTGTCAAACCTGCCACTAGACAGTGTTTCAGTTCCACTCACTGATTTTGACTTCAGATCAAACAAAGGACATTTTTAATTGAGCAGCAGTTTTCCCACTGCAGGTGACCTTCAATATAAGGAAAATTGTGTTTTGAATAATGACTCAGATAAAAGGCACCCAACTGTATCATGACTGTTTCTTTTGTTATTTCTTACTCCAGTTCTCTTTTGTTCACCATTCAGTTGTCTGCATGGAAGAGTAGAATGTGATCAAGTCTTTCCTACAAACAGATATAAATGTTTCATTAAACGGGTTTTTGTATGCAAGCAAACATTTGTGTGTGGAAGTAAGAGTGTGTGTGTTGTGTGTGTGTACTAATTGCCCCGTTGAAAGACAGATTCCTTCCCAGCCAGAGCTCATCCCTGCAACACAACCCTTAAGCCAGAACTAAAAAGGGTCACCAACACAAGACCTTCATTATGCCACAGCCCCATGCAAATCAACCACACTGACAATCCCCAGTGTTTAAAAAAAAAAAGAAAAACAAATTCTGAAAAGGTTAGAAGGGGCCTCCGTCCACCTGTCTTCGAGTCGTCCTTTTTCAAGGTGAGCTCCCTGGCGCCATCATAATTGAAAATTAAGTATTTGCCGCGGTATAATTAAACGGTGACCTTTGATCCCAAATGGGACCTCAGCCGCATATTAACAGATTAGGAGACTCGGATCTATTCACATACATGCTCGGACAAGCACACACCCACTGCCGCACACATTCAATGATAAGGTAACAAACACTGACAGCTTCTTAATTATCACCCCGCCTAAGTCGTTAAAGCACAGCCTTCTACATCACCTTTCGATTTCTGCAGCCCATAAGTTCACAGAATATCTCATTTATTTTTAATTAATTATCAGATAGCACCATAAAGGTGAGGGTAATGACAAGGAGGAGGACTAGATGACTCTTTCGGGGGTAATTTGGTGGGCTTCATTTGTGAACTCTGAGTTTTGGGTGAAGAAGAATATAGACAGTTGTTACTTTTATGATGGAGATATTTAATACATAAATGCTTTATTTATTTTAACATTTGGAGAACAAATTTAGAATCAAGATTTTTAAAATCTTTTATCTAGTCAAAACACCTCTAATATATCCCATCTTAATAGAAGCAGTTAAGTCAGAATCAAACTTCTAGAGTATTGTTTGAAAGTGCCCGCCAAGAAATAGTATTTTCATTTACTGACCACTTGCTACCTAAAGTCTCGCTTCCAATTATCTCACTCTGCAAAAAACTGTGAAATACTATTATTACTTTCATGTTCACAGATTCCTAATGAGTCATAAATTAAAGCAGAGGATATTTTGATATTTCCAAACAGGAGAATAATGCTGTGAGCATTTTCCCATTTCAACAAATGGAATCATCATTTGAGATTGGTTAGTATAAATATTTTAGCAATGTTAATATAAATATGATTAATGATTATGGGTGTACGCATTTTTTTATTCACACAGAAATATCCATTAGTTTTATAGGGCTCTCTTTAATTCACTTTTATGTCCCTTACTGCTCTCTATTTTATTCAATTACTTTTCAAATCTGTAGTCAGTTCTTGCAAAGTGCATAAAAAACAAATGGGGCAAAAATGTTACATCTGTCAGAGTGAAAATAATACATACTATAATTTTCTACTGCTATTGATATAGTATTTTAAGTTTGGCGGGTCAAATGGCAGATGGACTTTAGTCTAGTTATAGCATCACTTAACTGGGATCAGCAGAAAACCAGAAAACTTTCTTCCATCATTTTACATAAGCTGGGCAGGCATTGTTATGCATGATGCTTTGAGCTCAGCAGTGGTTTAAATTGATTAGCACGCAGAGTCTCCTACTTAGCCAAAGAGGAGGCCTGCATTCAAAAAATAAAAAATAAAAATAAAAATCACAACAGCTCTTAATCTTGGCCTTGAACAAAGGTAGCGCAAAGGAAATCGATAGCATTAGATTGTTGTTTTTACTCCCTCTTATCTTTGCCTCATTCTGAAATATTAGAAGTAGAGATAAGAGGAAGCTTCAGTGTGTAATGCAAGCCAAATGTCAGCAACTTGTATGCATGATGTCAGGAAATGTGGCTTGGGCCTCAGTCACTTAGGGAGCCTTTGGTGCGGCACAAGACCAGCCTTTCAACCAAATTTCCCAACTGGCTGCTTCAACCGGAGATTGAGTGAAATCTTCTGATATCGACTGGATTTTGGACTTAAGTGTTTTTTCCTGCGGCTCAACCTTATTCACTGGCTGCAAGAGAAATATTTCAATGACATATTACACTTCATTTTGTATCTCTCGCCTCTGTCCACTGCTGTATATAGCCGCCTGCGCAACAGGGATAAATCACTTCCCAGCTAGCTTATTACATGAAATGAAGGAATTCATCATGGTGACAGTCGGCCGTTGCGAGGCGTTCACTGTGATTTATCTGGGAGAAATTGATTGATTCATTAACACTGAGCGAACACTGCTTTGCTGTGGAAGCAGCGTGGCGTACCTTGCTGCGTGCCACTGTACGTGTTGAAAGAACACATTTATAGTACGGCGATCTTAGCAGGATTTCCCCCGTAGCAGCATGCAGGGGCCTTTGTGTTGCGAGTTCAGCTCATTACCTGGCCAGTATAGTCAGTGGCCTGGAGCTTGGAGCCAGCGCTTTGTGGCAAGAGCGTACCTAATTAGTTGATCCATATGCCTTCCAACATAATGGCTAATGTCTTAAAATATGACAAGGTGTCTGATTGAACAGAGATGTTGCTCTGAGACTGCAAAGTAACGTGCACAGGACACAGCTAGCTGAAGCACTATCTGCACTGAGTCTTATATGACAGTTATGGATGGATTTTACAGTACAATACATTTTTTATGCACCGATCAATAATTTGAAGCTTTGCTTGACTGAGTTGAGAAATTCCTGTGTTCAATTTTCTATGTGTCCTTCAAGATCTGTGTATGGGCCTTCCTAAGAACACTTTAATTTCCGAGGCTCCAGTGTTACTAAAGTACGTCAGGAATGATGCGTTTAACAGTGTTTAAGGAGAGATTTGACAGGGGATTTCACGATAGCTAATATCAAGGGTTTTTCATTCCTCCCTTGTAACTGTCTACCTTTTGAATTGTCTGTTAAGTCAATGTTGCGGGAAGCTTTAGCCAAAAAAGAAAAAAGTGTAACCTTCTTCCCCTCCTTCCTATTAATTGTATTAATGAGAAAAAAAAAGTATTGGTTTCCTGGATTTGATCTGAGGTAGTGATTTTGATTGAAGACTTTTACAGCAGCCTACTTTGCAGCCAGATTGGACATCAATAGTTTTGTGATTGAAAGTCTTTAGTATTCCAGCAGGGCTGACCCATATTCACGGTCCTATTTATCTCTAAAAAAAAGAGACACAAATAAATACAGTGGAAAAGTTTTCTGAAACTGTGTCCTCTGAGAAAACTTTTAGTTGAAGTTGTGACAAGGTCAGAGAGACCTAGTCTTGATGTAGAAAGGAGTAAAAAGGATGCGAGTTATATGAGGAGACATAACAGTATGGTGAGCTTGGTGGCTGGCAACCTGTTCCATCTGTCTTTTTATCCAACTGTCTGTTCCTCTGTCTCTTTACATCCTTTTCATCTGCCTCTTTCACAAAGCTGCAACTAAAAATCAATTTAATAAACACCAATATTTAATAGTTTTAATAAAGTGTATAAAATAAAATGAAAAAAAATAATTAATTCATTTATTGATTATTTTTTATGATGGATTAATTCCATAACATAATATTGAATTAAATAAGTCGATGGATTTTAAAAAGATGATGTATTTAAATGTTACATTTTTTAAGTGCTTTGCTGGTGTTGTAGCTCTCAAGATGGCAATATCAGTTGATCTACTGAAATGTAACAACTGTCGGATGGATTGCCATGAAATCTTGTCGCATACATTAAAGGTCATCGGAGGATGAACCCTTCTGACTTTGTGGATGCCTTGATCTTTCATATAACCCCACCATGAAGTTGGCATTTTTGTTTTTCAGTGAAATATCTCCACAGATTGATATGCAATTTGGTACAGAAAAATCATGTTCCTTTCGGGATGAATTTGAATCACTTTTTACTGAGTAACCTTTCACGGATCACAATTGTGAAGCCGAACTTTGAATGATCCCAGACTTCTGGTTTGTGACCAAACACCTGCGAAACAAATGCATTTTTCCAATGTGAATTAGCAAATGTTTAATGCAACCGCTAAATTGAGATGGTGACTGGTAAACCTTATACTCGCTAAACAGCATGTTAACATTGTCACTGTGAGCATGCTAGCGTGGTGATGTTAGAAATGATGATTAAAGCACTGCTTTCACAAAATTTTAGCTTTTTTTGTTTGTTTTATTAACAGATCTAAATTCACTTTATTGGGGTCTGGCCTCACTTAATTGGGGAATGTGTTCAGTCGTTAGTTTCTAATGGACATAATCCTCGGGTTAGTTTTCAAACTACTGGAGCAGCATATAACCAATCGCTGTTGAACAACACATGATGTATGTTGTAAACTGAAACTAAGCAAGTTGTAAACAAGAGAGACCTTCACCCAATGTGACTATAGTGCAACGCGATGTTGCCAAATGACAATTGCAGACTGTTTCTAAAATATTTGGGGTATTGTTCTTGCTCCATCTTCAATGTATCGATATTTACTAGGGTTGCTACAACTTTGTGTATCACTTCATCTAACTCCACCTCTGCTGCCATTGTTGGAGCTCAAAAAAGAAAGGCTTGACTTCAACTTCATCGTACTTGGGCACTCCCACTGGTCACTGATTGGTTTGCCCCTCAGTGAGCATACCTTATTGCGAACAGGGATTCAAAGCTATAATCACAGTGACAAACTAAAGCTGTGAACAATAGGCAAGCGGAGCTGGGATACCAAAGTACAACTACTTACTAGAAGTGAGAGAATTATTGGGCAAAGCTAAAACAAAAAAGAGCTGAAGGTTGTATGAAACTGGAACTTCCTTTTAGGGAATTGATATCAAAATGTATCAGCTTGCTCCCTCTTCCCATAGACTCCATCTGAGTTTTGAGAGTAGATACTGTACAATCAGTGTTAGTGTTGGAAACTAGACCTAATAATACACCACAGTCTGTGTCTCGCCCTGTTATTCTCTCTTATCAGGGCCCTGCAGCTAATGCCAAGAGAGGTGTGTAGGCCAGAGGGTGTGGCGAGCTCTTTTTCTGATGTCAACAAAAAGCTGCACAATTGTCAAAAGGACATATGCCAAATTTGAAGGTGATTAATTAAATTCCAAAGAGAGCAGGCGGGTCTGAGGACATTTCTATTTTGAAAAGAGTTGCCATCTGCCTCAGCTGCGACAACACTGAGAAAGGCAGATAGGAGACATTTTAAACACACAACCTGCTGTTAAATGCAGCTCGATAAGTGTGCCTTTTTGGAAGCGTACAGAAGTTTACTGTTCCAAAATGCCATCAGCTGAGAGAATGGGTAAGTAATTGAGCTTTTCTAGAGTGTCCATGGAGATAAACAGAGAAGTGTCACAGTACAGTAACTATTGGGGATTTACTCTCCTCTTGTTGTGATCGACCATCTGTTGCTGAGCCTTGAGAGCTGCTTTCTAATCTGATTTGTGTGCAAGAAACAGCTGGCAAATATCGTTATTGCATTTTCTTCCATTTAGAGTGCATAGGTGTTTACAGATCAGAGCAATAAAATGAAAATTAATGTACAAATTACCGCATGATGAAATTAATCAAAGACGCACTTCTTTGCAACAGTGGCAAGCAAAAGACAACCTGCACAATCTCATTAGTTGCCATTTGAGAGCATTTACTTGGGTTGTGCTGAGTGCCTCTCTTGTATGACAGACGTACGACTTAATTGCAATAATTACCACACTATGTAGGAGTCATTTTGAAAGTCTAATCTTTGTGTTTGTGTATGTACACTCATAATGCCTACTCATTATTTTGGTCCCCTCTCTGCATGTTCTCCCTTGACTCTCATACCAATGCATATTTTTTAGCTGCATTTATATTGCAGCTGCTGCTAGCTAGAGGGGTCACTAAGCAGCACTGACCTCTTGGTCAGTGACTTGGAATAATGAGAGTCCATGCATAGTGTGATCTGCCCACTTCAATGAAGTCACAGCTCAATGTGGTCTGATGCTATACCTGACTCGTACACTGCACTGTGGGAGATGTCTTTAATGAGAGACCTGAGACTTGAGAAGTGAAGGTAGACAGAGAAAAAGGGAGAAATGGAGAGATTCTTCGAAAAGTATTAGAGTGAAAGATAGTGCTGCATTGTGTGCGTGCGTGTGTTCGTGTTCATGTGTGTGTGTTTGTGTGTGTTCGAGAGACACAGAGAGGAGTTGATGAGTCTCTAACAAGCGGCTTCATCAGAGTGAAGGATGAGCTGCCAAGCGGGATCTTTCTTTTGACCTACCTCGGAGTGCGACGGATGGATGGATGGACAGATGGGCGGCTGGATGGATGGAGAGAGACAGAGCAGAGAGAAATAGGGAGAGCATCTACAGAAGTGCAGAGCAGAGCCTCCTCTCTTCATTGCCAGTCAAGGCGGCGTCTGTCTGCCGGGAGACAATCACTTATCTCCTTGCTCTGATCCCACAGTCACAACTTGGGGCACCTCTAGTACGCAGGCAATGACCAGGGAAATGATGCAGTGCACATGATGGATAAAGACGACGCACACTGGTGCTTTTGGCAACATACCAGCCACATCTCGTCAAATAACTTGTCCTGAAAGGATGAAAGGTACATACAGGTGTGGAAAAGGAGTTAAGGTGAACCTTTATGTACTTGAAAATTGTGTTTAACCTTATTTTTCTCCATGGAAAAAATATTCAGTAAATGTCAACACAATTCAGTTTTTTCCAATATACTTATTTTTCTTTGAAGAGAGATTTTCTCTGGTTGCTTTCTTGCTCTCTCTCTCTCCTCTCTCTCTCTTGCACTCTCCATCACAGAGCTCAGTGCATTCATTGCGCTGGCATATTAGTATGCACACTGAGTTCAGTCACAATTTGATGTGCAGCCACATGATTTCACAGTCCACCCTGGTGGCACAGATCAAATTTACAGGTATGTAGAGGCAAGACTGATGAGGAGATTCAGGTTTTCATTTCATCACGATTTATGGTTTTCACAGTTGCTATATAATGCCCAAGGTACAGTGAACATTGTGTGCTAATGTTAATACAAGACTGAAAATTCAGTCATTTGATCGTTTTGTCACAATAACCCTGCATGAGCAACTTTAGAGGTTACAGAAAAATGCATGACCAACTATTTTTAAAGATTGAATTCATTTTTGTCTCAGTGTTTCTTTGCAAAGAAGACCTCCCTGTCAGAGAGAGTGACCTTGAGAATCCACGTGGGCATGAGTTCAAAACAAAGTCGTGATTCTAATCTTTATAATTAATGGGTACAAGACCCTGCATCATTCATTATGGCTGATATTTAATCTCGTAGATGGGGGATAGTTTCTGTGACTGTATCAAAGCATATTTCAATTCATGATTGATTCCTCTCTGCAGCGGATTGCTTTGGAAGATGAAGTAATCACTCTCACTCAGAAAAGAGTGAAAGTTAAGGCTCGTTTTTTCCCCCAGAGTCCCATCATTCAGCAAATCAATTCAGTGTCTCCCCATTATTGTGACATTTGATAAGAAGTCACAGGAAGCTTTTAAAAAATTTGATTGCAATATTATTTAAGAACAGGGGTGAAACATGTGATTCATATAAAAACCCTCTTAATAAATACCTCCAAAATATGAAACTATTGATTCAAAGAGATGTCAAGAGTGGGCGAAGTTTGTTTTTGTCTTCATCTTTGTGGGAAGAAGAGAAGGCACATTGTTAATGATAGACTCATCAATCATTTTTGTAATGAATCACAGCTCTGGTATGTGGTTCATTTTTCCCTGTTGTGGCCTCAACAACAGAAACAGATGACACTGAGGCTCTTCTCCCACTTGTGTTGGCACATCAAGATGTTATCTCCAGCTTAAAAGCCTATCAAGCAGACAGTAATGATATTGAGTGACTGAATTGTGTGTCTTGATGGATATCGCTGTGAGTAATCTGATACCAAATTGTGTTGCAGTTCTCATATTGTTCCGATTTTAGTGTCGGCAAATAACTGCAATCCTCCTCTAATTCTTAACCCCCACCCCAACGCCCCACCGATCTCTCGTCTCGCTTATAGTCATTTGTCATAGCTATGATTCTTTCCCCCAGGTAGAAAAATAGGTTGAAAACCCATTTTAGTGCACTGTGACACAAAAATAGATTATCATTGCCCATTGTCTGTTTGGCCACCAGTTAATCTGTTGTACATTGTGTGCTGTGTTGTGTTTTCAATAGTCTTCTTTTTGCCCTATGATGGCACTGAACCTGTCTCAGAAGAATCTGCACAGCCTTTAGGAGGATAATTAGCTTCGACAGTGAGGAAACAGCACTGAGGATAGTGAGCATTAACAGTGAGACTCCTTTTGTCAGATCGCTTCCACTAAATGTAATCCCTAGTGTGGGGAATGTATATAGAAAGGGCTCTCTTTTTATGATGCCTCTTTTCCAGGAAACTTAAGGTGTTATGCTGAAAAATAATAGGCGTTATCCAAATACATCAAACGGCAAAAATATTTATAGCTGCCAAATGGCCACATGAAACCGCACAGAGAAAAACTTGCCAGTCAGACAATTGGATAGTCACTCCTACATTGTACATGCAATAGTGGGTGTGGAGTGGGGTGGGGTGGGGTGGGGTGGGTGGAGGGCACTTCTGTGTAAGTACTGGCACCTTAAGTGAATAGTGATACAGTAATATTAATGGCACCTCAATTGAGACACTTCATAAATAGCAAAGGTAGATGTCAGTTTTTAGTAAATCCAGTCAAGATGCTCACATTGTACAATCATATAAAAATGTAATAGTGGCATAAAACAGTCCGTATTTGCAACACCACCTATCGTGCCCTAAAATAACCACAGATGTCAAAGGGATGGCAACCTTTGTGTAAATCTAAAAGCAAAATATCCTGGCTCTGTCTTCCTGTTTCTACAACTTCAGTGTTTGCTGTGATTATAGTATTGGAAAGGGAAATGCATAAATGCGATGCCGTTGAAGTGAAGTGTTTGTTTTGAAATGCAGGTCCAACAATGACGGCTGCAGTGGAGGTAGGTCAAGCGCTGCGAATGCAAGTTGTAGAAACTGCTAACAGCTAGAAAATATTGAGGAACTAAAGTTAGAGCAGCACCAATTACTAACATGGCTTTGTACTTTGCTCACATTAAGGGAGGGTCTCTGTTGTTTACAGCTTGGTAAATGTTGTCATAGAGTCGAGTGGTTAAAGGCTGTTCTAATAGTTTAAAGATTAACCCGAGGTCTACGACTGGAAACAATCCCCAATGGAGCGAGGCCAGACCCGCTCTTTTGACACAGTGAATATGGGTCACACTTTCAAAAGTCATGGCTGTCAAACCCAAAAGTTCAATACTGTATATAAAATAGAAAACAGCTCCAGATTTTCTCTTAAGAAAATTCTCCACCAATGAACTTAGGTGACTTAAATAATAAACCTTAGTTTTCTTGAAATTAATTGTGAATGCAACTTGCCTCCTTTCGATTAAAGTA
Source organism: Brachyistius frenatus (assembly GCF_029030835.1). NCBI lineage: Eukaryota > Metazoa > Chordata > Actinopteri > Embiotocidae > Brachyistius > Brachyistius frenatus. Next base: position 6,646,501 of record NW_027210603.1, read on the forward strand.
ATGATGGAAAAATGTACTGTAATTGTAGTCATTCTTGGGTGTATGTCCTATCATCTCAAACTAAGGCTAAGGCAAATCTCTTTTGTCATGATAGATTATAGCTCTTTATGACAGCTTCATGCTCCTGTCGTTTTCATAGTCCACTACACTCTCTTGTCCTTGCTGCCACCGAGAGCAAGGTCAGCTGCTAAATGTCAAATCTGACATCATTACTCTGCATTGTCAAAGAGGGGAGAAGCGGTTAACAAATTGATCATCCTCTTTTTTTTGCCCTACTTATATTGATCATTAAATAGAAGTTGGTCTTTGGGAAAGTGATCAATGCTCTGCCATACAATTATCATCTATCACCCAGGACAGGCATATATATTTTAATGAAGAGCAAACTATTGTTGTAGACTAATAAGAAGTTAAACACATAATCCAGGCTAAAAGCAACATGACTGCAGCAGCCAGGAGGACAGCTGGCAAAGAAAAAAAAAAAAAAAAAAAACTATGTGAAAGTTAATACTCTTTTAATCACTGCCCCATCATTAGGGCATGAGTAGTTCTTACCATGCTTACATTTGTGAAGAAGAAGAGGCATTAAGAGGAAGCTTCCTCGTTACAAATCGCATCCTTTTTCTTTTTACTACAAACGTCGCACTGCGGATCACGACGGATATGACTAAGTGGGTCAAAGTTCAATACGCATTTTTATGATAAAGTTGTATTTCCAAATTGTACACATGCTACATGCAACAGTACATAGTTTTAAAGGGTAGCTGTATTCATTAATAAAAGTAAAAATAAATAGTATGTGATTCGGAACGCAGGGTTTATCTCATAAAAGATTGTCAGGGAAAACTAAAGAGTTTTACCGGTGTCTGCACACTCTGCCCTCAGCAGAGATCCTCTCACTATCTGTGTACCGGATCTGTGTATTCTACGGAATCTCCAGCGATTGAAAGACACCATTTCCAAAAGCATTAATTGTTCTTTCGATGGTACTTTTACATGTTTTGACATGTCATCTTAAACCTAACCTGCTCCGAAGCAGGTGTGCAGCATAAGTTACCATGGCAATTTATCTCGGAAAATATTAATCACGGTCATAACCCTGAAAACTCAGAAGTTTACTAGGTACCAGCAAATCCTGCTTCATCGTGCAGGCCTCTGGGGAATGTGTATTTAGTGAGACATGGCATAAATGATTGAGGCCAGACTGTTTAAAATTCGATGCATTGTCACACTTTCACAGTTTTCCAGCCACATTTGCACAACAGCCTGGAGTTATGTGTTTGTACAGCACTCGTGCTAGTAGTGCATTCAAAATGCTGTCTGTGTCTGCAAGTGCTTACAATAAAATAAATAAATAAAGGCAGCATTAAAACATACAAACATGCCAGTGAAAGAAATATGGTCTTATTAACATTTATTGGGTATGGCTTTCAGTTGTGCAAAATCATGCAAAGCCCTGATTGCTCGGCTTTATAGAAAGTGGGCAGATTATTTGCACAGCAAAGTGCCCGTTTTCTACATACACTACTCTGGGAATTTTTGCATGCATCCATAATTTGATGTTAAGTGCCTGCTGAAGCATTATGCAGATTAGATAATGCATTGTGTGTAATTCTGGCAGACCTTGCATGAACCCAGAGCGACATGTCATTTGAGACCCCACATGCAGAAGTCCCAGAAGGGCGTGATTGGTGGTTGAGACAGCCCCCATGTTCTCTGCAATACACCTCCTCCACTGTCACTGTGTCACACAATATTCAAAATATAACTCTGACCAGACAGCAGTTACAGCCTGTGTCACAAAAAATCCTGTATAAAATTTCGTAACTTTGCTTTTAGCTATTTTTAGTTTTTTCTGTTTTCCCTTTTTTTAGGAGGTGAGCTGAAACTTGTGGTCTGTGTTCAGGCCATTTTGCAGGGTGCACAGATTCCAATCGTTTTCTCCAGGTAATGTCACTTTTTGAAGGTTGCTCTACGGTGCTGTTCAAAAAGACAGTTTTGTGATTTTGAATGGACAATTTAGTTGCTCGTTTCACCATCCGACTCTCATTTAGAGTGAGCAGTGACCTGTGTCATATGGACTCTGAATAGAGGTCAGGTACCGCTAACTGTACTGCAGGGTGCAGTTAAACACGGAAGGTACAGCTACGCCTGCAGGCTTGGACTCAGTGGCTATGTTGGCTTATAATGACGCAAGTTCAGACGCACAAATGATGGGAGGAACAAAACGAGAAACAAGAAGTGAAGAATATAAGTTTGCTGACTTCTATATATCTTATGCATCTCTTTGGAGTGTGACGGTATACAGTAAATTCTGTGCAACGCTGTCTCTGGTAATGCACTACACTATTTCTGACCTCACCCCCCCTGTCATGGAAATAAAATAAGCAGGATGTAAGTGAAGAGATACAAGTCATCTCTGCCTTTACTGCAGGCTTTTATTTTGATACCATATTTAAAATGCAGTGAAGCCCTTCTCCATACAAAGTAAGATGCCATGTTTATGAAAGAGTATCCTGCGAAGTTATGCTTACACCTAAAAGACTACAGAAGTAGGTTATATCCTGCATATATTTACCATAATCACTTCCCCCTTTTCCATCAATCTGGAAGGTAACTTCTGAAAACTTTTAATGTGTTTTCTCCAAAACTATGTTTTTTTCTAACCTTTTTTTTAATTTTTTTTTTTATACCTGCTAGCTATTAGTTTTCATCGCTTTTCTGAACAACCATGTGGGTAATAAAAGCTTGAATTGACATTTAAGCTATAATGGTTGTCAGCCGGCCCTGTTGTACCCTCCCTGCACTGGGCTGGAGTTGGCAGTGGGTCTTTTTTGCGGCGGTCCATGACACGGAGAGTTATATATGCCAGGGTATTAGGGAGCCCTTCTTAATCCGGTTTGTCATGCTGCTCCCTCTGGAGTGGGGTAATTTCATGGTGCTGAACTGGTATTGATAGAGCCTTGGTAAATGAGGCACGCAGAAATCGTTAACTTTAATAACCATAAAGATGTGAGCATTGGAGTCATACAGGACCACGAGAGGAAACCCATACAGGTGATTAAGAATCGACCAGGGCCGTGGCGAGCATGCACCTCACATCTCTTATTTTTACTAATGGAATTACCTGTTAAAGATGTCAAGACTATTACCACCAATGGTGCAATTGCTGCACTATACCTTTCTTATTCAGTAAACTGGAGCTTATTGCCATGTCTCCATGCATAAAATATGCCTTTTAAAAGCAAAGTTGGATATGTTTTTGGTTTTTTTTGTTACGGCTTTTCGCCTCATTTATTTACCAAGCCCCATCCATAGTAGGTAGAATGGTATTCAGTATTCTGTGAGAGTATAGGTAGGTTCAGAAGTAAACTGTACAAGCAGAGGGGAAAAAACTGCATTCGTTTGCGTGACTGCAGTGTAGCCGGGTCAGTGGTTCCTGTCAGTCAGCTTGAGCTTTGGAGCGTCTTTCTCCCTTCTCCTCCCCCCCTCCCTCAGGTTTGGGGTAGCTCCAGGCACAACTATAGCAGCTATGTCCACTTGTTTGTCTACTCCCATTACTGTGGGTGATGCCGCCTCCAGGGGAAAGTGAAATCCAGGCCACAGACGGGTCAGTGAAAAAACCAGCCTGAAGCCTTCACACTGACTGAGGTCAGAGAAACCATACGGATCACTGACACAAGGCGCTGATGGGCACTTGATAATCTGGAATTCACTCCAACTTCTGATGTTTCAGTGACACATGGGTCAATTGGTTTTGAGATACATAAACAATGGTTAATAATGCCTGAGAATTAATTTTCTTGTTATTCTTAAAAGTACTCTGTGCCATAAAAGGTCCCAAAGCTGGCCTTGTTCCCATTATTTTAGATGTGTTTAGCAGTAAAGGGTGCAAGCTCCTCCGGTAGCCTTCCTCCTTGAGGCTACCTTTTATTATTCATTGGCAACACTCTGTCATTGGTTCTCTGGGAAAAGGCTTCATAGTGAGAATAAGTGATTGGGGCTCTAGCATGGCTGTATTAAGGAGAACTGGACAGACGGCCTTGTAGCCAGAACAAATTGAAAAGTGGGGCAGTCAGTTTTCACAGGGGAACCAGACCTTAAACATGCTTGGAGACATATAATTTTACAGGTAAAAATGGCCAATACTATGTGACAAGACAAATCCTCTTGTGAAGATAGTGCTTAACAACCATATCTGTTCTGTAACAGATGGGCAGTGTATCAATGTAGAAGTACCTTGACTAGGTCTCTCACTTCTATGGTTATCTAAAGTTGTGGGTTTGGTTGATGGTTGATGGTCTTCCTCTTAAATTTGGATAAAATGTAATTATGCAACAAAACAGGGTTTATCTGCTTAATATAAAATGGAAACTTTTCTATATTTGAAGACTGTCAGCTGGAGGGTGCAACATTACATACATAGATACAGTATTTGATGTGCCAGGAAAACTTAAGCAATAAGATTGCTGATGTTCTGGCTGCAGCAGGAGACACGGCAGCTGAGTATAGTGAGGTGGACAGGCTACTGCGACTCTACCTCACTATGCCCATGTCAAGTGCCAAGCCTGAAGTATCTGTCGTCTGAAGAACTGCATCCTGTCTACAAAAAAAGAGAAACGGCTGAACAACCTGCTGTTCCTGCACATCCACAGAGACCTGACTGATAACTTGGACATTAACAAAGTAGTAAATCACTTTTGCTTTGGGATTGATAGGCGCATTATTTTGGAGAGTAAGCCAAGGGGTCTAAACCTTCCTCTGCCAGGTGCCGTTCCCTCTAAAATGTTCTGTTAATGTGTTTCATATGCCATGACTTCTGATTCTCTTTCGAACTGTATTAAACCACTTTGATCTGGAAGTAACCTGATAAGAAGACAGAAATAATATCTTAACATAATTTAGTCAGGTAGGCTGAGATTTAAAAAAAAAAAAAAAAGTTGAAGTGAAAAGCCTAAACAATTACATCACCCCAAGCTAGATGTTTTATTCTTGCTCCTTTACATATGTCTTCTACAGTCCACGAGGTGTGAATCTGACTGCATTAGCATCACAGGAGTGATGATTATGAAAACACTGCAGTGAGATCTAATTGTACTTCTCCCGGGAATTTCTTTTAATACACTATTCCATTTTTACTGATGCTGTGACAGAAGTAGCGGAATTTCAGTAAATGAGTGTTGTATAATTTCTGATGAAATATGTAAACCTTATCAGTTGCCAAAAGTAAGGACATGAAAAGTTGTTCCCTGGCGCTGCCTCTAAGGCCTCCATTTGGAATCCACTTGAGGGCACTTTGTAGTGCGTTTAAACATTATCCTAAGTAATCAGGGGGAGTGTTCACAAAGTTTCAACTTGATGTTTAAGTAATGAAAAGCTAAACTTTTTATAAGCATCATTAAACATATATGCAGTGGGACAGCTGGCCCAAAGCCACTTTGAAGCTTTTGCCTCTTGAAACAAATCATTATTATGCAACTTTCTTTTTTCCTTAACTCTGAAAAACACAAAACTAATGGAGATAAACACAACAGAGCTTTTTAAATTCTGAACATATCTGACAACTTTTAAATATAATGGGATGCATCTGATTGAAAACGGTGCATCAGATGTAATAAAATGGGTCATTTTCCATTATGCATGATTTTACAAAAAGAAAAGTTGACACAAAAATAACCTCAATAAACAATCTGCAGCTTGATTAAAACTTGGTGGGGGTTTGGATCGACTTCTCTGGCACAAAGAACAAAGTAACTTTGTTCACTTGCAAAAAAGGCATTTGAGAACTGTAAGAGTCTCAATTTGTCTTCCAAATGTACATCATTTCTAGCAGTAATTTGAAATGCAGCTCTCTCTGCTTTGTGAATAAGAACTGAGTGTCAGAGCTACATTTCTTTGCTCAATACATAACTACATTTGTTTACTGACAATGGGAGCCATAATTCCTGCTGCCAGCTGAGCTGTAAATTGACAATTAGAGGCTGTAAGACAGTGGATAGCTGTCAGTTACACAGAAACACTGGGGAACAACAGCAAGCCCATAGTCAGTCTGTGGTTGATGCAGCACCTGCCTGCCTGGCAAAACAAAACAGACACACTCCAGCATGCAGACGGAAACGGCAAGGGTGCACTGATTAACTTGTTATGACGAGTCCTTGAGAGGCTTAAGTTTTCCTGACTGCTGTGTCCCTTCCGTCAGCCATATGTCATTACTTAATAACTGTAGCAGTGAAAGAAGCACTGTGTGTGAGAGATTGATATACAGAGACTGAGAAAGACAGGAGGTGACAGAGATGCTTGTTGATGGTGAGCCAGTGATTACTGCTCTTCACCAACAGGCATAGATTATAGTTGTTGAAGCTGAAGCTGAGCCAACATGTAGTGGAAAAAGGCTTTGTTTTTATTATTGTGTGGTGACATTGTCACAAGTACCTGCATATTTTTCTGTCAAAATGTCCAATGCAATGTGATCAAAAGACAATCAGTTGCCAGCGTTCTTTGTCACTCAGAGGATAAAAAGAAACTGTCACTTTGATTCCTGTGAGCTTGAAGTCTTTTGGTGTTGCAGAATAAACTGTCGTGCAGCTGTGACCTTGAGTATATGCACAGCGATAATGCATTCATGGTTGTGTGTTGTAGTTCTTGATGGTGATCCATCAATCTGAATGGGTTTAAAACATCTGAAGTTGGCTGTTTTGGCTCAAATTACATGACCCTCGTTTTCCAAACGTCTGTTTAAAAGAAGAAGAAAAAACACTTTCAGAAGATAAAACACACTTCACACTAAGCAGAGTCCTCATCCTTGAATGTTTTTCTCTTGTAAAATTAAACATGAAATAAGTAGTTAAATAGTTTCTCAATCAGTCTCTCACACACACATACACACTCATATCAGGCTCTTGGAAGGAATTAAAATTGTTTTTTTTCCATCAGTTCGCATTTTTCTGTCTGTTTGAAATTCCTCATCATCTGTGACTGCAGTAATTCTAGGCTGTATGACAGATGATACGGTCCATAGTCTGTTTCTACAGTAAATACAATGGGAGAAATTCACACTTGTTTTTACTCAAGGATATATTTCATTTGAGTGCGCAAATCACATTAAGCAAGCTTTAGAAATTCCCAGCAGGTTAAAATAGGCTAATAGAAAGTTTTAGTCAATCAAATCAATAATTAAAGTCTTAATATAAATGCAACACACTTGTCATAATATTGTACTCTTATTGGGCGTCAGTATCAAAGCCTCACTCTCTCCAATGAAAAAGAATGTTTGATAATTGGATATCTGTACAATTAAATTTGTAAAAAGTTATTTATATGTGCAACTTTGCATTTTTTTTTCTAGTGTTTTTCCATTACCACAAATCTAAACCTTGGGCTCTACAGAAAACTCGAACATGAAATATGACTTGTTATCTTGTGCTCTCATTCGTTCTGCCCCTACCTATCCGCACATTTTACAAGCTTCCCTCATTAACAGTTGCTAATTGGCCACTGGGCTACGCTGAAAACAACGAGGAATTGATTTCCTTAAACATAATCACCTCATCCAGTCATTTAATGGCTGCTGTCACTGGAGGCCGCAGAGAGAAAAATGACCAGTCAATGGTCCCATCGATGTCCTTCACCTCCCCTCACCAAAGGCTAGAGTGCATAGCCACCCACTCCATCTTAACGGGTTGGTTTAACCCCTTTAGCTGCCTGACAGGCTACAAGCACTACATCCATCACAACCGCAGTCACGTCTTAAGTTGTTGCAATCCCATATAGCAGCAGAACGCACACACAGTTACTGTTGTGCACTTGGGCAGAAAAAGTATATGAAAAATTACCACAAGATATCATTGTATGAATTTGGTGTTGTGTGTTTTTATGCACAGATAATAGATGGTCATTTACCTCACCCTGAACACCCAGCTACCTGAACGGGATTATGTCTAGTTCAAGTGGCCATTTGTTGTCTAAGTGGCTCGAGTGACTGGCCCAGCAGAGTCATCATGAAGCCATTTACACCGCTTTCTCCTCCACATGCCAGATGGTTCATAGTGATCACGGCTAATGTCCACCTGGCTGATGGCTGGACCTTACCACGTGGATGATGCACACACCGACATGTGCTTGTGTGTGCGTGTTAGGAATATTCCTTAAGTCCATACGTAGTCGGTTGTGTCTAAATTAGTTTGATCCAGGCATAAAAATTACTCCGACAACCAACACAACCAGATTCCACTAAACCTTTAGGGTTTTATTTTTTACAAGTATTATCCTGATAAATCATATATTCTTTTTATGACTGATACTATCACATTAATTAGCATTACTTGTATATTACAACCAGTGTCCAAATATCGACTGAAAATAAAAACATTTAATCTTACTGGTATTTTAATTGTGTTTTTCGCAGTATTAATGACTGCTCATGTATACTGTATGTTCAGGTGTAATGTAGGGTTTGTATTGTTTTTAATCATTAAAATTTTTCTCTATCAATTTTTAACATGGCTTTGTTTTTGATGGCCTAATTGGTTTTAATTATCTCTAAAGCTGTGCTGCACTTTGGTCAACAGGTTGTGTTTAAATGTGCTAAATAATGAAACTGATTTGACTTATGATAATTCTGTCAGTCATACTTATGTACAAATGAATTACAGTTATAATTTTGAATGTAACTTACAGCCAAGAGTTACTTTCCATTTATTTCGCTATAGGTGCAAAATAAACTGGCAGACAAAAAACATGTGTGACATACTATGTTTTTTTTTTTTTTATTACAGTGGATTTATAGTCAGAGTAAAATAAGTTACTATTTAGGGAAAATATTCAAACCAATACATCCTGCCCTTATGAGGGAACAGCTGGTAAGATGATTCCTCACCACACCTGTCCATGGCCGCTGGACTTGTCCGTCAAGCATCTGATCATGCAGCATTACTTTCACAGTCATTTTAAACCAAATATACAATAACATGGTAGACTTACAATATATAATGACCTGTAAGTCTTTAAAGATATCAGACATTTTCCTACAAAATGCATTTGTAGATTGGAGCACTGCCTTAGTTCAGATTTAATTTGCGTATCCAGCCTCAGCTGTTTCATGTCTGCCCAGAATTATTAGCCCACTGGTATTTCATATGTTCAGCTACCTGCTAATGTATAAATCACATTTGCATATAAGTACTAGGTGACCTTTGTGGACTCCCTATGTGACTGAAGCTTTGGTGCTGCTGACTTACTAAGCTGTACTGTTCATGTATGTTCACAGCTACTCTATCCTTGATTCTGTCAAATGATGAGCTCCAGGGGATTTGTTGCTGCTAAGATTTTGTCTAAGGTCCCATAAAGGGCATAACCTTTTCCACTAAATTTAAACTGTATAACCATTTGGGAAAAATGGTCCACACACAATTATGACTGTAACTTTAGTCTCACTGAGGAACCAAGTCCAGAAGACAGAGATCAGGACAAGTTAGATGACATTCAAACAGGATATGGCAGGTTTTGCTTTTTGTTTTCCTTTGTCAGATGTATGATGGTTAGAGTTCAGTAGTGCTAACATCCAGATCAGGCACTGAAGCTTGCTAAGGGAATTGAATCCAATTTAGTATTCTGTGACGCAACATAAAGTCCTCACTTATTTACAGACTTATTTTGACTTAAAAGTAACTCTGCAGGTTAGGAAGCTGTCAGTAAAATATTCAACAAGCCTACACATTGTGGGGGTTTGGGGTTTTAGCACACTCAAGAGGGATTTTTCACCTCACTTCTATAGTCGGTTCTGCCTCCTCCTGCCCAGAAATATCTAACAACAAGTGCTGAGAGAGTGACATTAATACTGCACGACAGCATGGTCCAGCAGGACTGCAAATGTTTGCCTTTTAATCCAGAACTTGTCGGCCTTTGGTCTGGCCAAGGCAGACATTGATGGGAATGGGAGAAGAAAACTGTTTCCAAACTTGTCTAGACTGCTGGGAGCTCAGTTCCGTTATTCATGACCTGAGCCATTTCAAACATTTGCACAACCAACCTACCCAGAGAAACGCACACCGGTTGTTGTGATGGCAGTGGTAGCAAATGCATCTTCTTAACGCAGCAGGATGGCCCTTTTTAAGGCTCGGTATAGACAACTAAAATAATTAACAAGCATGAAATGTGGCATTTTGTTGTCTTACATTTTTTTGGCACTCTATCCATTCTGTCTACTAGAGAAAACAAGTTAAACTCTCCTTTCCTTTCCTCTCCCCTCTCCTGTCCTGGGATGAGCTCCAGTTTAATTGTTGGATGCTGGTGTCTGTTGCCGTGGCTGTCGAGGGAAGATAAAGAGTTTTTCCTAGGGCGTAAGGAAAGCAGAGAGCAGTGATGGAGGGCCTCTCTCCTGCAGCTCTGCTGGCTGCATTAGCCCCACGCTTTATAATTGTGTGAAGGGGGCACTTCTAGTGGCTCCCTCATTACTCAATGGCATGGCCAGTCCCTGGCAGCCAGACACACCTTGTCCTCTAGCTCTCTCTCTCTCTGCCTGTCTCACTCATTTCAGGATGTCCCTCAGCTTCATCACCCCCTCACCCTCCCTTGGGCAATCCTCACTATTGTTATTTTGACCCATTACCGCCATCGGCGCACATCACCTTCTCCTTTCATTGCATTTTTTTGACACCCTCCTTTGTCAGACTGAGACCTATTGTACAGCATTTGCTGTGACTGATGTCACCTATGCATCGGAGGTAATGCTTTAGTTCAGTATAGCCTTAGATTGTATTGGCACAGTCATGAGAGTCAAATGTGTCAGCTATCAAAGTCCTCATAACTGCCGGGTCTTCATGAGAAGCAGAAACTAAAGATTCATCCCCCTTTTATCACATTCACAACATGTGGGCGATACCAAGGATGCAGAGACAGGAACGCTGATACATACTGAGTGTGTGATGTTCTTCATGGTATTCATTGTAGGCTGATTGGTATGGAGTGAGGACAGCCAGAGTGAGAGGCAATTAGATGACATAATTGAGATGCCTTGAGGGCCAATTTGTTACACACACTTACAGTGTAAGTGCCCAATGATTGTATTGTAGCTTGTCTCATCGTGATATGATGTGCAGTAGTGGAGTTCCTTTGCATATCTTTCATTCGCATCATTATTGCTTGTTTAAAATGTTCCATTACAAAGACTTGTATAGACAGTTAATGAAAACTTACAGGATCTCTCTGGCTGCTTCAGTTTATTTTCCATTACATGTTTCCTATTAATCTCTCACATTGACTGACCGCATGGATCGTTGTCTGTTTATCTCTCTACAGAGGGTGGCACGTGTGAGGTGATTGCCGCTCACCGATGCTGTAACAAGAATCGTATTGAGGAGCGCTCTCAGACAGTCAAGTGCTCCTGTTTACCGGGGAAAGTGGCCGGGACGACACGCAACAAACCTTCCTGTGTGGATGGTGAGAATACCTAATGCGTTTTGACGTAGCTGAATGCTGCTGTGAGAGAAAATGTCCTTGTCTACTGGATACCTGTAATATCTTCAAGATTATATACAAATTACATCCAGTGACAACATACAGTGCCAACGCACAAAGTAAGGCGTCCTATATGTACAAAGTAGGAACCTAAAGGTATTGAGGTGAGAGTTGCTTAGATATTGTTGAAAGAGATTACTGGCATGGCACATAAAAAAAAGGTATTTTACATAATTAAATGTTTTTCAAAATCACCCAATATTGCTGTTATTTTTGGGTGAAAGATTTAGTTCTACCAGTAGTTATGCATGCATTTTTTTTTTTTAAAGAACAGTCACACCAATTTTCATTTCAAATTAATGAAAAAAAGGACAGGGCCTTGAAGCCAAATTAGGATATTACCAAATTGTGTCAACACAACTATATTGCATTAAATACTAATTATAAAAAATAAAAAATAAATAAAAAGACAAACAAAATAATTATGTAAAATGGAGAATGAAACCAAAGAGGTCCCTCAAATACTATACAATGTGGGGTTGCCTGCTGTACATTATTGGCGTTTTCTGCTACTTTATACTTCAATGCATCACAGGGAAATAATGTGGATTTTACACAATTACAAATATTTGAAAGTTACAAATACTAGTCATTTGTTTTTACACACATGGTTAGATGATCAGATTATAAAATATGATGCACTGTTATTTATCTTCAAGACAACCAACATACTGTACATCCGAATGGTTAATGCAAAATTATACAGATATTTTTTTTTCTAAACTTTGGTAATTTGACTCAAGTAAAATTATATATGTACACACACAGATACACTGTGTTTACCAAGGTAAATAATATAAATATTATAATAATAAAAATATTCTATTACATTTTCTATTCTATTACTTTACATGTCAGAAATAAAACAATTCAAAGGTGGGATTGTCATCAAGCTCGACAGAATCATACTTACAGGCATTAATAAACTCTTAAGAGCATTGAGAAAACCATAGAAAAGCCAATACTGCCGTCCTGCCTGGCATCATGGGAGATAGAGGATGATCCAGTTGGGCTGGTGAACACCTGAACAGGGAGCACGTTGCAGATCACTTTGCCCAAGGCATCTCAGGCTGATGGAAATGAATAACTAATAAACACAAGTCAGGTAAGCTCCAGGCTAGTGCACCTGAATTACCTCAGCTGAGAAAAACAATCAGGCAGAGGCAGCTCCATAGGAAAAGAAAAAAAAAGCTGACAGGAAGTCACAAGTCTACTGAGAGAGAACTGTGATGCCCCTTCACTCCACAGAGCTCATTTATTGCTCCTCTGTGTCGATCTTTTCACCTCCACCTTCAGCAGAGATCAAAGTCATCTCTCCGACTGCACGCTCGCAAAGAAACGACACCAAAATATCTTCATTATGAGGTATGTTACATGAGGGGCCAGACAGGCCTGCTCAGTAGGATTCACAAGGTTGGTTGGCCACAGCTGACACTCAAGAACATCCTAGAATATGAATTAGAGCCACTCCTCCCCTGCAGCAGCAGCATGGGACTCTGAACTCCTTTTATATTCATGCAGATTGTATCTTTTTCACTGGACATGTCTTAGAAGCTGGCGCAATACAGGAAAACCTCAACATCAGACTCTTATCCACAACTACAAATTACACTTCAGATCGTACAATGAAAAATGTTAGCTGAATACAATGAAAAACTGGGTAAATATAACTTGATGGGGTTTTTTTCTACCCTGACATAATAAAATCCAAATAAATTGTCAAAGATGATAAATCTAAACATTACAGACTGAGGCATGGAGGTGGAGCAGTACAGTCTGGTTGTAAACACTTCATGATTCTATGCTTTAACCTCTTACAGTAGGATAATCTTTGTTGTTTGTGTATTGATTAAAAACCAGTTATAGACGAGGTGGTGATAAAATTATAAACGTCAAGTCAATGAGCAGCACAAGTTTGAGCACCACTGGCCTTTTATTAGTTTCTTGCCATGTTCCAAATGGCATACTTCCCTTAGTACACTAACAAATAGTGCTTATACATGTTAGGACCCTTACTTGTCGTGCAGGAATTTAGACAGGGTAGTGTTGTTTCAAACCGCACACTGCCGTTCTGCACTGACTGGAAATAACTGCAGCATGTGACTACATCACCCGCCAACACATCTGCAGCTTTAATTATTTTACCCAGAAATTAACATTTTTACATGCCCTCTGTTTAACACATAATAAACACACTGATGGCTTCTGTTCAACAGCAGTATGGTGGTACTTAGTGAAAAAGAAACACTTTTGTGCGGTGTTCTGCAACAGCTGCAGCTACCTCAGATGCCTTCATTTTAAAATTCTTCACACCGGTGGTCCCTCCCTTTCCTTTACATAGCCAAAATGGCGACCATTGAGTGAACAGTTCCTGTGTTGCAAATTACATACTTCCCGTAGTACACTAATAAATAGTGCTCTTACACATAAGGACTCTTACTTGTGTACTGCAGGAATTTTTTACAGAGTAGTGTAGTTTTAAATCGCACACTGCCGTCCTGCACTGACCGGAAATAACCGCAGCATGTGAAAACATTACCAGCCAAAATATCCACAGCTTTAATTTCTTTACCCAGACATTAATATGTATTTTAACCCTCTGTTTAACACACTCAATAAACACAATGGTTCTTCTGTCCAGCAGCAGTAGTAAAAAATAAACACTTGTTTGGTGTTCAGGAACAGCTGCCGCTTCCTCAGACGCCTTAATAGTCAGTGGCCCTGCCCCTTCCACTATGGAGCCACCGATGGCAACCGTTCAGGGTTGAAAGTGTACAGCGTTTCACACTTCGTTTTTGGACTGTTTTGAGTGTTTCATCCGGGTACTTGTAGTGCACTGCATGTTTCGTGTGAACACACTAATGCACTCAAAATAGTGTGTGTTAGTATATAAGTATGCCATTTGGAACACAGCAACAGTGATCTGACCTCAATCTTTTTACCTCCTTCAGTTTGGCCTCCCTTCTTGGATCATTTTCACCTGCTTCAAAGTGAATCCGACTCTATGTTCTTTATTTAACACAGAGGGCTGAAGGGCTGAAGGACAGGTTGTCAGGTGTTACAAACACACACAATTTAATTCAGCAATCTTTTCTGTAAGTTTGAAAATAAATGAACACAGGAAAAAGGGCCAGGCATTTCATTTAAGGGTTTTGATTGCCTTTAAAAGCCACACCTGAAAGTTGTGTGTTTGTCGACGGAGCCCCGCAGGCTGCCGTTGCACCATGTGAGGGATTATAGACTTGTGGAGTCAGTGGTCTGTCCCCTCACTCGTGCACCAGCCTGGCCCAGATGGAGCTTTCTCCCCAGGTCCCCCTGTTATTAATGTTCCGTCCAGATGAGGAACGATGCCGCAGCCCAGCTCATCTCGCCACCCCCTGGGGGACACCTGCTGCCACTATACCATACACAGGTTATGTACCCACAAAAAAAAAAAAAAATTATATAAATAATAGCCAGTGCTCTGATGTAACAAATCTAAAGTATATCTTCAGAGGTCATTTGGTTTGGACACACATACAGGGCCTAGAGGAATGAACACTCCTTCATCTTTGGCCAAATTTGCAGAAACAGGCAGTCTCCAGGACGTGCTGTATTATTGCTCATTAGCATCAAACCCCAACATCAAAGCACACAGTGAAGATCAGGCCCATTGTCGAGTGTTTACTTACTCACGCATATGGGGCTCATGGGGTTATTTTTCACTTGCTACTGGTAACTATTTTGGCTGTTATTAATATACGGGGATGTGACGACAGCTTGCGTTGCGAGGCGTCATGCTCAGTGGGGGTCTGCTGTCAGATTATCCTCATAGTGGGATTTGATTATTAGCGTTGAACAGGAGAATTATGTCCCAGTTGTCAGGGCCAACGAGACTCCAAGTAAAGAACATCCCTTTTAACAAGTCAAATGCTCACATCTCTACAGCCTCGCCGGACCAAGCACATGCTCTCAGATTAGGTGCTCATCACTGCACCACTGCCTTTATCCCCGTGTATGAGACGTGTAAGCCCTCGGCCACAATATGGACATGGACACATAAATATGCAACACATGCATGCCGATGCGCTAATATGCACGCATGCTACCACTTTGTGTTGTCATGAAGCTGCTGTAGCAGTAAACTCTTTCACCATGAGACACACACAGATGCCCGCTCACTGCTGATCACTGGTGGGGAATGAACCCTTCTGTTTGACTGCAGGCGCGTAGAGCAGAGCATGACAGGTTGTCATGGTACATTTGGGATACATCCAGGGGGAAGACAATACGTGAGGGGGGGGGGGGGGAGAGACAAGTGCTCCACTTTTTTTCACATACATTACTGGTCAAACATTATGAATAGAGTAAGGATTTCCTAAGCATGCTGGCGTAAGATACGGTATTTAAAAAAATATTGTCTCATCATTGGCAGCAGTAAGGTAGAGCGCATCCATATTCACAAAGTATCTCTTTGCTGTCTCTTTCTCAATAAAACTATGATCAGTGAGAGTTCATTCACTACTGTACTTGCTTGTTGGACAGGGCTGGATACCAAACGTTGATATTTTTAAGGCCCAGACCGTACTGCTCCGAGTCTATCTGCTATAGAAAAATAACTTGTTATTCAATACCAAACTTTGATACTTTGGCTACACACTAGTGCGTTTTAATTTTAAAACAATAAAATTTTGCTCCGTTTACGCAGTAGTAAATATCACCAGCATCTGTGAGCTGCAGCCTATACTATACATAAGCTATACTTGGGCAGCCCGCTCTTAAAGATAAAAATCACTCGGTTTTAGAGACTTGTTGTAATCTTTTTAAACAAAACTTTGGCCACATACCTGTCTGATTTGTACGTGCTGCAGCAAAATAAACCTGCTAATGACACCCAAGAACAGCCAAGCCAATATCACATCTTCCTATTATAAAACCTCGGCCCCCTACAGCTCACTTCTCTATTGTTCCACAGCCCCCTGCTACTGTACGTGGTTGGCAAGACACAAACCTGCTGCAGATCCTGCCTGAGGGGAATGACAGGAAGAGCATATTATACTGTACAACCAAAAACAATAACTCCTTTCTTTTACTGAAAAACAGACAAGCAGACATAAGGCGAGAATTGAACACTGAAATCCTCCTGGGTCAAAAAAGATGTTTGTGTTTTTGGAGAAGTTGAAGATAATGATATTGAACCAGGTTTTCTTCTCCGTCACTGTCATCCCACTGAGCTTCCACAGCATTGACAGCGTGATTACACTCTAACCTTTAACCTGTCAGGGGAGGATCTGACCCTCAACCGTAGCTGGAAGGTCTCCTCAATTTTACTTTTTTCTCCAACCCCCTCTCTCTATTTTTTAAAAGCAACATCACATCTACTTTCTGCTCTCAGTACTGGAGTAACAAGTCCGCAACTAGTTGAGAGATGAAGTAAAAATACAGTACATACAGCAGATCTATGTCAGCTGTGTGGGAGCTACAGCAGCTTTTGTACCCACATAAAGGAAAGTAAATAACAACACAACAAAGACAGTAATTTTTCATTTGTTAATAGACGAATGCCCATATAGTACAGTGCACCACAAACTCCAAAGTAACACTCACTCATAGATAGTCAGAATGAACACACAGATACCCAAAAAGGAATCATCACATTATATGAAACTAGTATTTGTATTTGAGACCGACTAATACTGTTTTCTTGTTGCAAATATTAGTAAGAAAACTGAATCCGATGTCAATAACTGAATTGAAATGTGGTTATCAAAAACTTGTGCCAAAGCTCTGTCATGGAAGCAGGGTATTGGATTGTTAAGCAATAAACGTTATTTTCCAAAATGCCATCAGTGTACTGAAATAGTGAACTTCACTGGGATTGTAATAATTATAAATAACTATAAATTAAACAAAAACACATATACAACCCCAAAGATTGTTTTCTGCATTAAGTTCCGTAAAAAAATAAATCTCACATCAGACAATATATTACTCATAATAATATACAGTACCTGTAATAGACCAATATCACCCAACCGATAAATTGCCTAGTTTGTATGTATAGCTGTGTATTCCAGTTTCCCCTGAATTAAATCGGCGGTATAGTGGAAAACACTTTTGTGGCATTTATAAGAATTAATTTGAATTCAAAGACTGCACTGAAAATCATCAAATGAAAACAGAGGAGCTCTTTTTCAGGTCTCCAGATAGCAGGGTGTCCATTACAAGTTCAGAAATTCAGAAAAGCTAATTAGAAAGCCTAACAATATTTTTTGAATATCTAATCAAACCTCGGCTCTCTCTCTCTTGTGAGGGGGGCAAAGATTAACGCAGAATAATGATTCTCTGAAGCTGACCTGTGGTTCAGGGGTCCAAGTCTCAATCCTTCCGTAATTATACACTTGCTTCATTTGCTCTGTGCTCTTTCGACCCCTTCAAGTACTTAACTACTGTTACACAATGCTTGCACTCATACCTTTGTCTAATTAAGAGTTGAACTGTTTTTTTTTTTTTTTAAATCAACCAGTTCACTAGAATTATTTCAGTAAAATGAGAGGAGGATCACTTCATAGACTGCTTACTAACATGATGATTTATTAGATGATAGATTGACCATTTACTTTTTTAACCGAATATCCAGGGCACCTGCAGACCACTTCTCTTAGATGAAGTGAAGCTGGTTGTTAATGGCATCAATCCTGCATCCCAAACTATAAGTGTAACAAAACAAAATGGTATGAGAACTTAATGCGGGATTGCTTTCTGACCCAGATCTTGACTGAAGGTGATTTAAATGAGTCATCAGAATGCAGACACAACAGCTGACATGACTGGAAAGCTATCTTTATGCTGTGATTAATTTAAAGTCTGCCGAGCACTGTGCGTCCGCTCCAAGTTAAAAAACATCAACTATTCATTGAGCACACAGACACGTATTAACATTTTGACACAGACAGAGATCAATTCTCCTCCTTCTTCGTCAAGGTGTTCAAACATTCTGCTACCTGGCAGGGACGTGTCAGCGAGTTCAATCCATCACAGAACCCGCTCACCAGTGATCTGACAGATGCACTTGTAAAAAGGTCCATCGCTTCATGTTTTTCAATCAATTCAAGTCCTACTCTCGGTTGTTTGTCTGTCAAAGCAAAAGACTCCAGCCTGCTACATGGCTAACATCTTGATTCAAACTCCCATCTATTCCTTGTTTGCTGATGATCCAGAGTCCATCTGTCATCTTTGACAGTGTACAGCAGCTACGTTATGGTAACGCGTGAGTATTGTGTTGATTCGTGTTGTAAAAATATGGGTCTAAATATTAATAGTCAGCCTAAAGTGGGATTTAGGACTTTGGTCCAGTGTAAGCCGCCTTCACTTCCCTGCAGACTCAGAGGAGGTGTAAAGTTTGCTGATGTTGGAACAAAGGTTATACCCTCTATGCTGACGACTGCACAGGGAGCAGTTCAGTAAAACGACTGTTAGAGGTCAGTGGTCACCAGAGAGTGATGCATGGATCCCAGCCCAGAGATGGCTCTTCTCCAGTGGTCAAGGTCAAAGTCAAATGTCCTGGCCCGGGTATAGCCAGGAACATGAAGTGTCTGTGTTCCCATTAAGCTCTACTCTGTCCGATTTTTCTCTCCTTGTAGCCGTCAGAAAAATGTGTCCTTTAACAGTGCGGCGTCGAGATTTCTTAGATTGACCTGATGTCTTCTACTGAAACAAATATTTAAGGCAAAGATCAAATTTAAGTTTGAATATTTATAAGATGCATTTCAAATCAAATCACTGCTCATTAAAGTTTTACTTTTAGTACAAGATGGGTAGCCGCCAAGATATTAATTAGGGTTGGGATAAAGTGCCTTTTTTAAGAAATACAGTTAATTATCCACATCTGCTGCTCTGTGCTGGGAAAGTACTATGACAATATATTTAACACGAGCCTGCAGCCCAACTCGAGTATAACAATATCTGGATGCTTAAATGTTTTGGCTTGCTGGTTGCAATGTGTCAAGACACTGGGAACCTGTCTTTGATCTTGTGAGCATAATATGCAGATAACAAGAGGTAAACATTCTGGCAGGATATTTCATTTTTAAGCTGAGGAGTTGTGAGGGCTACTTAAACATGAATGTAGCTTTCACACCTTCTATAAAACACTTGAAAAAGGCAGCTTTACGTATCACGACATAATGCGTGAGACATCGAATAAGTCACCATGCAGTAATGCATTTTTAAGTTTAAGAGATCCCCACCTGACATATTTAAAGACCTGTAAAAATACAGAACTTGAGTGAAAAAAAACACAAATTTAAGCATTAAACAGTCCCTCCACAATTTATTTTTTGTAAAATTGCAGGACATTCAGAAAGAAAGATTTTTTTTTCAGCACTACCTGAAAGGAATTAATATGTAATCACGTCCTGTGATAATAATCATGCTGCGCATCACAGAAATATTTTAGTTACAATCTTTTTTTAATTTATTTATTGAACTTAGAGAACCATGGGATGAAAAGTTACAAACATATATTATAAAAGTGACGCAGCTTTACAGAACCGACAGTCTGTGATGGTAATATAGAATACAATGACTACATCAGCAGACAAAATAAGAGCTTTAGATGCTGTTTAATTCATGTTTATTCAACACAGGCCTACTGTCTTCACAAAAACAAAGTGCAGTCTCTTACAACTTGATGCATGTATACATTTTCTGTAGCGTACAGTATGTAATCACTTCCATTGATAATAAGCATTTCAACAGAAAATGTTATTGTGAATACCACTTTTTCCACAATCCTTCTGGTTTTTACACTTGTTCCGGTTTCCTACGGTGCACGGATTTTGTTTTGATGAGGAGATGAAAGGAGGAGAGCCGTACTGATTGTAAATGAGGAGTTATTTGTGTTAATAAAGCGAGTTTTGTCTGAAAATACTTACTTTATGCCCTAATACTCTCAGCACAGCTTCTGCTAACGACATTGTTTGCGGAAAAATCGCCGAAATTTAAAAAAATTGCAAGCTCTCACAAAAATGGCCGAGTTTGCTTTAATTTGCGTTAATTATTGCAATCACAAGATTTCCTGCAGGGACTGATTAAAAGCATACATCTTACAGGAAGCATTCAAAGAGTTTACAATAAAGCAAACAAACATACACAAACAAACAGATGGTGGACCAAGATGGCAAAATGAATGTGTGTGGAAACACAAAGGCCTCGGATGATTCAGTGTTTCTTAGTTCAGATGATGATTTTCACCTGATTTGCTCCAATAACATACTGTTAGTAGCTCTAACCACAGTGCAACCCTGCTGCACTCTTGAAATGTTGGTTTATATGAAAGTTATACACATTCAAAAAACTGATAGCTATTTGAAAATGCACTTCAATACACTTAAACAACCAAAACAAACTACAGAATTATGCTATCAATTCAAAGCTAACAAAAATCAATAATCAAGATTGAGATATGGACTGTAGAACAACCATCGGATATTCTGGCTCTTCCTTAATTAAAAACTTCACACAGAAAATGTTATATTAGTCATCAACGAAACTGAAAGTGAAAAATAAATAATTCTGCCAGGAACTCCCCAGACCCATTTAATTCTGGCTTTATTTAGACCGCGCTTGTATAAATGTGCTTTGCTTCATGTGAACACCTCTCAGAGCAGAAAGGATGATGTGAATTCCCTTCTGTGAAGTAAAAGTAAATATCATTCAACTTTCATGCAAAGCGTCTCTCGTGAGGCAGCTTTTTCGTCTCATTTCTGCTTCCTTTTCTCTCTATTCCTGCGTTCTTTCTGGTTCCATTTGAAGGAATTGATTTTTGTTTTGCAGGTACTACATTCCCGTTTTTCAATTTCAAGTGAACTCAGCATTCACATTGTTGGATATAAATCCTCCTCGGGTGATGGTATGATGAAAAACAACTCCTTGGTTCCACCTCACTCTCAGAAGTGAGAGGAGGAGGCTGAATGGAGTGGCGGCACAGAGCACATCACCGTCGCTCAATAGAACTGATTAAACACATCTCCTCAAGCTTCATCACAATTTGCCACCTAACGAGGACTTCCTGCATACAGTAGCTAAAACACAGCTCAATGTAAACATGATTAGAGATGTGAAATGCACATTCAGCCCATGGAGGAGGAAATGTGGAGAAAAAGGACAAGGGGAAGAGTGCAGTGGATGATGGACTAACATGTAATTAGTGGATAAGGTAAACAGCCATTGGGGAAGCCAAAGGGCGGGTTCACAGCTGGTTAGTGGAAGCTCTCACTCTGGCATCCAGTATCCTTGGGGCTCAAAAGTGAAGCAGGAAGTAACTAAACGAAGCAAGTTCAGTGGGTGTGGAAGTCATCTAGTTTTTCTCTGGTGTATATTTGTGTTCATTCAGACTAAACAGCAACCCGCTCTGTGCTGTCAGAGATTGCACTTTTAACATTCTTCTTCCATCAGCTGTAGACGGCCTGCTGCTCGTGTTCAAAATTGATTGGTGGTTGGTCTGTAACCTTGGCAACACATGCTGGAGGATAAAATATATTTTTCACAAATGGTTCAGGAAAAGGGTTCAGAAAATGAAATGATACTAGTTGAACTCATTGCATTCACACAATAATTTGACCTTCACATCCTCTTTATGTCAACATGATGAAAGGAAAGATGCTCTTTGCAGATTTAAATGACAAATTTAAGAAAATATATAAGATGCTGAAAAAAAAAATCGGTTGGGGAAGAGATGGCTCGTCAAACTGCTTTGAACTTTTCACGTTGACTGTCTGGAAGCTCAAATAGAGGAGAGTGAATTTTTTTTTTTCCAAACATCATGGTTAATAAACAAGTCAGAATTCACTTTGAAGGGATGGTTTAGATTTGTGATGTGCATTTAATCTAATAAAAGTAAGAGACATCTAAATTTTACAACAAAAAAAAAAAATAGAAGAAAAATGTATAAAATACAATGAGTTGGTTGGAAGGATTAGATTTTAGTTACCAAAAAGTTTACGATGACGTAGGTGTTTTCTTGCCTGTCTAAATTAGTGCCTCAGTATTAAAGTTTCTGTAAATACAGCAACAGCTGAGCCTCGCCAAGAGAGTTATTTGTGTAACCACCAACAACAACCCCAAAAAATTGATAAATAGCTTATTTATAAGCCACATATATAGAATTTGAAGTGTGTCTTATTTGGGAGAATCTGTAAGCCTGGTAGATGCTTAAAAACTATATATTATGATGTTAAAAACAAAAAACAATGTCAGAACTAGCTTTATGTATAAAAAAAAACTGACTTATATTTTCACTTTGATTATATATGGCATTTTGTTGGCCAGTGGCCATGGTATAAATGGGATAATACTCAATATCACAAGGGCAGACACCCAGCGTAGAAGAGGGTGGTTTGCCTTTGTATAATATATACATTGCCTGTAGAAAGTTAATTAGGAGTAGAACATCTCGGTGAGCAAAGTTTATGTATTTAATAAACTTGTAGATTATATGTGAACGATTTTTCTTAAGGGATGAGTCCCATGATGAAAGGTGTTTTCTGGTATATTTTTAATATATCAACTACATTTTTATATTTTATTGTTTTTTTAAGAACATACATGCCAGCACATGCAGACACACACCCAATTACACAAACAATAAGAGAAACAGGGAGGGGAATATCTTGATGAGATGAGGAGAACATATTTGTTTTTGTCAAATAGCTGCAGGAAGAATTCAGTAGATGTTAATGAGAGGCAATTTCTTTTGATTAAAAATTAGATTGCTCCCCTACATGCAATGTAGCTATATCAAAACAAAATAATGATTAATTTCTGTTGGTACAAGACATTATTGTCAGCACCAAAAGTACCCATGCTACAATGATTCAATTGCTCTGAGGCTGAAGAGGAGGAAAAACAGTCATTTTTGAGGCACAGCTGGGTGTTCCTCTGGAGATGATCACAATCTCTGCATATGCACGTATGCGCACGTATGCACAGGCGTCTGTGCATACCCGCTCATACAAAATATATATATATGTGTGTGGGAGGTTTCTCCATGTGTGATTCCACCAACTCTTCTCCTCATGTTTGTAAATTCTATCATTACTATTTACTTAAATGCTCTTTTATTTTCTTCCATTTTATGTACTGAATTTGCAGCTTTTCATTGCATTCTTCTGCCACTTGCATGCATCTGTGTAATAAACTAACCATTTGTAATGAATCTGCGCTCCTCTTCCACAGCATCCATTGTAATTGGGAAATGGTGGTGTGAGATGGAACCATGTCTGGAGGGAGAAGAGTGTAAGACTCTACCTGACAACTCTGGATGGATGTGCTCCTCTGGGAACAAGATCAAGACTACAAGGGTGAGCTCTCACTCACACCTGAAGGCAAATGCATCTACCTGCATGCACACATCTAGAGTCATAACACGGATGCACTTGTACATGTACGAGGTGCAATCAAAATATTCCAAGTCTGTTCCTGTTGCACACGAGAGGAGCACAGCACGAGGTGTGCACGGAGAAGGGGGAAGCAATAACCTTTGGGAGTAAGTATTCCAAGTTGCATCGCTTGATCAACATCAGCACCCGAGTTGCACGCATTTTTATGACCACTGGTACGAGCACATTTGCAATTTGTCAGTGGACTTGATCAGTGTGCACATCAAACTTTTAAACTCGTGAAATTGGCAACAGACACCCATGGAAGGTTTCAGACTGTCTACAAAAATGAAGCAATAACCTGGGCGAGGTGTTTTTAATGTATCATTCGTGTTTCAGGATGGGTAGAATATCCATGCTAGATACCAAAGAAAGCTCATCAGGTCAGAAGCCCAACCAGGTGGGTTTACTTTAGCTGCGTTCCAAATTGCATACTTTTTCTTTTAACTTTTAGTATGTACTGCAGCTACCCTAAGTATGTACTATTGCATGTAGTATGTCTACAACTACTACTCCCTGTGACTTCTTACTGTTCCCCAAATCTTCGACACAAAATTTGATGTGATCTCTCTGCTCAAGTTTCTCGTTCATGGTAAAATTGCAAACGCACACGTACCAGTGGTTAAAAAAACAACAACAGTGTAACAGGTGCTGACGTTGATTAAGCGATGTAACTTAGAAAACGTACCCACAAATGTTATTGCTTCGCCTTGCTCTGCTTTTTTGATTGTCCCTCGTACAATACATGCATATGCATTGTTCTGTACTGCTTGCGCACCTTTAACCTTAACACACAAACATGTACATACTGTACATATCCATACATGTACTACAGCACTCACAACATTTCCAAACAATAAATGCCTAGATTGCCAGAACAAGTATCACTTTAAAATGTAACCTTTCAGTTGGACTTGTAAATAATGAAATCATTACACCAAGAAGCTGTATTTGAGCAGTGAATACAATTATTTAACAAAACGTGCCTACCAACAGCCTGCTTCTGCTGTCATTGATTAATGAAACCTTGACAGAGTGAAACTTGTATGTAAAAAGAATGTGCACAAATCAAACGATATAGAGATTAATCAGAAGGCCCGTCTGTGCTCTCTGTATAACAAGGTCGATTCTGTTCGGTGTAAACAACCTATCTAAGGACCCATAGTAGGAAAGAACAAATACAAAGCAGGCTGTAAACAAACAGGTGGGCTCTGCCTCAGGCCACACTCCTCTCAGAGATAAAGTTAACAGCCACTCTGCTTCTGCACTGCCTTTCAGCTTCTGTAAACCGACTCCGAATACAGCATGCAAAAATAATGAAGGGAGTTAAGTCCTCGAAGCCAGCGGTCCAACACTTTGTGACAGGTTGATCACCTGATTTGTATTCACTTAATTGACCCCCTCCCTCCCTTCCAGGGCTTGGTGACAATGACTTTGAATAGAAGCAGAGACTAATGTGATGGTAGGGAAGCAGGGAACAGCTAGTGAAGGTTAGACCGCATGGGGCTTCACAAGGTTGTTCTGTAGATTTATATGCCAGCAGATAGACATAAAGCTTTCAGTGGGGCCTCTCACAGCCACCGCAGACTTGAAAATTTCAGAAAGAAGGTGATCGAATGGGGTACTGCCAGCCTGTCAAGGTAAGGTGCAGTACTTGGTTCACTCTAAAGAATGCATCTCTAATTCTCATTTCAGTCCTTTGCACAATTTTAAAGAAGTAAACTTGAAATGATGATTGTCTTATGTATATCTTCAGACAAATTATCTTTTCGTATTCTCTTAAAAAGCATAAATCAAGATTATAAATTCCTGTACACAAAAGGAGAAAAAGCAATACAGTAAAATGGCTCTGGTCAAAATCTTAAGAGAAGAGGGCCGAAAGGTCAGGCCTGAAGCTGCTTTTCCACCCAATATACACGTGTCCTTTTTTCTTGACCCTCTCTTTGCAGAACACCCAGCCATACTCCCCTTTTTAGCTTCCGGAAGCAAAATGCAGAGGATGCATCAACAGAAATTGAGCTGCATTCTTGCTTCTGTAAAGGTTAGTCTTTTTCTTAAGCTGTTCTTCCTTTTTGTTTTCCCGTCTCTCTTTCACGTCACTGTGTGTGCTTGAGTGTCGGGCAGTAGGAGTGGGACCAACTCATGTTCAATGACTTCCCATTAACCTAAATACTCACTGCGAAATAATCAAGTGTGTGTTTACATGCTGTGCATGATTAGGCAGGCGTGACACAAATACTGATCGCACCATCACCCACTGTAAATATTTATCAACCAGCATGGGCAGCGTACTCATAAATAATAAGTTGCTGCATTTTGCACAGAAACAGTGGTGAATATTACTAAAATGTGGAGTGTAGCGATGGGTAAACGTGCACATACATACAGCATACTGTAGCAACACACTCATGGAGTACTGTAAATGAAACGTACACACAGAGCCAGGTCCACCCCTTAACAGAGCCCTGCTGTCTGTGATCAGAGTGTAATGGCAGGATCAGTCCCTCTTCCTTTCATTGCCTCCTTTGTTCCATGTCCTGTTTTTGTCAGCCTCTGTGTGTGTTTGATTACAGTGCCTTGCACTGGTCTGCCAATCCCATTAGGCACTAATCTGTGACATGCCACTTGCTCCTCTCTGTGTGTGTCCTCCTAGTTGTGTATGCACGCACATGTTTGATGTGTTTGATATGTCTGTGTTTGTACGTGTACACTCATGTGTGCACAAGTGAGACTGTCAGGCAGGCCTCTTCCCTTTTCGTTGTGTGGCTTCTTATCAGAGGCCACTTGATATCCTGATCCCCCCTCTGAGGGTCTTGTTGAAGCAGCTATCAGCACACAGCATAGCCCACAGACTACATGAAAGGCCTTTTATCCTGCACTCTGCTGTCTTTTTTAATCAACATTCCTCATTCACCTGCCTCTCAAGCCAAATTGCCTCATTTGTATTTGTTCCGTCACAAGCCAGCAAACCCACAACACAGTACTGTTGTTTTTGTTGTTGTCATTTTCTTTTTACATTTTCAATCATTTCACCTTCAGGTTTTTCATTTAGCTCTGAAAAGTGTCAGTGAAACACAATTAGGCCGGCAAAGGTACCTGTTCAGCCACATTCAGACTTCATCACCATCTTTTACAAAAATTGGCATGAAAAGTAAGAAGCCGAGCGAAGCCAGAAGCCTGCTGACACCCATGTTTCTTCTTTTCTTTTCTTTATGTGTTTCAGAGAGGGAGCCCTTCATTGCCTGTTCTGTATCAACAGACAAGGCAGGCCCTTTTGTTTGTGGAGGTCCCAGTGAGAGCGAGGCTGGGGAGCACCTTCCAAAACACTCGCCCATCATAGAACTGTATTACCCGCTCCACTGGCTAGATCAATCCTTTTCTGCTCCCTCTGAACAATTATACTCCTTAACAGAGACGGGCAGAATGACAGAGGCTGTAATAAAAGCATCTTTTCTCTTGCTCATTCTTCTCCCCTTTTGATGACAGTGAAACAAAAACTGTTCATTTGGTAACATTACTGTTAGAGACCATGGGTAAATATGAATATGTTGTCAGAGTCAAGGCAGGAATGTGATGATACAACCTTGCTCAGGCATTCCATGAATTTGAATGGCTTCTTTTTTTTTTTTAATTTCATATTGTATCATAACCACTTATTTATGTACAGTAGTTGTTTTAACTAGAAGGATCAAGAAATTCCACCATTGAGTGTGTCAGATAAGCAAGTGCAAAGCATTGAATTTAGGTGGATCAGGCCTTTTACACCACCATCTCTCACACTTTACAGTGTGCTTCTTCTCCTGCTAGTGTGACATGATTTACTTGCTGTTCAGAGAACCACATGTCCCTTATTAAAAGGACCAGAGGGCACTTTTTCAAGCTAAATAACACACTGTGACATGATGTAGCCCATCTGTAAGACAGTCTTGAGAGCAAAAAGTGACCTGCCAGCAGATGCATCACCGTCTAATTTGTCAAATCGGGAGACCACACTTTGCAGTTGATGAAAATGAACTCCAAAACGGCCGTGCCACATATAGTTCAACTCCACCCAGGAATGATCTGTTCCACCTCTGTGCTTGACAACACTTCTCCTTCGTCCCTGTATAATGTCATCATGGCGACAAACAGAAAATTGTGCACAAACAGTTAACAGTGTGCTGTTTGAGATAAATAATAATGAGCAATGTTCCCTTAAAGTATGAGACTCTAAGCTGACAGATGCAAACCAGACTACCGAAAGTGCCCAAATTGTCATCCTTATGACATATTTATACAGGTTTCGGGTGAAGGAGTTCATTCCAAGTGCTACATACTCATTTTCTTTTCTTTTTCCATTGTCAATGTCACATTAAATTGGTCTTGATGTATTTTGTTGTCTGGAGTCTTCTGTTTTTAGAGGGTGCTCTTTAGTGCTGTTTGAAGAGGTTTTTCTCAGCTGGCATGATTGATTTGTTCAGCCCTAAACAAGAAAGGGGGAAAAGGGTAGGCTGTGTTTGCACTAAATCCTTTTGCTAAGGCAATTGTCCTTGGGTGCTTTTACTAACTGAAGTCTGAGTAAATTGCAGTTTAATGCGGCCAGCAAATTAGAATGCAGACAGCTAAGTTGCCAGCAAAAGATGGGACAGGCAAGAAATACTTGAGCAATCCGCTGCTACCTGCTGCACTGCTCATTTGAAGAGGACAAAAAAAAAAAAAAAATAGAGGACACTTTTAGTCACTCTCACATGCATGTGGATTGAAATGACAACATTTGCATACAACCCCTCTTCTCTGCTAACAAACCTCTGGTGAATTGTGTCTGAGATGGGAGGGTGATCCTCAATGTGTAACCTGTTACTTTTACTTGTATTCTGGCAGAGGTAATTTTTATATGTTGCCAGATGGTGCAGATGACACAGATGCAAATGCTGGACAGATGAGCCCGGAGGATTACTGTGTAAAGGATTATGGGAGAAAAGAGCAAATCTTTACAGAGAAAGACGCTGTGACAAAATCAAGAGGAAAAGCGTTAACTCTCAGCAGCCTTTAAAAGCATCCAGAAGTGCAGCAACTTAAACTGACATGATGTAGTCATCAAGGTGAATAAACCAGTACTACTCTATCATAGATCTGTCGGACAGCTGCTTTAAAATGTCATTTGATCTCAGCCAATACTTTCCTTTTTTCTGGAGCTTTCTAATATCAGCATCTTTGAATAAGATCCTTAAATTTGTCAACACAAAACCTTGTAAAAGTTGTGCAGTCCTATATTTGGGATTTGAGGAAACATTTTTCCCTCATTAACACCTGATATTGCCATGCTATCTGTATCTGGATACTGACCTCTGATCCTGTATTTACACCTGTTTTAAAAAGGTGACCTTGCATTACGATAATGCGTTGTGTGTGCATTTACACCCTGCATTAGGCTTTTTAAGACCGGAGGAAGTTGTGCACAGTTCTAAGAACTCTTAGATAAAATACCATCAAGTTCTGAGAGCTCAGTTTTGGGGCACCTTTTTACCTCCTACTTCACTTCCTCTGTAACCGCTCTTTTCAAAGCCTCCAAGCTTCCTCGACAAAAACAGTAATTTTACCTTGTAGGACAGTTGTTGGTCCAACGCTGCCTTGATTAGTTAGTTCTTTTGCGTTATTGTATGACTTCTCTGGCGTTTTAACACATTTGTTCAGATACACAAAAATGTAATAATGACTTGCTAGAAAAATTTTAGCAGCCGGTATGACTGCACTGCAATATATTTTCAGGCACTCAAATGTTGGGTCTGCAGCTGCTCTCATCATTCTCTGAAGCATAATCTCTACCCACAGAAAGACATGGCCAATAAAATCATTTGGCTTGAGCATGTTGAACATACTGGAGCTCTGAGACTATGTACTACAGCTTTCCACGCAGCACTCTCCAAAATCAAATCCGCACACCTGGCTACCACCTGCCAAGCCTGCTGGAAATGTCATGACTGTATTACTTTGTTGACCAGGATTAAGGGATTTCTAATTGGCCCCACAGTGTGCACAGAACCTCAGATTGCGTCCCTCTAAAGCAGTAAAATACCTGGAAAACACGACGACACACTTCCACGCTTTTGTTGCACAGACATTACAAGAGGGCAAGCAACTCAACAACTTTAACTGTTGCAGACATCATGCACAGTTATTATTGAGCTTCCGGTTGAGCGGAATGCTGAAAAGCAGGACATTCAATAGCGGTCTCAAGGCTGCACAATGGACCATTGAAATATGTCCAGGTCTGCAACTGAGGCTGAATGAGAGTCCGTGAACCAGTGTCACGGAGAGAGAGCTCAGACTACACAGTGGGGCCCCCGAACCCATTTAATGAAGCCAAAGTCATATTATCAGGTTGGAGGAAAGTCCTCAGCTGTGATTGGCTGACTTAGTATGAAGGAGGTTGAGCAGGCTTGGGTGGGGATGAGGGGTGGGGGTGCTAAAATAGTCTGAGATTAAGTAAAAAATCGGTCATTTTAGATTTACACAGCATGGAAACACACCAGGATTCCTTTGTAGTTTTACTGATATACCGGTAAACCTATAAATGCCAAACACACCTTCATTTTCGGCATGGCTTCCACTCATAAGCTGTTTTTAGTAGCAGTGTGAACCGGGAGGGGAGACAGGGCTGTACAAAGCCTCGGCAGTTCAAAAGACTCCCCTTGTTTTTAAAACGTGCGAATGAAGCATATCCTCGGGGTCTAATCCTCACACACGTGTCTGCCTTTGTTCAATCTAAGTATATGTGTGTTTTCTCTCCTCTCCTCTTTCTCCTGTGTTGCAGATTCATCCCAGGACCTAACAGAGAGCACCCATTGCAGGGCTGAGCGCCAGGCTCTTCCCCTCACGTACCTTTTTTCTCTTCCCACTGAATGGACTAAAACTATTACATCCACGACTACTGACTGGATTACCTGGGACCACAGAAAGGATATCCACCCAGATAAAACAGCTTTTCTCGCGTGGTGCCAAGGATTTGAAACCAGACTAATCCTCTGTTTGATCAATGAGCCCCATGTTGGTGACTCTCCTCTTCCTCACAGCTGTGGCCAGCTTCCGACCTACTCCCTCTCCGCTCCCCTCGCTCTGTCTCCCCCTAAAAAAAAACTGAACCAGCTTTGTAGGGGTTATTTAGAGGTTGCTAAAACAATATTTGAAGACATCCTCCCTGCCTGCCCGAAGGTGAGGAGCTTACATAGATGTGAACATGGGATCCACAGAAATGAGGACACAACCGCGGGAAATTACCTCGATATCGTATTATTTCTGTGCGGGAGGCATTTGTATTTGACTCGCTACCTGAGCCTTATGGTTTTGCTGTGACTACATGGAGGAGATTTAGCTGGAAAACCTCTGGATTTTGAGTAAGTGCGTCCATGAGCAGCCTAATGAGTCAAACAAAGAATCTTTGAGAGGCTTTAGGCTTCACCCTCATGGCCTCACCTTCATTCTCTACGATGGACATTTTGACTTTTATCGGTGGGCATAACATGTAAATTCATGTGCACTTCTTTTCTTTGTATGTAAGATAATTTGTGTATATATTCACATATATAAATACATTACATATAAGAGGACAGATCCAAGAAGCTGATAAATATATTAAAGACTCTGTTAGGAGCTCAACCCCCATGGTGGCATACTGATTAGCCCCTGAACATAATCCAGTGGCTGTTGTCCCAATACAGTGTGTGTTTTGGCAGTGTATGCTTGCATCAGGAAAAGCCACAACGGAATCGTAAAAATAAGTTCTGGTCATTTTTGTCATTCAGCGATGTTGTTGGGTAAAGCCAGATGCTTGTAGTTTCTGTAAAGATGAGGAAAACACTGTATAGAACTGCCTCACAAAAGAAAGCAGCACTAACAAACAACCCTTGATCTTTTCCACTCTGATATAGCCGGGCCTTTGAACGGAGGCAGAAAAAAACTCAGACCATAAACAGACAGTTAGTGTCACTTTCTGCTGTGGAGAGTGATTATATGCATCTCCTTCTCACACACCAGAGAGAGGATTTATTCAAAATGACAGTGAGAACGTATTAGTCACAATGGAGAAACATAGTTATCCCCCAGTAGATATAAGTACATTACAGGACAGCCTTAAGAGAAATAAAAATGGTTTTCTATACTGATATGCTGTCTCCCCTTTCTCCATGTGGTGATGATATTTTGAAAATATTCCTCTTATCACTATTTGATATGTTGTAATATGTGGGTGGAAGATCTTGTCAGTTTCATTTATATTACATGTTAACATTGTGAGCAGACTTTTTTTTTTTGCTTGACTAAACAAGCAATCAACAACGGCACAATACGAGTATGAAAATGACTTACGGGTACACACACACACACACACACACACACACACGCGCGGCAGTAATCACAAACGAATCTGTGATGCTTCATTTATGCAATTCCCTTGGTGGCAGAGTGGATTTATCACAACAGAACATTCAATTCATTCACGCAATTAGAATAAAGATTTCCAATATCGGGCCAGGCGAAATTCCAGATGATTTTCAATATCAACCGCCTCTCTCCGCTGATATTAGGCTCGTTTCTTCTCCCGGTGGACACAGTAGTGTACATTCATCATTTAAGAATTTGGCTAGTTTCACAGAGCCTTGTGCCTCGCTGAGTAGTCACAGAAGGAATGAAAAAGACAGACACATCAATCTCGCTGTGGTCCTGCCAGAATCATGGAGGAAACATGCAAAGGAAGAGCGAGCTAAAGAGTTTGTTCTTTTTTCCTCCTCAATGGTTCATTTCCTTCTTTGTTTTCTCATCTTTAAGAGGATTCACTGTCATGCAGTCTTATTGAGCCTGGGCTAAAGAAAATGAGTCAGTGAAGGAGTTGGGGTGTGTGTGTGTGTGTGTGTGTGTGTGTGTGTGTGTGTGTGTGTGTGTGTGTGTGTGTGTGTGTGTGTGTGTGTGTGTGTGTGTGTGTGTGTGTGTGTGTGTGTGTGTGTGTGTGTGTGTGTGTGTGTGTGTGTGTGTGTGAGACAAGTGTCTCTGGGTGTTTTTTTTTGTTGCAATAAATTAATATGCGAGTGTATGTGTGCATTTTTCTGTTAAACCAGGCCCCTGTGTGTATTTTTAGAGAGGGTCTGTGAAACAGATGTCCCGCAACGACATACTGTGAAGATTATCCTCAAATTCAGTACTTGTGTAAATCAAGAGATTTCCCCCTCCCTACTAAGTGGATTTCTCCTTAAAAGGTGCTTGGGGAGCAGAAATTGAAGAGGTGCTCTTTCTTATTCTCTTGTATGCCCTGCTTAGCTCTATCCAGAAAGGATGGGAGTCGGGCTGTGGTGGGAGGTCCTGCTCCATTTTAGACAGAGCAGAAAGGAAAACAGCATGAATACATAACAGGGGCCCGGGTCCTCCTTCTCTGCAGCGCTGCGCAATCTCAAAAGAGAGACATCCATCAAGTCCTGCTGACCTCCCGCTGAGACAGGGAGACAGCCATGTCCACATCACGCTTGATGGCTAATCAACGCCTGACAGCAAGGACAACCTCTCTCATACAGTCAAGACGTGTGCAGAAGATGCTGCACGGTGTTGTTTAGAAAACTTGCATTAGTAACTTCCAAGGGTATCTCAAGTTAAACCTAAACTTTTGCCCCACGTAGAAGTTAAATGCCTTGTTGCTTTTAGGAGCTTTTAGAAAGAGCATGCATTACTCTCTGACTGCACTTCTGTCTTTGCACTTTATCACATTCATATCCTTTAATCATTTTGAATAGCAACCTATAATTTGCGGAAAGGGCACACTCCTTACCTGTGGGGGCTTTGTGGCCTATAATTATAGTCATTATGGTCATGAGTCACTGTGAATATCAGCTTTACAATGCACATCCAAAGGAGCTGGACAACTAAGTGCTCCAAAATCATTAATGACACTAAAACTTGTCTATGCTTCTCAATGACAGCTATTCTGAAACTTCGGGCATTATTACCAGAGGCCCATTTTCTATGAAAACTAATGATACAGTATCAGACAGTCTTGTGATGGAGTACAATTAATCTGTTTAATCACTGAACATACGAAACAGGAACAGTGTCAGCATTGTCAGGACAAACATGTTAATGAGGAAGATCTGGTTTTCTATGACACAGCTCAAAGTTGTACCAAACTTCGATACTTTTATGACAGCGATCGAGTTGTTTCGATATAGAAAAATTGCTTGTCATTAAGTAGTAAATCTCATCAGGGTGAGTGAGCCACTAAATATGCAGCATTCTTGTACCAACATCTAATAATACTGGTTTGTTGACTGACTCTCATCGAGACATCAATGTGAGGCTCCATTTTATCAGTCTCGATATCAATTATCATATGACAGTGCGAGAGAGTTTAAAATTGCCCAGGAGCTGAAAACTTCAACTATAGTTGTAAAAAAACTAGTTTTTTTTTACAACTATGGTACAAGATTTGTACTTTGTACTTAGTGTGTATTTTAAAATGAAATGTATAAAATTGGTCATGAAAAAGTATCATGTAGGAACCGTTATTAATGAACATTTTTGAAAGATACCCCCACCCTATGCAACAGTTGAAGTTTGTAGAGCTAAACAAAGTAAAAATGGCAAACAACATATTGCAAAGTGAGAAATACCAGTGCCCCGCTGCAACACCATTGTTTGCAGCACATCAGCACATACTCTGATGGGCACACAATATATCACTGTCCTAGTCCCATGATACTGTGCCATACCTGCCATCCACCAACACACTTGTCAGCCAAATTACTTTCCAGTCTGTGATTGTCAGCAGCTGCCATAATGATAATTTATTTCTCTGCTGCTTTACAGTTCTTCACCTTATTTCCTCTCCTGTTTCAACCCAAACTCCTAATTCGTCACGTTCGACATGAACGGCGGAGTGACGAGCGCAACGTGTCGTCTCCCAACAGGGGCACCGATGTCGTCACAGAAGAGATGCCCCTGGGAGATTTCATACTTTCACACTTTCCCATTAAACAAAGAGTATTTTTCATTGCTGTGATTCCACATGGCCGGACAAGCTGTCAAGACAGCATTTCTCAATTGTTTGCCACTTAAGAGAGGATGACCAAGAGATGGATTTGGAAAAGAGATGGGTCAGGCAGAGCGACGAACTACAGCATACAAGAATACTGTGTATTTTCATAAGTCACATGTGTTTAGCCTGGTCCCCACCTGTCACATCATACAGAATTGTACAGAAATAGAGAAATGTGAGAAAAAAAATGGGACGACCTTTTCATGGAGGCACGCAGGATGCACGGTCGTCTGGTCACACCAGCTGGTGCAAAGAGTCTGCTTCTGTCACGGGAGCATCGCAAGACAAGATGAGGACATACAACACACTTTGCAGGATTACAAAGTACTTACTGTATGTGTGAAATTGAAAGTGCATAGTGTTTTTGCACATTGACCAAGAAACAGAAACCTCAGTGCAATGAAATTCAGTACAATAAAAAAAAAAAAAAAAAACACACACAGTCATGTTCTGGTGTTACCTTACATTGGATCATTACATCATATACGTTTTATTTTTCCCTTCTTGTTGCAGAGTCTGTTTGTTTAATTATTTGTTCAATTCAACAATAACTTAAATATTATTCTTTCAAAATATGTTTAAAATATCACCTTGGTAAATATTGGTATTCTAGCAAATTTATAGTATGGATAGGTGAAATGAAAAAAAAAGGGGGGAAATATAGATCACACTCATAATAACTAGGAGATGGTGGCATCTTGGCGATTTTTTTTTATTTTATTTTATTTTTAAACCAGAGGTCAGATACAATTTCATGTTGTTTGTCCAAGTTTGTATGGAGAGCTTGCAACAGCAGCCTGGCCTTCAGGCTGCCTGCCAGAGACAAAGCACTGAGCCGTCAGTCCAAACCCGCCCACACGAACAGTATGCTGCAGTGAACTTATCTCAACTTTGGATGATGGAAAGAAAAATTTGAACATTTGTCTTGCCTACACACTGCCCAAAAAGTTTTGCCAAATCACTGGGTTCATCCAATTTCTACAATCTCTTTAGCTCTCCATTAAGTTACACAAGTTTCTTAATTTATTCTTGAAATACAAGGATATTTCTAACAAATGGTACAAGTGAATGATAGCTTTAAGCTGAATCCCAAACTATTCATTATTTGACGGTTCACTACACTAACAATTCTAACGGAACAGGTCTGAGGACTCGTGTGACGCAATATGACTTTTACAACTCGTGTGGCCTTAAAGTCATATCGTAAACTCAAAGTGGCTCCAGTGACTGGGACTCACCACTAGTCACAACTGATTAAACACTGAACAGAAAGTCCATTTCCATTTGAACCTATGATCATGATAATTAAGAATCTTTATAGATCCTGATTTTCCGGTTTGGGATTGCAGTTATGTTATAGCTGAGAAGTGGGATACAGGGTAGGTCGCCAGAGAATCATAGGACTAAAACAAAGAGACACCTACAGGCAAGCTCGAATTTACAATTCACCTAACCTGAATGTCTTTGTGTTGTGGGAGGAAACAGCCGCACCTCGACAAAAACCCGCACAGACATGAGGAAGACATAAAAACTCCAGTTTGATGTCAGTTGGAACTCAGACCCTTCTTCTTGTGGGATAGTGTTAACTACTCTGCCCTCTCAGCATGATTAATATGATAATCTCCAAGATTTTCATTTCAATAAATGTCTGCTAAACAACTATCTATCACTGAATGAGGTAACACAATGGTGTTTGAGCTTGTGGCCCAATGATCAAATCCTTTGTATTTGCAGTATTATGGAGTGAGTGAGCTGAGTATCAGTGGCGACATGCAGTGCACAGTTAGTGACATATTCACTATCATCCAGCAGAGGCTGTTCTGCCAAAAAAAGGTGGGCAGGGCTAATACAGCAAGCTTCATGTCATACCCACGACACTGTTTAGACCTCTGGTGTGGTGCTATTAAAGAGGCCATAGCAGAGATCTTAAATGTAAGCTACACAATTGTGCAAGAAAAAAAACCCAATCAAAACAAGTAGTGCTACTGTGTTTACAGTGATACACCATGATTGACACACATAGCCATTATTAGTACTTGTTCAGCGCTCTTGATCAGAAAATTATAAGCAAACTTTGGATTCATGTATAATTTACATACTTAAGACTTTCTGTTTTACCTGCCATTACAGAAAAAACTCATTATTCTCATGAGGGGCAATTCAATGAATTTAAATTCACCTTTTTCACACAAAATTCACTGATTAATATCTCTTCATTAAATACCCAGCTCAATCTCCACTTTGTTATATAATACTTCAAAGATCTATCACAAAAAGTTCCAGTTTGAATTATAACATACCACAAAACAGCAACCACGGAACCATAACCACAATAATTCATAAACACCTGTAGATTTACATCATTAGGACACTGCAATGCGATGGAAAAATAACTAATGCAATGGAAAAAACAGAGCAGACACACTGTTGTAAATATTTAGAAATTTGGCATTCTGAAGTGAATCCAATGCAATGCAAGTTGTTGTTTTTCTCTGCCATGACACATACAGCGCACAGAGCAGAGTCTCAGCAGAGTCTTTATTCTGGGTTAATGGTAAAGGTGCTTGTCTAATGGGTGCAGGATTGAAC
The DNA here is from genome assembly GCF_029030835.1 of Brachyistius frenatus. NCBI lineage: Eukaryota > Metazoa > Chordata > Actinopteri > Embiotocidae > Brachyistius > Brachyistius frenatus. Next base: position 6,684,076 of record NW_027210603.1, read on the forward strand.
CACTTTTCCCAATTCCACACTCAGCCAATGATATGCCTCTTCCTCTGGTATGCAAATTATCAGAACTAGGGAAAGAAGAGAGTGTGAAGGGCACAGGGCTCCATTTTACACTGTAAGGGCACGGTCCACAGCCCACAGTGCAAGTGCATGTAGGTTGTGTCCAGATCCACTTCTGTTTGTTTAACGACAATTAATGAATCTGAGCGATAAGTAAGGCACATGGTTTAAGGGGGTTGTAACTTAATCCATCTGCAGTCCCCAGTAAAGTCAGAAAAAAAACAATATAATATTCTATCACACATTGACGGACAGCCGACCAACGCTCAGCCCCACAGGCGAACACAGTCACATACCCACACAACATGATACACTTAACAGAAGAAACATCAGAATATTACAGACGTACAAAATTTGTAAAGATAGATTGTCAAATTTAAAATCAGGTCTGGTTATTTAAAATCACTTCTTTTTTTTTTTTACTTCGCAAGAGAAGATAGTAAAGTCCGTGAAAGTTTTTAGATTAACAGGGAGTTTATTCCATTCATTAATAGCTTTAAAAGAAAAGGCAGATTGTGCAAAGGCAGTGCTTCGTTTAGGGATGCTACAGTCTCCACTCGCAGCACACCTTAGGGCTCGACTAGTTTGCTCTGAGCGCAGCTGAACAAAGCTCCTCAGAGGTGGAGGAGCAGCTTTAATAAGGATTTTATGCACTAACTGGGTATTTGAGTATAAAATGGAGTTATCAAAACTTCATATTTTATATTTAGAAAGTATTTTGCAGTCATGATAATCTTACAGTTTCCTATCCATGACTCTCAGGGCCCGTTTGTGTAGTGACATGATGGGTTTTGAAACAGTCCTGTTCGCCTGAGACCAGCATGATGTGCACAATGAAAATTGTTTGTGTTTATCAAAAAAGTACATTGTCACTGTTTTCTCAAAGCTCAGGGTGAGATGTGAGTATTTGAGCCATTTTTCAACTTTTTCCATTGTTATCGACAATTGTGTGGCTACTTGTTCAGGGTCTTTCCCATGTACATATAGGACCGTATTGTTCACATACATCAGGGTTTCCACAACATCACACACAGATGGGAGGTCATTGACGTATACACTGAACAACAACAGTCCTAAGATGGAACCTTCTGGCACTCCCATACCACAGGTTTTTAGAGGTGATGTTTTGTCATTTATTCGGACGCACTGAGAGCAGTCAAGTAGGTAAGACTGAATCCAGTTGAGGTCATTAGGTGAGAGTTAGAATTTTGACAGCTTAGAGAGGAGTATGGAATATGGGTCAAATGATTATTGGCCTGGCTTCGCTTCAGTGGCGGAGAAGCTTTCAGCAGCTCAGAGGACTGTGTTTCAAAGTAGACACTGCAGAAGTTAAAAACACCACAGTGCTCTGCGCTTCAGTTGCAGAAACACCACAATCATGTCATATTTACTTGCTCTTTTTAAGAGTTTAATGACACACGTTATGTTTCATAAAGTTTGTCTAACACCGTAGCGACTCGTTAGCCCGTGTTTCCCCCACCACTGTCTAGGTAGGGCAGCCAGCCAACGGGACCTCCTGCCCCGCCAGAACCAAACAAGATATTAAGGTATTTACAGAGTCCATGTGCTCAGCACAGTTTGAGAGTCGCTCAAGCATTTTTCTGTCACTGAAAGTCATGCTAGTTTCTGTTCAGCTGCTTCTTTGTTCACTCTCTGTGTGTCATGAAGGGCGGAGCTGTTGCGCACACAGACACAGTGCAGCAGAGCAGAAGAGGGGACGCAGGTGAACGTTACTGGAGTTGATAACAACTACACTCATTACGTGACTCTAAAAAAAAATGCAATAAAAGCCCAAAGTTAAGCTATCAATGAACAAACACCCAGCACATTTTAAAATCATGTATCAAACATTCTGCTGGTGATTCAATAAAGGATTTCTTTGTTTTCACAATAAATACCCCAAATTGCAATATAGCCTACCTTCATAATAAGATTACATAGCAGCAGCATTTATTTATTCAAAACAATTTGAATTAAGTTTTTTGTTAGGATTAGTTTGTTATTTTAAATTTTGACACAAATATTTTCATTTTTACTGCAAATGTATATCGCTTCCAAATATCGGTTTATCGGTCTCCTTGCTTACCAATAATCGGTATCGGCCCTGAAAAAGCCATATCGGTCGACCCCTAGTATGGAGTGATTCACTGTATCAAAAGCCTTCCATAGGTCAAGAAACACAGAACCCACCGCTCCTTTATCAAGGCCAGCCTTTATGCCTTCAAGGAAGTAGCAACAAGCAGTGTCAGTAGAGTGGTTAGCTCTAAACCCGAACTGCATTGGATGGAGTAGGTTTTCATCATTAAAATAATCTATCAGTTGTTCAGCAGCAGCATTTTTTTTTACAACTTCTGAGATAGATGGTAGTATACTGATTGTCCTATAGTTGCTCACTTCCTGTCTGTCACCTGACTTGTGTACAGGGGTTATAATGGCAGTCTTCAAAATGCTAGGAAACATGCTTTCATCCAGTGATCGGTTTATGATATGAGTAATGGAGGTAGTAAAAACATCTTTATATTTTTTAAGAAAAACAGTATCAAGTCCACAGATATCTTTTGCACTTGAACTAGATAATTATGATATTATTTACCTTTTCCTCATCAGTATCATTAAAAAATAGTGTATTTACATAACTTGTTAAAATCGTGGGAGTTTAGTAATATTTTCACTCAATTCTAAAATGGAGTTAATAAAATACTCATTAAAACTGTTTGACTGCTAAACTATCCTCTACTATAATTGCATTGTGTCTAAGCTTTATAGAGCCGCTCTTAGAGCACTCCTTTATTGTGAGTTGATCTATAGTTTTCCATAACATCTTTTCCTTTTTGTTTCCCATTGTCTCAAGAAACAAATCAGCTATGGCACTCCTAAGCTGCCACGCATGTAGTTATTTTGATCTATGTATTTACACAGTAGATCTCCTGTGTTTTAGTTTAGGACTGTCTTTAGGTCGCTCTGGGAGTGAATGAAACACGGCAAATGTTTGCAGTTTAAAACAAGGAACTGAACTGCAATTTATTATAGATTTTTAACACACAAAATCAAGGGAACAACATAAAAGAAAAATAACAAATTCAAATAATAACCCCAATACCGGTATTTCTCCCACAGTCAGTCAGTTTCAGTCTCTTGTCTTTCAGTCTACTACCCGGGTAGTTTATGTCTGGAGGCTCTCAGACTAACTCTTACCTGAATATTTTGCTCGTCGGTGCTCCGGCAGGAGAAGCCAAGAAGCCCAAATGCAGCTTCACCCACGGAGAAGATGATCAGGGATCACAGGGTCACTCAGCTCCAGCTCTGTGGAGGTTTCTGGGGATCGCTGTCTCCATCACAGATCCATACAAAAAAAAAAAAAAATCTGCATACAGCAGAATTGAATACGATGTCAATACTATAATTTCTAAACTCTATTGTTGGTGTAACAGTAAATGACCAGTAAAATAGTATACACACACGCATATATATATATATATATTATTCACTATGGTCAATATTAACATACCAACATATCTCACACACACATGTACTCATGTCTCAATGACATCTATCACTTATACCTAACACGCATTATTTAAACGTCCACCGTTACTAAGCAACACAGTCAACACTGTTCTCAATCTGACCGTTTACTTCTGGCGCTAAAACAAGAACATGACGTCATCGTTCCCGCTCGGTTCAACAGGTCCCGACGCATTAACCCCCAGCGCTTAGCTAGCGCTTAACTAGCCCCGTCGGTCACATGTAGCTCCACAATCACAGATATCAACCACATAAAATAATATTCATCAACAATTTAATATTTATCTCCGACTGGTTTTTTTCTGTTCTCTCCTGATCGGTATCTTTAGCCCAACTAAATAACTGTCCTCCTTTGTAGCTCTACAGCAACGGCTAACTCTTAGCAACGCATTCGTCACTCACCGGAGATTCTTCTCAAGACTTAAAGAAACTTTTTCCTTCGGAGTCGGTCTGGTTAACGATCAAATAAATAAAGATCCTCAAAAGCAGTGAGCAAAAATCAACCAAATGAGATTCTTCATGGTGTCGATGATGACGCTGCTGTTTCATTCGAGGCATAAAGGGTCGTCTACCGGGAGAAGGCTTTGATCTCCCGACGTGCACCACAGCGCCCCTCTGGTGAACGTCGGTATTGCATGTTTGAGTTAACCCTTTAGTTGCTGGTAAAACTAATGTGGGTTACATCAAGTTATATGTTTATGATATACGGTCCAATAGGGTTTTTGACGATCTTGTTATTCTTATTGGATCATAAGTGTCATAGGTGTGTTTTGGGTTTAACATGAAATATACCAATCACAGTGTCATCTCCCATTCCTTTTAAGAGCCAGGTGCACTTGCACCTTGGTGGATTGTTATTATAACAACAGATTTGCTAAGTAGTAGAAAAGAATGCTTTTCTGCAGAGACAAATCTGCTCATGCAAAGATTGATGTAGACAATAATAATATTTCACATTGAAACTGCTAAAAAGCAGAGTGTGAGCACCCTGTGCGTCTGACCAAGTTGGCGCATCCATTGCTTTGAGATAGCAATGTGCTATTGAGATGGGTGCAAGTATATTTGCTATTTTACCTACGTGAGCGGTGGAAAATATCATGACGACTGCATCCGTCTGATACTAGGAAAGAGGCATGCATTGGGCTGGGTGTTGCTTTGATTGAGCTTAGTCTTTGGAGCAGAAGGAGAAGCAGTCAACATGCCTCGTTCAGATTTAACACAATCATTGCCTTTTAACAGGTGAAATGTAAGTGCCATGCTTTCATTCTATACAGTTTCAAGAACACAAGGAAGCCTTCCTTGAAGAGACCCTTGTGTGTGACCTGTAGTCATTTTACAATTCTTGCTGAGGCTATCAAACGAGGGCTTAGAGTGAATAACGTACCATAAAAGCATATACCTCACAGCAGCATACCCGGTTAAGCAAATCACCATAACCTAGCAACAAGTATGCAAACACACAAGCACAAAAGGGGCAGAAAGCATTCCTTGATCTGAATATCCAGGATAGCAAACCATGCTGCTAGATTGGAACGTTAACATGAGCATGGTGCAGAAATCAATTTAGATGTTATTCCCACGACAGTGCCTCGGTATGACTGTCCACGGTATTTTCTATTTTGTATTACCTTCCCCACCTTGTTTTTCCCCCAAGCTATCATCCCAAATAGAATGGTGTCTGTGTCTCCAGGCGATGGCCATTGATCCACATTGGAAGTGAGATACTACTGCCTGAGCCATCAGCACAATGCATTTTATTTGTCAGACTGCATTGATGAGTGCATCTGGATAGACCGCGCAAAAAGTCCTGCTGTGACGCATGGCTCTGTTGAAGCCAGCTGCTACGCATCACAATGCTTTCCTGCAAATTATTCAGGCTGTGGTTCCGCAGCTCAATACATAACCTGTATAAAAAGAGCTGGTTAGAATGTGTCTACATTACTAATATTATTTAATAGCCTGTCACATCTGTCTGTTTAATAGCAAACAGAACAGTTTTCAGCATATTGTATGGCAAGCCGTTATGGTCTTTGACATACTATGTGACAACTGCACAAATTCAGGTAGACAAATTTAAAATGGTCAGAAAATGCCATAGAATCAATGCTGAACTTCACGGATGCGTCGCAAAGAGTTTCCTGGTCACGCTTTGTCTCTCATTCATCTATTAAAGAGAAATTGTTGACAGCCCTCTGGATAAATGGAGTCTACTTGGACCTCTCATAATTATCTCATATTCCAAGAGAACACGTATCACTTTAACGCTAACAGCCACATTCAACCTCATCGACGTATGTCCCTATTTTACCACAGACCTGCCTGCAACAGCTTCCGCAGATGTACTCCAGTTGGTTAAAGCTATCAGTAGAGGTTGACAAGTCAAGTTATGCAGGATGTGTATTTTTCTGTATTAGCTTTTCTGTGAGCTGTCATAAAGTTAACTCCCCACTCTATCCTGCCTTCACTGGCAGACAGCTGATAGAAGACAAATAGGACTGTGTATATATTATACCTGTAGGTGACATAAAGCTTGCATAATGCAAACTGACAATTGCAACAGAGGCACTGAAATATAAAGTTGTTGTTTTTTCTACCTACAACATGCATCCATCAAGAAGCATCATCTCAATTCATATTAAGTGACTTGACCAGTGTTCTGAAACTGGTGCGTGCAGTTTATGACGGGAAAAAAAAAATCCTATTTTTCGACAGACAATGTAAGAATGATAACTGTAAAGCAGACGAGCTCGCACTTTGTGTTCAGCCTCCATGATGTTTTCCTGAGACACTATTATACACTTGCAGATTTTGCCTTTATGTGCCTGCATGTGCTTGAAAAGTAACCCAATGTTGTGGACCAGTGGTGATAACCTTTCAACTTTGAGTGATCACCTACAGAATGTATTGAGCTGCTCCCTCAAAGTACCACTGGCATTCAATCTTCTGATTGTCAATTAGAATGTGCAACATAATATAATAAAAACGCACTTACAACAGCAACAATTATGCTTCCTTAAAGCCATGAAAATGACATAAAAGTAGTTATGCGTGTTTTACATGAAGCAATTTTCTGTATAGCAAAGCTTTAATGTAGAAGGTTTCTTCCAGAGTGGAAAAATTATCCCTCGGCACAGCGCGCTGCAGGCCGGCATAGGGACGTCCCCTGCCACTGTTCTCATTTCATGTTACAACTGGCAGTGCATTTTCCTGAAATGCTAAGAGCAAAACTATTTAAACTCGTTCCCCATATGAACAACTTAGTAAATGAATGCCTGGACTGTGTCATCGATTAAACAGCACGGTCCTTTTCCTTATGATTCATAGGCAGAGGGTGTGCACTCAGCCACATAATCTCTCTTTTTCATTTCAGCACCTCCAGAATTGCCTTCTAAACACAAATAATGACAGTGGCAGCAAAGCTCTGCGAGCCGACCCATGAGCTCATATGAAATGTGTTGATCATTTAGCTGATTCATAATTTTTCACTACCCGAAAGCGCAGCTCTTTGCTGCTGCAGGCGCATATTTGTCTTACTGAATGCTAAACAGCAATATACTGGTATTTCCCAGATTACATCTGAAAGAAATTGCACTCTTTAAAAACATATTTTGCCACAGTGGAGAGCTGCTAACATGTAACATAACAGGCCTTTCTTTTTTTCTCACCCAGTGCGGTACTGGTCCTGTGATTGAGATCTAGCTCCATTCGACACCTACTGTTATTACCACAAGCCATTTCCTTCAATATAGCAAGGGAATAAAATCAATAATTATTGGTAATATCACCTCAATTTTCACAAGATGGTGCAGTGCCCTTTTTCCAACATAGTGTGTAATCCAGCGTTCAAGTTTACTGCTGACCCCCCCACCCTCCAATCTTTATTACATTAATCACACGTGCCTATTTTAAATGAAATCCATTTAAATACCCCTGGTTGCACAAATTATTTGTGTAGCCAGGTTGAAAGAGTTGGGAGTCAAAGGCAGCATAATTAGACGGGACGATTCTGAAACCTAATACAAGATGTAATTAAGGAAATTAATAAGGTGTCAGCCCCTTTTCACAGGGTGCTCTGCCTGATGATTAATCACAGCCTGGGCTAATTTGATTTGTGACAAGGAAAGGGATGACTTGGTAAGTCAGTTAGGAGAGCCCAACTCGACAGCATATGACATTAATAAAACATGAATAGTGGGGGCTCAGAGAGCAACGAAAATCCACTTGTGATCCACATGAAGCAATCAGATTAAAGAAGACTTTGGATAGATAGCCTTGTGACAAAGTCACTGCCAGGGGAGAGAGTGGAATTTAATCAAAGCCTCCAATGTTACAATATTGTTATCACTGAATAATTGAACTCAAGGCCTTTATAAAGCAACAAGTTTAGACCAGATTATTATCTTTTGGAGGAGGAGGACAGGTAAAAAAAAATCAAAAGAAATAAAACTACATTTCAGACATATTGTGAACTTTTAAGAAACGAGGAACATTGTGTGACAGCTCCTAAGCAGAAGAAGAGTAAAAGATGAGCGCAGAGCATTAATCTCTGAGCTACAGAGAGGGAGGACGGGTGGTGCAGCCTTTATTCCGAGACACAGAGCCTGTACTGTGGCTTACAAATTCACAAATCATAGGACATCCACAAGCACAGAGATTAACGGCCGGGTTATGGTCTCTCATCTCTGAAGACGTGCTGTTCAACCACAGAGGGAATCATATGTGTTTATGGTCTTTCCTAGTGAAAACCCAGCCATCGTGAGGAGGGAGTGGGGAGACGCAATATCATTTAAAAACAGGGATAATGGTCCACATTTCCAAATGATCTCTCTATGGAGACATGGCATTGGTCTGCACACATAATGAGTGACACAAATATTGCACAAGTGGCCAAACCTGCTGTTTGGTGGGTGAAAATGTCACATCATACTGACACCACCTCTATTTAAAAGGCAATCCAGCCATCCAACAGGCAGTTTGGACACACCATAAGTCCAGCTAAAGTTTGATAAAAGAAGGGCTGGGCCTATCTATTGCTTTGCTGCCAACATAATATGATGCAGCTGACCTCCTGCTCTCTCCTGGTGATGCCATATGAAAAGCTCAGTGGAAGCAAACAAACAAAGTGCGATTGGGATATGATTTGTGCAATATGTGGAGGGACAGGTAGGGGGAGTGGCTGTGCATTTATCGTTTGTTTTTGTGTTTGCTTCTGCACAGAGTAGACAAAATAAAAGGAACCTCTGCATAATATGATGCAATCCAAGCATCTTTGCATTTAAATCTACTTCTGAGAAAAACAATGTTTGATTTTGAGATTAATCACCTCTGCTTTACACATGGTGACTGACAGCTAGATAATCAATATCTTTATCATGATGGGTGTGTTCAGTCCACTTTATGATGGTATTGGTAGGCACTGTTTTATATTCTATTGTACTGTACAGATGTCCCAGTTATTAGAGTATGCATGCAGGGTCATTTACAGTCAATGGATTACTGTGTATGCTGTATGTATTTTGCATTTTACCACATATAGGCATACACAAAACACAGAGCATGGGTGCACCTGAAATCAAAATAGATATAGAATAGATATAAAAACACCAAACACGCTAATACACTCTTTCCCATAAGCCTCCACTGTACTCCCATTGTTGCCAAACCACAAGTCCTCCCCTCTGTTTAATATCCCAGGTGGGTAGTCTTGACAGGGTCACGGCCTGATCTGGGAGTGAGGAACCAACCCTCTGAGGACTGCAGCGAGAGCTGCCGCAGAATGAGTAAAAGTCAACAACCATTAGAACCAACTCCCAGTAAACTGATGACTGGGGAAGTGTGTCATACACTTAATGCTGTAACTGAGTTTAGATTCTACTGATTAAGATGTCATATGCAGAAAATGTCACACACGTCAATATTAGCTCTTTAACCATTTCATTTACAGGATGTCATGTGTGTGCTGAGACATGCCAATGGTGGGCTGTTATGGCAAATTAGTAAGTATTTATAGAGGGCACATTTATCATGTTTGAGACAAAGTCATGCGTGTTCCTGAGAAGAGGTGCGTTCACTAATTTCTAAGTAATACTGACCTTTCACAAAGATACTGAGAAGGTCATAACGAAATTTAAATGAAGGACCCGTTAGCTATTGTAAGATGGATTTAACATTAACATATTGCTGCTTTCAAAAGAAACTTGAGAGCTTGTGGTTACAATGCAGGAAGTTGTGTGCCTGTTATGCTTGGTGTTCGGGTTAAGTCGTGAGTACACTGCTTCTAGGCAACAGCAACATGGACAGCATATAGAAGCTGAGAGAGGCTAACAATTCAGCAAACTAGCAGGTGGGTAACATAATACAGGAAATGCTCAGGCATAATGACAGATGGAAAAAAAAAAGTCTAAGTGACAAAAATTACTGTATATTAGCTTGCCATCTAACAAATAAATGAACTTCATTGCCCTCCACCATTTCTGTAATAGTCTGCAAATACTCATGAACTCCGAGCTTTCAGATGTTTCACAGGTCGGAGAAAATGAATACCACAAGGAGGGCCGGGCCATTGACTGTTATCTTGGACATGGTAAACAAAACCCCATGCCTATTTTTGTCACTGATCCTATACCTTTAATCCATATCATGACATCACTAAAAAACAAGCAATAAAAAGAACAGTTGTTTTATTTTTTTATCAGTTTTTGCTTCAAGGTAGAAATGTAATTCTTCCCTCCTAAACTTTTACAACATTTTCTTATTCCATTCTCTTCCCAAAAACTGTTTGTTTGATAACGATTAATTTTGTGGGTTTATCATAGCTCTAGAGGCAAGTAATACAGAGACTGGATAAAGTTAAGTCTTGCTTAACCTCAATATACCCATCCTACTTTTACAGAAACGAAAAAGAGAATACCTGTTATTTTTTTTAATTTTTTTTCTTTGCCACAATTCCCATCAGTTATGGAAACATTTTAGTCAATGTGAAGATTTAAAAAAAAAAAAGTGGTGACACAATAATCCCACTGAACACAGCTTGACAGAAGAATACACAATGCAACCAAGCAGATGACTTTCAAACATTGCTGCAATTTAGGATTCCCTTATCTACTCACTTGTAAAGCAGTGTCAACAAGTGTCTTTGCATATTTTAGCAGCTAAGATGACGAGGACAACCTTATCATATAAGCATGAATGTGGTGGTTTCACAAAGCCAGACTATATCCTGTTAGTTTAGTGTCCACCTCCAGGTTTAAGCCTTCGGCACTCAAAAAACTGATTCTGATATGGCCCCATGTCTTTTCCCCGATTATCCATAAACTGTTTGTTGGACACTCAAGAAGTAATTTAAAAGTGATACCAGTAGAGAGAAAGAGTATTTTCAATTTAAACATTGTATAAAAAAAATTGTTAAAGCCCAGTTAACCGAACGAGGTCGGGCATTTCAAGCAAAATACTGCAATATTTGCTTGGAACTGTTTGACTATTATTTGAAGAAAACCACCCCCTTCTTCTGCAGCACATACACAAACACTGAAAAAGAGAGAGAGAAATTCACTCAGGTTAAAATAAATGTGAACAAACTTCTAAAACCCTTTCCTTTAACAAAGTAGATGTGAAGCATGTCTTTATAGCTAACATCTTTGAGATGAAGGATGTTACTTTGTATGAGATATATAAAATATATACATACACACACACACACACACGTATGTATATATACAGTGGGTACGGAAAGTATTCAGACCCCTTTAAATTTTTCACTTTTTGTTTCATTGCAGCCATTTGCTAAAATCAAAAAAGTTCATTTTATTTCTCATTAATGTACACTCAGCACCCCATCTTGACAGAAAAAAACAGAAATGTAGAAATTTGTGCAAATTTATTAAAAAAGAAAAACTGAAATATCACATGGTCATAAGTATTCAGACCCTTTGCTCAGTATTGAGTAGAAGCACCCTTTTGAGCTAGTACAGACATGAGTCTTCTTGGGAATGATGCAACAAGCTTTTCACACCTGGATTTGGGGATCCTCTGCCATTCTTCCTTGCAGATCCTCTCCAGTTCCGTCAGGTTGGATGGTGAACGTTGGTGGACAGACATTTTCAGGTCTCTCCAGAGATGCTCAATTGGGTTTAGGTCAGGGCTCTGGCTGGGCCAGTCAAGGATGGTCACAGAGTTGTTCCGAAGCCACTCCTTTGTTATTTTAGCTGTGTGCTTAGGGTCATTGTCTTGTTGGAAGTTGAACCTTCGGCCCAGTCTGAGGTCCAGAGCACTCTGGAAGAGGTTTTCTTCCAGGATATCTCTGTACTTGGCTGCATTCATCTTTCCTTCAATTGCAACCAGTCGTCCTGTCCCTGCAGCTGAAAAACACCCCCATAGCATGATGCTGCCACCACCATGTTTCACTGTTGGGATTGTATTGGGCAGGTGATGAGCAGTGCCTGGTTTTCTCCACACATACCGCTTAGAATTAACACCAAAAAGTTCAATCTTGGTCTCATCAGACCAGAGAATCTTATTTCTCATAGTCTGGGAGTCCTTCATGTGTTTTTTTTGGCAAACTCTATGCGGGCTTTCATATGTCTTGCACTGAGGAGAGGCTTCCGTCGGGCCACTCTGCCATAAAGCCCCGACTGGTGGAGGGCTGCAGTGATAGATGACTTTGTGGAACTTTCTCCCATCTCCCTACTGCATCTCTGGAGCTCAGCCACAGTGATCTTTGGGTTCTTCTTTACCTCTCTCACCAAGGCTCTTCTCCCACGATTGCTCAGTTTGGCTGGACGGCCAGGTCTAGGAAGAGTTCTGGTCGTCCCAAACTTCTTCCATTTAAGGATTATGGAGGCCACTGTGCTCTTAGGAACCTTGAGTGCTGCAGAAATTATTTTGTAACCTTGGCCAGATCTGTGCCTTGCCACAATTCTGTCTCTGAGCTCCTTGGACAGTTCCTTCGACCTCATGATTCTCATTTGCTCTGACATGCACTGTGAGCTGTAAGGTCTTATATAGACAGGTGTGTGCCTTTCCTAATCAAGTCCAATCAGTTTAATTAAACACAGCTGGACTCCAATGAAGGAGTAGAACCATCTCAAGGTGGATCCGAAGAAATGGACAGCATGTGAGTTAAATATGAGTGTCACAGCAAAGGGTCTGAATACTTATGACCATGTGATATTTCAGTTTTTCTTTTTTAATAAATTTGCACAAATTTCTACATTTCTGTTTTTTTCTGTCAAGATGGGGTGCTGAGTGTACATTAATGAGAAATAAAATTAACTTTTTTGATTTTAGCAAATGGCTGCAATGAAACAAAGAGTGAAACATTTAAAGGGGTCTGAATACTTTCCGTACCCACTGTATATATATATATATAATATATACATACACACACACACATATATATATATATATAAATACCAATATTTTTTTATGAACATTTGAAAAAGTTTAAAATCATGACACATACCTAATCCAAACAGATGGAATGTTTTGAGTTATTTTCTGTGAAAGTCATTCAACTGTCATTTGAAATGATATTTTTTTCCAAGTTAATTTACCAGTGGCCTTGCAGGAAGTGAGCTGACTCTGACAGGTTAAAACTAATTACAACGACTGTGGTTTAAAAAAAACAAAACTGATGGACATAGTTGGCTTTATTGACTGTACAGTACATGAGCCAGAATACATATTTTCCGCGAGAACTGGATGAAGCTGGAGGTGGAACAGGCCAAGCTGTCAGAAATACAGCATGCCGAATGTGAGTATGTGTAAATAGCAGTCAGGCCATGTGAACGAGTTGTGTTGTGCCCTGCCAGTTGTAATGGAGGTGTGAGTGTCCTCCTGACAGCCAGTAGGTACCAAGTCGGGGTTCCTCATGAGGGGACTGTTTACTTTAGTTTGAGAGAGATCTACAGCATCAGTCAAGCATAGTCAAAGCACTAACATTTACCCTGCGCAAACAGAGAGATATGTCTTATGAATGAAAGTCAATATATCTGTCTACTCGACAAACGGACTGGCAGACACACAGTCGGATGAAGTCATGACTCAGTCCACTGCCTCCGACAGCTTCCTGCAGCGATGCACAAGATGTTCTGGCAGACACTAAAGGGTCGACACGAGTAATGACTTCTACTCATTTTCGAGCGGTGAGGAGCTCTGATGCTTCAAATAAGGCTGTGTGTTTTGAATTATGGCCCCTGTTATCACGAGGGGCCATCATTCAGAGAGAAAGCCCCAGTTTGAACTCCGTTGACAGTAAACATCTTCCCTGCTGCTGTATTTCTACATTCGGCGACTGTCTGCAGTCACTGTAAGAGAGGCTGAATGTGTCTGTGCCTGCCTATTTTTCCTCTCCTGCAGATGTCAGACACGTGGGCGGCTGCCTCGGAGTGGATGCAGATGCTGCCATTGACTCTTTGGTCACTGCTGCAAGCGAGAGCTCTTCACCAACACACACAGAGCTCTCTCTTCCTGGCAGCAGCTGCAGGTGTTGCCCTTACTGATGTGTACAAAAGTCCACATCTCCTGCCAGATTGTCCCTCATTAGGCTGTTTGCTGTGCAGGAGAATGTCCTGTACTGACTTTCACTGTTTAAATGTTTGTGATTTGCTACACTGTCATCTATTTTGCTATTTTGTTGTGTTCTGCAGCATACATTTTTTTCAAGTGAACCTGTGTTGCCTTTTTAGTTCTAATATGATGCCTTCAAATTTATTTTGGACATGTTGTTTTCCTGGAAGGGGGCTGTAGTTTTGTTTTTATGTCCAATGCTAGGAAACGTGACGAAGAAAGTGTCCTTGATTAAAATATTGAGAATTAATGCTCTGCTAGAACTGACTGGAAAAAATTACACCTCTGCTCAGAGGTCCACAAGAGGATTCTACCAAGACAGCAGCCCTCCCATAATTACATTATTGCTCCCTGCTCAATAATCATGGATCACATTAGAGTCTCAAAAACAACAGAACCACTGGGATCCGCCATTCTGAATCTATGCAACAAACATGTTTCATATTCCCTTGAATTGCAGCCAGGCTGCCCTCAGATACACATGTGGCAGGATACTAACAACATATTGATACAAGGGAAAAATGCTATACATGTACCTAATCTATGTGGAGCCACAACATGTTGCAAAAACCTTCTTATTTGACATGTAATTAGACAAAATACCTCGGATAAACATGCAGCACAATGGCAACAGAATTAAGAAGGATTCTAAACTACCTGGCCCATGACAAGCAACAGCATGATGAAATTTCCTTTGAATGCTAGTGCACTTTCAGATGAATCTACAGCGAGACACAGCAAAGGAAATATTGTGTAACTAAAATGTAAATAAACTGCGTACTGAAACACATGCTTTTATGCAAGCCAGGCCTCATCTTCTCTCTTAAAGCTGACCAATAAATAAGAGTTCAGATGTAGGTCCTATTCGGATATGAACAACCATAGCCAAGTCTGATTTAAGTATTCTCTAGTGGTCAGTACAGCATGCATGAGCGAGAAGTAATCCCACAAAACAACGTCAAACCATTCAAATATAACCAGGACTAATTCAACCCATAGAGCATTCCAATTATCATTTATAACACTGCAAATGCAGAAAAAGGCCACATGAAATAATCTCAACTGATACATGAACTTCATTATTAATACCTACCAATGCAAATGAATACACATGGGCTGCAAATCGTTCATGCATTGGAATGCAGGCTTTCAGAGATTCGGTGAAATAATGGCAAATTGAACAGCCAGCAGCACAACATCACTTACAAACAAGCTGAAGCCATACATGTCAATAATTCATGCAAATCACAAGTGAATCAGCAGAGCAAAAGCACAGCAGCAAACCAGCAAAGCCACCATAACTAGATGAGAAAACACAAGTTGCACGGAGCCAAACATGCAAACAGTGAGTGAAAGCCCGAGCAGCACTTATTTAACTTACTCACTTACTTATGATGTCCAGTGAGTTGGTGCCTGACAGAGTCGCCACGGTCGGACAGAGGATCCAAGAAAACTTGGCTCCTGTCCTGGTATGCGGAGGCTGCCTGACATCCGGCTGAACACCATGTAAAGGCCGGCACAAGTCCCGCGATGCACCGTGATTTTTTTCCTCTGCAATCGGTTTATCCAAAATGTTTAACGCAGACGGTGTCAAATCGCCTGTAGCAGGCCATGACGGTTAGATTATTGATAAACTTCTGCGCAACTCTACCTGAGTGAATATAATTGGATGCTACAGCTGTGAATGAACCAATTATTGTAAAGAAAATGTAAAAAAAATTTATAATTGGTAGTTGGCAATTTGTAGGTGTATGTAGAACAGTCGATTTCAATATAAAAGCATACTGTACACTGCAGTTGTCAAACCACCAATACAAGCTTAATTAACGCTTTGCTCTTTTATTTTATTTAGTCTTTACATATATATATATTTGCAACATTATTGAAAATTTTAACAGTTTGCTACATTGATAGTCTTAGCTGTAGTATATACAAAAATAACCTGCATTTCCTATACTCAAATGATGTAGGCAATTGATTTATGCCATTTATTGTAGCCCATACAATATGTACCATTATGAAACAAAAATAATATCTTTGAAATACAATCAGTAAATCTCATATAATAGTACAGACATACCTACTTCAACTCTGTTGTAAGTGTTGAATTCTTGTCAGACTGTTTTGGGTATTCTTCTCCTCAGAAAAATATGCTTTATTCTTTCTATGATATGCTTTTATTCTTTAGGCCTTGATACATTTTCCTCTTGAATGTTCAAAACTGCACCAGAATATGTGATCGCAGGCAAACAAAACAAGTTTTTTTCAAATAAAGTCTCAAATGCTCTCAAGAACTCCCTAGCTTACATCTACAGACATCTCATCCAGCCCACAGGAGGTTTACCCAAGGACATTTGTTCACATGTTGACATCTGTCAAGGCAGCTGAGAACAAGGCAGACAGTCCAATCTCATGGGCTTTTCCTGCATTCACACTGCTGTGCATGACACCATTTCACACAAGCAACGATGTGCAGGAGTAATAATGAAGAGATGGTTTATGACTGTCCTTGTGGACATCTTTAGCTATTACAGTATCTAATGAGCAGTTATAATTGCCTTGATCGTAGCCTAGGGTTTCCTGTTCACTACCTGCCAAGCATATAACAATCAATTAAAAAAGACCCTCCCCTCATGGGTTTAAATCACCAGTTAGATGGCAACTACTGAATGAAATGGTAGGGATCATTACAGTATGGCAGAAATTACAAGATTAATAGTGGTACCTATTCTGGGATTCAATTTGGCCACTGCATATAAAGACAGCTATATATGTAGTAGGCCTATTCTAGCTCTTTACAGATAAAATCAATGCAAAATCAACTATTGGGCCACTCACTATGCAAGTACTAGATACATACTGTACAGACATAATGGTACATTACAGTAATACTGTAGGCTGTAATTTCAGTGATCCGCTGAAACCATGTTGTTTAGTCGTTGTTTATACACACAAAACATTAAAGGAAATATTTTATGTGCTTACATTTAGCTCACATGTTGTGAGCTAAATGTAAGCACAGACACCAAAATGTAAGTGATTCAAGTTCTCGTTTTCAATGTTGGTTTTTTTTTGCAAACAGAGCAAAAATGACCGACCTGCAGTCAAGGATGACCTTGTCTTCCACCCACATCCCTGAATGATGTGCCTGGGACCTGGCTTTGGCACTGAGGTCCAGTAGAGGTCCCTCCCTCAGTTTGGCAGTGACCTAACTGATAATTTTTCTAAGATGTGTGGGATCATTGAGGTACAAGGGGCTCTCATTCTAGACATTGCCATCACCGCTGTTCCCACCAAGTCTATTCAGAGGACAAACCTTCAACAACTTGTTTGTCTCAACCCTCACAACCAGTGGTGTGTTAGGTGGAAGTGGTGGATAAACCTGATGAATTCCATTGGTTGTGCAAAACTGTGTTTGCAATTTGCTATTGCTCCGTGCCAAATGTAACCACTACAGTATAACACCTCTGTTTCTTTTGCATTTGTCAAAACTGCAACCCACACCTTTTATGCAAAATATTTTGTTAGCAGCTAAATGCTTAATAAATATGCCAGTCAGGCCTATCAATTTATTGGTATTGCTCACTGACAGCCATGTGTACCAGACTCTTTCTCTCTCTTGAGACTCTTGAGAATACATTCTGATGTCAGACATCATTAATGACAGGCCCTATCGTTCCTCTCATTCGGCTTTTTCCAGCTCTGTCGTCTCTCATTACAGACTGGCTGATTGTATCAACTCGCTAATAATACATTAGCTGATGATTGTGTTCTCAACGCTCCTTTTGTTACAGTAAGTGTATTAATTATTGCAGATGTAATTATCAGCCCATTGTTCCTCTGTAATTAGGCTGTCATTAATGAATTTTAAAAACTTCACCCCATGCGAACCTAATTGATTCCTCTGACTCTCACTAACCTCTTTAACTGAAAACTTTGCAATTGCCACGGCCACAAACCATTTCTGTACCCCATCTGTTCTGCAACAACAGCCATCATTTTCTTTCTCTCACATTCAGTGACCCAGAAATCATGCCAGGCAGCAAGAGCCTGACAGGGAGCTTTGTTTCAGCTCAACATCATCACCTAGGAGGTTAATGAGAGATGTTCATCAGGAAACCCACATAAGCAGCAACGTCCATTTGATATTATAAGGCTTCCTACAAGTAATCGTCATTGGTTCTGATTAATCTGCTGTGTGATTTCCCTGAGAGATTCTCATTTGAATTCTGTGACATCACAAAAGGAGTTTAGCTGTGATGCAGACTTAACAGTCTTTCACATGCTCGACTTCTTTAACTGGTGGTTTGCATGTTTCTATGAGGACCTTAGTTTCAGTGGAGCCTCTCTGGATGAGCATAGTTCTTGTTAATGAGTCTGGCTATGGACAGTTATGGAAAATGAGGCAGATGCTTAATTTTCTCTTTCTCCTCTCCACGGTAGATTGGCTGACTTTGGGATATTACGCCCAAATTAGCACTGTGAACTGACAATTTTTCTTTCTCTCTTTAGCACATTGTCAAGTGTGAATCAAAGCCTCTACAAAATACACTATCATCCAAAAACACCCTTCTACCCACACACACACACACGCACGCACGCACACACACACACACACACACACACACACAGAGAGAGAGAGAGAGCGAGACCTCTGCAGTCAACAGTCATTTGACCTTTAGTTGGAGGTGTAATTTATTCTGGAGTCACTTTATGCACATCCCTACCACCAAGCTCACCTCTGCGTATACTGTGTGCAGCACTAGCAGTCCTAAAGGGCCATGGCTCAGATATCCTTGTCATGTAACACCTAAAGACAGTCAAAGGTCAGGTTGTGAGGGAACAGAAGGGCCACAGATGGAGCTGCACTGACTGCCCCTGCTCTGCCCTAGCGCTGTCATATCACCCCACACCTAGCCCAACCATCCCGCCATCTCACCCCCTGGGGGGCCAGACCAGAGTATTCTTACACACACACACATAAGAATACACCGGATAGCTACACACATGTAAGTGCACACAATGCCGTACACACAAGCTGAGTGGATTAATAAGGGAGGACATGTATTTGAGTCATATTCCAAGGAGTTTAAGTGGAGGTCTGCTGTGTGCGTCCATGGTGACCCCCAAGGCAAGATGGCGGGCAAGGAGGGAGAGCAGGTGGTCATGGGTCTGGATGGCAGAGGATATCTCTCTTTCATAATGTCACACCCCTGGCTTTCTGCCAGTGTTAACTACTTAGTCAATTTCTACCCCTGTCTCCAGGACATTTCTATGTGACCAACATATCACATAAATTAGCCAACAACTTAAAGAGCTTTTGCATCAACTGGACAACAATGGAAAGAGTAAAAGTATTTTAGCTCCAACAAACTGCATAATAGAAACAGCTGTGAAATGCATATGGCTGTATCATTGGGAAAAAAAGATCCTCACAAAGTTGAAGGTTTTCTAGCCTAAGTCTACCATCTGTTGCTCACAGCTTAAGTCTTTGCTGTGACTGTAGTCTGAAACCCTGTTTGCATGAAGGTTCACTCAGACACTCTGAAGGGCGGATCAGTCAGCAACCAGTGTGCATGGCTAAGTTCGATGATATTGAAATAGTTCCAACAATGGCAGTGGTGGTAGATTTTTAGCACATACTGTACATATTCAATGCCAAATGGCTAAGGGATGTCTCATTGGTTTTAATGAATGGTCTATGTCCAATAGGATGCAACGACTGGAAGCAATCCACAGTGGAGCGAGGTCTGACCCCATCTATCCACACACTGAATTTGGGTCTGGTATTACCAGGCTGGTGCTTCTCTGCAGCTTGTATGATTCCAAATGATTAGGCAGCTGTCAAAACTGTGGTCAGTCCAAGCATCTCTGCGGACACAGGTCTCTGTGCATGAGGTCCAGGATGTAAATGAATGATACATTGCTGATGGCTGACTAACTGACATGGAGCTTGTCCCACACTCTCTTTTTTTGAAGTGAAGTCTGGACTACATACGTCAAGTGCATTTATCATTAGCAGAGGGCTTAAGCTGTAAACAGGCCACATCATTACCAAGTCTAATTACATCTGGGTCCAAGGTCTCACTGCAGACAGACACAAGCACTCTCATACAAGGGCACACTCACAAACACACACACCCGCAGTGCTAGAAATAGGGAGAGAAGAAACAGTAAAACAACCTTTCCCATACAGAAAAATAACATAAATTTCATATGTGCGATGTGCCCACATTACACGTGATTGTGCACATTTTAAAATATGTATTTTTCCTGAGGCAGATGTGTTTTTTTTTTTACATTTTCATGGTGTAACGTGTGAGGCCCATGTAGATGTGAAAACATTTCCACATGTTTTCCCCTTGTTTTAATATTTTACAAAATGTATGTGGAAAACATTGGAAACTCCTGGTTTTTTTCTGTAAGGGTGACTACACCAAAACAATGCTTAAAAAGGTCAAACTTTTAAACAGGTGTTGCTGCAAAATGTTGTCTTTTAATTAGAATGCTCTATCCTAAGCAAAACAAAAAAATATGATTTTTTTTTTTTTTTTGACGTCATCCATTGTTGCAGCTGGGACCCAACAAGCATATCAAGCAAGAGACTGGAGTGTAGCAATATTAAGTCAGTCATTGTAACTGCTGAACACCTCATGCTCACACGGCAGTGCCGCCTCTCTTGACAGCAGCTATGATCTACAGTTAAAGCAGGTGACGCCAACAGAACCGGCGGCAGATTTGACAGGGCCACACTGCATTACACCTCGGACTTCATCAGAGTGGAAGGTCTTGAAAATTATCTGATGCACAACGCTCAGCAGCACCATGCCCTGATTAGCACTGACAGCCTGATGACAAGAGTGCTGTGACAGCAAAAGCTTGTGTTGAGAGACGTGTAAAAGGAAAGGAGGGGAGTGTGCCGATATAGAGTGAGAGTGATGAGAAAGAGGGAAGGAGAAGTGGAAATAAAGTCTGTAACAAGTTGCAGAGATTGGTCCTATAACCAAATCTGACATGAATGCATCTTAATCAATGACAAAAAAGTGAGATTGGGAGAGATGTTTATGTGGTAAATACAAACATCCATTACAGCAGAAAACATAATCAATGTGCCCTTTTAAAGCACCAGCAAGGAAACAGTGAGACATTCCCTGGTGCTTGTAATGCCACAGAAATTATTTTCCCCCTCCATCTCCATTTTTGTTGCAGCCCTCTCCTCCTTTCCCCACCTCAAACATCCTCGCTGCTACAATATGTCATGCAATGGATATAATTGCAATAATGCAATTTGGTTCGGAGGCGGATTGAGAGAATAATTGGACTCAACCCCAACAAAGTGACAGGCTAATGATTTAGCATGGCCACTGGCTATTGTGAGAAGCGAGCGCTTTCAACGCTACTGAGCTAATTTCCTCTGATGATGGTCTTCGCTCGTTGTCTTTCTGTCGGCAGAGGAGTGCATGGCCATGAGGCGGACAGCTAGATGATGTAACCCACCCACCCGATGCCAAAGAAACACATGTCTCTTGTCTGGGAGAAGCCACCCACTGTTCTCAGTTACTTCATGCACAAAATGGGCCTCATTTGAATTAAAGATAAAGCAAATCCTGGAGCAAGACAAAGTCCGACAAAGACCTCATTTTTATTCACTTTCTCCAGACACACGAGCTCTGAAGGAAACCAAAGAGAGTTGCCAAGAGGAGGGAAAGCATTATCATAGCCATCATAGCTAAGTGCAAAGTGTTATTGTAAGGCAAGACCAGAACTTAAATTACCGCAGCAATTGCAGTCGGTTGGGTAAGAGAAATGAGATTGTGTTTGACTTTGAAGTAGAATTTATTCTGCTGTCGTACCATACCATACTCTAGTACAATGTTTGTGATGTATTCTGATCAAAATTGGCCTACACAGTCAAAGTAC
Source organism: Brachyistius frenatus (assembly GCF_029030835.1). Taxonomy (NCBI): domain Eukaryota; kingdom Metazoa; phylum Chordata; class Actinopteri; family Embiotocidae; genus Brachyistius; species Brachyistius frenatus. Next base: position 6,706,144 of record NW_027210603.1, read on the forward strand.
CTGATGGTACAGCTGTACGACTTTGTTCAAAGAGGAATTTTCGTTTGAATAGAGAGAGTGCCCATCACTTGCACAACAGTAACAAGGCGGAAGCGCTTTTACCAGTGACCAGTGTTGTGAAATGTCACATTTTGATACCTCTTCCGTTTGATGACACAAGACTAAGACTTCTCCTCCTCCTACTTTTTGCAAAGTACAGCTTGAGAGAAACAACCTGGAGATAAGCTTGTTTCTCAGTCTGCGGACATGACGTGAATGTGAAGCGTGTAAAGTCAAAAGAGGCTGTGAAACAGTCTGTTTGTGTGTATCTGCATGTTTGTGTTGCGCGGGCCCATTATTTTGTGTCTGTGCTGGCAGACCAGGAGCAGGACTTGAAACCAAGCTCGTGAATTTATTTATATCAGCTCATTTTATGAGCCCTGCAGCTGGTGTGATGAAAGGCGTTTGGTGCATGGATGTATGTTTTGGTTCATGTGAGAGCATATTATTAATGACTTTCATCCAGGTAAAATGGGGAAATCTCACACACTTCAGTTGTTTTCTGCCATTTTGTGCCAGAGGCAGACAGAATGAAATGTTCTGCAATGACAGTGTTGTTCTCTGTACCCTTTTACCAACACAATCTCTTTTGCTCTACTCTTGTCTCTCTACCCTCTTCCTGTTAGTCTGTTTGGATTGTTTTTATTTTGTAATTTACCCATTTCTCTTACTCTATTGTATTTCTTTCCTTTCTTTCTCTCTCTTGCTCTCCACGGCCATCTGGCCTTTTCTTTCGTTCTGGCTATGCTTTTGTCAGGCATTCGCATGATGGTTTACCCACCATTTCACTCAGAAAAGCTTTACAAAAAGAAAGAAAGGCAGAAAAAAAGTATAGCCGGCAAGCATAGAATCACCATAGCTGGGCGAAGTGAAGGCTAAGGGAAAGAGAGAAGCATTTCTAAAGGTTGGCACCAGGAAAGCCTTTCACTTTCTCCCCCACTCACTCCCTCTCAGCCAGAATCAATGCTTCAAAATCCCCCAAAGCCAGATCCTCTTACATCCTATCAATTATTCAACCTGCCTCTTTTGTACTACCACTCCTGTTTACAAGGACTGCCTGGCCAATTGTAAATGTTTGCGTGCCCGCTGAGCCCCCATCACCTCCCAACCACACACGTTGATTACACAGTGATTTAGCTCCATTCTGCCATCCCCCACCACTTCCACACCACTCACATCTGCGCTGACGGGGCATCTGTCAGGCTGGCACAGAGGCAGCTGCAAAGGCGGAAAGCCCTGAGCTTTGAGTGCGCGATGAGAGACGCCAGTCACCGCCTGCGGAGCTTGTCGTCTGGGCTGAGGTCTGGCTGAGGGCACGGCATCTGGCTGCCAGTCCCGGCAGATGTGCAGCCACACTCAAGGGATTCTGAAAATGTGGGTTTGAACATCAGTCTGTTCTACAGCAGCATAGCATGAGGAGCTATCCTGGACAGAAAGCAGAAATTCTCGATACATGTCTTTTTTGTGCAGAAAGATCAAGTTCCACCCTTAACAAGCCTATTGCTGCTATATGTCAGGAGATTTTCGCATTGTGGTATTTTTTTCATCAATCTTTCTGAAAAGGTTTTCTGTGCATATTCAATGATAAATGGGTATCTGCTATAAACTTTGTAAACTGTAAACTTTGTGCACCCATTGTTTTCAAAGCAAACCTATTTACCTTTTAGCCATATATATCCCACAGCCAACTTTATACTAAAGTGATGTAAATTCTGAACGAACTTGATGAAATTACTGAAACCTTGATAGATATTAAATCTCTGGCTCTCGGGATTCCTGGAGATCTGGAGCCCCAGGACAGTTTAATCCAGCCATTCTCACAGCTAAACACTCGCCCGGCTTCAGCCTTCTTAGTAAAGGCCACAAAAAAAATAATATTAAATCAGCATGGTATCACGTTGTTTTTTTGATACCACTCCTGTCTTGGCAAATTAAGTGACACCCAAGATACAGCCCTGACCAAGTTGGCTGAACTTCTCAGTTATTTACTTTATTATTTATTTGTAATATTTATAATATTCTCATTAGGGTTATCAGCATGAACACATTAGTGCTTGATTCAAAATCCTTAATGTAATTAAACAATTTAACACACAAAAAAAACTGTTCAAATCATTGGATGATGCACCCATTATTACATCATTACTGTCACTGCTGCATGGCTCTGTGAGGTGAACTTGAGTTTGACATGTTGCAGCGTTCAAGTAGCAGACCTGCCTGTAACCCTGATAGTGGAAATGTTGTTCTAAAAAGAAAACCAGATGGTTTTCTGGATAAAAGCAAAGTTTTGTTCACACACAGGAATTGAAGCGTTCGCATACCAGTTTAGTTTGTCCAATTTGAAGTCCATCTTCAGGAAAAACACACATTAGCCCGTGTTACGTGTACCAATGACTCTCGTTACCATTCCGGATGAATGTAGCCAACTTGTGAGCAGACCAACTTCAGCTGGGCTGACTACTGCAATAGAAGTAGTTAGCCCAGCTGAAGTTGGTCCACAGTAAACAGTGGATTGCTGTTTACTCATCATGCTCATCTATGCAGACCAGGGCCTTAAAGAGGTTATCAGTATTACCATTTGTGACCCATACAAGTTACCCTCAAGATAATGTGCAGAATTCAAGAACTGAAGCTGAGTTGCTACCTATGGTGACCAGATCTAAACTAACCAAATGTAGGACAAAGAGTATGTTTTTGTGGGACAAAGTGGGACATGTCACCGATGCTGAGAGGTTATCTGAAGTTTGTATATGTCAATCCAACTCAAAATAAACAAACAATAAACGTTGAGGGTTAAAGGTAGGCTGGTAGCATGTCAAGGACTAAACAGATGTATTTGATTTGAATGCATTTTTCCAAGCTCCCATTCTAAGTATATACAATCAGAATAAGAGGAAGGTGAAGTTTCACAATAAATGGTTTTCTGTGGTGCCAGCTCACCACCACAGTCTGCTGACCTGTATGGTTGGGATGTTGCACAGTGGTCAGCAGGAGTTATTTCAGCTACTGTTTCCTGATTTTTCTGGGAATCATCTTTAGATTTTAATGTATCAACAATTTGGCACATTTTGTTTTACGTCACACATTCATTGTGAGACCCATTTGTAATGTTGCTTCACAACGTAAATTTGAAACAGAACTCCAGCAAAAAAATAAAAAATAAAGGAAAAAACTCTAAGAACGGCCCTCTACCGTCTTAACCCATTTATAAGTAGTGTCCCAGTCACTGAATTTCCTTTTCTTTCTGGTAGTTTCCATCATATTCTGCAGTTTAGATTGTGACTTTGTGGTCATGTAATGATGGCAGCAAAGATGGTGACAGACTAACCTGCACTGGACCCACGTATGCACAGTTTGACTGACATCAAAATGCCCCATGATAACAGCCTTCCTACTTTTTTCACAGCCTTTAGACAAAAGTCCGATTTTAGAAAAGCTTCTGTCCTGCCGAATTTTACTAGAAATAAGAGCAAATCAAAAGGTGGGACAGCGTCTTAACATGGGACAAGACTTGCTTTGCAGTCCCACATAAAGTGGGAAACCTGGTCACACTACTACTACCACAGGCAAAGGCCGCTACACTGACTGGGGATCACTGTAAAGTAAGTATTCATAATTACAAGGGCACAATTATACATTTCATTTGAATGTTTATAACCTATTTATTAACCTATTTTTTATTATTATTGTGGAACAGAATGCATTGTGTGTGACTATTTGCAATAATTTCACAAAAACTAAGAGAACAATTGTGATTAAAATATTATTCAGACAGTCCCAATTTTCAGGTGCGAGGGTGTAGCATGGTCCAAAGAAGAACCCAAGAAATTTTGGAGCAGATTTGAATGACAGGGCAGATCAACACATTATTTAGATGGCAGTAAATGTCAATTGTGACAAAATGGGCAATTCTCAAAATACAATGACACTACATCACAGTCTACATTCACTTGTGCCAGTAATCCTTTGGGATACACATACTTGCCCAAACTTCATTAAATAATAATAATAATAATAATAATAATAATAATAATAATAATAATAATAATAATAATAATAATGATAAACAATGTTTTTTTTTTCACAAACTAATGTGCGAGTATGCAAACAAAAATACACACATATCGAGCAGCAAACTATACTCTCACTCACATCAAAATGTGAATGGTCTGGAATAACTAACTTTTTCTAATAGTTTTGGAAATATATACAGACTTGCACAGTGGCTGTAGTTTAATATTTGCATATCATAGAAGAGTGGACTGTTGGCCTTGAGCAAGATATGTGCTGTCTGAGTGACCTTTTTGCAATTATTCTGGTAATTAGTAACATTACAAATGTCTGTTATTTTGAATTAGTTATTTTTTCTTTTCCTACTGGTACACTTCCAGTCTTGTATCAGAGTCTGTCTCTACAGCCCACCTTACTCCCAGTGATGTTTTTGCTTAGGTATGGTTAGTACAGCACCGCTCTCACTTTAACTTTTAACCGGATCTGTAGTTGCTGAAAGCTAAAAAATAACTACAGAAGAGTCAGCAAAATGTTGGCTTAATCTTAAAATGACACTCAACCATCAAGTACAGTAGGAGACACCCATTTAAATTTGGACACAAAACAGTAGAGCTATATTTCAGCTCTGCATAACAGTACAAATTCTAGTGGAACAGATGCGATCTGGCAGCTGGGACAGGAGTCTGGCTCTGTGTTATAATACAAGCAGCACAGCACGGTAGAACTTGTGAGGTCTCTGCGTTTAATGATTTAAAAGTTGTAAAAATCAGCAGTGGGCTGCAGAACCAGCGGAACTAATGGTTTCTGTGTGTTTGATCCTCCCTTGTTCTGTCTCATCACTCTCTCCATACCTCACCTGCCAGGGAAATTTATGAGGATACTGTTTCTCCACCCAACGTACCAGACAGGAGACATCTCTCAGGAAAACAAACCATTAATTTGGTAAATAAGGAAGGAGTAACACATTTGGATAATTAATTATGAATAATGCATTCATACTTGGCTTTTGTTGTCATTGGAGTAGAAACTGCAAACACTTGCTAGTAGGCTATTTCTCTACTTGGGAAAAATGGAGGCTGTTAATCTGACAGTTAAATCTATATTTATGTATCATCCTAATGTGGATTCTCTCTGTTGTTGTATGGTCACACGTGAGGGAGCTTGCTACATGGTTAACAGTCATGCAGTGTGACAGTAAAGTCAAGTCAATGTCTGCAAGTTAGTAAAGGGCTTTAAATAGCATTGTTACCATACCATAGTTGCCAAGTTAGTGCCAGCGGCCACACACCACGCGATAGTCTCTATACTTACATGTTCAGCTGAGACAGCATGCAATGCTTTCTCTGTGCAAAAACTGCAACTGATCACATTGTCATATGCATATGTATGTAATCTTAGAGCGTCAGTGGGCAAAATTAAATCTGTCACTTCTGTCGCATGTATGCACCGCATACCACATGATATAATGGAGATATTGTGTATCAGAATGTATATTGATGCAGTCTGATAGCTGCTGTTATCAGTGGTACTGTGCATTCAGCTCTTAAATATTTTGCATATCTTAGCATAAAGGCAGACAAAAATGAAATTCACTTACAGATATGAATTGCTTACATTGACTGCTTTGTTATTCACACCCTCATTTAGTCAGCAGGACTACAGCAGACACACACACATACAGTAACATACACATGTAGGCCTACACAATGAGTTTATAAGTGTTCAGTGAGTGGACAGTTAATGGGTTGATATGTTTGTAGCTCCTAAAGCCTCCCAAACACACACGCTCACACACAAGCAAGTGCACACCGCAGGGCCTCTCTTTATCAGCGCTGCTCACATTGGCAACGACACATGCATTGCCAAGACTGCCAGGCTACGACCATGCTAATGTAACCCGTTAGTCTAACAAAGGCTCAGGTCAATGGAGCCTCCAGTGGCTAATTGCTTCAAAGAGATAAGTGAGTTTGACGACGCAGCAAGGGACGGCTCAGCGAGAGGAAGCAGTGAGGGAGAAGATGTTAATGAATCCCACGTTCACTCCACCGTCAATATCAGCCTGTCGCAGGCCTGCCGCAAAATGAATATTAAAGACACTTTTGATTGTTTGTCTGGGTTTTTTTGCTTGGTTTCATTGAATTTTAATGGCCTGTGTTAGGGTGTTTTTGTCACATATTCTATACTGGGTAAGAGACTGGAGCTAATGCAATTAATCCCCACACCATCACCTGACAGCAAACCAGCTGCGGTAGCCAATAAAACCGTGTGATCATGCGCTATTCTAGTGTGCTGCACCATAGGGCACTCCTGCATTGTGTTTTGGGTTGAACTAATTGACGATAAAAGGCCTGAATACAATGAGATGTGGAATGAATAATATATTTCTGAGAGCTTTTGTGAACACATCTGAGCACATTTGAGTAATTATACAGTGTGTCACAGTTATATGGCTAAAATGATGTGATCTCTTGAAGGAAACGTTTTGGCTTGAGTTGATTAGTTCCCTCTGAAGTGACAGTGACAAGACCAGCATCTGACATCCAGCACCGATAACAGATCTTATTCATCAGCTAATCTGCCTCTGACTTATATTAAATCAATGTCAGTTTCAGACGGCAGTAGTTGGAGCCCGTTTCCCTCTACAATGGAAAACCTCTCTTTTCCTAGAACTGACTCAAGTCGTCACACATCTCTCTGCCTCTGACAGACTCACTTCATCTGAAGATTACTATTCTCGCGAAACATGAATCCTGAACCCATATTTCCTGGATATGGCTGGAGGCTAATACAAATTGGACTTGACAAAAGATGATACATAAGCCAAGACAACGGTGTTTCATCCTTTTATTTCTACCTCTCTAGGTACTGATTGTGTGAATTGCCAACGAGTGTGATGATGGACTATTGGAAATGTTTGGTTTGACGACGCAAGTGTCCTCTTGGGAGCCAACCAGGCTTAGTGCATAAACAAATACATACTTAAAATACTCCTCACACACTCCCCCTCTCTCAAACACTATAGCAATATCTCTTTATCTCTGTTTTTCCTTGTAGGTAGCTCATCATTCTTCTGTTTTCCATTCTCTTTCAAATTGCCTATCCTCTCATTAGTATGATATTCTGCAGTCATTTCCTCCACGCTGCTTGTTTGCCACTGTGGATCCTGCCCTCTGGGTCCCACCAGTTGCTAACCTGTGGAGATGAAAGCTTACAGTCTCAATGGGGTGTTGGAGGTTAGACCCCCACTGACACACTACAGACATACCCCATTCCAGTTTAAAACAAGATTTTAATTATTATGTTTTACACTGGATATTGTGGTCTGTAAGCACGGTTTCAATAACGAGTAGAATTATTTTCCTTTCTTCATCATTGTTAAAGCCTGCTGTTAAAAAGCTTCAACAATTAACAATATTTTTTTTTTATACAAAGCATGGACAATGTATAGCTAGGCACTGATGTCTGCTAAATCTGCCTGCTATGTAACATTTCATTAAAAGTTAATAATAAATTCTCCAAATTATACTGTACCTAAGGCCTTCTGGCAAATTCAGTTGAATTCTTTATTATAAATTGGCAAAGGCAGAGTAGTGTGGGTCTGCTCTGCTGCAGGGCTGGCCAGCCAGCCTGCACAATAGTATGTGTGGTGCACTCTGCAGATTTTCTTGTTAAGTATCGGTGACCTGAGACGAGCTGTGAATCTGTCCTTCGCAGATCCTCCCTGCCTTTCCAAACTCAATTGCAACTGAGGGTGGAGAAGCAGTGTCAAACCCCAGCCACCAGGGAGCAGCAGCACAAATAGTCCTCAAATATTGATTCTGCTGGAGAGAGCCTTGTAGGACGGAGGGAGCGAGGCGCTAGGCTCATCTATAGAATATGAAATCTCTGGGGGAGAAAGAAGAGAGAGATGTAGAATGAGAGAGTGAGAAGGAGCAGGGGAAAGGAAAAAGATCCTTCGTATGGTTTGATGTTGCACACCTCTAGAGATATTTTGCCTTATATTTGTTGAGTTTTGTCACTTTCACTTTCTGGGGAGGGAGGTCTGATGAAACTTTAAAAAGGGGGGTTTATGTGAATGCAGGTGTTTTTCTTTTCTTGTGGGTGAATGCACAATCGTATTCTGACTCTAAATGGACTATTGTTGCTGAGACGCTGCTCATGGAAAGAGGGCAGTGTGGTGTGACTGGCCTAACTGCAGCGCTGCACCGTGAGCCTAAAAATATTCCATGTCAGTGGTCCCGAGAGAAGCCCAGTGCTATCCAGGCCTCTCAGTAATGAGAGAGTGGAGCTGCCTTCCACTGGTAGCCCTGCTGTCCCCAAGCTCCCTCCGGCTCAGAGCTCAGCGTCGGAGCTGGAACGTCAGCGGCGCAGCTCCCACAGATTTATCATAGCTCACAAGGCAGCATGTCTGAAAGCAGAGGCTCTCAGTCACAGAGGAGCAGCCCCCAGCCGGCTAACCCCTGGGCACAATGACCCAACACATTCACATATCAGGGAGGCAGACTGATACAGTTTAAGAGAGACTTGCATTTGGATCTGTCCATAAGAGAAAAATTGATTTGGAAAGTATGGGAGCAAAAGGCTATATGCTAGTTCAAACAGCTGAGAAATTAAGATCCAGTGGGTGGGACAGATTGTGTACAAACTATTTTAGCCATGCCATCTTTTCTATGGTCGGCAAAATGGCAGAAAAGAGAGGAGGGGGGCACAATAAAGGGACAGAAAGATTAAAAGAAATGGGGAGTGTCAGAAAGAGAATAGATAGATATAATGGAAAGATGCATGATGATTGTTTAGGGCGCTACGCTATTGTACTCCGTGCAGTAATGATCGAGCCCGTAGGAAAACAAAAAACATGTTTGCAAAAGGCTGAGCTGCCATTATCTGTGGCAATTATTTCAGTATATTTCACTGTAGCAGTGATATGGAAGGGAATTTGGAGACAATCAATGGGCAATGTGCACACAAAAACAAACATCTCCTGATAAAAAAGAAGCCATTCATTGGATTGTTTTGGATTTTCACTACTTTTAAAGATTAAGAACCTGAATATTTAGGGAAAGAAGGAAGAAAACAATTCCATCAAAGTGAAATAAAAACATAAAGACAACTCCTCCTCCTTTGTTAGAACATTTATGGGCCTCCTTTTAACAGTTAACATAAGAGATGTCACAGACTGAATATAATATAAGTTCAAAGATATATAACTTTGAAGGCTGAGCTTGGAGATGTCTCTGGGCAAAAATGAGACAGATGTATCACGCTTTACTAGTTCGTATTGTACCAAGCTGTATATAAGCGAAGCTCAATAGTCAGAGTCATTTTTAACCAATAACTACTCTGGAATAGTGGGATGTGATATACATATTTATCTACTTCAAGTGTCAGACATTTTACAAAATGCTCACCTTCGATTTCATGTGACATCCACAGCAGAAGATGGGAGATAATCTAGAAAAACAAAACATTCCCAAATGGTTTCGACTAGTGTAAATATCTTACATGAATTTTTAATATGTTGTTATGATCCTACTGCAATTCCTAATTAGAACTGCAAAATGACTCCCCGCAAAACAGTCTTCATGGTAGTGAGTTGACCCACAAGAGCAATTTGATGCTAATTTGCTATTTGCTAGTTATGAACTGCTGTCTGTTTATTTCTTCCCAAATCACCTCCACTGGTTCCAATAGAACTTCTACATATTGACTACAGGTCTGGACCGGGTCCAGAAACACTCTTACCACAGCTCTTAGTTCAAGTCTCTCACATCCACAAATGCTTGGTTGAAATATATACTTTGAAATGCTTAATCAGTATTTGAAATCAACTGTTTCTGATCAATCCACACTGTCCATTATTGGAAAATAAGAGTTCCTTTGTTGTCCAGATGTACCCTGATTGTAGTCCATTGGTCTCAACAACCAGCATAGTATATATGCTGTATGTGTGGCTCCACACGGCCAAGCTTGTGATGAGTATATATTTTCCCATAGTTTTGTGATGGATATCCTGACAGCAGTCCTTTCCTTGATATTTTTCCCCATCGTACAGTAAATATGTTCGAGTCATCCATCCTTTCCACACGGAACGTTTCAGCTTTCCTCGCGGCTGAGTGGCTCTCTTGCTATCGGGTGACCTAAAAAAGGAAACAATAGCACAGATAAGAGAAGAGAATCATTGTGACAGAGACATGTAATTACATGGAGTGACTGTGTGTACTGCATTGCCCTCGCTGAAGGAATGTTTCCATTTGAAAGAGAAAATCAGAGGTCAGAGGAGGATATTTAAAATCAAACAATTTTCTCTCTGTTTCTGTGTTCTTTTCATTGGATTTAAAATGCTTGCCTGCAGTGTAGCTGGCTGGCTGATTGTTGGGACTAACAGTGGCTCAACTGCTAAAGCTGGATTTCACATGTCTTGGAGCTGTAATGGTTTGTTTATATTTGGGCAGTAAGTTGAAGGCGTATAATTGAAATTGAAAAGAACTTGTTTTCCATCGACAAACCCAACCTCTCATGCGTTTACAATATATATATATATATAGATATATATATCTATATAGATATATATATATATATATATATATATAAAAACTCCAGTTCTCTATTTTCAGTTTAGCAAATGCTGTAAATGTTTTACCAAAAAGTCAGATGTGTGAAATGGGACATGTGAAAGTATGGATCTTGTGGTGTGGTGTCTTTACTGTTCCTTGTTAAACAGTGTTCTGATGCCTCGGCCAGGCAGGCTATGCATCTTTCTACAGCACGCCTACGCTGTGTGGGAGGGAAAGAAAGATGGACAGATACAGATCATCATGGTGAATAAGATGCTGAGGTGGTGTGAAGAGGTCATGGGTAGACAAAGAGACCCAGTATAAAAAAGAAAACCACAGAGAAAGCAAGATAGCAGGGCACTGTGTGCAGTTGTCAGGGAAGCTATGTCTCATTGCAACTATCTTCTGCCACCAAGTCTCCAAGTAACTGCTACCAGCTCATAAAGCACCTCGCAAATGCACAATTATTGTCCACTGATGCAGTCAGCTGATTGGCCAGTGGGACGGGGTTGGAGGGACAAGACAGAGAGAAAAGGACAGAAAGAAAAAGAAGAGAGATGGCAACGTGCAACAGAATGTGGATAATTGCACCTATCAGTCCCAGAGTTGGTGTTAGGCCCAGGGTCATTAATTCCACTGCCTGTGAGTGAGCCCAGCAGTGCCTCTGTTCCTCAGTCTACCCCACTCACCAATTTAATTATGACTCTTAATTGTGAAGCCTCTGTGGAAGGCCCCAGCCATAATGCATTCTAATGAATGCGACAGATGTTGTGCTGTTATGCCATCTCTTGAGCAATTACTCTTATGGCGACTGTGCGGCTTTCACTTCCAACTGTTTCTCTTTTTATATTTCACCTGTAAATAAACTGCACCTGCTCTATCCCACAACACACACTCTGGCGCATACATACACACACCCTAATCGTCAGTCCCGCAAATTAACTTTCACACTTCAACAGCTTACAAAGGGCCATGAAGGACCCTCATTTAAATCAATTTATCTCATCTGAATAGCGTCAGTTTACATGGCATCACACGCTGGTACAGATTGTACACAGTCAGTCAGTTTTAAAAAAAATGTCAACCTTGTATGAAGCGATACATTTAAAGCAGCTTCACAAATAATGCTCACAAGGGAGCTGGCTTGTGGATTAGCTCTCTAGTTTCTTTGTAATTTTTACATAGGTTTGAATTGATTGATTAATTAAGTTGGACTTTTCTATCTAAAAAAAACCAAACATATATTGATAAGACTATCTTTCATTGAATTGGTAAGCCCTGAGATCTTTTCCTTTCATATATTGTCATTTACAATATGAAAATTAGCATCAGATCAGCATCATCAGGTAGAAAGTTTGTTACCAGACACTAATTGAGGCATGATGTTTCAGAAAAAAAAAAAATAGAAAAGAAAATTAATTTGATTCCAAATAAATGTCAATTATATCAACATAAAATTTGAGTCGAGCTGGAAGACACTAAATAATACATGATTTTATCATTTCTGGACATCACATGTTTGTCATTGGAATTTTTGATGTGAACACTGATAACTTTAAATGCTTTGTCGTTGCATATAAATGGTAGCATATCAAAATTGGCTATATGTACATGTAGCTGACGGTGCACAAGAACAACAGACAACACAGACAACAAATTTAAAGAAAAGAGCAGCATGTGAGAGGTAGTATGTGCATAAACTGTGCACACAATTGACCAGTGTCAGTAATTATACTGGTAGACAGACACAGGCATGCACATGCACATGTATATAAACACACAAATCCAGACAGATATCCTCCTTACCTTGGTGGTTTTGACTTTGTTGCCAGTACTGCAGGACCAGCCAGTCAGGTCAGGAAGAACCTTACACTCCTCTCCATCCATGCACGGCTGCATTTGGCACCACCACTTCTGGGCTACAATTGAGGCTGGAGTAGTGAAGGGTTTAGAGGACGATGAAGACAGCAGGTTAATAAATGAATGATATAATTTGAAGAAAAGCAAAGACTAGATAATGTCAGTATTTACAATACACATCACGAGCACAATAAACAGGAGCATTTATCACTGGGAACTACAATAATAATTGTCATAATTTTCTATCTATCTACAGCTTGCATAAACTATAGTCTTTCAAAACAGCCAAAATAATGTAACCACCAGCATACTGTGTTTCTATGGTGTAAATGTCACAAGCGCTGTCCATGGTGCTGTATCTACTTCTGGGACTGCAGTAAAAATCAGCACCATGGACAATACGTGGCCAACACAGTGGTTCTGTGCAAAACTGCAGTATCTCAGTGAAGTCAAGTGCTTTTTATCTGAAATGTTCTTTCTGTCATTTTCACAGAAGCTAGAATGTATGGCAGTTCTCTTTGTCATTTTAATTAGACTATTGTAATCACTCAACAAAGCATCTTGTAGAAAAAATAAATAAATCTAGAAAGAACAGGAGAAATATGAAGATTTGCGCAGTAATGAAAAACAAGAGGGAGACGACCCTCCTCTAATGCTGCCAATGTTCATTTGTGTGTATTTCTGTTTTTGTGCAGATGTGTGTTTGCATGTGTGTGTCACTGAAAGTCACTTCCCATAACTCAAAGGAAGCCACATCTTTCTTGCCTTCTGTTTCTGGTCGAATCAACAACACACAAAGATTGTTCAGACAATGGGTATTATTCCAAATGCATAATACAGAGATCAAAAACAGGATTATGATCAGGTAATGCTATCAAATAAAGGAGTCAGCTCTTGTGTATTTAAGACAAGATATTGATGTTTATGATATATTATCTGCTTTTTGTAAGTATATACAGTAAGAGCTCCGGAAGCATCTCTGCTGCATTTTATGCAATGTTATGAAAAACAAAATATAAAGAACCTTTTTAAAATTGACAATGAGAAGATTTCTCAAATTTTCTGTGCAGTGGGGTCTAAAAGTTTGAGACCACTAGTGAAGATGCATTTGTTTTGAATTTAATTTTCCATTACAAATGAATATTACAACGTAACAATTTGAGTAAGAAATTGAATCTCTAAAATGTGTACATGAATTTCAGAATATCCCCTTTTTTGCTTCAATGACAGCCGCATTTATGTTCCACGTATTTGGTTCAACATCTTATCCAAGCACGGTCTGACAAAGAAAGAGCTTTTTGCCATGTCAGGAATGTTTGGCTTTCTCAGTCATCATTTGGCCCATAAATGTTCAGTAGGGTTGAGATCAGGTGACTGTGAGGGACAGTCTATGACAGTCAGTACTCCTTGGTTTTCTTTGGTCTTAAAGTAGTTCTTGAAAAGCCTTGAGCTTTCTTTGGGTTAATTATCTTGCTGTAGTATGAATCTTCCAAAAGGATGCAAACTAAACGGTGCAGGGTGTCTTCAAAGAATGGAGTGCTGCTTTTCCTTGGTCGGGGTGGAGTCGATTCAGTGGCATTCCAAAGTAGCAAAACAGCCCCGGACTTGAATATTGCCACTGCCATATCTCCCAGTGGGTTTAATCTGCCTGACTCCACCAGACTGATGCTCACAGCTGAGTGAGTTACACCTACATTTATAAACAAGGGCTGCAATCAGATAAACTTGAACAAGCCTCTGATGAGTCGATCAAATTGAAATGTCATCTAAACACTGCTTTAATGGAAACATACAACACAGGGAAATATGACAAGAAAGGAGTTAACATGGTCAGTGCCACACATATGCTTGCATTTGATAATTCACCTACAAAATAGTGCAAAAATATGAAGTGGATCTTTTGCTTATTTTACATGTTAAACTTTTCAAAAGTTTCTACATCCACAAACATGGACAGATTTTCCAGGTGGTCTCAGAATATTGTACCCCACTGTACATTGGAAGAAAATGGATCAAACTTGGCCTGATCTATAGTTAATCTGGTGTTAAAACCCAAAGTTTTCTCATGTCTGAGCAGCTGACACTCAAATCTTCTAGATTCTCTGACCCTCTGTCTAGACAGGAGACAGCTTGACAGCAGAGAATAACTCGTTTCCTTTGCTCCTAAGTCATCATCCGTCCATCCTCCTGTCTCCTGGGTGGACACAGAGAGGGATAAAAAAAAGAGTACACCCATTTCTCCAACTTTACTAAGTTGCTGAACTGATGGTGTTTAGGAAGAAAGTCAGATCTCTGATGGCTATTATTTCCAACAAAGTAAGAAGATAAAGTGGTATTGTCAGGAAAATAGGCTTTTTAAATGCATAATGCAAAGGAACATGGACAGAGTCTCAAAAGCATCATCAAGAATAAAACACTGAATAAGAGAAAGACAGAGAGGAGGGAGGAAGACAAGGATAAATAATAAGTGTTCACAGAGAAAACATCTTTGTAGTGAGGAAACGAGCAGCGAGAGTAAACTCAGAGAAGCAGAGAGAAGGGCGGGAAGAAATGAGGCCATTTGAGGATGACTATCACTGAGTCTAGTAGCGAAAGGAACAGATTAAACAAAGAGAACACAGAGGAGGAGAGTAACAAATTGAAGCAGAGAGGTAAGAGGCGAGAAAAAGAAAGCTAACTCAGAGTTGCCAAGTCACCAAAAAAAAACTCTCATAGCTATCATGGGGCATAATGTTGAACACACTGTTATGATGCATGAGCTCAGTGGCAGTAAGCGGTTCTAAAAGCCAATGGCTGTGTAATGCTCGTTAATGTGGCCATTATAGTGTCGACGACAGTGCTTTGCACTGCTAGAGTGTTATATGGAGCTAATAGGCATGGCCTTTGAGTGCTATTATAAAGTTCCCTGCACCTTATCTCATGCTATTAACAGGAAGGTGGGGCAGATGTGACACATAAGAACCTGTCTGTCAAGTCACAAAAAATGGACAAGGGCTGGTACGTGACCTGTGATGTCACAGATAATTCAGATGTTGAACAGCAGTCGAAGACAGGTCTCAACAGCTCAATGATAAAAAGATTACAGAGGTACAGTGTCCCAGTTCATTCTGAGATCATCACATCTGAGGCCGTATTTTTCCTTCCCTACTAGTGGATGTGTAGAGTGGCTACTATTGATGCTGAACAAATTCTTATTTCACAGTGAAATTTTCACAGCGAACTTTAATTTCCTCACTTTATGAACAACCTGACTTGTAAGAAATAATGATTTATCTTGTTTGCTTTCAAGAAACAGGGTGAAACAGCTGTCCAGGCTCTGTCCAAAAGTATTAAGCTCCATCTTCAGCATGTCTAAGACTGACTTATTAACATATATCTTGTTGACACATGATGGTGTTATGGGATCTTGTGCATTGGATAATTTTTTTGGCCAAGTACTGTCCTGGAAACATCAGAGTCAGCCCACAAGCCCCTGTGAAACCGCAATGCCTCTCTTAACCACTCAGTTTTTTGTACATATCAGACTAGTTAGCCTAATGAGTGAGCTTCAGCAGGCTGGTAGGCAGACGATGTTGCATTGAGACACAGATGTTTTCATGTCTATGTCATGATGTTAAGCTACGATAACCAACTGCTGGCTTTACTTATAAGAGTGGTATTGATTGTTCTCAGAATGAAGCAGTTTACAGCTTCACCTCACAAACACTTTGTCATGACTCACAAAACACAAGTTGTTCTTTGGTCTCCCAGTTAACTCCTCACACATTCACACTGACTCTTAAAGAAACTCTTTTTTTTTTTTTTTTAATTGACAGGTACTTTTGTTTCTGCAATCTTTCTTGTAACATTTTCCCTATGACGTTCAATAAGTGAAAGTGAAAATTAATCACTGCCAAGTTCTGGAAATAGACAGAAGACAGACATTTTCCAGGCAAAAGGTGTATAACACATGGAGTACGTCTGAGCCTACCTACTCTAAATGCATCAGCCTCATTAAGCGTCTACATTTATATTCATGAAAGGTGCCTATGCTAATTATAAAAAGGTTTACAGCTCAGTCATACATTTCATCACAGTTACTCTCAGCTCATTACAATGGAATCAGCTCCCAAAATGGCTCCCTTTTAAGTTCTCTTGCAAACTTTCAGCATGGGATCAGCTGAGGGCAAATGTCTAGACGGTGCTTTGCTTTAGGTGCAGGTGATTAGGCAACACAAGGGACTGAGGCTATGTTATTCCCCAGGTTCTCACCTAGTCTCTGGGGTTCTCTAAATAAGGTCTATGGAGGTTTCACCCCACAAGGCTGCCTACAGCTCTGTCTCTCGTCCTTCTGATCACAACATATCAATCTAGCACACGCATGATAAATGTCACTCAGCATTATGCCAGTTGTGGCAACAGCTTTTCTATTTTTGTGAACAACCAACCATGTTTGCTCTATGAGCATTCATCCCTACTCAGTGTTGGTTAATTTGATTCCTGTACTGCTGCTCACATTGTCATTGTAATGTTTGTGACATCAAGTGGACAAAGATGAAATTGCAGGTCCCCACATGAGAACGTCATTGATATATTATTCAGCTTCCTGTGGCCAAATATAAAACTGTATCCTAAAATATTACATGCAGTGTTGCTTTCCAATTAACACTATGGGGATGCATGCTGTGTTCCACCTCCGCAGGTATTTAACAAGTGTTTATTAACAAATCGGACCCCCATTGCACAAACTACAAGTTTCTTCCAATCTTTGACAGTTACTTTCTTCCAATCTTTGATTGGAAGAAACTTCTCTCATTTTTTACACAAATCAACATACCAAAACACTCCAAGGAAGAAAGACAAAAAACAGGCATACAAACTTTCTACACTGTACACCTATCAGCCACAACATTGAAACCACTGACAGGTGAAGCATTAATTATAATACAAAAGACTACTAATATTATAAGAGATTATAATGTTCAGTTGTTACTCAGTCTGATTGAAAGAGGTGTTGATTAATTTTAATGGTCATTTTGGTGACTGTAATTTGTAGTGATGCTGAACAGTGGTGGGTTATACTGAGAGGTGTTCCTCATATTTTGTCAACCTAATTCACATTAAATGGGAGGGACAAAATATAAGTAACACCTCTCAGTGTATCCAATTACAGTTCAACACCACCACAAAGTACAGTCTCCAAAATGCATTAAAATAAATCAACATGCAACTGAACATTATTATCCTCAGTAAAGGAGGATTTATTACTGGGCTTTTGTATTGTACTTAATGCTTAACCTGCCAGTGGTTTTAATGTTATAGCTGATCAGTGAATATATTATATAGCCAACAGCATAGCCTTTATTCCATCTCTCGTCTGTCTCACATTATTCAGTATTGTCACATGATTTCTTATTAGGATACAATAAGGAAGAAAATGAGACATCAGATCAGCCAACTTCCTCTACCACACAACAATGACATGCTGGGTGGAAGAGGAAGGTGGCTGATCAATGGTGTATTTCATGTAATGAAATTGAAAAAGTCACCAAGTTCAAAGGGACTTCCTTCACCTCTAACTCTTTCATCTGAAGTCATTCAAGTCACATGTTAAAGAATAATAGATTGGCCTTTGATATAACAAAAGTAATTTAATAATCTATATCCCATTGTATAATTCCAATGTAGGCTGTTTGATGTAAGGCAGGGCATACGTACAATATGTGCACTCAGCCATGTGTCTGTTGGAGTGTTTCCCCATTAATACTTTACGAAGGCACTGCCTGAACTCCCTCGATGGAGCAACTGGGAGTGTAAACTGCAACAGGGAGTTTTACCTCTGTGCGTGCATCCCTGGGTGCCTGTGTATTTGCATGTGTGCACAGTTCTGTTGTGCAAAAGGTGCATTTGTGTGTTTTTTTATGTGGACGTGTATGCAGTTCCCAACGTGCAGTAAGTGTAAGACGTAATACACAATTACAAGCAGCCCCATGCCTTTGCTCCCAGGTCATTATTATTTAAAGGGAATATGATGTACCTCTACACACACACACACACACACACACACACACACACACACACACACACACACACACACACACACACACACACACACACACACACACACACACACACATACACACAAACAGAGAAAGGTTGGGGATGGACCCAGAGGTATGAATACCCTGAGGCTTTGTAACTGTTCCACTCAGTGATCCTGGAGCGCAGAAGCAGTTGGAGAGCGGCATCCATCTCTTTACTAATGCACTGTATCTCTGTTGCCCCAGCTCACACATCCATGCCAGCACACCCAAGTATGCATGACAAGAAAACACAAGTGCACTGGAAAAACTGTCAGAAAAAGATTATATACGGTGAACAGTTACCCACATACATGGGTGCAGACCTGCAAAATGATAAAAGCATGAAATTATGGAGCAGATATTGCAGTAAACAACAGCCGGCTGATGTGCGCTCAAACACTTAACTAAATTTCTCGGCCCACTAATGAAACACAGTTAGCCTGTCACCATATCACACACCAAACTAAATCCACTCATCCACCGAATTTATCAGGTCACTGTGCCTGCTTTCTTTCACATTTTTTAGTCCTTTTTTTCCTGATTCCAATAAAAATGCGGTCTCACATCCCAGTTTATTTAAGGATTTACTTTGTCTTTCTACTTTGATTCCACTATATTTACCTCACTACATCTCATGGTTACAAATATTCTGACAATGAAAGAATAGTGGTTAATTTAACATGTCAAACTGTTAAAGTAGAACATAAAATGCTTCCATTTAGCTCTGCATGTCAGCTATAACGGTGAAACGCTCCATATGCATCAGTAATTTGATACTTAAGGACTATAAACCTAATACTTCCATTCTTCCTCTCGCAAAATTTGGGAATGCAGTAAGTTACTTTTACTTACAAAGAGGGTTTGTTTTTTCAATTTCTCTGTTGTTATTACAACATTGAAGAAACCTCAATTGCGGTAAACAAACACAAAAAAAGCATTTTATCTAAATGTACCTGTAGATGTTTTTGAAGATAGCTTTTGTCCCCAAATGTGAAATCTGTGAGATGCTTACAAATAAGTGGTCCCAGTAGATTTCTCTCATGCTTAAAAACATATTAACCTATAAACGTCCGTTTTCTGTCAGTTATAGATTCTACTACTGCAAACTCATTACACTCAGATTTGTCCAAAAGAACTCACACAAAGCACAAACTCTACTCATTCTAAAACAAAAAGAAAAAGAAGGGTGTTTCAAGATTCTTGTTACAGATTCAGTTGAAAAAGTCTGCCCCACTGTGCGGCAGCCAGTAACCATTTACTCCTCTTTCACCCAGCATCAATAATGTAACTCCATTTACACTATGGCTTTTCTACAAAGGCTGGCTACTGAGAGGGGTTTGTCTCTTTCTATCAGTGCACGAAAAGGTGAGAGCAGCGTGCGTGGAGGTGTGTGCATGAATGTGTGTTTGTGTGTGTGTAGGAAAATGTTGGATGTGGTGAGATCTTTTGTATCTGTGAACTCAGGGGTCAAGCATGACTCACGAGATAAGAGCTGCTGAGCACTGGATTTGGAAGTGAGAGGTGCTGAGACTCGGCGGTGAGATCTGAATAGGAAATTAGAAAACCTCATGACTGCTGTGAGGACGGAACTGTGTGCGCTTGTGTGCGAGAGTGAGTGTGTGTGTGTGTGTGTGTGTGTGTGTGTGTGTGTGTGTGTGTGTGTGTGTGTGTGTGTGTGTGTGTGTGTGTGTGTGTGTGTGTGTGTGTGTGTGTGTGTGTGTGTGTGTGTGTGTGACTTTGTGTGACTTTGTGAGTCAGAAAGAGAAAAGGTGGTTAAGACCATCACAAAAGTGTATCATTGAATGACTTTCAGTCACACCTTCAGTCTGCAAGCTTCCCATCAGCATCATTTCTTCCTTTTAGTAAACCATACCAACTCTTTGATTTGAACAACCAAAAACAAACAATCAGGGCAATGCCTATTCCCAAAGGTTAGCAAAGTTTCTGATGATTCCTTATTTATCCTAGCTTTCATTACAAAGCCAATCATCTTTGCTATGGTTGCCTGATTTGATCATTATCAAGCAATGGTTCCCATCTAGGAACTCATCAAAGAGGTTAAAAAACAAATCTACTCTTTTATTGGGTGAAAACAGTGCTGAAATGAACTAGCAGATATTTTTGTGACCAAGTCATTTCAATGGGGAAAGCACCGTCTACTGGTCACATGCGGCAATAGCAACACAGTGGCTGAAGGTTGACGGCACCAGATGGACAGTTATGATTACTAACTGTGGAAGGTGCTTGCACATTTACAGCACAAAAAGTCAGACGTAATACAAAATGGAATATAAATAAGTTGGATTTGTTTGTTATATTTATTTCTCAAAGGAATAAAATGACAATCTCCTTAAACCAATAAGGAAGCACATTAAGGCATCAATGAACAAAAAGACAAAATATCAGTTAATTAACCCTTGTTGTTTTATTCTTCTGTTATGTGTAACTAAGAGGTCTTAGGGGGAGTTGAACCTCAGACCTCCAGATGTAAGCAACTGTCTCAATAATATATTGTATATATCATCTCAAATTATAGAATTATTTTTTTAAGCATAAAGTGTATATTCTTAAATAGTTTTTTTGGTGCAATAAGAATGTATTTTTCAAGCTTCATCAAAAGTGTACAGTTTGAGGAAAAGACAACGGTAAACACTGCAACATTTTTCTACAACGTACACATTGGATTTCTATTAATGGCAGAACATCTAGAAATTGTTGTCATTATTCTTATACACACTTAGCGGTAGTGTCAACAAAAGACATAGTTATTTAGACAAAACGTGTTTTGTTTAAACAAAATAATCTGTAATATTGAAAGGTTTTTATTTACCAAGCAGATTTATTTACTTCCTGTTAATGAACTAAATAGTAAAAGGAGGTAAACAAAAAGCCAGGCAGGGTGAATATGGTGTATTTTGGCTTGTTTTTTTTTCATCTTGATAATTCCGATTTCATTCATTGACTGCATTACGGTCATAATGTGCCAGTGCTCTATTTTTCATGGGAAATAAACAAACAAAAACTTTTAAAAAGCGATGAGCTAAAACACACCAGTTTATGTTTTGCTGCATATTTCACATCAAAGTCTCTGTTTGTGTGGTTTTATTTTGTTTGTGAGTGTGTAATCAGTTTCCAGCCTCCCTCCATCCCCCCCGACTGACCCTCAGTTTGAATAACCTGAGCGCTTTGCAGAGTCAGTGGCTCTACTCACGTATGAGGCAACCATGTATTTTGCTCTGGTAGGGGACTAATACAGCGTGATTGGATCAGGTTGGCTGGCACTGTGTGTTTGATCTCAGCGGAGTGTCGGCGGATGATAGGGGTCAGTGACACCACTTGTTTCTTGCTGGGCATGAGCTCTCGGAGCGGACAAACGGGTGCAACAAAGGTCTATGAAAGTAACCCACAGCTTTCATCTGTCTATCATCTCTGCAGTCACACATGCAGCACACAGCATGTGTAAACAGACACTGACACATCTACTATATGTATGGATATGCCGGCTGTGCATGTGTGGGTAGGATATGGATAGTTAGTTTGCTTGATTTTTGGCCTCCAAATACATTTTACATGTATTCTGGACCCAAAATCATAATAATTTGATTTTCAAAAAAACTTTCTTCTTACTAACTAAACAAATGTTTTCTGGACACATAAGAAACATTAGAACAAAAACAGTCTTTCTGTCACCATCTGTCGTCTATTCAGGTTGCCTTAATATATATGAAACTGAGAGCTGTCCCATGTATGATCAAGCTTTTTAAAATGCAGTTTAAATTTCCAGCATGATGTCATATAGTTGTTTTTCCATTCATATGGTATGGGGGAATAGGAAGGCAAGCAGACACTGGCAACATGGCTTCCATTACTTGCATTAGTGGCTTTCATGATATATATTCTTTGGGACACTACAAAGCACAAACTGTCTGCGTTGCAGTTTTATACAATTATTTGTCCCAACAGTATACTCTGAAAAACACACTTTTTCAAAGGTGCTCAAATGCTATGCTGTATATGTAGCCCGATGAAACATTACAGTAACTTTCCAGCTAACTTGCAGTTAGTGTGGACATTTATTCCTTGTCTGTTTCTGTACTGTGTGGCTTCACTGAGGAGCTTTTAATGCTCTCACGCACTTTTGAAAGGTGTAACTCAGTTTGTGTTAGAAGAGGAGCAGTGTCCCATAAAAAAGTAATATTTCTTACAAAATCCAACCTGGCAGCAATTTAAAATAAAGCACAACCTATTAATCTTTTCTGCAACTGACTCCTTTATTTATGTTACTAATATTTGAAAATTAATCCTGTAATGATTTGTTTTAGGTGAGAAGTTTCATGTAGCCACGTTAATGATGCAAGATGATTAAAAACATTTTTAGCCTCTGTGACCCTGTCGGATTCAGCAGTGCGTCAATTATTACAAAAACATGTTGTGCAGCCAAGCACTGTCCAAAAGCTACTAAACCTTCATTTTCAATTCTCGTCATGTTCCCAAGGTTTCCAATAGATACCAAATAGGGCTGGCAGAAATGGAGAAGCCCCTACTGAGTATTGTGGAGAGATGTCTACAAAATGATGCACAAGACACAGAAACAGCCATAAACGCACACTTTGGGTTTGAAGATTTTCCTGTCATTATTAAATGGAATTTCAACATGCATATAGAAAATATACAGTGTTTTTTTACAGCGTGGAGATTTCCCGTTACAGCTACTTAAGGATCATTTCAAGGAAAGTTAGGGGTTCAAGAGGTTAATGTAGTTGCAGTTGAAGTAGAGATGTTGCAGCTGACCAAATCATGTTTATGTGTTTCAAGAGGCAACTCCAACTCAGCCTGTTGTGTTGTTTTCACACAGGGCTGATTTCAGTCTGAACTCTCACTTAGCCTGTTGATCAATGAGCAGCTCTACTAGATTCACTGTCAAACTAATTCATACAAATTGCTATTTTTACATGTGAATGAACATGCATTCTCCCGTTCCAATTTCAAGAAATATTCATGTCTGGTTATGTGGATACATTTGCAGCCTTTGGAAATGATGCCTTGAGAGGACACAGGGGATCCGACACACATGTTCACACGGTAAATTTGTATTTCAGATATCAGTGGTGTTTTTTACCTTCCACACAGGAGGGTCTGGCTCTGGTGGTGCCAGCGACCTGCCCCGGGAAACAGGAACACTTGACGGTTTGAGAGCGCTCCTCAATCTTATTCTTATTACAGCAGCGATGGATGGCCACCACCTCACATGTGCCCTGCTTCACCTGATATGACACTGTTGAGAGAGAGAAAGAAAGAAAGACAATTATTTATTAGAAATTCATAGACTTTGAAGGGTACTTTATTTGTATTTTGATGGTTTGTTGCCACAAGTAATCGAGTTTCAGTTCAAATACATTTTTGCCGCAAATAACAATCAAATGTACGCCAGCTTTCCTGAGGATTAAACAAATCTGCTGAATTATTTACTTTTGCTTAAACTCCTCAATTTATTCCAGTCTCAGTCTTTGATTCATAAGTAAAAACGGTTTAGTGATACTTTGCTTTTATTGTCAGCCCAGTACCCTTGTTAACTTTGTCACAGAGGCACCTTTGTTGTTGCCAGTGTGTGTAGAAAAAAAAAAACCTAAACATTGAGAGCAGGAAATGCTGAAAAAAATATTTCTTCTGATTCCTCTCAGACAAAATAAACCACTTGATCTGAACACAGGCATGCACATTTCATTAGAGAGTCATGTAATGAAGCAACCCACTAATAGGATACACTTTAATTATGAACCTTTACTGTTAAATCTGAATCTGCATTTATGTTTATGTTTGTCTGTCTCCCTGCACGTGTGTGTGTGTGTGTGTGTGTGTGTGTGTGTGTGTGTGTGTGTGTGTGTGTGTGTGTGTGTGTGTGTGTGTGTGTGTGTGTGTGTGTGTGTGTGTGTGTGTGTGTGTGTTGGCTTCTCTGCACTTGAGTGTGTTCGCTCCTGCGTGTTCATGAAAGTCATAATTCAGATGAGGATAATTGCCTTTTACCTGACACCTCTAACACACAAACAACATCTAATCTCTCTTGATTATCCCTACACTTCCCAGGGACCTTGGTCTGGTTAATTATAACATTCTCCTGACAGTAATGGGACAGAAGGGCAAGCTTAACTTAACATCAGTTTTAACCCAAAGCTTTCTGCCCACTGGCAAAATGTGTCTTTGAGTGTGTGCGATGTCACTGTTGCTATATTTTGTAATATTTGTCTGCATAATCAAATAGTTTTTAATCTGTCCTTGATGATTCAGGCATAATTGTGTTTTGTCAAACAAACCAGGGTTGTCTGCCTGCTAAAAGATGGCTTTGTCTTATGAAAAAAGCTTACAAGGACAGTCATGTATGTAGCAGTTTGTATTCTAACCTCATTACATCTGTCACACGTACATGACAATGCTGGAAGGATAATGTGTAAATAGGCTTATGCAGCATGTCGATGTTTAGAAGTGTGCACTGCAGAGTATCTATGTCACTGTTATATTTCACTCAGCACATTAAACCCATGATCCCTTAGCATAAGTGTTTTTTGTGCCCACCTAAAGGAAAATGTGCCGGCCACAACTGTTGGGTACAATGTTTAGTGAATCTAATCTTTGCTTATGGCTTCTGAATGGATTCCAGCTGCCTTATCTTTCCTCTCAAAGCTTGCTGTGCACTCCCGAGAGTGTCTGGCACCGTTTCCCGAGCACAGCAAACCCTGCTGGCGACATTACTACCTATAAGCCTCTTTACAGCCTTGGAAAAACCTTGGTTATACTGTACCATAAGCCCAGATTTCATTTATGTACGTGACTTTACCCAGACTCCAAAACTTTTCATGCTCAGCTGAATGAGCTTTGCGGGCAGGACACAAAAGTGTGCGCAAACACACAAACACAGCACGCACACACAGCACACACAGCACACACTCTATAGAGGGTTTCCATTTCTGCAGGCCATGGCCCCTCTCATCCTTTCTGATTTAAAGTTTGTTTGTTCTCTTCTCCAGAGAGCCCCATCAATGATCCCTGGCTCTCTGAGGGCGCCCCTCCACTATCATCCCTCCACTTTCATTTCCCTCACTCCTCTGTCTCAGGCTCTCCTGAGGTTGGAGCAGCTGCCAGATTACCCCCGCACGCACACACACACACACACACACACACACACACACACACACACACACACACACACACACACACACACACACACACACACACACACACACATACACACTCGCACGCACGCAAACACATATAGCCTTTATCTACTGATAAAAATCAAGAATAAACTAAACTCAATGGGACAAGAACAATCAGCGCAGCCTTAATTACATCAGTAATAGTCGCAATTAAAGCACAAAATAACAATGTAAAAAATGACAGTCTAATTCAAGCACAATCAAGTTCCCTTGTTTAATCTTTCATTATTATTTTTCTGTACAGAAAATTAATTCCAGTGCCATTACAGAGCTGTAACTGGGTAAGACTGTTTAATCTGCTGGTCCCGTGTCAGAGAAAGGCAGCTTGTTAGTGGGAAAGAAAGAGAGTGAGAGAGTGAACCAGGTGAAGGAAAAGTTGTGTCACAGGCAGCAGAGAGAACAAAGAGCAGCTCCTCTGCTGCTGGCATAATGAGGTCAGAAGGTGCACTGGTCTCCTCTCTTTATTGCCTATATCAGACCTGGAAGAGGCTGTGTGTATTTTAAAACTGTAAAGCTTTGAGGATGCGTGTGAGCAGTAGATGATAAACCCACCTAAACTTCATTAATGCACCTTTTTTTTTGTATCCGCCCATGGTTTGTGCCCAATTGAAATATTAACAAAGTATATTAATGCAACTGAGGCAAATTGAGGCCGGTGTAAGGTATGAGGATAGCCTATAGGCTTCTCAGAAAGTGATCTCTGTAGAAGAATACATAGAGCTTCCATTGGGTTTCTTGTGGTACACAGATGCATCTTAATGAAAAGAAAAAAACAAAGAGATCAAGGTGCTCTTCAAGCCAATATTTTAAAAGGTATTTTTTTCCGTGGTTGGTTCAAAAAGACACTTAAAACAACTTCAGTGTGTTTCAGATGTTGTCAGTGCATCCTACTGCATGCAGAAAAACATTTTTACAATGATAACAGTTTGTTGTCCTGTAACTATTATTAACTGGAATATAATGATTATAAATTTGCAGTTCTTTTTACACTTGACAAAATATTATACAATAAAACATATCACGACGTTTCATTAATCTCACAAACCAGTGAAGTAATTGACTTCAGTAGGATTCAGCCTGACAAGTGATAGTAAACTACATCCTGCAGATAAAAGGCAGTAAATTATTTTTATGTGAAAAACTGTCAATAGCCCAATGGTGAGGTGGAAGAATTCCTTTTCAGTCTCATAGAAATGTAAGTGAAGTGCAAAGCCATGATATAAGTAGTGATTTCAGCGTTCTATGTTTTTGTTGTTGTTTTTCAGTTTTTTTCTTTATTATTGGACAGCTGGCATTTTCTTTCACCCAGAGAAAAGATTTTTTTTCATGCAACACCAATGAAAATGTGGCTGGAAAAGGTCAAAATAATAAAAGTGTTTTCTGAAAAAAATCTGAAAAAAAAAAAAAAGTATCTGAGCAAATCAATATGTGTGGATATGTTTGAAAGTCTGTCAGCGCTGGGCCTGTTTCTAACTAGAAATATATATTTTTGAAAATGTAGTTATGATTAAACATTTAAGGTATGTAATCAGTAAGTTAAGGTTAGGAAGCCACAGAGTTTACAACCAAAAATCTATTTAATGTGGCAAAAATCAACTCAAAACCATCCACTCTTGTGGCCCATAAACATGAGGTGTAAATTACTGTCATCACAGCAAACACGATTATTTTCACTTTCACAAAGTGTCCCATCATGTACTGTTAAACATGATATGTCTATGTATTGTGTACACTTAGTTATAGACAAATATGGCTGGAGTATTTCACTGTCATTGACCCTATAGCTGTGCTAGAAGCTCTCTGAGATGGTGCTTTAGACTTAAAGCTAACATCAACCAGCTAGAGCTCACAATGACAATACAAACATGCATATATTTAAGTGGACCAAAGTGGAGGCTCGGACTGACAGATCAACCCAACCAACACACCAACGTTGCATTGTATACAGCCACACTGCAAGCATGGCTAAAAATGGAAGTTGTCCAAATTATATCAGTGATTAAATTGTTCCACAAATTACATTTCTTTGCTTAATCAAGGACAAATTGTTCATTATTATTTCTATTTTTTTTATGTTTGGTGCAACTCTTCTAACTACAGAGTCATTGTCAACTGCAGTCCTTAAAAGAAGAGGATTTTCTGTAGTGGATCGTTGCCGAGGAGTACATTTTCAGAGGGTATCAGAAGTAAACAGAATGAAATTGAAGTCTGAATTGAAATAGTACAAAACAAGTCCTACACATCAGCTAAGCTGAGAGTCCTCAGTTCTGCTTTCCCTATCAGCTCTTATTTAGAACGCTGCTGTGTCTCACCCCTCATCTGCTTAGAATTCATGTGTTGAGCAGTTAGCTTCCAGCTATACACACATAATAACTGTGTATCTAATGTCTCAATGTTGCCTTTAAACCATTCTGTTGTGGCCATCTCAGTGTAAATGAAAAGACTTCTCAAGCATGGCTAAATGCTTCTATTCCTGCGGCAGGCAAAGAGGGGGTGGGAGGTGCGGGTGGGGGGGGGGGGAACAGTAGCTGAGCGGCCAACAAACCAAGCTACCTTGAACTGACGGGTTAGCCAGGCGATTGATGTATTCTGACAGACACAGGCAAGCAGGAACAGTGTACAATTCATCAAAACGCTGTGTCTTTCCCCTGTCAATACTTGACATGCATGTCTTCTTCTATGAAAAGCCAGGTATCAAGCAAATCTGTCAGAGGTGGCAAAGTCAATGTCGAGGTGGCATACTGTACACCTCTGCAGGAACACAAATGTAAGCTTTAAGACAGCATTACAAATATTTGAGTTGTGTAAAACGTGTGGTGAGAAGAATGTCAACGTCTTCTTGTGTACTTCTACTACAAAATCTACCTCATTTAAATTACACCAAATCTCCTCATGTTGTTTTCTTTTTTATTTCTATATCTTCTTTCCTTCTATTTCTATTTGCCCTTGATCACTTGTTACCCTACTTTGCTATATCTCCTCCTTACCCCAGTCCAGCACAGATCATCAATCCTCTTGATATTATCCTTGTTTTTAAAGGCCCACATCAGGCCTCAATCAGATTTAAGCTAATTGTCCTAACAGGTCGCTGGTACAGCTGAGCACGGCTGTGCAACAAATCTATACCCACTATAACCTCCTCACTTGACCTTACTAGCTGTGTTTTTTAAGGAGATACAGGCTTAGAGGACACAAACTGGTGCACACTATGCTCAAATACATGGAGGAAAAGATGTGGCGCAAGCTTTGTCTACCGCAAGCTTAGTTCCTCGCATGAACAAGCGTGGGCACAGAAGGTCTCGCTAACACAAATTCATGAAAGAAATATGTTTTAACAGAAAACTGTTTGGTCAGCTTAGCGTGTTATAACAAGCTATGATAACAAACTATATCACCCCTGGATGGTGAGTGGAGAATTTAATCTAAAAAATCTAATATCAAGCATTCAAACAATAAATGAAAAAGGGCATAAGAGAATTTCAGCTGCAGACATTTCATCATCAAAACACAGAAATATATAAGAGCACAGTGATTTCACCAGCAAGAAAGTGATGTTTCAAGAATATATAACCCCTGCTGTGCATTTAACTATTTGTGTTAGATTACCTTGACATCTCCTGGATTGGAATTTACTCTATGACTTGCTTATGAATTGTTCCATGTAGTGGTTATGAAAAGCAGCAGAGGACTAAATTAATAACATTAAAAATGTGATGGATGTGTTGAAGCATTTGTTGCACCATGTTTAACAATAGGCTTCATCATCTTCTACACATCTTTGTGCTGTGTGTGAGGGTAAACTGTCAGAACAGAAGTAGAGCAGTAAAATACATGAGCAGATCATTCTTGTGTGCTGACATTTTCAGTAAGATCTGGAGAGCCGATGGTTCCTACCTGTGCTTAATGATACTCTATGCACTTGGTGCTATTGACTGCAGGTATGTGGGCAGTGGGGACTGAAAGCAATGAATACACAGGGATTACTTTGGCCTGGGCAGTGGAGTCCTACAGTTTGCCTGTAGATTAGATGAAAGCAACACAAATTTTCACAGTATGGATTTCTTGAGGTGAGTTTTTATTATATCACAGAATCCCTTATGAGAATGATAATGAATAAATGAGAGATTAATATGAAAAAGACATGCAACAACATCTAGCAGAACATTTTTTGACCTGTAGAGCCACCATGTGGCAGCAAATGGTACATCACCGCCAACATGGATCAAACAACTGTCTGACTGACCAGCCAACAAACAGCAGTAAAAGTAGACTTAAAATGTATCTAGCAGACATAACATACGGCCAATTATGTTTCAGCCTTAAACTGCCTGTGTGTGTGTGTGTGTGTGTGTGTGTGTGTGTGTGTGTGTGTGTGTGTGTGTGCGTGCGTGCGTGCGTGCGTGCGTGCGTGCGTGCGTGCGTGCGTGCGTGCGTGCGTGCATGTGTGCGTGTGGTGTTGGTATTCACAGCTGAAACGTAAAAAACTATTAGAGTATACAAATAAAAAGCAGTTGTCAGTTAGGGAGCAAGGCATCTTGTTTCACAGTGAGAGTGAAATAAGAAGGGGGCAGACACCCATGGTGACCTTCTCAATACGCGGGCCTGAAATTAGTAGTGTTCCTGCCGTAAGCAGGCAGCCTCCACTCTGTCAAAAGAAAACTAATACCATCACCCTCTGAACAGACTGGATGCTAGTAGCATTTATGTGGCACTGATAGGTCACCTTGCAAAACCTGAGCAATGACAGTGAAGAAACTGAGACAATTAAGGAAATTGTCATAAATAAGTGTGGGGGAGAGGTGACATAGGAGGTTGTTGCCAACAAGTTGTGACGCGATGCTGTGACTCACAAAATATTAACAAAGACTGTGTTGGCTGGTGGTGGCTTGTCTTCATGACTTATGGAAATTAAAGGCACAACTTAAGACAGTGCGAGCCATGGAGTTTATCTTTTTTAATGGGTTTCTTCTGAGGAATAAGTGAGATGGTACTTTGGTTTAAAGGGGGCTGCAGACTTATGTATGTTAATGTAGGCATTGAAAATGAGAAGTCATGAGCCCTTGGCCTCTTTTACATAAGGAATAGACCATATTTAAACGCAACACTAAACCCTTAAGAGTCACGCCGCTTGAGAACAAAAGCAGTCGCCCTGAATTGCTGGACGTCTGCACTCTGAGTAGATCAGATCTCAACCACACTAATCTATTTGTGTTGACAGCTCCTGACAGCTCAAGTGCCATTTGTATCTGTATGGTCTGGATCAGTCAAACAGAGGTGTGTTTTCTTCCAAGCCCCAAAATAAGGCCTCATCTAGATTTCATTCTGTCATACTGAAGAACAGAGGGAGTTGTCCGCCGCTCTGCACCCTCCTCCAGGAAGTGGATGGCTCAGTCAGCGACAGGCTAAGGGAACATGTGTTATACCTCTGAAGTGACAGTGTAATTAACCTCTCATGGTGTTGGGAAGGGGAGTTCGGAGCAAGACCTGGTGTACCTGTTGGTCCCCGATGGTTACGGTTGCCAGCAGACACTGGGTCAATGCAGAGCATCACCAAGGCAACAAGGAAGGCCACCTGCCAAGGCCAAGCTGACCTCCCCCTCAGTTTCATCCTGAGAGAGGCGAGGAGAGGAGAGGAGAGGAGAGGAGAGGAGAGGAGAGGAGAGGAGAGGAGAGGAGAGGAGAGGAGAGGAGAGGAGAGGAGAGGAGAGGAGAGGAGAGGAGAGGGAGCAAAATGGGAAGAGGAAGAGGGCATGAGAAGAGGTTAGAAACACCCCCCCCCCCTAAAAAAAAAAAAAAAAAAAAAAAAGCAAAAAGGACAGCACAACAAACAAAATGTATTGCTTTTTAAACAATCAGAAACAATGTGAGGTGAGTTGGCAAAGGTCAACAGAAAAAAAATTAGAAGACCTGAGGAAAGTTTTCTTACAGCACACATACACATACTGCAAGAAGAGTTGGTAAAGGCTATTCATCAGTACCACTGCGCTACCAGCATCCTTCT
This sequence comes from Brachyistius frenatus, assembly GCF_029030835.1. Lineage (NCBI taxonomy): Eukaryota > Metazoa > Chordata > Actinopteri > Embiotocidae > Brachyistius > Brachyistius frenatus. The sequence goes on from NW_027210603.1 coordinate 6,737,882, forward strand.
ATGCCGAGTATTACATTCGGGTTAACTCTTCCAATTTTCTTGTGGCAGCAGCAAATTACAAAAATTTGTCATGATAGGTGAGTTCAGCACAGAAATTTTAACATTACTTTAATTCTTGTTATTCGACAGGTTACTTTCTTAAATCATTAATTCGTCTTGTTAATGTCAAAAACTATTGAACAAAATCATCAAAAATTCTCAGAGCTGAAGCTGATTTCTTTTTATCAGTCCAAAGACATTCTGTTATCATATATGATGAGGATGAGCAGCAAATTCTCACATCTGGGCATCTAGAATGAATGAATAACTGTAATTCCTTTGCCAAAAAAAGAAACAGTTATTTAGTTATCAATATTTTTTGTTGATTATTAACCAGTTAAATGAAAATTGATAGAAAACAATTGTGATGATTAATTGTTTCTATTTGTTGAACTGATTCCAGGTCTGAAAATGTGAATTTGTTTGCTTTACATTTATATAAATCCAAAATCTGTTGGTTGGACAAAGCAAGCCACCTAAAGACATCATGTTGAAATAGGAATTTGCCATTAGTACGTTATTATACGTCATTAGCCATTACGATCATTTATAGATGGAAGAATGACTTAATAATTTTTTTTTTTTAAAAGATAATCAACGATGAAAATAACACAGAAGTAGGTGTTTTTACTGTTTATGTCTTGCCTTCATGTGCATCTACACAAGACGTCATCTCACCTGTTGGTCGTCTCTGTCTCCCTTGGTCTCTCTCTTCCACTGTGCAGCTTCTCTATGGACAGCGGATATTGGCCATGGCTGCATTCACTGACACCTCGAATCTCCTCCTCCTCTTCCTCTTCCTGCTTCTCCTCTTCTTCACCTCAAACAGAAGAAGCCTCTGGAGAAAGAAAGTACAAAGACACTCTGTCAGAAAGGCCGGTCTGCCCTGGGGTTCCTCAGTGGCCTCCAATGGCCTTGTATGAAGGTCTGCGCGCGCACACACACACACACACACACACACACACACACACACACACACACACACACACACACACACACACACACACACACACACACACACACACACACACACACAGGGTAGAGATGTGAAGGCCTAGATTCTGTCAGATCCATTGTTTACAATAGGTTCACCTACCCCCAGGCTGAATGTGATCCCCAGTCTAGACATCACACACAGCCCCCTCTCTCTCACTAACATTGACACACTCTGTCATGTACATACACATAAACATGGACACAACTAAAAATTAAACTGATTCCAAAATGTGTGTGTGGGGGGGGGCAGGGGGGCGGACCTGCAGTACAGCCTCTTACCAAACATTCACCAGCAACAAATCAGATGATTAAACAAGCCATGAACACAAGTTTTCTCTCTCTCTCTCCACACACACGAAGACGCGCACACGCATAGTAGCCTACATTTACACAGTGTTTGCAAGGTAAATCCAAAGCCTATCGGAGAACAGCTGGATAGACTCTCCCTAATTACAGCTGAGTGACAGCTTGTGATGCAAGTGAACTTCTACACACTTCCATATGCACATAGAGCAAATTACCATCCCGCCGTAAGAATGTGTCAACACACCTCTCTTTACAAAGGGATGAACTCTGCAATCTAAATGAAAGACAACAGATTCACATTAATAACAAAATGTTCTCCTCTCCTCGATCCTTCATTATTCATCAGAGCTCATTGGCATGCAGCTCAGTCCTCTAATATGGTGAAAAACTTCCTGGGAAGGTATGAGCTCCGACCAAGCCTGACAGCTCTCCTCAGCCATCTGTGTAGTGCCACTGCCCCCTAGTGGGGAAGAAACCAACAGCAAGGGCACACAAATCTGTCAAAGATCGAGCAGATGCCTCAGGAACAAACATTTGTTTCTACACAAGTGTGAAACTAGCAGGGGAGTGTGAAACAAGTTAATGGATACTGTTTGTGACCGTTACCAAAAGATAAATAATCCTGCAAAGCACCAGTGATGCAGGTTTAGCGAGAAAATGATAACCTCATTTTTTGAGCTTGTCAAAAGAGAAGGCGGTGTCAGATAATGAAAGTAGATGAAAGGAAAGACTATGGAAAGTAAAATAAAGAAATGAATGAGCAGTCAAGAAATGTAATCATCTGATGTATTATGTTAGAAGATACACACTGCAGTTTAAGTAGGGAATGTTTGAATGTGTGAAGGTCTCAGTTTATGCCTCTGCAGAAGAAATGGAATGCAAATGTAGACACATCATTAGTCCTGTAGTGATTGAGTGCTGCCCTCACATCCATACAGTATTCATTTGTGTATTTTAGGTTTTGCATTTGTGTGTAAATCACTATTCATGTACTTATGTGTCAGTGTGTCTGATTCATTTTAGTACAGTATGCAAAAAGTGTGCAAGGTGCATGTGCAGTGTGGAGTGATTAGGCATGCTGCATGGCTGCACAGAAGCCCATTTCTTATTCCCTTTTTAAAGGCTAGGCCATGGCAGGCATTTTTATCAGCTTTGTTCTCTGATACACTCATTAAAAGATCACTATTGTGCATGTCTGTGTGTGTGTGTGTGTGTGTGTGTGTGTGTGTGTGTGTGTGTGTGTGTGTGTGTGTGTGTGTGTGTGTGTGTGTGTGTGTGTGTGTGTGTGTGTGTGTGTGTGTGTGTGTGTGTGTGTGTGTGTGTGTGTGTGTGTGTGTGTGTGTGTGTGTGTGTGTGTGTGTGTGTGGTCTCCCCAGATGCTGCTCATTGGGACTCAGGGGACAAAACATCCCATCAGTCACAGCAATGTTGTCACCTTTTCTGGGTCTCACGTACCACAGATTGTGGCCTTTTAACAGAGTAATAAATACGTTAAAAAAAAATAAGAACGAAAGAAAGAAAAATTACAATCTGTGCTCATATTAATGAAGAAAATCTCATACATACATTTCTAGAGCGGAGATGCAAGTCACTGAAAAGGCACAAGTGTCCCTGGGGGCATTATGTTAATGGGAGCAGAGGTGTGTGTGTGTGTGTGTGTGTGTGTGTGTGTGTGTGTGTGTGTGTGTGTGTGTGTGTGTGTGTGTGTGTGTGTGTGTGTGTGTGTGTGTGTGTGTGTGTGTGTGTGTGTGTGTGTGTGTGTGTGTGTGCGCGCGCGCACGGGGTGTAAGGGGTTCAGCTGGTCATCATGGCTGTGAGGAGTTGTTGGACACGCACGCACGCACGCACAACCAAATAGAGCACAGACATACTCAAGATTATCTGAGAACATCAAGACTCATTCATTCTGAAACTATCCCTCCTTCTGTATCACCATCTCCGTCATCGCTCTCACTGTGTGCCTTGGAGGGGCCGACTTGTGCCATTTCTTGCAATAATCACACAAGAGTGACACGGGGGCTCATTGGCATGCACTGAAACAATCCCACCTCTGCCACAAATATATCTGTGCGCCCTGCATCATCATACAGCATCATCTGTCAGCACTCTGCGAGCACACAATGCACGATCACAAACATATGTACATGAATTTGAAGAATTATACTTCTGCATACAGTCTCTGACCTCATCTGCCGCATCAGGAAACATGTTTGATATGCAGCAAAAACGAAACAGTGTGACACTTTCTGTATGATGGGGCTTTTACTGACACTTTTCTGTTTGTCAGTCACAGAGATTATAGCATTTGTCAAGGCAGTACAGGAAGTTCCTGCTCAACAGAATGGCGAGGAATAGAAACCACACCATTACTTGATAACCTCAGGGTCACCTGTTCAGTATGTAACAGAGTTCATCGCCAGGCTTCTGTGCATTGTCCCAAATGGATAAAGTGCTGATTATCAGGATTGATGACAAAAGAAGATTTGTATCTGTTCGAGCCTTTAAACACAAAAAAAAATAACAATAAAAATGAACAGGATGAAATTAATATAAGAATTAACTGAGCATATTTTATACTCAAATTATGATCAGCTTCTTTAAAATTTTAGGAACCCAAGGCCATTCCTCCTGAGCTCCATTCAAAGCATTTGTGGTTCCAGTACTGACACAGCTCTGAGTAAAAAAAAAAAAACATTTGTCTGTTTGTCTGTCCAACACTATACTGTCGGATGCAACCGGCACTGAAGGCATATTACAGTTCAGCTGATATATTGGCTTTATAAGGCAGACAGTGGCTTTATTATAACACTGTAAAATACTGCCCGCAGGGTCATGTGGTGAAGTTGATGCTTGATCATGACCGATTACATAAAAAGTCTTACAGCTAAATTTTTGCCCGGCATTTTATTTTTCTTAAGAAATAATTTTTACAAATTATTCAAAGACAGTGTTAAATGTCCTGTTTCTTCTATTTAACAGATAAAGTGGATTATCTACCCTGAACAGCAGCTAAATCTGGTAAAATCCTGTTATGTAACTCTAAATGCCATTTTGCAGCCCTTTTTTCTTTAACAAGAACAGCTTTTCACTCTGAAAAACATTGTTTTTACTTGGAAATTAAAACCATTTCCATCAAATAAGGCAAAAAAGAAAAAAAAAGAAACATATTGATCCCAGACACAGCAACGAGTTCTTAGGTTGAACTCCAGTGTGTGAAAAAAGAAGAAAATGAATGAGATTGAAGACCACACAAGCATCACACTAGTATCTCAGTATGCCGATTTTCTCTGCCCAGACACAGACCAAGCAGACAAAAAGCATATCAGTGTAAAACAAAGTGCATCTCCCCGAGGCGGAAAGATATTGAAAATGAAACTGGCAAAAGCACAAAGCCCAACGGAATCTCATGTGAAGCGTTTCAGATTTCTGCCGATATGCACAATATTAACATTCAGTTAAGGTGTGTAATGTTCTGCTTCTGTGTATTTGTCCGCCACCAGCTCTATGCCATTACAGCATGTTGTTCCATGCTATTTCTTTTGGGTTGCTGAGTAGACAGAGAGGGTGTGCGGCCACACACAAATGCACAGTATTACACACACACAGCAACACGATGTACAAACTTAAATTAACACAGCAGTATGTATTCATAAGGTACACTCCCTTACATTTTTCTCTTCCCGGTTCAGCCTGATATTTTCCTAGTTCTTTTTTGTTCCTCATCTCTCCATACATCAGTGTGTGTTTATGTTTCCCTCCACTCCTCCCTCTAACAGTTTCAGATATGTATCTCTGTTTTATTTTCTGTCTGCTACAGAAAGAAGTCAATTTAATCCCAATGCAAATTCTAAACAGATCCCAACAATTGTTTTTCTCCAACTTGTAAATGAAGAAGACATATTTGACATGGGACTCAAAAACATGACATGCACGAAAACCAAATCACAATTCTACATCAATATTAAATTAGAATATATTCAAGTAAAATTTAAGTTAATATAGTAAATTTATTCATGACTCATTTTAGGGAATTTCATGTCTGTGGTTATGACAATGTTGATATCATATACTAATGAAAATGAGAATGAGAATTCCTTTAACATAATACTCTAAAACCATGATGAACAATATTTCGATAATCTGAGGTCGAATCTGCATGAAAGTGTCCATAATTGTGGAGTAAAAACTACATTGAGTTGCTTTGTATGGCACACAGCACCTGAACGTTCATAATATTATATACGAGTACAGTGTAGGGGAAAAAGTCAGAAGCATTCTGAGAGACACATAATAATACTGAACCCGTTTACTGCCGTCCATCCACACACCTCCTCCAATGTATTGTTTCCTCCTATAAACCAACAAGCAATTAAGTAGGAGATCCTCTGTTTGGTGAAATGGGCAGATGGGGAGAAAGAGAGGAAAGAGAGTTGTGATGGAAAGTCTGAATTCAGGACCATTACCTGGCTCGGATATTGACTGCAGAGTTCAGAGAATGGCCCTGGCACTAAGGTACCATTACAGCTCAATTGATCGGCCTGCACTTAAGTCTAAATCCCACCTTGTTGCACCAGCCATCATCTCAGGATCCAGTGACCACAGAGTAAATGTGTGTTTGGGGGGTGGAATGGGGGGGGCATGTGGAATAGGCTAGAAAATGAATCTATTTTTATGTACCATATTCTTTGGTGTTTTCGGAGCTTGCTCTTTGTCTCCCCACCACATCCTTCTCTCAGCACTTCCCTTACTTCCGCTCTCTCTCTTCCCCTCCCTCACTTTCAGACATAGAAGTCAGAAATGATCTGAATCCCAGTTCATGTGTCGAAACATGCAACCAGTCACTGTCGGGATTCTGGACTCAAGTCTCCAGCTAGCAATCGTAGACTCTGTTCAAAAATGCACATGTGGGGTTCACATTTTGATTTCTTGTCTACCTATGAGCAGAAAGCTTAGTCGAGCAGGAGTATTTGTTACATGCCTCGGTGTTGCTGAATGTACCTGTCACATTCCCACGTTGCCAACAAGTCTAATTAAAGTGTTTTAACAGACTCTTCCACTGAAGCAGAGCAGGTGGAGAGAGAGACTACTTGTTTTATAAAGGGGGAAAAGTGCAGACACTAACAGGCTAATAAACATCGGCTCACTAACACAACAAGTCGGTGGCCGAGGCCCGGTCCCTGGTTTCCTCTTTACAAGCTGGTCGGTTAAAACAAAGACAGCCAGCATGGGCCGATATAGCTCAGAGAAACCCTCCTCAGAGCTGCTGACGGACAGAGGTATGGTCCGGCCCGTAAATCTGCCGCACTCTAATAAAGCAATAGAAGCCCATTAAAAGTCAGTGTCCCTCAGCGGGGGAAGATGGATGGAAAGGTGGAAAGGAAAAGGAGACACTTTAAGATGACTGTACACACCCACATCCATTTTGGCAGGCTGTGTTCCTTTCTCCTCTTCAGACAGAACTAGACATCTGCAATATCGATGCCTTTCTCCTGTTGTTACTCCTCTTTTATTCTTGCTAGCTGTAGCTCAATTTTGTAATAAAAAAAAACAAGTCAACACTTATTTAGAATGGCGAGTTGCATCTTTATGTACTGTTCTGCTCACTCAAGCTCTCTGTCTCCACCAGTGATCTGCCTTCCTGCAAGAATGATTTAATGCCAGCCCTTGTGCACATCAGAACATGCACACTTAAAAATTGTATTTTCACTGTATGCACAAATACAAATCTAAAGTTGCTTTTATTTGTTGGAAAAGTACTAATCATAGAGTTAATGTTAGGATTAGGACAGAAAAATAATGCAAAATGTAGCCTATTTTGATCTAAATGTTTGTAACATGAAGAACTATTTTCATATATATATCTGTAAACCAAACTTTTTTGTTTGGCGTGTGCTCATTTCCATCCTTACTTTATCCTTCCTTTGTCCATACTGTCACTGTGAGCATCTGTTCTTTTCACCATCACTTTCCGTACTGCTCGTAAGATTTTCCTGTCTACGCAACCTGTAGAAGGATCAAAACAAGGACATGTGGAGAACCAGAGCAGGGTAGGATGGAGACAACACACCCTGACCCAGTAATAAAACATTGTTTCTACCCAACCCAGCAACTGATTCCTCCACCTTTAAAAGAATAAGGAAAAGAAACAGACAAGAACAAAGTCTGTGTGTGTGTGTGTGTGTGTGTGTGTGTGTGTGTGTGTGTGTGTGTGTGTGTGTGTGTGTGTGTGTGTGTGTGTGTGTGTGTGTGTGTGTGTGTGTGTGTGTGTGTGTGTGTGTGTGTGTGAAGCAGTATGTTTTAAGTCAACTGGACCTCTCTTTTGTGGCTGCTGGTATCGAATGGCGGCTGGGAGCCAAACAAAAGCAGGCTGAGGCCCTGACAGAAAGTCTCCTGAGAGCAGCAGCCATTCATTTTGTTTTGTGCCCAAATTATGATTAATGCAAAATAAACAACCTTGATGTGGAACCTGCTTTGATTTTCTATGAGCTCTGGCCTGTCTGTCGTTGTAACCGCTCCTTTGACCCAGAGAAAAGCACTGAACACTCACTTGAAGCCCAACTCTGGTCATCACGACGCTTTCACACAACCGCTTTATTTTAACACACTCACAGGTAAAGAAGCACCCTCACTGCTGTGTTCACAACCTCCTCTCTCACACACACACACACACACACACACACACACACACACACACACACACACACACACACACACACACACACACACACACACAGTTTTTTTTCTGTTTCTACACATCCATAAAGGCACAGACACTTTTATATGCAGACAAACTGACATCTTGATTATATCAGTCCCCTCTGCTGCTAATGACCAGCTTGCGCGTAATTATATTAATTACCGTACGTGCAACGCCTGTCAATTGGCTAGTCAAATGAAGAGAGCTGGAAAGGGGAAAGGGAGTGAAAGAAAGGGAAATTAAGAAAACTCCATTCGGGCTGGAGACAGTTGACTGACTGGCAGAGTAGAAGGAAAGGAAAGGAGAAAGAGAGAAGGCAGGAAAATAGAGTGGGAGACAGCAAGCGAGAGACGAAGACAGAGAGCTGGGGGAGAGAGAAGGAGAGGAAGCCTGATCAATTGTTCATTTTACAAAGTCACTGAGACGTGTCAGCAGTGTCAATAAGTGAATTAATTTGTCTGTGAGTCTCCGGAGCATGACACCATATCACTCTGCTCCCCTGAGCCAAGCAGGGCCTCTAACTTCTACTCAAGCTTTAACAAAGCAATTCCATATAGGGATCATACACAGATGCCAGGAGCAGATCTGCAGACACAGAAACATTTTCATACAGTTAAAGCGCTACTTCGATGCTTCCCACCATACATAGACTCCAACTTACACTCATTTCCTGGAGACTTATCCTAACATTAACTTTAATCCCTTACATGCTTTATTACAACCGTAGCTATAACCATAACCAAAAAACAAGTCTCATCCTAAGATTTAATGGGTTTTCTTGAAGGGGTTAGATTTTTGCTCTCAAAGTGGAGGTGAATGCCCAAAAGGTAATTGAGTGAATTCAGTTTTGAGTGAACTCAGTGCTGCTGATACAAACAACTTCTAAGTGTAATGGGAATGGGAGGTATTCCTTGGGAGCAATTTGTGAAACAACAATTAAACAAGAATGTTGATGGTTTACAGTAAGTTAATATTTTGGCTATGTACACACACACACATAACAATCATTCATCCTCATCTGAGCAGCCATCCGCGAGGGAGGCTATTGTCTACTGATAACTGACATCAGTCAGCCACCAAGAGGGACCCTCGACTGCTGGCTGCCTGCTGTTTTCATTACAAAGCCATCACCTCAAGCACACACACACACACACACACACACACACACACACACACACACACACACACACACACACACACACACACACACACACACACACACACACACTTGCACAGACGGAGACATACTCTCACTCACTCCTCTGACAAATGTAGCCTCGGTCCAGATAACCCATACCCCCTCACTGTTGAAGCATTCTCTTACACATTCAGTCAATCCAGCCTTCTGTTCAGCTCACACCCACATCGGGCAGTGGCTTCCCCTCTGTTGTTTTTTCATCTCTTCCTCTCCTCTGCAACCCGTCCACTACTTCCCCTCCCCTTTTATTCTCCCCATCCCACAGGTTTAAACCCTCTTTCCCCCCTCAAGAGCTGCAGCGCTCTTTGAGGGCTGCTGTGTTGACCGCCCCGGGCTCTGCCACCATCGCACCGCTTCCTCGCCGCGGCTTCATAGCGGACCCACACAGCACAGCACGCTGGGAGCTTTTCATAATCTCACAAACACACTCACACTGTCACTCACGGTTACCAGCACATCTGCCAGCTGCCAGAGGGGAGTGAACAGAGATACACTGTCTCTAGAAGAGACACAGACACACACACACACACACACACACACACACACACACACACACACACACACACACACACACACACACACACACACACACACACACACACACACAAGGGGAGGCAGCAGATTGCGTCCAAGGTGATAGATAGAGCACTGTGGGAAGGAACTGTGCCTGTTCAATTACAATCATTACTATCACTTAGGGAGATTTGTCATGGTCAAAGTGAGTCTGAACTGCGGAGAAAATCACCTTGAGGCCTGTGGAGCGGTGTTATTTTCAGTTTTTGCAAAAGGATTACGACATCCTCGAAGCTCTTCTCCAATTGAAAATGACTCAAATTAAACATAAATGAATTACAAATTCCAAACAGATGTTTAAAAAAAAATTATATCTCAATGGTACATGACTGATCCCTTAAAAGCACTTGACACGTAATGAACATTAATCCACTAACCCTCAATCTGTTGACTGTTTTTCAAGACATCGGCGGAGTAAACTTTGAATGTTGCTGCTGTGTCTTTCACTGTCTTTTTCTGGGCTGGACAGAAGGAGCCCTTGTGGCGGTGTGAGCTGTCACTCAATGCAAGACCTGTTAGATGGAATTAGAGGGAGTCTGGATGGTGGTTATGGTGCCGCAAGGGAAACCAAGGCCTCCCTGTCACTGGGTGACTGACAAAGGAGGGAATGGAGGACAAGGAACTCACACAGCTGTGGAGCTTCAACATGAGACCTTCGCTGTCTGGACCAGCTGGAGCCTTGCTCTTACAAAATGATGGATGTGTGGATTCGGAGCATTGCGGATTCGATCAACTGTGCTTTTAGTCTATTTTTATTTATATGCAAAGGAATGTATGTCAATTACCTTATATACACAGGCAGCAACACCTCGGTGGCCATGTGTTTAGTGCATGATCCCTATAGTAGTTATAAATTGAGCATGCATTGGGTTACAGAGGCCTAAACTCAGTCCAAACCACTCCACACTTAATAATCACATGCTACCATCCTGGCCTGTTGGCAACAGCTGAACTTTACCCTTTCTTAATACAAGGTCGTGACCTCGGTCCAGTTGTGGTTTTGCAGGTAAAACAAGAAAGAGATACACACCATGCTTGCACTCATTGATTCTATATCTCTCTTTCCTCCATTAGAGTCATGGATCTCCTGTATGAGAAGACACATCAGTCCCAGTGTGGGCTTTTTTGAAGTTGGGTTCATGATTGAAGGGGTGATTTTCTTCTGCTACTGCGTGACACCTATTCATGCGCTCTGACTCAATAGACCCAGAAGCTCCCTAAAATGAAAAGCTGTCTAGGACACTGTCACTTACAAATGAGAGGCCTTTCTCTGTCTCTGCCCATGACATGAAAGAAGGCCTCTCCTCCCCTCTTCTCTGGTCCTTTTCTTCTCCTTGTCCTCTCTTATCCTCCTTGGGAAGTATCTACTCATCACAGTCAACCTATTAATGCCAGTGTGAGTGTGTGTGGAGGTGATCTCCAATCTGTCACCTCACCAGTCCAACATACCTAATTCCTGTTTATTAATCTAGTATATCACCCAGAATGCATTTCACACACACATCATCGTCTCACACCTGCAGTGTTTTTTTCTCCCTCACACATAAATACACATAAGCACATACATTCCATTGTGCAGAGTTCCTGCTCACAACACATGTCATATCTCATAGGCTGTCTATTCTCTCTCTCTCTCTCACACACACACACACACACACACACACACACACACACACACACACACACACACACACACACACACACACACACACACACCTCTTTGCCTCGCCTCATCTTACAAATATTTCTGTCTCTCCAGCTCATTTCTCTCGCCTACTTGTTCTCCCTTCCCTCCGCGCTGCCGTCGGTCGCCTCTCTGCTTGGCTGTGTCCTCATGCACAATCACAAATGCACACAATCCATTCCCCCTCATTCCCAGCCAGTCATCCCGAACAGCCCTCTGTGGGGTAAGTAGATTCGAGGCTGTTGAAACATGCAGAGCCGAATAGCCTTCTGAGGATACTTGCTGTCCCACCGCTTGGAGCTGCTGTATAGAAAGGAGGGAGTGAACCTAGAGTGAGGAGTAATTGCCTAGTGTGTGAATATTGTATATGTGTGTGGATCTGTGAAATGGGTGGCTGGGGAATGGGTGGGGGGGATTAAGGCTATGGAAAAGGGGAGACAAAGACAGACGAAAAGCCATCCACCGCGGACAGGCGCACAGATATCTGAGTGACACCCTCATACAGGTGTTTGTCACAGTGTGTGAGTGAGTGTGTGGTGGATGGCTGGATGACAGAGGGTCATGTTGGAGAGAGTAATCTCCCCAGGATTAAGAGTGCTGCTCCTGTGTTAATGTGACTGTCAATGAGAATTAAGTCCCTGGAACGATTCTCTCCACCGGGCTCTTCTCTCCCTCTCTCCTCTCCTGTCCGCCCTGTCACGCTAATGACACCACTTTCTGTGGAGTGCCAGTGCCCGCGCTAAAAAAAAAAAAAAACAATGGGGAAATAATTACACTCTCTCAATACAGTACAAATTGCAGAGCCGAGCTGCGGGACGGCGAGAGATATAAACGAAGAGGAAGAGGGAGGGAGGGAAAGGTGGGGTGGGGGAGGGAGGGGTGGAGACAAGGATGACTAACAATTACAACACGATAGGGGTTGGGTCTCATTACTGCGTCCATTAACATGCAGCAAGTAATTTTCCCTTCTTAGTTTGTGTGTGCGCATGAGAGAGAGAGAGAGAGAGTGTGTGTGTGTGTGTGTGTGTGTGTGTGTGTGTGTGTGTGTGTGTGTGTGTGTGTGTGTGTGTGTGTGTGTGTGTGTGTGTGTGTGTGTGTGTGTGTGCGTGTGATAGAGTGTGGCCATTGGGTTCTGCAACACACCTCCCTGCTTCCGTGCGCAATCTGCCCGGAGAACCCGGCGGCACCTCATCTCTCTCCCATATGTCGGAGTTCCGCGCGCTCTCTCCTCAATCCCCAGCCGATCACAATCCATGCAAAGCGATTAGAAGGCGCGTGAAAAGAGCCTGGTCAGCGGATCACTCCCGCGGAGCACTCAATAGGTGCTTAGCAGCGGCGAGCTCCGACCGATCGCTTTTTTTTTTTTTAACCTCAGTGATGAAACACTGCATCAATCTCACCTCAATCTTCCGCGGTCTCACCGACAGCACGCGCCAAACACGGTCAGCGGAACTGACGGCCGTTTGAATTGGCTCATAATGTGTTCCATTTTTATGCAACAAGGCAATCACGCGCCGAAGGGGAAAGGAGGCACTCGGAGATCAGTGATGCTTTCTCTGGAAATTCCGCTGTTCTTTTAAGAAACCGTTCCTCAGCAAATTGTGTTCGCTGCGCTCCGAGCCAAGAACATAAAAGTTGCTTTCAGTTCGCCAGTCGTTTAGTGAGTCAGCCAGTCACCACCCCATCTCTTCCTGCTGCCCATGGAAAAATGTTCCACATATCTAAAGACAAAGTACCCCTCTGACCCCATCCTCTATTCATTAGCCTATTCACCGTGCGCCAAGAAAAAACAGGGCATATAGAACGTGAATTTATACTAATTGAATCTGAAGAAAAAAACACCACCTTACCCAAATCTATAACCTTGATGGCATGATCACTGGGAGCTGTAAAAGATCCAGGTGAGACAGCGCTTTGCCACTTTCTGTTTCAACTCCACGGATCTTGTTTTCCAGACTAAAAAAAGGGCAATCCTTTTGAGCCTCCTGTCCACGTCCCGGTGCCGGCGCACAGACAAGGGAATCAGGAGGGCTCCTGCTATGCCCAAGAACCAGCCCTCCGACACCGGGTGAGAAAACAGGGCTCGCGCAATAGCGACGCGGTCCAATTTGCCATGATCTTGCCGAGTCTCCTCTCAAAACCAGACTGAGAAGAAAGTCACCAGAAGTGCGTAATTCCTCTAAAGCGAGACCGGAATGATGTTTTTGGCGAACACTCCACACAAGTTCATCCCCTTACATGAGTCTGTCACACAAAGGCGTTATGGTCACCGGAGAGATGCTGATGGGAGTGATGGTATAGTGATGCAGGAGTGATAGTTGCTCTCCCGTCGCTCCTCCCGAGCAGGGATCGATTGGACATGAGAAATGCGATGCGAGCCCGTCTTCCCCATTCAGAACACGTGCAACAGCGCCCGCCCAGTTCACCAGCTCCCTAGTACACCCCTTTCTCCCTCACACTGATGTCATGTAGTTTACAAGTAGCCTGGACTGTAGGTCCGAGGAGAGATGGGATACATGACAGGTTTTTTTGGTTTTTTTAGACTGCAGAGTTGGTGTTAACAAGTTGTCTGTTATCATGTTTGATTTCCAGAGTCTTAAAACGTGCAGGAATAAATTTCAGGAAATTAGTCAATTAGGCCTTTTCAATACATGTATGACATACATTGCAAAGTGGACATATAAATGATCCTTCAAAGAGAACTTAATGACATAGACTCCTTTTTTTTTTTCTTTTTTTTTTTACAAATATGCTTTCAAAGTTTAGTAGACTTTTTTAAATTTTCTCTGAACGTAGGCTTATCATTGATTTGTATGAGTTTGCCTAATAGTGATCACAAGCCACCTCACAATGTTTGACTTGTGCGTGTGGCCTGTGTGTTCAGGAGGAGGTCTGATCACTGCCACTTCCCCTGACTGATTGATAGGTGCACAACTGCACAGGGCCGATGGACCCTCCTCATCAAATAATAGTCCTCTCGCCTCGACTTCGGTCATTTTACAGATGGTGTGTGGATATCATTGCTTGGGTTCTGCGCTCGGCGATACACGCGGATGATGTAAATCTACCCCTCCACCACTACCGTCACCCCCACCGAGATGTTAAACAGAATTTAATCACCGCAGCCTCTCCGTTACGCACCAGGAGACAGCCTATCAATTATTCCATCCCTAGAATATTCTAGTGTGTTGATGGCGATTGATTGCTTTGCGCTGTATTTGCAGTCGTTAAGATTTAGGGGAGGTCGATGTCTGCTAACGACCCAGGGTGAGGGGTATCCGATACATTGATATGTCTTCCTTGTTTACTTGTTGCCTGCATTGGGCCATACAATGGACCGTGTCAGTGGAGGCACTTTCGTTGGGAGTAAAGTGTCTTTAACTTAACAAAGCAAAGAAAGATATAGATGCAATATAATAATATTTAGGAAGCACAACGGGGAGTAATCTGCCCTTAAACACCTTCGGACCATTTTTGCCACCTGTGCACAGAGAGCGAGCAAGTGCAGCATGTTGTTTCCAGCCGATTAATCTTTGCTTGAATCTATTACAAATCGATCTGTCTGGCTTTGAACTGGGAACAGATTTGACATTGATGTAGGTTTGCCGGGAGTGAGGTACATGCAGCCCTTTAGTTGTAAGATCCAGATAAAAACGTTAAAGCGTAATAAATATCTCTGTTTCAGCACAATAGACGCGCTGCATAGAAATTGAGGCAGCTGCAGAGCTCCGTCCTGCCCTGTCACTGGGCTTTTCTTTACTTTGCTGTAAAGCTGCTAATGCAGTTTGAGGACTAAATAGACTAAAGTGGTTTAACCGTGTAAACCAAAAGTAAGGACAAAACCAAACACCACAAAGTTAATAAAATATACTATAAATCCTGCCTGCACCGGCAGGGCGTTGAAGGGTATACACTACTGAACCCGTGTCCCATGGGGATCGGAGGCCTTTTATCTTAAAGGGAGGCAGCTAATGGATGCAACAGCTCATTGCATTTATCTCATCTATCCTTCTTTCAGGGGCCAGATAGTATCACAGGAAACCGCTGTGACGTAAACACTTTTCTGGACACCGTTGAACGGTGTGAAATTAAATTTACTTGCCTCAAACCTCCATTACAGAGGCATTTTTACAGAGCCATTAGTTTTCTTAAAATGTTTCACTATCCTTTCAGTGTTTGCATCTAAGCAGAAATGGCATGTTAAAGGTTGCAGAATCGTCCTAATATATTGCGGTATTGTGGAAAAGGAAGAGGATGAAGGCCTCTTGGCGTGTCATGTAACAGAGAACTGGGTTATAGGATCTCATCTGAAATTATTCCCCCAGTAACAGTCTCCCAGGGGAGAAAACATTAGGGAAATATCTGTTCATAACTTGAGGAATATTTCTTCCACCTAGATCGATATTCCGGCATTAATCCCCCTAAAAGGCAGGGGTTTTATGGTGTGGGGACGCCTGGAAAAGTGGCTAAGGTAAAATGAGCGGATTGTAATTGATTTGTCTGAGTTCAGGGTGAGAAATGTTTGAGATAAATGAGATTATGATAATGATCATGTTGTAAAGAGAAATGACTGTTAGATCAATTTAGTGTTAGAAATCAAGCCAGTTTCAGAGAAATCGGAAAATCTCAAATAGCCAACACTCAGATAATCTCACACTGGCAAATTAAGTGAATGACAGCTCAGATGTGATCTAATGGTTTTGCTCACAGCTTCCACTCTCAGTGATTAAACCTCAGACTTTGATTGGAATCATGTCCTGACGCTCCAAAGCCGTTCGTCAGTATCAAGGATGCCTTAGCACGTGACAAAACTCAAGCGACACTGTTGAAGAACTGTGAATTGGGAACTTCCACAGGACCCCGAACCGAGGTCTTGAGAAGAAAATGTGCGGACTTTTGTTAATGATTAGTAAAATAAAGTGCCTACAACACCTCTAATTACACAGGAGGACGCTGCGCTCTGGCACCCAGTGGAAGCAAGTGTGCGCACAGGACTACACACGGGAGGTTTTAGATACATTTAGACGGTTTTATTCACGCTTCATACTTTTGGTCAAAAATTGGTTTGGGTGATCGCATGTATTTCGCACCTTTCCCGTCTTTCCTTGCACTCCCAATGTTCCATTTTGGATACACCCAAGCAGCCTGTGCTAAAACATGACTTGGTCATCGATTCGGAGCGGCCACGAAGGTTAATGAGAACAGACATCTTGGTTCCTCTGCTTTTGATCCACCCCTGCATAGAGATTCTTCATTTCTTTACGAGGTCACTGGCAGTAACCCGAGCAGGGCCATAAATAGTGTCCATCCCAGACAGGCCCGGTGTCTGTCAATACTCAGAAAGTTCAGACACAACATCCGCAAAGAGCACACGGGAGCACGACTGCTGACACCAAACTTTTGATATCGGAGCAAACGCTTTCTAACAAACATTTTCTTCTCGTGGCCCATTGGGTATATTTGTGAATAAATTATTCTTACAGTCTACAACATTACACCAAGTCTGTCAGGGACGATCGCAGCGCAGGAGGCAGATTTGGTCTCATGTGTGGTGTTGTACTGCCCCCATGTGGTTTGGATGCGTCACTGTTAAATCGAGTAGTTTTTTTGAGGTCATTCAGATTTATTATAGTGACAGTAAAAACTGAACAAGTGCCCTTTTGCAAAGAGCCCTTTCCCTCCTTAGACCTGAACTCACTAAAATAATGAAACCCACAGCAAAGAGCTGTCTGGCATCAGCAAGAACTGGCAAGACAGAGGCTTCAGTTTTTCCCCCCTAAGGTCAGACTTCAAAAGATGATTGATTAAATTAAGATGAATTAAATCTCTGTTGCCTAATGTGGCCTGCAAAGACAGGAAGACATGCTTCAGCATTTTTTGGAATTATTTATTTCAAAATATTACACAGCTCTTGAATATGAAATTGCCTACAAGTCTAGCGAAGCCCTGACCAAAAAGGTCTGACTCAGTCCAACATGAGTTCATTGATAAATAAAACATTAAGCTCACAGAGAAGCCAAGAAATACGAAAATGATCTTCTGATTGCTGAAAATACTCCTGTGCATTGCATCAGCCTGCATGCAAACTGTGCTCATTTCCTTTCAGACAAATTTAGTGTAAAACAACTGACAGATTTCAAAAGGCATTAGGAAAGGTAACAGATAACAACAGCACCCTCGTCAATTGACCATACAGACAAGGACTTGATATCAAAACCAGCATCCGTATCATAAGGTATTCCATTAAACTAACACAATGCAGGTTTAAATAATAAATGTTCCAAATACAAAAGAAAAGCATGTAAACTTAAATAAAGCTGCAGCACCAAAAGGTTGAGTTAAAAAGACATTTCAATATTTTGGATATTTGGCTATCAAAAGAAACAACATTAGCACAATATTTGGACTGTTGAATTTTGATCACATATACTTAAATGTATGCTTTAAAGTAGTTACTATTAATGTGCTTAAAAGTATTACTGTATTTGAACACCTACGAACATAAATACTGATATAAAAGCAAATCCCTCTTGTCAGGATGGGTGCCTCACATACCGTCTCTTCTCTTTTTAAGAGTAAGGAGTGTTTGTGACGAGCGTGACTTAAAACCACGATTCCAATATGTGACACCAACTTAAAATGTCTGAAACTATATGTGTGAATACTGCATGATCATAGTGAACTGGTTTATGGTGGATGTGCTCTGAAACGCTGGTGTGATTGTCAACAACTGTGAGGAGACTCGCATCAAAGTGACACTGATCAAATGGGACAAGATGTCGCATGTGAAGCAACGCCGGAACAGCTGCTCATTTGCTAAGTTTGTCGACGCGGAATGAAGTAGATGCCATGGAGGTAATGAAGAAACATAGGACACATCTTATATCTCTCCAGATGCTTCGACTGCTCGCGCCTAGTCTTTTAACTGATTTGACACTAATAGAGCTAGTGAAAGCCATTCAAACTCGAGGACAGCCACACTGCTTTCACTTACCCGGACCTATCAAAGTACTGGACAGGAAGTGACAAATAACCCATCGCATTGACAAGACATTCACCGGTAAATGAGGCAACTTCAATATTCCTTAAAAATGACTCCGCCAGTCTGAGGAGCTCTTTCTCATCACATGACGAGGCAGTGTCAGATTAAAAGTTCTTCAGTCTGTGACACCCCCTCCACTCACAGAGACTCTAGAGTTCATCATGAAGGACATGATGCTGCCATTTAGGGTGGCGCGTGACATAACTGGCTGCCTCGAGCACAAGACGCATGAACTCCCCCACATCAAAGGAGTAGTTGGTAAACTTTGGATGGTCCCCGAGGGTGGGATGGTGACCCTGAGAAAAGCAATTAGAGAAAATGAATTCAATGTAAAGACTTACAAGCATGGGAGAAACACAACATAAAAGCACAGTCGTGTGAGTTGGTGTTGACAGGTTGTTGCAGGTAGATGAAAGAGAAATAATATAAATGAGAAATTAAGTCTGTACATTTGTTCTACTTCACATATCACTATAATTATATAAGTGTAAGAGTGTCTTTAAGTGGGGTAGGTGAGATGAATTGAGAAAGCTCCCGTTGAGGTACTAGGGAGCTAATGGCTTGTACGGGAGTTTCCCCTACCTTGTCCTGTGGGAGCACTTTGTCCATTTTCTGCCAAGTCACGTATCGAATGCCCCGCAGCCGAGCCAAATCTCGATAGCAGCTCTCATCCTGACAGTTATATCTGGGAGGGACAGATGCAGACACTTTATCTCTTTCTCTCCTTGGTCTGCCTCTCTTTCTTGCTGTATTTGTTTCTCTCTCTCTGTCTCTCTCTATCTCTCTCTGTGTCTCTCTCTGTCTCTCTCTCTCTCTCTCTCTTTCTCTCTCTCCATCTGTCATTCACCAGAATCCTCACAAAACTCTCTTACAAGGGCTCACTCACGTGCACGCGCACGTGCACGCATCCCCTGGATTGCCAGGTGTGGTGAACGCCTGGTTAATTAGGCACTATTTCACAGTCATTCAGCGAGTGGCTGAGGGGTACTTCGGACCGAGCACTCTGCCAAACCCATTGCTCTGAGACACACTCATACACACTCAACAAAATAGTGTCACTCACAGCTCAAAGATGACAGCCCAGTCAGGGAGGAAGAGCAGGTGTGTGAGACCAGCCCCATGCATGCCTATAAAGATGTCAGAGTTGTGGGTGATCCTCAACTGCTCCAGGAAGGGAACATCCCTGAACGACAGACAGGAAGTCACACATCAGCCCTCTTCATTGTGTAAACACGGTCACTATTGGAAAATAGTGTAAACAGCTAAACATTTCTTATTCTCGCAGAGAAGCCTTACATCCCGATGCTTGGCAGCACTGAATAGCGGCTGCTGTTATGTGGTAAGTACTCTTTTACTCACTTGTATTTGTAGTCTACCACACTGACCTCCAGTAAAGGCACAGTCTTGAGGGCATTTAACAGCTGTAACAACAACAGAGGGACAAATCTGTGATCAATGAGAGAGCAAACAAATATGGGCAGTGACAATATAAATCACAAGCCTTTTTTACTCGTACTGTTTATAGCAAATAAGATTTTAAATAGGCACTTAAAAGGGGTGGACAGTAAATCAATGGCGGAAGGAGGAGGAGGTGGGGCTGAGGTAGTGGGAGCGTTGTATTAAGTAAAGAAAGAGAAAGAAGTAAAAAGAGGGAAAGAGAAAGACAGAGAAGAAAGGGAAAAAAGGACAGGTGGCAGAGAACAGCATGAAGAATGAAGAACAAGGAAGGAAGAGACAGAGGGAGAGAAGCATGGTGGTGCTGAACTCACCTCCACTTGGTTTAGTATTCTTCTGTATTCTGTGGTGCGTGCAAGCAGGGTAACACGAACACGCCCCTCCTGAAAACAGCAATGCACCCAATAATCAATCAGCCAAGGACAGAAAAGATAGGTGGCAAGGAAAACATGGTACTCATTCAAAATGAATTAAAGAGTTCAGCATCAAATGCTTCTTCCATAGAACACAGTGGACAGGACTAAGTGTCTAAAATACCATTAAAAGTCATCTTTAATAAGACATCTTTTCTGATGTCCTATTATTAGTTTATACAGTCAGTACAGAGACTTTCTTTCCTACAGTCTTCTACTGCCACCTTGTGTTTATAAAGAGAATTGGGACTGTTTTGAAGTGTCAACATTTGTAACAATTGGGATTAAACAACAAGGATCACATCTTCCCTTAAATCAAAGTAATGACGGTAACTATCACGGTAACTGTGCAATCTTCTACACACAAATAACCAAACTACACCACCTTAGTTGAAGTAATGAGGATGTACGCATTCAGTACAAACTTAAGTTCTCCACTTGTACTTCATAAAATATGTCAAAAAGTATTGAAAAAGATGCCATTCTGAGCAAGACCAGACTAGCGCAAATTATGATGAGGGGAGATAGTATGTGAGGGATGGTGGAGTCTAATGAATAGGACACAATAAAGGAGAGCAATAGCGTGAGTTTCTGGCTGATGCCATTAATCTAGGGATGAAAGGAGGAGCTGGGGAAAGGGTCAGGGCCGAGAAGACCTCTCATTCAGTCGCTGCCCTGCTATCGCCAGCACTCCTGACTCGCTGAAAAGCCTCTTTGCATATTTTCAGTGCAGGATATGAATACCCAATGAGCTGCTCCACACATACGAAGAAGTTAACGGGCTTTGCTGGTCATAAAGATACAGTCAGTCACTTTAGACCTGGGACCATAAAGCATCTGTGAGGAATTGTAGATGAAGGAGATGAATCAGGCGGAGAGTGCATGGTCAGGGCAGTATAAGTGTACATGCACATACAGTACTTGTTCATGTACTTTTTCAGTAAGTCGTATATCAGTGGTGGTGGTGGTTTATCTTTTCCTGAGTTATCGCAGTAATAAGATCCTCTGCAGTGAAATCTGAAAGTAGTGAGTCATAGCTATCTATCGCACACGGTTGTTTTTATTGCTCACACAACTTGATCTCTGCTTAAAAATGGTTCATCACTATAACGCATTAAAAGTTTCTATGTTTCAGCTTCAGAAAACCTTTTTTTCCTCTTTTTTTTCTTCTGAAACCATCATTAAATCAGTCCTTAAAACTTAGGTGCACAAAGTTGTTGACATATACCCAACAGGGCCTGCATTTCGCTGCGGGATTGCAGGTATAGCGCACAACTTAATCAATTCCCGCACACATCTGCAGCGATGTCCCATTAGGTTCCGCTAAATTCAGCTACTAAAAAGTGCAGAATGAGGGGTGACTGTCCGGAAAGCTGTGTGAGACGGACCCACTTCCAACCTGTACTTGGCCTGCTGTGTATCCCTCCCTACAAGGCTAAGAGCACCCTCTGCTGTTGCAGTATTTGTGGCACGCACGTACGCACCAGCCGATGTTACAAAGTTGCCACTCAGATGGCGTTTATCATACAGCAGCCCTGAAAAAGAAACGTGAGGCAGGTTCAGCAATGATTGTGATGCTATCGAAGTTGCTCAGGAGGAGATGAAGGGGCTTCTCAAAACTACCTACTTTATAGCAGAAAACTAAATGGCCAATTCAAATTTGGTCATCTGATTAAATTCACGACAGATATGGAGTGTCCTTCTTTCAAAAAGCAGAAAACAGACACATCAAGTTATGGAAAAGGGAATGTTAATGTTAATGGGAAAAGTCCGTCAGAAATGCATCAAGTTATTGCAAGTACTCTTGTGCATATTGACAAAAAAAATCCTGTGTTTTCTTTACTACTTGACGAGTCCACAGACATGAGTAACATTAAACGACTCATTTCATATGTATATTAAGTTTTTTTTCTCCCTTAATAATAAAAACCTTCATTTAAAAACTGCATTTTGTGTTTACTTGTGTTATCTTTGACTAATATTTAAATTTGTTTGATGATCTGAAACATTTAAGTGTGACAGACATGCAAAAAAATTGGAAATCAGGAAGGGCAAACACTTTTTCACACCACTGTATACCTGCTTTATCCTGAACAGGTTTGCGTACAAGCTAATTGGCAGAAAAAATATATACCTGGCTAGTTTCAGTAGTGGTATGAACTGTGTGCAAGAAACCTATATATGTCACAATTAAATCCATATTCACATTGTTTATGAGCAATATTAATGTTGTATGGTTGTAATGTTACTGTTTGATCTATGGATGTCAGAGAGGTCTAGATGACATCCACAAAGAAAAGAAAAACTGCTACTGCAAAAAGGAAAGCTGGTTACAACGACAACACCAACACCATTGGGCGGCACGGTGGTGCAGTGGTTAGCATTGTTGCCTCACAGCAAAAAGGTTCCGGGTTCGAATCCGGTCCTGGGCCTTTCTGTGTGGAGTTTGCATGTTCTCCTGTTCTCAGGCTTCCTCCCATCATCCAAAAACATGCACCTCAGGTCAGGTTACCTGGCGCCGCGCTAGTGGCAGCCCCCTGAGAGCCCCCCTGCTGTAGTGAAGAAATTTCCCCTCGGGGATTAATAAAGTGAAATAAAAAAAAAAAATAATAAATAAAAAAGATGCTCATCCAGATGCTTTCTTCACACCAAAATCCTTTAAAAATGATCCCTGAGATGAATCATTACCACTCTTGACATTATCTGGGGAAAAAAAACCTTCATTTTAATCTTTCAGAGAGCTTCTGTTACCATCTTTACTCCTCTGTTTAACTATAATGGATTATAAAAGTGTTCATGAGTTTGACTCCATCCCATATAAACAGGATTATGGAGCTCTGGAGCGGCGGCACCAACAGACTTAACAAACTGGTTAAGAAGGCCGGCTCCATCATCGGCTACAAACTTGACAGCCTGGAAAAGGTGGTGGAGAGGAGGACGCTGAACAAACTATTGTCCATATTGGATAATCCTGACCACCCTCTCCACCACCTGCTGCAGGGACAGCGGAGCACTTTCTCCAAAAGACTCCTCCAGCTCCGCTGTCACAAGGACAGATACAGGAGATCATTCCTGCCGACCGCAATAAGTCTGTACAATAACTCACCTCTCGCAAAATCCATCACACAACAACAACACTGTTGTCTGTGTTTCTTGGTTGTTTGTATATAATATATATATATATATACTGTACTGTATATACTGTGCATTTTATATTTAATATTTTTTTACTGCTATTTTATTGCTTTTTATTATTCTATTATTATCTTATTGCTTCCTGTATGCTGCTGTAGCGAAAAAATGTCCCCTTGGGGATTAATAAAGTAACTACCTACCTACCTACCCTACCTTTGCGGTACTTAGGCAGGCACGTATCTGTCATGGGCCCCTTTCCCATCCAATCACACAAAGCCTTCAGTCCGCCCCTCCCAACTAGTGCACTTTAAATCTGTACATTCATTCATTCCGCCTGCTCCATGCTCTGCATGCCACAAATCTCCTTCACCTCCCCGGCCTCCTCCCTCATTCACAAATGTTTCTCTGTTTATTGTGTCCATTCATTTAAAAGTTGTGAATTTCATTCAAAGTTGTGAATTTCAGGCTGCCTGGGGGGTTTTGTGATCTCAGAATTGGTCTTTGTCATGCTTGCTCAGACTGTTTTAGAGCATCACTCCTGCAGAGTCACCGCCAAACAAAAATGTATGGACGTCTTTAATAAAAGGTCAAATCCAACTGTCCTGACTGAAATAATACAAAAGTAACTGATGTGACCCCTAACAGAGGTGCTTCCTACCTTTGGCTTGCCTTGCGGGATGTTGAGCCGATGGAGGACATGTTGAGAGAATGCCCTAAACATCCCTTCACTGTAGCAATCTGAGATCTGCCATCAACACACCACATAAAGGATCCATTTCAATCACATATGCAATTTATTTTTGATCTGTTCAATAAAAATTTTTTAATCAAAATGTGTATACACTCATGCAAAAAGCTATTATATTTTTAGGAAATCTGCTTTGTGATTTGAAATGAATTGAAGTCTAATTGAATCTGGCAACACTGGTGCACTATTGCATTGGACTGAGGGGAAAGAAATCTGTCAACATACTGGGACTCTAACAATTGTAAACATATTTCCTTCCTAATCTCCTTGGAATGAATTTCATATGCAACATTTCATAAGTCCTGGAGAACATATACACTTGTGGCTGCAGCTGTAAATGTGAGTACATGAATATAAACATGACGTGCTGAACAGGCAATCAAAAGCACCAGCTTGAGGCTGGCCTATCAATATATCACACCTCAAGGCTGGAGCCACACGACAACACATATTTACATGGTATCATCTTTATAGTAATCTCCTTGAAAATTATCATTTAAATAACATAAGCACTTGCTGAGATTTTGAATGTATCACATAAATATTTAGCTCGAACTGCATGTTTATGGCTAAACCGGATATCATTGTGCTTTTGGTGAGGAATGATCCAAAAAACATTTACCACAGAACTTGCAATAAAAACATATATATCAAAACACAAACGAATCAGTTTGAAAAGTGTGAGGCACTACAATTTTCTAAAAGCAAATTCAAATGTGATATACATTATCTACACACATTACATACCATACATACAAACACAGACACACATGACGGGTAACTCACGAGCGGTGTGTTGTAAAATAGGCCGTATCTCATTCTCGGGAGAAGGGAGAAGAAAGCATCTTTGAAACACACCTGTGGAAAAGGGAAAAGTGTGAATAGATAAATACATCAAATGAATGAAGCTAACGCACAGTACAGCACAGGAATGACTGTACGTCATGATGTGGTACATCCAGTACATGAACATGTATACGCACTTAATTGAGATTTTTGAGTGCTTTCAAAAACATGAGGTTTCGGGTGTAAATTCCCATTTAGGCAACAAATAATTATAAAAACAACCCATTGCTGTGGAGTTACTTTCAGAGATCACTCAAGTACTTTGATAGTCCTTCACTTTCACTGGATTTCAAATCGATTACACTTAAGTATATGTGGGAGGTCCTAATTTCTCATCTCTAGCTGTGTCTGGTTATATTTTCTTCACAGTTTCTCACTTAAAATCCATTGTTGTACTTGGGGACACACCAAACAATATTTTCTGTATGCGAGAGGAAACTGACCCAGCACTCGGGGTCTATATCAACATTTAAATAAACTTCAGTGAACAGCATTCGAGCAAAGGAGCATATAACGACCACCCAGAGGTGAGATTATACCTACTCTGTTCGAGTCAAATGTCTTCAGGTGGATGATGTCATACTCTGAGAAGGCCCTCCATGTTTCACTGAACAGATCTCCATAACTATAAAGACTCTTGGAAAAAAGGGGAACAAATGTTTGTTCAATTAATGTCACAATAAAAATGAAAAACAAAGCAATACAATTTCCATTAACTACATTATGGCTTTTGCACTGCCAGAATCAGTCATCTCTCCATAAACTCAGCTGGTTGTATTTCTCTGAAGTTTTGGGTTCATACAAAATCTATTATCACACTAATACCGGACAGCCTGCAGCACTGTGCAATTTGTGATAAAAGGTCACTGTTGTCTTTCTCCCTTTCTGTTTTATCCAAATCTAAAGAACAGGCACTCCACTTCACTTGACAAAACACACTTGGAAAATCTTGCCGTAAATTGTATTTTGACAGATACATGGAAGTGTGACATGACCATCGAAAACATTTATCTTTTATTTTGCTTCAGTGTCTCAGGGTGGTATAAAGTGCAGCAAATTAAATGTTGTTTATCCATTGTTGTAATTTCTAGTTGCAGTGATAGCACTGTGCAGTACGCGCTGGTTACCTTTAAATAGATTCAATGAATAAGAAAATACATACATACATACATGACACCCTCCATTCCCCTGAAACTGTGGTGGAATGCATCAGGTACCCACCGTGTCCCACATGATGATGTTTATATCGGTTCCGAAGGAGTTGTTAATGTGTTGGGAGATGTAGAGGTTGACAAAGTCACAGAAATGGTGGTACATGTTCACCCCTGTTACAACAAAAACAACACATTTTTGCCTTTATGCCTGAAAAAGGAAAATGTGTGAATTGTGAACATCTGTCTGTTTCCGGCCGGCTAACTAGAAGAAGAAAAAAACTGTGGACTCTCAAAACATTACTGCAATATTCCAACAAGGTTATGAGAAAGCACCAGTTTCAGTGGAATAATTGCTTTTACAAATTTTAAACATAAATTGACTGTACACAGAGCTTCATCCAGTGTCTAGTCTCAGTTCAACTGAATGTGCACAAATGTACAAAAGAGCAAAGGTATTGTTTCTCTTTAAGTTGTATTAGTCAAGTACATTTTTGTTACTTACCAGCATCGAGTTTCATAAAAACAGTGGGTTTTTCGATTATGATGTCACAGTGTCCATCCTCTATGGGATGAAAGTCCAGTTCCATGTATGTCTCGAGCTCAGCATACCTACAACAACATAAATGTAATATTGTACATACAACTGTAACAATGATACACTTATGGTAAAAGGTGCAAATGCATCATGCAAATAACAG
This sequence comes from Brachyistius frenatus, assembly GCF_029030835.1. Lineage (NCBI taxonomy): Eukaryota > Metazoa > Chordata > Actinopteri > Embiotocidae > Brachyistius > Brachyistius frenatus. The sequence continues at coordinate 6,764,866 of NW_027210603.1, forward strand.
GCTCAACACAACCTTTTCTATTATGTTCTGTCAACGTTGCAGACAGGTCTAAGGACTTTTAGATTATTCTAGTCCACACTGGGGCGACCGTAGCGTGCGATTAGATTGGTCACCTCCCGATAGCGTTTCCATTCTGCATATAGAGGATTCCCTCTTGAGAGCGAGTCGGCACCACGGTTCTGTACCTCTGGGACACGAGTGGCTCTCAGTGACAGGAGATACATGCTGCTCCACAAAGTCAGTCTGTGAGCTAGTATGTGCAAGTGAGGGGACCGCAGTCCGCCCCGTTGGTTGATGTACGCCACCACAGTTGTGTTGTCTGATCTCACCAGCACGTGATGACCCTTTATGAAGGGAAGAAAGTGCCTCAGTGCCAGGGATACTGCCATAAGCTCCAGGGCAGATAGAGTTATGTCTTGAAGGGTAACCACTCCCCCTGCGGAAGAGGGCCAGGCACCCTTCACCCTCTCTGCTGATAGACAGGCTCTGAAGGAGATTGAGTCCAGAGTTAGGCCAATGTAAGAGATCTTCTGATTGGGAGTCAGCACACTCTTGTCCTGCTTCACTTTGAACACTGAGCTCTCTAGGTGCTGCAATTGCAACCTTGTGTGCTCCAGCGCTGTCTGGTGAGACGCTGCAGCCAGAAGCCAGTCATCTATGTACGTGGCTATGCGTATGCTCTGCTTCCTGCAATAGCGGCCTCTGTATACTTGACAAACACACCAGGGCTTAAGGAGAGCCCGAACGGCAGGACCACATACTCGTAGATTGTGCCCTGGAAGGCAAATCTCAGGACCTTCCTGCGAGGAGCACATATTGGTATGTGAAAATGTGCTTCAGATCGACTGTGGTGCTTCAGATCGACTGTGGTAAACCATTCGCCGGGCCGCACAAAGTGCAGCAGAGCAGCGCGTGTTATCATTCTGAACTTGTATGACCTGAGATGTCTGTTCACAGCTCGTAGGTCGAGGATTGAACCGCGCCATAAGCCCCCTTTGTTTGGAACAAGAAAGTACCTCGAGTAGAAGCCGCATTGGCTCTGCTCCAGAGGCACAACTCGCATCATCACCTTTAACAGCGACAAGATCTCTTTCTGGAGAAAAAAAAATGTCCTTGAAACGGGGCGGGGCAACAGCAAATTCAAGTCTGTATCCCGTCTATTGTCGCAAACACCCAAGCTGATGCCCCACACATTTGCCAGCTCTCTCTCTCTTCGCAAAAAAAGGTGCTGTCCCGACAGCCCCTGCCACCAGAGTTGTGCTGGCGCACCCTTGTGGTGTTGCGGTGTGCCATAGTGCAGGGGACCGTGTGTGACAGGCCTGCACCGGTGAGGCACTCATGTGGCCTGCCACCACAGAAAGTGGCTATGCAAAGGGTGTTATTTTCACATTGGTTTTCAACAGTGTATATTTTTTTGTTTTCAACAGTGCCCTTGGCAATATGCCTGGTTGCAGTGGGGACAGTTTTATAGTTTTTGAACAAGTGGGAGTGCTTGTCATGCATAAAGGGAGCATGTGAACGGCTATCGCTGGTGAACAATCTCGCTTCCTCTCTGTAGGGCAGTGAACTGTAGGCGCCAACTTGGGCCCTGCACGCCATGTGGAGGGCACACCGTGGAACAGGTTCAGGAACAGAGCTGTGGAACTGGAGCTTGACCTCAGTGAGGTGTCAGGCCGGCTTCTTTCTCCTGGCTCCTCAGGAGGAAGTCGGGAACGGAGGCGCACCCTGGGCCGCTACCATGGCAAAGGATTTCTTTTGCCAGGGTCCCTTATTTGGTAGCCTGGGCTGAGCTTGTGCTGGGGGTTGCGTGGCGTGGCTGGACTTCTGGGGGTCTTAAAAGACATGCCCCCAGCTTGCAGAGTGACGGCCTGAGTAAAGGTCCGATGAGGAGCAGGAGTGGCCTGTGTCTTCCTTGGAAGACAGAGCTGCAGGGCTTCCCCCTCTTTCTTTTTCTCTCAGAGCTTTTTTGCATGGTTGCAATGGCAGGACCAAACAACCCATCTGGGTCCACACTCTCATTCAGGATGCCACGCTTTGGCTTGTCAGACAGGTCTGACAGGTTGAGACATCGCATCCGTTCTTGGGTGATTATAGTTGACATAGCTCTCCTTGCCGACTGGACAGCGCACCAGGTGAGATGGAGGCAGTGGTCAGTGACGACGCAGATTTCTTTCCACAGCTCAGTGGATGGTAAGGTAGTCATCTGCTCTTGACGCACAGCCTGATAAGCCAAAAGTAGGTTGAAGGCATTCATCGCCCTTACTGATGTTGCAACTGACTTACAGTCATGGACGACTGTATACGGTCAGCCTTGGCAGGCAGGGTGGAACCACAGGAAGATATAGTTCAACCTCTGAGTTGGATGTAGATGGGAGGGCACCAGGGGGCATTTGGTGAATGCCAACCTCCCTCATAGCCACATAGTCAAAGGCTGACGCTTCTTGAACCGGGTTAGCGGCAGAAAAGGGTTTTTTCCAATAGCACATCATCTCCCCCAAACATTCGCTCAACATATAAATGGTGCAAGTTTTCCCAACATTATGGTGACCCGTGCGAGGCGTACTCAACAGGGGCATACATGCAGATTGCTCTGTTAGCAGTGATTTTACATAAGATCATAATTGCACAATTTTCTAATTATTAGAGTGCATAAACCTTGAATATGAAAACTATGGAAGCATATTATGCAACAAAAAACTATACTCAAATTGCCATCATTACCTCTCCTGTGGTTTAGTGGTTAGGGTTCAATGCTCTCACCGCCGTGGCCCGGGTTTATTTCCCAGTCAGGGAAGATACTATATAATTGATTATAACCCCTGTTCTCACAACAAAAACACAAGCAAGTCTTCATTAACTGAAAGTATAAATGCATGTGTCATGTCTCACCAAGATTGCAAGGGGCTCTTGTGCTCTCCCTCAGCAGCAAGTGCTCGCTTGTTCAGTCTGCAATGTCCACCGATCTCGCCAGTCTGGAGGAAATCCTCTTTGTATCTGCAACACATTGTTAATTTTCAAAGCACTCTCATCAGTGTCTGTATAATTATTAAGAACATTTTACTTCAAATTGCACTGACCTCTCATGACTTCTGCGTGGCTTCCGCAAGTCCAGGTAAAGATTCTTTGCCTTACAGAATCTAGTGTGGCTACTACATCTTAATGACGAGTCCCCCTGGAATAAAGTAAAATAAAACATTTCGTATTTAAGTGATATTAATAAACTCAGGACCTTGGAAGCTGCGAGAGCTGTTTCTAAACTATATTCTCTCTATACTACTACTTTTGAACTGCAAATTATTTTGAGCCCATTGTCTGTGGGTTCTTTTGTGTGGAACACCAAGTCAATTTCTACCTGTTGTTTCTTCCTGTTGACTCAGGAGGCCCGTGGGAACTAAGGAAACGAGCAGACTTACAAGTTTGCTGGCCTTGCAGAGTGTTTTGAGCTCGGAGAGGCGCTCTTTGACGTAGCCATAATCAGCCTGCTTCCAGAAAAGCTCCTGGGCTGCATCCAGTGAACGAGCCCTGACAGATCAGAAGTTTAGGCAAATCAACAAAGCTACGACCGTAAAGGCTCATTAATTCTGCATACTGTACATGAGCACTTTTACTTTGGATAAATAATAGAGACTGGGGATCATTAAATCCAATATCTATCAATTAAACTGTTCCATTACTATGAAGAGCACAGAGGAGAATGGAAAAGTAAATTACGTAAACTATGTTATACTTTTGAGAAGGGCAAAGTTTGAACATAAAGTGTGTTATGAAGGAATGTGATGTGAGGAATAGTACCATCCAGAGTCAGCTTTGGTGCAGATAGGATAGCTAAAACGTTTCCTTGGAACACAGTTCTTCTCATAACCCCAACAGACAGACAGATCCTGTAATGCATCCTGTTGTAAAAACAAGTTTAAATAGTGAGTGAGTGAGTGAGTGAGTGAGTGAGTGAGTGAGTGAGTGAGTGAGTGAGTGAGTGAGTGAGTGAAACCAAGAGAGAAACAAAAGGTTACATAATGCTGTGGTACAAGTTTACCATTACTTTTTTTTTTTAATTCTTCAAAAACTACAAAACAAAATGTACATTCAATGCAACAGTTAAAACAGTGGGACGCATTCTTCGCTATCAATTTAAATGAGCTACAAAGCTCATGCAGTTGCATCATAGGGCAATAAAATACCTAAATACTGCAGTAAAAATCCAAAAACATCTGTTACCGCAGTTGTGATTGCAACTGTAAAGTAAACTCCTGCCTAAACTGCACAAAATCCTTGTTCAGGTAATCAACTGGTACCTTTTAAAAGAAAGGTACAAGAAAGCTACCAGTTACTTGCAAGAAATACATTACTTAATGCATTACTTAGTAGAAAGTGGTCCAACAATCGTTCTTAACGTTACTAAAACACTTGATAAGGAGCATCAGTGAGACCCAACAGACAAAGAACCCAGACAAACTTTTGTCTTGTTAGCAACAGAAGAGCAGCATCCACCGACAAGTACATTCATGTACAGTAATGACATCATTTAAAACTGCTACAGAGTAAAATCTCCATTCCAAACTTAAACTCGTGTTTTTAGTCATAAGCTATATCTCAAGGTACTGGACAGTCAATAAACAAGTTGATATAGTTTTCACTCACAGTAAAGCAAAGAAAAAAGGAACCACCATGCTACCAGTCTACACAGAAAAAAATATTTGAACACTGATTATTACTGACAAGGGTCCATATCTTACTTTAAAAGGGCAGAGTGGGTCCAGGCGGCATTGCTCGGCGACCCTCTTGTTGTTGGAGAGGAAGTAGGGTACATGTTCTGGTGGCAGGGAGATCCTGCTGTAGTTGAGCAGCGGTGCTGGTGGTTTGTGGTTTGTGTTCTCAGCCGTCTCAGTTGTCACCGCAGTGGTGGAAAAAACTATGCCCAGCGCTACCAAGAGCAGCATAGTCAGAATTACACAGACATATGAAATAGTTGCGGCTCTTCACAGCTCTGCCAGAAAGGGAGAAACAGAGACACAGACTCAGACTTGAACTCTGTAATCTTGGTTGAAAGCCGAAAACCACAGTATACAAGCATGTGGGCACAAGTGAGAGTGTGGGAGCGCAGGTCCAGGCGGATCTGAGCTCCACATAAGGAAAGGTCCCATTGCAGGAAATATTACAGACCTTTTTCCGACTGTTGTCTGAGCAATCACAGCTGAGACTGGATTGGTGAATCAGAACTGGTAGCTGGTGAAATTGTGGCCCATGCAGGTGGCCTGTGCACTACCAGTATTTACAAAATAGCCGTTTTGTTAAAAGTCTCAAGTATGCATGTGTTTTCACAGCCTGGAGCCAAAGGCTCCTATCATCAACGGCTGATGATTTAACATTACAGTGTGACCTTTGTTAAAGCAATAACCACATTGTCCTGTAAAACACAGCCTCCCAAATCATTTTGCATCTAAAGGAAGGGAGGGGAAAAAAATAGAAAACTGTTTGTGCTGCAAGTTTCAGGACAATGGGTTGTGAGGGTTAAAGTATCACCATTCATCAGTGGTGAAAGAAGTATCCAGACCCTTTACAATTAAAGTCCCGCATGAAAAATCCTCCTTAAATATAAGTCTTAGCAGCAAAATGCAGTTAAAGTATTAAAGTAAAAGCACTAGTTTGGTCTCCAGCTCATGTTATAATCAAGTTTTCAGAGTTTTGGGGATTTTTTTTTTTTCCCTCTCATTTTTGGGTGAGATATTGGATTATTTGATCATGTATATAATTGAAACCATGCGAGAGCTTTAGAGGGGAAGATCACTATTTTACAACTCGGACATCTAAACCGTGACCCCACGACACACTGATTTTTGTAAGAAGGCGAAAAGGTTGGAAACCACCGCTTTAATAATGTGATGCCTTTTGCAAGTGTATTATATTTTCCATTGTGTCAAATCTGCATATTTTCCTCTGAAAATAAGTGGAATGAAATTATGAAATTATGAAGTGGTATTACTCAGTTAAAGTGCAAGTACCTCGAGATTGTGATGAAGTCCAGAAGTTAAGTAAATGCACTTAAGTTACTTTCCACCACTTAGTTAATTGCACATGCACGTGGTGTTAAGTTAAAGGGAGTCACAGTAAGAGTGACATTGTTGTAACATGAACACTATTTGCAGCTGTGAAGTCTGATGAAAGACTCGTGTCGTCCTGTGAAAACACACCAGCTGACTTATCGATGCATCTTAATGACGTCAGCTGTAATTTATTACCGTTAGTTTTAATTTAACTATTTATTATAAAGGCAGGGTTGTTGTTGTTGTTGGGTTTTTTTTACGAGTCCAAAACAAACGTGTCCCCTAACGGTATATCTTTTGACTTTCTGTCCTGCAGAAGATCAGGAGACAACTTCCATTTTATGTCCTATCAAACTTTTAGCTAGCTCCGCGTCAATTAGCTGGTTAATTTAACGAAGCTTTTCCGACGCAACCCGTCAGAAACACGCGGGGACTTGGTTTCCATCGGAGAGAAACACCCAGACGGAGGTCGGTAGGTCGGTAGGTACACAATAACACGTCACTTACTCTTTTTTTTTTTTTTTTTTTTCCTCGTCGGGGAGCTCCAAACGAAAACCACTTAATTGAAAGCTAGCTCATGTGTGAGGTGTTGAAGGCTGTGGCGGCTAACGCGAAGACTCCTGGACGACCACTGAAGACGGTGAGGGACACAGCGGCTGGACGGGAACACGTGTCCACGTCCCCGCCCGGCAACATTTGCAACACACGCACACGAAACTCTGCATTCATGGTTGTCTAAATAAGACCGGTATGAGCTTGCATGAGAGCCGGTTTCCATGAACGCAAAGCCGGCTGCTCTCCCGGGACTGACGAGATGATGTTACCGGCGGTAGCCATAACACCGGAAACCTCACGCCGGTACGTCGTGTACACCAACTCCCGCAAGGTGGCGCTGTGCACCGCATTCTCTCGAGTACAATAACACTGCAGATCAACAATCTTTTTTTTAAATAATATACAGTGGGTACGGAAAGTATTCAGACCCCTTTACATTTTTCACTCTTTGTTTCATTGCAGCCATTTGCTAAAATCAAAAAAGTTCATTTTATTTCTCATTAATGTACACTCAGCACCCCATGTTGACAGAAAAAAACAGAAATGTAGAAATTTGTGCAAATTTATTAAAAAAAGAAAAACTGACATATCACATGGTCATAAATATTCAGACCCTTTGCTGTGACACTCATATTTAACTCACATGCTGTCCATTTCTTCTGATCCTCCTTGAGATGGTTCTACTCCTTCATTGGAGTCCAGCTGTGTTTAATTAAACTGATTGGACTTGATTAGGAAAGGCACACACCTGTCTATATAAGACCTTACAGCTCACAGTGCATGTCAGAGCAAATGAGAATCATGAGGTCGAAGGAACTGTCCAAGGAGCTCAGAGACAGAATTGTGGCAAGGCACAGATCTGGCCAAGGTTACAAAATAATTTCTGCAGCACTCAAGGTTCCTAAGAGCACAGTGGCCTCCATAATCCTTAAATGGAAGAAGTTTGGGACGACCAGAACTCTTCCTAGACCTGGCCGTCCAGCCAAACTGAGCAATCGTGGGAGAAGAGCCTTGGTGAGAGAGGTAAAGAAGAACCCAAAGATCACTGTGGCTGAGCTCCAGAGATGCAGTAGGGAGATGGGAGAAAGTTCCACAAAGTCAACTATCACTGCAGCCCTCCACCAGTCGGGGCTTTATGGCAGAGTGGCCCGACGGAAGCCTCTCCTCAGTGCAAGACATATGAAAGCCCGCATAGAGTTTGCCAAAAAACACATGAAGGACTCCTCTTCCAGAAAACCTCTTCCAGAGTGCTCTGGACCTCAGACTGGGCCGAAGGTTCACCTTCCAACAAGACAATGACCCTAAGCACACAGCTAAAATAACAAAGGAGTGGCTTCGGAACAACTCTGTGACCATTCTTGACTGGCTCAGCCAGAGCCCTGACCTAAACCCAATTGAGCATCTCTGGAGAGACCTGAAAATGGCTGTCCACCAACGTTCACCATCCAACCTGACGGAACTGGAGAGGATCTGCAAGGAAGAATGGCAGAGGATCCCCAAATCCAGGTGTGAAAAGCTTGTTGCATCATTCCCAAGAAGACTCATGGCTGTACTAGCTCAAAAGGGTGCTTCTACTCAATACTGAGCAAAGGGTCTGAATACTTATGACCATGTGATATTTCAGGGTTTTTTAAAATAAATTTGCACAAATTTCTACATTTGTTTTTTTCTGTCAACATGGGGTGCTGAGTGTACATTAATGAGAAATAAAATGAACTTTTTTGATTTTAGCAAATGGCTGCAATGAAACAAAGAGTGAAAAATTTAAAGGGGTCTGAATACTTTCCGTACCCACTGTACGTCATATGTTGATTAAATATTAGGCTTTTTTTTTTTTTTTAAAAGGTCCTATTATGAAAAAGTTTTACAGCCCTTTGATATTTTTTATAGAATTTTATGCAAATGCGATTGATTAAAAACTCCCCTTGACAATATGCCTGTTTCGGCAGCACAGTGGTGCAGCGGTTTGCACTGTCGCCTCACAGGAAGGTTCTGGGTTTGAACCTCGGCCGGGGCCTTTCTGCGTGGAGTTTTCATGATCTCCTTGTGCCTGCGTGGGTTCTCTCCGGCTTCCTTCCACCGTCCAAAGACATGCACGTCTTGATGTTGGTGATTCTGAACCAAAAAAAAAATGACCTTAGGTGTGAATGAGAGCGTGAATGGTCTTTGTTTCTGTCTGTCTCTCTGTGTTGCCCCTGTGATAGACTGGAGACCTGTCCAGGACGTACCCCACCTTCGGCCAAAGGGTGCCAGAGCGTGCAAGTGTTTTAGACATGGAAGAAAACCTTTGAAAACTGTTTAAAGTGTGCAGAACAGAGATTTATTTGAAGCGTTTTGTGAAGCATTAGTACTTTGTGTGAATGCAATGAAAATGCTAACTTTGGATGTGTGATTTCGCACCATCTAAATTAGAAAACGACAACGTTTTCACCACCCCAATAAATGTTTAATCATTTACATATGTATACAGTTTAAAACCCAGTCTTCAGGATTTCAGTCAGACTACTCTCAGGTCGACACCACCTTTGGCGATTTGCAAGGAGTTAAGAACAATACATACATTTCTCTGTACAATATTTTTTTTATATACTTCCGATTATGCATTAAGAACTAATGGTTGATTTTGTATAGTGCAAAATAACCCTTCACCGTCTCATGCAGTTAAAAATTGTCTATACAATACCATGTCAAAGGGTCAATCATGAGAAATGTATAAAGCAAAGCTTGAACAAAGTCCCAAAGATTTCAAATGGACAGGTGAATCACAAACTGATTCAGTAATATGCACTGTGTATGTTTTGCATTACACCAACATCCCAATTTAAATAGAGTATATGATCATAATCTAAATAAAATGATACAAATAAACGAGTTTTCTTCGGACACAGTGATTAAACTTAAATTTTCTGCCTAACTGTTTCCTGTGAAAGCATTTGTGACTGAGTAGAGCCCCAGAAGTAACACAGTGAATGCAACTAGTTTATTTCTGGTTCTGCAGCAATTCATCAATCTGGGTTTTATACATGTTCTTTACATCCTCTAGGTCCAGTCTTAGTTCTTCTGCTTCTTCAGCCTTTTCTCCATACATCTGCAGGATGGTGTTGTGCCTCTGCTCCAGGTCCTGAAACACACAGCCACACAAAATGAGAAGAAACTCTGCGGATACAGTACCTCTCAAGAAGAAAGCTGACACTGGGCAATATTTGCAATAAGGTTCTGGTCTCCCAGACCATACTAATGATGTATATATAGCCCTGTACCTTGAGCTGGATTTTCAGCTTGGGGATCTCTTTCACCTTCTCCTCTATCTCGTCGTTTTGATTTGTGAGTCGAACCAGCTCCTCTGCCATCACAGAGCGGCTCCTCTCCAGACTGGTGATCTCAAGCTAAGAGAACAAAAGAAAACAAAAGAGTCCAGTACATATAATAGTAAACAACTGCTGTTATGTAGCAGCGGCATCTAATTCATAATTGAAATCTTAAATCTAAGATAAATGTTGTTCTGAACTGCTGCAGTACCTGCAGCTGTGCTATCTCTCCTTCTCTCAGCTTGAGTTGAGACTGGAGGTTCTCTATGATGCTGGAGCCTCCAGACAGTCTGGCGGCCTCGTACAGGTTGGTCCCACTCATCGTCATGGTGCCCAGCGAGTGGTCTAAAGAGTCATCCTGGGGAAGAATAAAACAAGGTATTAAAGCCGTCAAGCTACACAAATACAAGCAGGTATAAATGCATCTTCAGGTTCCAGATGTTGACATGTTTTTTGATTGTAAGATATACATTCAAACTAGCATTGTAAGGAAAGCAGGGTGCACCTGGGAAAGGATGGAAGTGTGCAGCCCAGCATTGTCAGCTCCACTGATGGAGCTAGAGCGGGACAGGGAGGGCGTGGAAGACACTGGGGGCTCTCCAATAGAGTGGGTCATGGCTTTCCGCTCCTGAAAATTAAAATTGAGAAGTTTTGGACTGAATGACACGAACTCAAAATAAAATAACATGTTAATAAATTATAAAATTCTCCTAAACCTTTTCTCTGAGTGCTTCTTGTGCCAAGTAGCATTTCTTCTTCTCTTGCTCCACCTTCATCTTCTCCATCTCTAGCTGATTGTTCAGCAGCAGCTGGTGGGAGGAGCAAAAGGAAGCACATAGGTTGTTTCATGCAGTTTACCAACATGAGCAAGAAAGAGTGTTGTTGTACCTTTTCCTTCTTGGCCTCTTCAACCATCCGACTATGTTCTCCTCGCAGATTTTCCAATTCAACATGCTCCCTAGAATGAGAAGCTAAAAGTGACTACAGAGAATCACCAGTATTGAAGTCCTCTCTGAGATGCTATAGAACAATCTTTTATCCCGCTTATCTCCTGAAGAAGATAAATGGTTTGTTCAGTAGACAAAAATTTGGTAGCTTATATAGTCATATTTTCAGCAAGCTGTTTATGTCTATGTGTAGATAATAGACTAAAATATGGAGCCAGGAGTCAAACCTAGAATCTTCCGATCAGTAGTGAGATGCATTAACCAATGCGCCACTGGCCCATTCTCATACTATGGGACCTTCTAACCAAACATAATCCCGTGGCACAAAAGCCATGAGCAGCCCATGCATGAGTGCTTCTCTCAGGAGGGTGGGCAGGAAGCGGGTTCCCGGGGCCCCGGCTTTACACTCAGACTCACAAATGTTGTTTGTAAAACTTCACCACTCCAGCAAGCATTAACATTACAAGGGGAGCTGTGGTGACTAACAGTTTCCCAAACCATTCTGCAAGTTTTATCCTACTCAGAAAACCTTCTCTATTGACTTTCTTCACATATGTCTGGAAAAATAAAACTGTTGAAAACTACAATATTGTTTTTGCCACTGACACAGATGTATTTCTGTATTGGCACACAACAACATGCAACCACAGTAGATCAGAGGAAGAAGATATCATTTCATTCTGCTATAAAACTCTGTTTACCAATGTTTCAAAGTATAATTTTTTGAATCCACCACAAAAACCGACCAAATTCAGGTCAGTGTGCTACTTAAGGTCCCTCTGAAAAATCCTACTTTTGTCAGCCATTTTTAGACACTAACACATTACTTGGACATAACTACTGAAAAGCAAATACAAGCCACTGATAATAACACTCGATCAACTATTCAATAAACTAACCACATATACATAAACTTCATCTAGGAACCCCACACATGTTCCACTTGCCAAGAGACACAAACCAGGCAGTGGATGCACATTATCACTCAACCTAGTAGTTTTAAGTTTGGAATTTGTCACCTGCTATTCTCATCCTCCAGTTTCTCCCTCTTGTTCTTCTCAGTCTCCAGCTGTGCCAGATGTCTGGCTTTTTCCTGGCGGAGCAAGGAATTCTGGGACTCCAGGGAGGCCAGTTGGGACTTGATGGTCAACAGGTCTTCTGTTGCTGATCGCTCCTTCTCCACAGCGACGGCCAGCTGAGCCTGGGCATCCGCTGTTGAGACAAAGAGGGAGAGCAAAAAGACATCAAGCTTTTCACCCACTTTGCACCATACACCCTGTTTCCACTTGGCTAGATCAATCCAGACATATCCCTCCTGGCCAGATCGGATCACAAGTGGCCTGCTCTCACCAAGTCTGTCAGAGATATTCTTCTCCAGTTTCTCCCAGGATACCGTCTGTCCACCGAGTGAGGCCTGTAAGTTCTCAATTTGTCGCAGTAAGGGTCGTGTGGCCGAGGTGACACTCTGGCTGAGCTCCTGGTTCCGAGTCTCTGCTTCCTGCAGTCTCTAACAGAAGACAAAAATACAATGGCGTGCATTAAATAAACCCTTTTTCCTGTCAAAATGATGGTTATTTCTGCAACTTATCAAAAGGAGACATCTTGATTGGATACATTAACTCAAATATATTATGTTACCTGTTGAAGCTCACTGATCTCCTCCCTCAGATAATCTTCTTTCCTTCCCTGCTGTTGCTCAGCCCTCTGCAGAGCCGCCCTCAGGTCGGCCACCTGTGCACAGTATTACAAAGAGATAATGATTTAATGTCCATTTTAACTTGTCTTTGATTAAATGATAAAATGTCAAACATATAAAATTCAGCTTGTTATAAATTGTTCTGGGATAGATGAATTTGTGTGTCAAGTTAAATGAATTGACTAGTAAGTATGCATGAAAAAAACACGCAAATAATTATTCCTTGAGCACAATGGCAAAACGGCAGTTACAAATTACTGCTGCATCCCTGACTCACATTTGATGTTTATTGAGGCTGCATTAAATTATACTGTAGAGCACACTTTACATAAGGTATGCTGATATTGTCGGCTTTATTTGCATGCATAGAAAAAAAAATGCTCCATGGTTACGTGTGTGTACAGCACAAGCCTGTGTTACCTGGTTGGCCAGTGCCTCCTGTTGCATCCTGGCCTCCTCCTGGGCCTTCTCGAGAGCCAGACTCAGCTGCTCTTTGGCTTGTGTCGACCTGCTCAGAGCTGCCTCTTCAGCCTCACTGGCTCGGCTGGCATTCACCTTGTGAAGTTCTGCCAGCTCCCTGAAAACAGAGATATCACCATCATGGCCATTTACATCTGCACACTGGATCTAAAATCAAAAAGCTTGATTGAGCACTTCTATATTACTTAAGAATATGTTGAAAGGCTAGGTTTACATTTTCTTAACTGTGTCTCCGTACAATATTGAGATGTCCTTAGGCACATGGAAAGAGTTACTGGCTATTGTAGCTGTGAAGTTATCCCCCCAAGAGATGGGGATGTGACAACAGTCCTCCTTCTGTGCAAAGATACATTTAAAACTTAAACCAAAGCTAATATGAGGATTAATCGGTCTGATTTAGTCAAATCTATTCTTCCAAAGTTTGTGTCTTTTTAGTCCAAAAGTCACAGTGAGGAAACCTTGTCCAGCAACACAAAACAAAACAAAAAAAAGACTGCAACTTGATATAAGTACATTAGACTACTGAAGTATCATATTAGCTTTGGCTAAACTTTAAAAAATTGTTTTGCACAGTACAGGGATTGTGCTCTTTTGCTGGATTCACATCAGGAGGGAATTACTTGATGGCCAATATGTTACTTGTTTGAAGACCAACTTAAAAATATGGGGCGCACTATGCATATAAATAGTTACTAAAAACTGGAGTATTACACAATGAAAGTGTCTTATTCCAATCGCAGCCTGAAAAAAATATGAGATCTGAAGGACCTAAGATACAATAGTTGGCTTATAAAGTTGGATTTCCAGTCAGCACTCTGGTCCTTAGTATTCAGTATCAATAGCAGGGTGTGCCAATGTTTACTTATAAGAGTTGTCCAGAGCTGCCTGCAGACTTCTGCTTTTCTCCTGCAGCTCCTCAGAGTCTGACTGCAGTCTGCTCAGCTCCTTCTCCTGTCGCTCCACCACAGCGTTCAGCTTCTTGATGTTCTCTCTGTGCTGCTTCTCCACCTCCTCCTTCCCATCTAGGACCTAAACGCATAAAACAGGCAACCGTGATCATACTAAACAAAGTTTAAGTGAATGACAACAAACACTTTATCTACACATGAAAGAACAAACATAAAAACATATATAATTTTTTTTTTTTTTTTTTTTTTTTTAAACATTCATTGAATGGTGAGAATCTCTTTTAAAAAAAAGTTTTTACAGTAGTTGATATGTTAGAAAACAAAGAGTTAAGAGTAATGAATAACCAATCCTAAATGCACAAATACACAACATTTAAATGGCCCTATATTTTTCATCTTTCCTAAACATTACAGGACAGTAAAAGACAACAAAGTCCTTCATTATATTTTTGCAGTTTTGTTAAGATGTTCTGAAAGTATAGTTGTGTTGTAGAATAAATGCCATATGCACTTTGAAACTTTGAACCAAAAGGTGACTTTGACGCAACCCTGCTCCGCCCAGCAATATGTTAAATCCTCACACCAAGCTCCCATAATCTCTGTCTCATGCGCATGGTTTAACTAGCTCATTAATTTCAAAGAGGTCAGAGTGAGTGTCAAAATGAGTCAGTGTGAAGGCATTATGTAATTACATTCACTTTTCACATTAAGCCAAATCAGAAGCTTTATCTGTTGAAAAGCAAAGTCAAAACATGGAATGACGAACTGAGCTTAAACCCATCTCATTGCACCTTCTAACAATACCAAGTCCTGACTTGTCAACCACACTTTCTCGAATATAACCAAAGTAAATCACCAAAATTGAAAGCTGAAGACGCAAACACTGCTAACTGAAACAATCAAAAGTAAATTTGGTTTACTGGATTAAGCCTAAATGAACCTATAAAAACATAATCCCTGGGGTGCCATGGTAGCCTAGTGGTTAACGGTTATGCTTTTGCCTATAATTGATAGTGGTGAGATATGATGTGCAGACGCATAAGGAATTAAATGGATGATGTCATTATGTGCAATGTTTTTTTTAAAATTAATCTGTTTACTCAAGATTTTAGAACATAAAACCAATATGAAGAAAGTTAATCAAACATCACAGTTTAGCAAGTGCATAGAAAAAGTGAATTTAAGCATTTCGGCATTTTATTGGAATAACCTTAAAATGATCAGACCGAGTTTAAAAAAAAAAAAAAAACTTAACTAGATCAAATGTGTAGAAAGCTTTCAAGACGGCCTTACACTGTTTGCTCTTTAAACTTCAGTGCTTAAACCATTTGATGATGGTCGGGGAAAAACTCTTAATATGTATTACCATCCCGTTTCCAAAAAAGTTGTCACTCTGTATGAAATGTAAATAAACTCAGAATGCAATGATTTGAAAAATCACATAAACCCATATTTAATTGAAAATAGACCAAATGTTGAAAACGGAGAAATTTTAAAGTGATAAACATGCCCGTCCCAAAGTTTTTGAGAGGTGCTGCTGCCATCAAATTCAAAATAAGCAAGTTTTTTCATAAAACAATAACATTTCTGAGTTTCAACATTTATATGCTGTCTTTAGTCTACTTGCATTTAAATATGGGTTTACACAATTTGCAAATCATTGCATTGTTTTTATTTCCATTTTACACAGCATCCTAACTTTTTTGGAAACAGGGTTACACTGTAGTAAATCCTGACCTGCTGCAGGTGCCTGAGCTCCTCTTCTTGCTCCTTGATTTTCTTCTGTTGCTTGGTCAACTTTGTATCACTCTCCTTCTCCTTCACACGCAGTTTCTTGATGATGTTGCTGTGCTGCAGCTGCTGCTTGGACAATTTTTCACCTAAAAGTGAGAGAACATAAGACCCCATTCAACCATTCTGGTAAAGATGGAAATTGATGCTGAGGCTATACCCACTGAGCAGTATTTCAGTAACAAGGTAAAAAAAAAAAAAAAAGAAAAAAAGTCAAGTCCCCAGCTGTACTATTATAAACCATTAACACTCTGATCCTTCACAGCTGCTGTATGTCTGATTCTTGCACTGTAATAATATATTTTCTGTTTTTCACATCTCTACCCTCTCCATTGAAAAAACTAAAATAATCTATAACATTTGATTTTGTGTTTCAGGTGGCAACATTTTGTACCTCTCCATTTATCTTCATACACTGCTCAAAAAAATAAAGGGAACACTTAAACAACACATCCTAGATCTCAATGAATGAAATATTCCAGTTGAAAATCGTTATTCATTACATAGTGGAATGTGTTGAGAACAAAATAACATAAGAATGATCAATGGAAATCAAAATCATTATCTCATGGAGGTCTGGATTCAGAATCATACTCAAAATAAAAGTGGAAAAATCAGATCACAGGCTGATCCAACTTCTGTGGAAATTCCTCAAGACAAGTCAAAATTAGGTGAGGGACGACGGATGTTCTCCTGAGGGATCTCCTCCCAGACCTGGATCAAAGCATCAGTCAACTCCTGGACAGTCTGTGGTGCGACGTGGCGTCGGTGGACGGAACGAGACACGATGTCCCAGATGTGCTGGATTGGATTCAGGTCTGGGGAACGGGCAGGCCGGTCCATAGCATCGATGCCTTCATCATGCAGGAACTGCTGACACACTCCAGCCACATGAGGCCCAGCATTGTCATGCATCAGAAGGAACCCAGGGACCACTGCACCAGCATATGGTCTTACAATGGGTCTGAGGATCTCATCCCGGTACCTAATGGCAGTCAGGGTACCTCTGGCTAGCACATGGAGGGCTGTGCGGCCCTCCAAAGAAATGCCTCCCCAGATCATCGCTGACCCACCGCCAAACCGGTCACGCTGGAGGCAGCAGAACGTTCTCCACGGCGTCTCCAGACTCTGTCACATCTGTCACATGTGCTCAGTGTGAACCTGCTCTCATCTGTGAAGAGCACAGGGTGCCGATGGAGAAGCTGCCAATCTTGGTGTTCTCTGGCAAATGCCAATCACCCTGCACGGTGTTGGGCTGTAAGCACAGGCCCCACTTGTGGACGTCGGGTCCTCATACCACCCTCATGGAGTCTGTTTCTGACAGTTTGAGCAGAAACATGCACATTAGTGGCCTGCTGGAGGTCATTTTGTAGGGCTCTGGCAGTGCTCCTCCTGTTCCTCCTTGCACAAAGGAGCAGATAGCGGTCCTGCTGCTGGGCTGTTGTCCTCCTACGGCCCCCTCCATGTCTCCTGGTGGACCGGCCTGTCTCCTGGTATCTCCTCCGTGCTCTTGACACTGTGCTGACAGACACAGCAAACCTTCTTGCCACAGCGTGCATTGATGTGCCATCCTGGATGAGCTGCGCTACCTGAGCAGCTTCTGTGGGTTGTGGACACCGCCTCATGCTACCTCTAGTGGTGAGGACACTGGCAAAATGCAAAAGTGACCAAACATCAGCCAGAAAGGATAAAGACAGAGAAATGGTCTGTGGTCACCACCTGCAGAATCGTTCCTTTATAGGGTTGTCTTGATAATTACCTCATTTCCACCTGTTATCTGTTCCATTTGCACAACAGCAGGTGACATTGATTCACAATCAGTGTTGCTTCCTAACTGGACAGGTTGATTTCCCAGAAGTGTGATTGACTTGGAGTTACATTGTGTTGTTTAAGTGTTCCCTTTATTTTTTTGAGCAGTGTATATACATGATAACAGATGTTTGAATGAGAGTTTACATAATCCAGCAAACTATTAGTTAATCTGTTACATTTGACATCCACTAAAGCAACTTTAGTAGTGAGAAAGACCTAGAATACAACCTAGTCTAGACTGTGCAGTCTATTTATAGAGGTCAGGTGGGATTGGTGGAGATGCTTCCTAAATAAGTCTTACCCTCTTCCAGCAGACCTTTGATCTGGTCCTCCTTCTCTTTGATGATCTCCAATGTATCACTGGAGTTTAGTCTTGTAGAAAGCTCTTCTCGTAAACCCTTTATCTCCTGTAGCACAAATACATTCTTTGACATAGAAACTTTGGACATGTTAATTTTTTGGAGTCTATCAGGATTTGGGTTTGGAGGAAAATACAGAATTTAAAAAAGGCCTGTGCAGCTCTTGGAGAAAATTCTCAATTTATTTAAAATGAATGACCAATATTATTAATATGGGAGTTACCTTCTTGGCTATGTCTCTCTCCTTGCAGGCCAGCTGAGCCTTCCTTTCTGTATCGGCAATGCGTTGGGTGAACTCATCCTTCAGGGACTGAACAGTGGAACTCTCCTCCTTCAAGCTTATCACTTCACTGGAGGACAAACAGACTCTTTAATGTAAGAGCTTAATGTCAAAATCTGTACGACCTAAAGGCAAATATGCCTTCTGAATTCTGCACCCGTCAATTATTTGAAGTCAACAGTCAGAGAGACTGAATGAAAAACATCCTTAGAATACTTTCAGTGATATATTTAACCGTGCACTGTAATGACAATATAAATGAAGTTCAGAATGTCTTCTTACTTCTCTCTAATCAATGTATATTGGATGTTTTTATGGTGGTATTATCTTGTGTGTCTTGTCTGACCTGGGGCCCGTTCCACAAAAGTAGAATTAAGAAGTCCAGGCTACTGGAGTTAATCCAGGCTTCACCTAGCCCAGTCAGTTCATCCTGGCTTAAGATGTTTCACAATTGCCAAGCCTGGCTGATCAGGTGCGGCTCGTTCAAACTTGTGTGTGTAATTAATCTGGATAAATACACTTTCATGGCTCTCTTCAAAAGACCACAAGGTGGATCAGATTCACTGATGTTAAATGGAAAAGAGGCATGCTGCATGCTTAAATCTTAGTGAGAAACAGCTTTTAATGGAAGCATACGAGGAGGAAAAGGACAAAATGTGAAAAAGAACACTGCTGCTTTAATTAGGGAGCTCAACAGGCGTGGCAGACAGTAGTGGACTGACTGAATGCGTTGTTTCCTTAAAATAAACATTTATCGAACACAGATCTAAACTAAAACTGTCATAATGCTATAGCCTACTCCAAGGAGTTAATGGCTCAAATTATCAGTTGTACACCTTAATGCCTTAAAAGTGAGCAGAGGAAGTTAATGTTACTCATATTATTCACATTGAAGATTACACTTGAACATTTTTTAAGGCCAGTACAGATGATCTGTGGGACGGTCAGGGCTCAGTGGTCTGAATCTTGGGAACGTTCATGCAGGCAGTCATTAAAAAAGCCGAGGGGTCCGACTTGTCACGAAACACCTTTTTCCATCAGAAAGGCCGTTTGGCCATCATCGATGACGTCATCAAGGACACGCGATTGTAAAGGGAGAAACACCCATCTTTTAATACTTTATTGCCCTCATGACTTAATTCAAAACACCTGTGCAACTTTATTGTCCATTTCTAATGATCTCAGTAACTGCAATAAAATACTCATCAAACCTCAAGTAATAATATAAACAGTAGTCTTTATAAAGGGAAACTTCTTTTATTATTTATTTTATAGCAAAACTTCCTTTTGACAGGGAATAACTGTACGAAATTGATTTCTGATCAGAGTAAACACTGACTGAAAGGCACCAGGATTAAGTAAGAATGGTTGTTAGCCTGGTCTGGACCAGGATATTTGCACAGAACAAATCTCCATGGTAATTTATGTGCCACTGCTTTTGTGAAACCCTTAATCCCTCATCCAGGTTTTGTGAAACAGGCCCCATGATATCAGTAATAGCAGTTAAGATTATTTATAGTTCTTGAGTGAAGCAGGTGTGTGCGTGCCACATACTCACTCTTTCAGGTTGTCACACTCCTCCTCCAGCCTGGCCTTGTCTTTGCTAACCGCCAGCAGCTGAGACTCTCTCTTCTCAAGGCGGCCTGACAGCTCATCATTAACCTACGATATGTCCACAATGTTTTTTCTACTTACAAAAAAGCCTGAACATATCACATTCATAAGGAAACCAGTACAATAATCTTCTTTGATTGGAATGACAGATTCTTAGACTTGTGGAGTGAATACAGATATTTCATTGAAGAAAAATGTTATATGCTGGCAGGAGATTTAATTAGAATTAATGTTCATGTGATTGTTTAAGTTCAAACATTGCTGTTTGAAGCTTTGCTGCTACATCATCTCGGGTTTTGAAAGCTAAATCTATTAGACAGGAAACTATCAAGTTTCCAAAGTCACAGCTGATAATCTGGGAAAAACAGGTCAGAAGAATCTACAAGAAATGATGACATGGCAGGGTAGCAAAGCTATTTACTTCTGTTTTGCTTTGAAAAGCTGTACAAAATACAGAGTTGATTTTTTTTTTGGTTTCATTTTAAATGTATCAATGTTGCTTTGTGATCACTGCTGAATTCTTCAACTATTTACTTATGTTCATGTAGACATTTTTACTTTTCAGAGAAGTTTTAAACTTTTGCATAGTACTGAACACACATGATTAGTCCTTATCGGTTTTTTTGCCAAATGTTGTGGCCAAGTTACGTCGTGGAGGGTTTAGTGCATTCATCAGGATCAACAAAGCTATGTGGACTTTGTGAACTAATATTTTGCAGAATATCTCATTTTAATCAACACGTTTGTTCCAAAACCTCTCAAGAATTAATATAGGTGAACACGTACAAAATATTTGTATGTGCTTAAAATAAATTATTAAATCTCATTCTGCCAGCTGCGCAAGTTTACAACATCAGTTGTTACCTTTTGAAGCTCCAATATCTGAACAGTTGTGACACTCTTCATCTCTTCAGTGATTGGCTCTTCAGCTTTGGCGGTGGGTTCAGAAAGTGTGACATTAACCTCTGATTCCTGCCCTGTCAATTCTTCAGGCTGCTCACTATTCACAGGTGTCGCACTGCGTCCACTCTCCTCCATCTCATCCAGCGACTGCTCCCTCATTGCTTCAGTGAATCCCTCCTCCTCCTCCTCCTCTTCCTCCTCACCTACCTTCTCCACCACTCCATCGTCCTGCTTCTGACACGACGATACCGTTAAAGGAGCAGGGCCCGCGGTGACAGACGCTAGAGTTCGACTGCCTGGGGCGTCATCGTCCGAGTTAACCTCACTGACACTCCGGCTGTCCAGTGACTGCACACTAAATGAATCGATGCGCTCAAATGCATCCGAGGACGAACCGCAGCTCTCTGTGAGTTTAGGGTAGTCCTCAAGTCGGGGGAAATCTCCACAGGAGGAGGCAGTGAGAAGCTGGAAGGAGCCCTGCATTAAGTGAAGGCCAGCCTTGCTCTCACTAGTTTCTTGTCTCGAGCTGGCTGAGCTCTCACTCAACACACTCTCATGGTCGAGGACTTCAATGTCACTGGTGGTGGATGTTCCTGAGGAGAAAGCGCTGACTGGAGGGGAGGGCGTATCATTCTGACGATCCTCCACTTTTGAGTCTTTATGCTCCGGGATTACTTCCTTAGAGGATGTGGCCGGCGAGGGATCAGAAGGAGCAGAGCTCTCAACGTGAGAAGTGGAGGGTTGAGGAGAATCTGTGACATCCACCTGGTGTTCTGATGGAGTCTGTGACTGCTCTGTTTTTAAGTCTACAGAAACTGTTGTGCCATCATCTGTCTTTACGCTGCTTGTTTCAAAGTCAGGGTCACAGGGAGGCTCACTGGCCAAAGAAGCAGGAGAGACTGGCTGCAGGAGGATAGTGTCCGAGTAATGTGGTGGAGGTGAGGACTCGGGCTCCTCTGACTGGCTCTCAGCTGCTGTCTGACTCTCAGGACTCTCATCAGCAGGTCCACACTTTTGACTCTCCACATCTTTCTGGACCACACCATCTTTGCTTTTATTTTCCTTTTCTTGAAGCCGCCTTTGAGACTTAGAAGGGGGCACAGACACAACCTGGGGGTCGATGACAACTTGTACGTCTCCGGGCAACAGAAAGGCACTGAAAAAGTTTTCGGATTCATCCACAACGGTGCGGGTGACGGGAGTAGTGATGGCCTCTGAGGAAGGAGGAGGAGTATTGGTCCTCTCCTCAGGGGGTGCTTCCCACTGCGTCATCCCCCATCCTCCACTTAATGAAAGCTTTCCAGATAATGTAACATCTGACCAAAGAGATATCAGTTTTAATATTTGAAGTGGCTGTAGCTGTTCATCTTAAATTTACATATGGCAACAGAAACTGTTGGAGCACTATGTTACATTACTCACCATCATAGGGCATTACAACTGTGTCACCCCATTGGTCCTCCTCTTTGATGTCCAGGACACGGTCAATTGACTTCTGAGCTGTTGTTAAAGCTTGTTTAGCAAAGGTGGACAGATGAGACGCGTTAAACCAACTCATCCTGACTATCGGGCGAGTCAGCTAGCGAGCAAACACCCAGTTCAGACTGAGTTCCACGGATCTTTAAGGGAATTCAGCATTACCACACAAACACTGTCACATTAACCGCGTCTGCGTTTGTCGTCAGTCGCGAATATTTTCAGAGAAGCTTGAGGTGACACCGAGCTACCGTGCAGCTAACGAGCAAAGACGTGCGTAAACGCTAGCCGAAGCTGTCGGGAGCGTGGACAGCAGAAGAGTTTCTGGCCATTAAAATCGCGACATTTCTTCAGGTCAGTCATGTAGAAATGCGGGTTTCTCCCAACATCGCTCACAGAACTCCAGAAAGAAGGTCAAGTCAAACGCATTTCCGTGGTAAATCGAGCTTCTCTTCGGTTCCCTGCGCTCGGTCGTCATCGTTTGTTGTGGTCGCTCTCAACTTGTAGCACGCAAAGCGTTAGCCTGCTCGCTACTTCCTGTCCACGTAGCACCATGACGTCATGAGCTGGTCCGTCAACACACGCGCCCACTCGGTGTGAAGTCACACGCGCGGCCGTGGAGGGTGTCTGGGTTAAGGGGAAGACCTGTTACCTAAAATACTGCAGAAAGATAGCGAAATTAAATAGAAAGCGTGTAATAGTGTGTAAATTAGAGAAACGGTGTATATTTATTGCATATTCACCCACCAAACATCATCATCATGATATAAATATACAAGCCTGAGAGGAAAAAATATTTATATAAATTCTCTCCCACACTTCTACGACCGTATACTTTCTTTTTTGTAAATTCAATTTTTTTTTAGCTGTTCGTAATCTCATTATATTCTTGGATTTTTTTTTTTTTTTTCCCACAGTTCCTCAGTTTGTACAACACAGCCGGTAAAGTCAAATAATGTTCCGTTTTTTCAAGTACAGCAACATGTTTATTTCAAAATACAAACCTCTAATCCCGTCATGTGCCCATGAAAACAGTTTTTAAATGTCTGCTTGATGCGAGGTAACTTACTTTTCCGTTTCAAATAAACGCGCGGAACTAACATGTGTAGGTGTGTGGCGTTTCACCTCGGTCTCTCCGGTAGTGCTGCACTTCTCAGGGAGTGAGGTTCGGCCTCGTCCCGGTGGAACAACACTTAATGTGGCGGACACTCCACGCAAACGGAACGAGAGTGTGCATGGTCCGGTTTGGACTTGGGCCAGAGTCTCACCACTGCCTCGAAATGAGGAAGTGTGTAATCTACAACATGCTGTAAAATTCCTTCCACAAACACTCTCAGACTTTCTCATTGTTTGCCTGTTAGGCTTTTTCCTGAGACAAAAACAGAGGTCTGCTCTATTAATGGCTACTCCACTGCTGCTTTTTATAGTTGCTGCACAAAGCAGCATGATTAAAAAAAAAAAAAACGACAGCCTGAGGACCACATAAATTTAATCCAAAACCACATAAAAAAATACAATCTACATGGAAGAAGAGCACCTTAGTGAGATTACCTTAAAGGTTGCACTGACTTGCTTGTGTTGCGTTATGAAGGGAAACTGCAGCCACTATTTACAGGAACCATTTTACTCAACCTCCATAAACACGCACCTTTCTGAAGAAAAGTGTCACAACTCTTCAGTGTAGCACAATCAACTGTTGCCCAACTACTGCTTCCATGAAGCTCTCTGGCCAGACACTGACAGAAAGCAGACAGACTGTGAGCTGCCTCTTGTTGCTCCATTAATAGGACATAATGTTGACGTGCAGCAGTGACACGCAGAGTCAAATATTTTACTTGATAGTGAGCATGAGGTCATTTTATTGTTGCCTCAATGAAAAAAACTCCCTGGGGTTGAACTGTCAGGTCATTATGGAGGCTGCAGTTCGACAAGACAGTCAGAGTTAGACTTGTTTAAACCCTGGAAGGAAGGCAGCACAAGAAAGACAACATTAAGATAACACAGGCAATAAAGAGTGTTCCAGTTTCACAGTGTGTCCACAGTTGGTTTCTGTGTGTGTGTGTGTGTGTGTGTGTGTGTGTGTGTGTGTGTGTGTGTGTGTGTGTGTGTGTGTGTGTGTGTGTGTGTGTGTGTGTGTGTGTGTGTGTGTGTGTGTGTGTGTGTGTGTGTGTGTGTGTGTGTGTGTGTGTGTGTGTGATCTGCACTCTAGTGCATAGTTGCAAAGGAGACCGCAAACAGGCGATCCAGCATTCAAATACACAAAATCACTACAAATACATCAAGTCTGCTCAGACACTTACAAACAGGCAAGCTCTAAAAAAAAATTACATACGTACATAAAAATAATTAAAAACAGGCCCACAGGGAACATAGATGTTAATTCCTACCATTGACAAGATACACATGATATCATGTCTTGATATGTCTGATAAATGTCCAGCTTTGATACCGGTGTTCCGATATTCTCCCTTTTTAAAAAAACAAAAACAAAAAAACATTTCCTTTCCAGAGAACGTCCAGTCTTTGAAGAGTCACCAGCAGCTCTAAATAATTTCCTCTTTTGCACATGAACTTTTCTCCCATTTCTGAGCTTCATTTCTCTGTTGGCTGGATTTCCTCGTCTCACTGACTCTGGCAGACTGTGGACCCACTCTTGGCCCCTGCAGCAGCCTTCTTGCGCCTCTTGTTGAGAAGAGGGTTGCTGGACGTGTCGAGATCCTTGATCTTCACCTGGTCGTAGTCCACACGCATGGTCGCTAAAGCGCTGGTCATCTCTTCCTGTGAGAAACAAGGCAGAGGATCAGGTGGAGAAGAGCGTCAGAGGATCTCAACTGTTGCTTTTAGTTTTACAATTATGTGCTTTCCTACTGACAGTTAACAAAATGGATATCATTCATGCACGTTACATATGTCACGTCAGCCAGCTGGGAATTAGTTTAGCGTAACAAAGACTGAAAACAGGGAATACAGCTAGCCTGGCTCTGTAGAAGCTTACAAAATTAATCAAACACGCACATCTAAACCACATTAACTAACACATCATTTTCAAGTTTTTGGTGAAACAAAAGACAAAATATAAAAAGGTCAAGTTGCGGTTTTAACAGGGATTACGACCAAGAGTTTTTCAGAGAACAGTTGCGAGGCAACCTATGGAGACATCAGGAAGTTGATACTCTTGGCTAAGACATATTGAACATGAACCCCACTAAAACCACAAGTTGATATTTTGACATCAGTTTTTGTGGAGATATGACACTGATGAGTAAGCTGTTGAGGTGCTGATAGGAAGGTTTAAAGATCCCATATTTTACACATTTTGATGTTTTATTTGCAGTCTTTATATCCATATGAGGGTATTTTTTTGTGGTATTAAGTATCAAACAAGCAACTCAATATGGTTTTCCATCTCCACTTCTAAGTTTCTCTCTGGAGCTCTACCAAGAACAGACTGTTTTGTGTTTGAGTCTTTAAAGCACATTGATATCAACCATCTTCTGATTGGTTGACTCTTTTCTGAGTGACACACACCGAGGACAACCAACGGTTTTCTTCTGTCTTTTAGCTTGCTAGCTCTGCTACGGAATGACCGCTCTGTGTTTTCTTCCACATAAAAGGCTGCAGTGGACTGTGCTTTTAATAATCTAAACAGCACTGTTGCTAAATACAGACTGTGTACATTCCTTAGCAGACTGAGTGTTTTGACACTCTCACAGTACTTATACAGCACCTAGACCTGCTTTATAATCCAAAAAGAAATGGAAATCTTAATTTATAGAATATGGGTCGCAAATTTCTTGCACAATGCAGCAATGCGTATTGCATAACTGAATAGTAGAGTATTGTGCGCATATCATTTTGAAAATGGTCTTTTCATACCTTATCATTTCAAACTTGCTCAGTCAGCTGTTGTAAAGGAATGTCCCATTATACTCATCATTTACAGCCACTAAAGACAGGGTTTTTCCTTCTCTGTATTAATCAGAGAAAAAGACTTGGGAGCAACAACACAGGGCAGCTGATTTACTTTGTGTTCAAGTGTGTTAAATGTAAAACTGGACTAACTCAGTTCCAGGCTGTGACTACTTCCCCTCCAGGTGGCAATCGGGGGATCATCAAGATGGTGACAAACAAAACAATCTCGTTCATTTACACAAGTTATTACAATCATTAAAGGGACACTCCACTCATTTTACACAGAACAATATGAATACAGGCTATTAGGAGTATTTTGTACAATTTCTATAACTCTTGTTCACAGTATGTACTCTGTGTCTCTGGAGAAGCTTTTTAAAGCTGTGGCTGAAAGTAAACTGATGACATCATACGAATGACATCATTATGACATCATCAGGGTTATTTCATCTTTGGCTTGGAGTCTCCAATTTAGAAAAGAAAGCATTAAAAACCATCAGGATGAAGTCTGGAATTCTCTTGTATTCTGTGATACGAAGAGACCAGCACATTTAGAGCTTACCCCATACTACAGACTAAAAGTTGGGATATCTCTGCCTCTTCACCATTGACAGAGTCCTCTGGCACACTGGTGACAAATCTAAAATGTTGGTAGCTTAGCAGTAACAGGCTGTAATGCCAACATGGGACCAGATGAGGTGAGTGTTGTTGTGCTTCTGACCTTCACATCCTCCCACATCTCTCTGTCTTCAGTCAGAACCCGGGTGGTGTGGAGTGGAGTGGAAGGAACCATCATGGACTGCTGCAGAGTGCAAACACACACACACACACACACACAGATGAAGGTATGGAAACAGATGCACAGACATACAGGAAACAGAGCAGGAAGCATATAAAATGACTTTCTGGACATGACACAGATACTTACATTGATCCAGGGGTGGTTTGTAAATTGAGTGATGGTCATTCTCTCGTTGGGGTCTGTCTTCAGTAGTTGGTGGATCAAATCCTTTGCTAGGAAAACAAAAGCAAAGATAATTACATTAGTAGGAGCCAGACACATAGACATGCAAATATTGTATGTTGTGAAGCTTTTTCTGGTCTCAGGGACAGACTGGCCTATTTACACAGAGAAATAGGATCATTTGAGAGTGAGAGAGAAGAGTGAGAGTGACTGGGAAAATTAGATTTATTATAGTGCACACACTGTAATAAAGAGGAGTCAAGAGGAGGATACCAGCTGGCTGTTTACTCCAGCTCTAGGGAGTTTAGATAAGATTACTGTATTTGTTGTTGCCTTTACAAGTGTAAAGAACAGGGAATATTTGATGAGTGTGAGACATGATTCAGATCTTCAGAGGTGTTAAGGCAGCACTACTCTTGCACCTAAGGTAATCTATAGACCACAGTTCACTGGGGGATGGTAGTGGGGAGGGGTCTTACCTTCCTGTGACACCTCTGACCACTCTGGATTAGGAAATTCATACTGGCCCATCCGGATCCTCCTCTTCATCCCTGGAGAAATGGCCTGGCCTGTGTTGGAGTAAAATGGAGGGAAGCCACACAACCTGCAGAGACAAACACAGAAAAAAATTAAAACCTTAAGAAAGATTAACCCACATTTCTTTTGACGCTATCCACAAACACCCAGTACTCACAGGATGTACATGATGACGCCCAGAGACCACATGTCACATGACTTGTCATACTTCTCCGGCCCCAAAACCTCAGGAGCTTATCAATGGTAATGCACATACACACAGACAATACAAATGGAGATTAGGGGTACTTCACAGGCAAATAATGACTCAACAACTGTATTATTTTTCCTTTTGAAACATCTGACAGGATACTGAAAAAAGAGCTGAAGACAACAACATGAAGCAACCTACCCACATAATATGGTGTGTAACAGGGGGTCTGCAAGGGGTTGTGTAGCGTGGTCTCTTTAGCGAAGCCAAAGTCTGTCAGTTTGAGGACCCCTTTTCTGTCTTTAGTGGTATACAGCAGGTTCTCTGGCTGGAGATGCAGGCAGAAGAAGAAAAGAAATATGTGAACATTTCACTGAACTAGCCAAAACTGATTTATGCTTTGTGATCCAGGTGCTGATCTTAATCTCCACGTACCTTGATGTCTCTGTGTGCAATGTTAATGTTGTGGAGAAACTCAATGGCCGTGCCGATGTCTCTCATAATCTCAGATGCCTCTGGGAGGAAACAGATAAACACACTCTCTCAAACCAGAAGCAATTCCAAAATTATACAATGACTGGCATAATTAAAATTTGTATAAAATTAAAGAAGTGGAGTGCAGTGTTAGTTCAGGCAAATCAGTTAAACACTTTAGAATTCGTGTCACAGCCTGGAGTGTTTGAGAGCTTTTCCAAAAAGAATAGCTTTTCCATCAAGCGTTTGTTATGGTAACCGTTCTGTTAGTTTTACTTAAATGTCTCTGGCAGAAAGGATCAAACCTGTACATTCTGTCCTATTCTGTACTTTCCTGTCTTCTCCTTTCCAAGACATCGAGTGCCACTATGAGGTCATTACAGTCCATCACGTCAACAGTCCTCACCTTTTTCAGTGAAAGCCTGGTCTCCTCTGGCCTGGATTCTGCTGAACAGCTCTCCTCCCTCCATACTAAACAGACAGAGAGAGAAGTACTGTACTCACTTTGCATGTATGATGAACAATATATTAATCAACTTATTGGTATCATGGAATAATAAATATATTTCTGATGTTACACTTACTTGAGATATAGCACATTCATTACATGATTGACTCTTTTGTTAATTGCACATTTGTAAAAGTGCACTCACTTTTACTCTGAAATTCGGGGGCATTTATTTTTTTTATCACAGAAAAGAAGACATATTTAATATTTACAAAAATGTGTAAATTCAAAAAGAGGAATTGATGTGTTTGACACGTTTTAAGGATCCACCTTAAGAAAGCATTGAGAAGAACTATTGTTTTGCCAAAATAAAGTTTAAATTAAAATGTTAAGATTTAATGTACATTTATTAACAGAGTCCAGTAAAATAAATGTTTTTAATATATGAAAAGTATCACAGGAAAGTGCACTGGTGCACCTTGACGAAATTTCATCTATTTTTAAAGTCTCTTTATCAAATATAATTAATGTATTAAAGCTAATCAATTTTTTCTAAAACTTTGTAAATCTAATATAACAACTTTTCAGTTGCAGCTGGTATTTATTCTTCACCTGCATCCTTTACATTCACTTATGGTTTTAAGCAATCTTTAGTCTGACAACTATTGTACATTTAAACATATAATAGTTCATAAAAAACAATATTTTATTTATGATATCTTTATAACTTCAACCTGAAACTCTCCTACAACATGTCTGTTTTAGTTACATTTCATACCTGAGATCTATGATTAAATTCTTTAAAAGTTCAGGGACTCTCACCACCAAAAATGTTTTTGAATCAGATGTTTGTGCTTTTCAATCCTAACTTTTATAACCAGACGTCATATACGACTCACCGATACCTGAAACTTTCCTTTCTGTTTTTGCTCACTGCTGAGTGAATGTACTTTCATATGTATTAAGTAAGAGCGTACTTTTTGTGTTTCACAGATGAACAGATAGCCGAGACAGAAATGTGTCTGTGACTATATAACTAACTAACTGCTGTGGTCTGTGTTGCCGTCCTCCTTAGACCCTTGTTCACACAGCCAACAGCAGTGAATCCCCCCCACACACACAGACACTCAAACGGCAACTAAATACAGTTGAACAAAACATTAGCTGTGTTAATAAAGTTGATGATAAGAGTGAGCTAGTCTTTGTTTAAAATTCCCACCAACACAGAAAGTGTTGTTCCTTTTTTGACACCTGCTGTGGTTTCTTTCTTTCCTCTCAAGTATGATGTTGTTTCCGACTGGAAAAAAAGGCCAATAGAAAGTCCAGGGTTCAAATGCCTGAATGTGTGTGCAAAAGCATACGTAAGAAACAGTTTGTCTTGACACATGAATCCCAGACAGTCGATCTCTATCACCACCAGTGATGACATCTTGGGGTCTTATGACTGACCTTTGGCTTGTAAGATCTGAAAGATCTGCCTTCACTGGCACACAGTGCTATGTCACTGCAGTAGCATTCGTGAGCTTTGTTTTTTTATGTGGCAATATGTGAGCCACATAATGCATAATGCATAATTAATATGATTAATGCAGAAATAAATCTTCCACATAATTTTCAGTGGAAGAGCTTTAATTATGAACTGTCATATAATATGCGTTTGGTTGATCCACAGATGATTTTTAAACCTCTCAAAATGTTCGAAAAAACAAATGTTGCCATTTGACAGGAGGAATCCACAGCAAACAAAACCTTTTGACTCTGGTTAAATTTAGCCAAACTAAGATAGTGTTTCAGAAAATAGTCCATTAAAAACTTGTTTAATAATGTGGCTCTTATAAACCTACTTAAAAAAAAAAAGGAAGCAGTTTTATCTTTCAATTTATGTCACAGTTATCTGTGTGATTGGAGGATCATGAACAGTGTTGACTTGTGGTGTCGACAGTATCTTGTCAGAACATTTGGGCATGTCGTAAATCTAAAAACTGAGCAGTGCTACGCTAACTTTCTATTTTCTGATCTGTAAATACATAGGTTTGATATTTTAGTCTTTTGTCCAAAAGAGGTTTGTTCCATCAGCTAGTTAGATAAATCCACATCAGCATTTTTGAATTGTTGGTCCTACTCAGAGCTGTGAATTGTTGGAATGTGTCACATGGAAGAAAATCTGATTTAAACTCTTAGCAAGACATAAGAAAACAGCCCTGTTTTAAGCTTCAAGGCAATATTTCTTTAAGATATCGTTGAGTTTTTAAAATGTTGTGTTAGACACAGGATAACTAATAAAGACATAATGAGGAAACACATGGTTGCCAGGGTAGGTCGGGGTGTGTAAACTGACTGGTGAAATATGAAACCTACCACTCCATGATGATGAGCAGGCACTTCTTCCCATGATGCATGTTCTCATAGAGGCTCAGGATGGGCACGATGTACGGCCCTCCTGACACTCGCCAGTGAAGCTCCACCTCTCGTCTCGCTTTGGGACTGTCGTAGAGAATCTGGAGGAGACGTAGAGACAGAATGATGGATACAAAATCAATGAGTGATTTAAACTTGTTTAATATTATCAATAATTAAAATGATGTGTTTAGAATGATGTTGCAATTTAAGAATTTTTGCAATTTAGGATTTTGAGTAAGCTCTAATTAAAAAAAAAAAAAAAAAAAAACACACAAACAACTAACCTATACAATTTGTTTGAAGTTTGAAATAATTTAGCTTGTGGTGTAATGTAACACATGAACATATCACATAAGTTTAATTATTCTATGCCATTTTAAATACAATTTGCAGATACTGACACATACTGATTAAAGCCAAAGTTAGTTGATAAACAATACATTTATCAGTAACTATTTGAAAATGGACAAACAGTTCCTGTATCCAGCTTCTCTATTGTGAGCATTTACTTTTATTTCATATCATTGTACATTTTTTATTAGAATATTTTTTGGCTATTCATCAGAAAAAATAGGAAATTTGAAAACATCAATTTAGGCTTTAGAAAACGGATAGATGATTATATAAGAAACACATACTGTGATTGATAGCTAAACTGAGACAATAACTGGTTGAGTAGTCAGTAAAAAATAAATGGATTGTTTCTTTCATCTCCAATGTCAATATAAGAAAATATCCCTTTTAATACTTTAATAATCAGCCAGATCACCTGAACCTATTTCAGCTTTTAAAACCTCTCAAATCCACAGCCTCATGTCAGCTGTTACACTTATTTGGTCTTCAAATAATTTCCTATTCCACGGATAAATGACAATAAAATGTTCGGCTGATAAAAAGCAAGTAATCGCTTCTAGTTTTTAAGGCAGGTTGGTCACACGTCACAGACAGGTGCAGCACGTGCACGCACGCACACACACACACACACACACACACACACACACACACACACACACACACACACACACACACACACACACACACACACACACACACACACACACACACACACACACACACACACACACACACACACACACACACACACACACAGCAGGTGGCAGACTTTGACATAACACACAGTCACAGTGTATTTTTGGATGTGACAGTGATGTAGTGATCCCCTGCTGCTCACAAGGCCGGTCTGGTCACACAGCGAGCCTGGAGTACATAACGCACACAAGGAGGTTGACTTATTGACGTATGATAGATACGCATACTTAAATGTGTGTTGTGTTACAGGTGACTTAAATTGTTTTATAGAATATCAGATTCAGCGGGAGGTTAAAATGAAGTTTCTTGGAGACTCCAAATGTCAGAAACAACAGCTCAGAAGTGTAACGCTGTGCTTCAGCTCGCTAACGTCAAAGAGGAAATGAAGAGTTCAGAGCACAGCAGGCTGTTAAAAAAAGGAGTAGAGGGTTTCCGGTGGCTTGACTTGTCACTACTTTATGTGTCCTATTTTGTTCAACCGCTCACACTGAGTTTGACTTTGATCAAAGCAGTGGGGAGATTACTTTCTGCCATGTCATTTATAGCTTTATGACTTCAATCAGAGCAGATAGTTTGTCTGCTGGTTTCCTTAATTTCCTGCAGTGAACTTGAATTGGCCATAATAAAAAAGGACAGTGGGGATAAAATACACACAGCAAACACTGACGGGAATACAAGGAGACCCTCTTTCTGAGAGACTGCGACGGTTAATGTTCGGCTGGACTCTATTCCGAAGTGAGAAGACACAGAAACCAATGAACCACATCCCGACACCCGAACTAATCAGATCTGTGTCAGTAAACTAAAGACACACATGTACCTGATACTGCCTACTGAGTTTAACAGCACATTACCTCTCACTACACACAGACACACAAAGATCATTGAGACATTTGAATCTGGACCAAAGTGGTGGACCAACCAACTGACGTTGCCATTCAGAGAACCAAAGCTTTTGCATTAAAATAAAATCCCAGATATTAAAAACATACCCAACCCACTCAAAAGACTACAATCTTTCAAGTCAAGTAAGAAAAACACCTAAAACATATTTTTGTACACATATTTTCCAAGATTTCAGTTAACTACTCAACACAAAACCTTGCGAGGAAAATCCCCAGTGAATTTCCAAATTAGACCATATAGGCATAAAGTTCCTCTGTGCCGTGTGACCTAAAAACAAGAAGCAGGACTGATATACATCAACACAATTTTCAGTTCTTTTGAATACTACAAATATTCTCAACCACAATGGCCCCCAAATCTTCTGATACATTTATTCCACATGACTGAATGACTGATTAACTTGCACACTCCAACACATTAATAAGAAGGTTCAGACTGTG
The DNA here is from genome assembly GCF_029030835.1 of Brachyistius frenatus. Taxonomy (NCBI): domain Eukaryota; kingdom Metazoa; phylum Chordata; class Actinopteri; family Embiotocidae; genus Brachyistius; species Brachyistius frenatus. The sequence continues at coordinate 6,798,357 of NW_027210603.1, forward strand.
ACAGTATGCTTTTCACACACTAAGCTGGCACTTTATTTGTAAAGGGAAAAATCAGAGGACAGATCTGTGCTTCTAATGGTATTAGTCATTAATGGCTGTGCTCAAGAGGCCTTCCGAACAGCACCGGGCTCTCCCCCTCTCCCCAGGTTTGACAAATCTAAGTTAAAAGAATCTTGATGACTGTAAATGAATTACATGGCTGCCATCCAGCTCTGCTGCAAAGTAGATTAAATCTATATCCATCCATTACATTTAGCGCTTAGAGCAACACTTAATTAAAATCCCAGTGAGCTGGTCAGCTCTTTTCACCCCCCTCCACATCACACGCTTTTAATTATTTCGTTTTGCTTTCTATTTGCATTGATATAAAGAAAATACAAGGAATGTAATAAATTAGATTTATGGCACATCATTTAAACTCCTACATTAAAAAAACATGTCACTTGATTCAGTACAATCCAGTCCACAATAAAACCACAGCTGGAAGAAGAGCTACAAGAACTACAACAGAGATGATAGACTGTCTAATGTCTGCTTCTCCAGCTTTTAACAGGTTCTTCACAGAGCAGAGGGGGTCAGAGGCTGAATGTGGTGGATGCTGTTTCCTCTAGAGCCCGACTTATCAGTCGATATATTATCGGCCGATATTGGCCCATTACAGATATATTGATATCGACGTATATGTTGGCCAATATGAAAACAAAAAAGTGTTTACAGAATATAATGCAGAAAAGATGCTTGGGATAAATTAGAATTTGTTCTATTTGTAAGTGTGTGTTTTTTGGCTATTTATAATCGTTACATTCCCAGGGAGGTTTACTGTTTCAATGCACTGATGTCAGTGTGGACTGTAAACTGTCAAACCCTGCCTCCTTTACATATCTTTGTCACCAGTGTCAAATGATGTGTAATAGAATGTGTTATATTATACATATCGGTATCGCCTCAAAAATCCAGTATTGGCCAGGCTCTCGTTTCTTCTCCACTTGGGTCCCACTGACCAAGTGCAGGCTTTTTTTTTTAAGGAAGCTGAAGTCTGTCAAGCACAGGCTCATACTGTAATAGATGTAGTCAGCTGTTACATGATGGTACAAAACCTTTTCACAGAATGAAACGGCAGCTCTAAGCAACCAAACATTTTCATCTCCGATTCAAGCCAGCAAGTAGCCTGCAGGATTTTTCAGCAACATATATTCTTAAACGTTTTCTCCGCAGCTATTTCTAAGCAGTAATTGTTTTCAACCTCTCTCCAACTCTGACATGATGCCATCAAGCGCCTTGTCCCTTTAGGCTTTTTCTCTTTTGTTTGTGATTGTCTATTTCCTGCTGCAGTTTATCTCCGTTTCATCTTTTGTTTTTCTTTTTATGACACAGCCCAGGACTACAGCTGTGCCTGTGGCACTGCTGCTGCCAGCTTTGGCAACTCAGATCCACATGGATTACTGTAAGCCAGTAAATCTCTCCGAGTCTGTGGCCCAGTGGTGACAGGTGACAGCCTGACGACCCGTGCATTTGAGAGTGCATACGTGAGTAAAGGCGTGCCTGAGTTTCCACTGCACCCAGAATAAGGTGTCCTTGTCAAAATCCATGTGTCTCTGTGAAGCAGTGTGTCGCTTGGCTGCCCCTTAACTTGCATCTAATCCTGAGCTCGGCCTGAACTTCCAGGAAACACAGCCCCATGATCACATCCAGCGTGCACACATGCAGCATATGTGAGCTCAGTGGGCAACATGTAGTGTATGTCAAATCCAGTATGAGCAGCAGGTGAAAACACAAGCAAAAGCATCACTTACACATTCATGGATTTACCCACACTCAGACGCACCAAGTAATCTCTTATCCACCATTACCAAAGTGTTGCTCGTCACCTTTGACCACTCCTGTCCTGTGTTAGATTGAGACGTGCTATCTGTGACCAAAATCTGACCTCAGTGAAGGTCAAAGGTCTTGATTCAGGGCAACCGAATCAACCAAGTTTCTAACTCATATCATTAACATACACAGCAAAGATGTTTGATGCATGAAGAAAACAAGTTGAAATCAACTCATGAAAATCAATATCTTCGGACAGGATTTAAAAGACTGGTGTAACTTAATAACTGCTAAACTCCAAATATACTGCTACTCCAAATTGATTTGGACAAACAACTATGTTATTATCTGCAGACAATGTGAGAGATTACCAGTAATGTTGGTATATACAAGGAAAACAGGTGCCCTTTCAATAAGGGGAATTTGGGATACATTTAAAATGGTACTAAGTCTGTAATTACACAGTGAGTGAGCGTAAACATATATGCCTATGTCCTGCAGTTCAGTTGATGATATACTAATGAGTGTCAGATGACTTCAATACCTTCAGTGCGCACTTCTCTCCAGTCTTCTTACTGAAGCACTCAAGGACTTTGCCGTTGATGCCTAAGCCCAGAACCTGACTGGAGATCTTGTAATTGTCCGTCACTGCATTGCGTTTTATATCCAGTTTGGGGTAAACTGGCATGGGGAAGTGGGTATCCGTGTCCTTCTGGTCAGCGGCAATGGGAACTGGCTGCTGCTGTTTCGGATTGACAGTCGGTGCGTCCTGATCAGTCTTTGGCGGTTGCGGCGGTTTTTCTTTTCCGTTTCCATTTTGCAACATATTTACGCCGACTTGTTGTCACCAGCGGCGCTCAGGAAGACAAATCGTGAGTAACTCAGCGAAAATAGTGCGATGTCTCCAGCTGGGCTCCAGGAATTGGCGTATAAACTGAGAGGTTCAGGATAATTTACGCATCTACCTGTCCCGGGTACCAAAGCCTCTGAAAGGATAAATTCCAATGGGTCTTTTGTCAGGCTCAGAATACACAGCACATTTGTTTAAACTCTACTACAACTATCTTCTTAAAATACCCGCCTTATTTTGTTTTTATTGCTCTATCAACTTTACCGGTCAGGACTTCTTCGGAGAAATCCAAATAATTCAATGAATCAGAATCAAATTCAAGAAGTAAAATCCAGTCAGATATTTTAAGAGACAGCCGGTCTCTTTAAGTTGATAATTTTGGTGATCTCAGTTCCCGTTGATCTTGAGTCCTTTAGTTGTGCTCACATGGCCAGTCACTGTCACTGTTGTTTAAGCACCACCCTCCTTCAGTCATATTTCCCAACTAGCCGTATGCACCCGCCTTAAAGGAGCAGGACGGATATTCGGCTCAGTATTTAGTGAGCACTGACGTAAACACAAGAGGACCTGCTGAGAATTTATTTTTCAACTGTGCAGAAAATAAGTGAAGGGAAGACTTAAACTCCTGTGAGCTGTTTGTGAAAGCAATATATCTTAGATGACAATATTAATAACAAATACAGTTTAGAACACAGACAGGTTGTTTCAGCAACTAAAAAAGTGTGTGTGTGTGTGTGTGTGTGTGTGTGTGTGTGTGTGTGTGTGTGTGTGTGTGTGTGTGTGTGTGTGTGTGTGTGTGTGTGTGTGTGTGTGTGTGTTCAGTAGTCCAGTGCACAGATGAGGGCAACTCCCCGTTTAATCCAGTGTCTCTGGCTCTGATCTGTAGGCAGCTCCACAGCGATCACGTAGTTGGTAGAGTGGCCCGTTGTAGACAGAGTCCCTACGAAAATACACAGAGCAGTTCATTGACAAGTAGAAAAGGATTTGTAAGGATTTAAAAGGATCCATACACTCAGTTAAGTGTTTCTGAGCAGTTTAACGTGCCAGCACAAGGTGTTGGCATCATGCTGTGGGTGGAAAATACATAGCTGCACTTTCAGGCACTTCGTGAAACACGACACTAACTGCAGGCTATTTCTGGTGAGTAATGAAATAACCAAAAGAGAGACAACACATACACTTGGGCGAGCACCCCAACACAACACTTAGTGACAGAGTTCAGAAACTGAGCAACAGTTTCAGAGATGGGGTCAATCCAGATAATTCCTTTACATAGATTTCCAGAAGACATCATAACAGCTAAGCACTAACTAATTTATTTGCTGTAATACAGATTAATTCTGTCACTCTCCAGGATGTTATGTACTGACCAGCTCGTGTGAGCGTCTTGTAGACTGGGCAGACGTAGATCCCAGAGGTTGGAGGTTTGCGGTTAAATTTGGGAACCAGCCAGATGACGCCCATTTGTGTGTAAAGCTCCTTGGGCCTGGACTCTCCAAGCTGACCTGCCTTGTTATCCCAGCAAGCCCCCTCCAGGAATAGACCATGGATGTAGCACCCTGTGTCTGGTATTTCTCTTATCTCTGACACTGACTTCACTAGTACCTGAGGGAGAGGGCATTACAAAAGAGATGGGGAAGAAAGAGAGTCAGTAGAAATAATTAAAACCTAATGTTTCAAAGGGATTCTAAAAGGAACAAAAGACAGCTGCTGTTTATATTCAGACAGACATGAATCAGATTTCTAAAAGTGTAATAATACCTGAAGAATATGAATTAATATAATTTGAGCTCGTGAGGCATTGATAGTTGCAGTGACACAGCTTACTGTCTGACCTCATAGTCAAATCCAATTGTGTCGATAGAGATGCCGGAGCGACGGGCATAATTCTGAAGGGTTCCAGTGAGAAAAGCCTGCGGGAAAAAGAAGCCGCTAATCCAGAAGACAGGTGGAAGGCCATTAGAGATCCATCCCTGCAAGAAATTGATCCTCTGAAGCAGGTCCGACACCCATGAGGCAAGAGGCTTTAGAGACGGGTAGGCCTGGAGAAAAAGAGCAAAGAGGTGTGTTTGTTGTATGTTCTTTGTATTCTAAGAGAGCAGAGCATTATTAGAGCAGGACAGGAATGTCTCCAAAAGGTCATTTAATGTCACATACAAAACCGAGTCTCATCAGTCCATAATTCAGCTGTTCAGCATTTCTTGGTTATAAAAAAAATAATAATTAGGTCATTGTTTAAAATGGTAACTTTCTGTTTTGAAATTAAAATCAAAAGATAATGCATTAACATGTGCTTTGCCCTGACTATTTTAACTATTAATATAATAGTAAGTTGTGTGCAATATGCTATGTAACTTAATGCTCTACAGAGGTTGAGACGTGCCACCTGTCAAACAAACGTAAAATAACTGTTGTGTTTTCTTGCCTTTGCTTTCCACATATCAGGCACCATGTTGTTGAACAGGCTGTGGGCCATAAGTTCCAGCTTTGATGACATCACCACCAAACCCTTCAGAGCTTTTACAATATCGCTGAGACTCTGCGAGATGATCACCAGCAACTTGTTATATCTGAAGGAAATGTATATAACATTTATCAATTTTTTCTGTTAGTGCGAAAACAATACAGTAAATCTCTTCATAGTTGCTGCTGGCACATACACAAACCAAACAGAGAAGCAAACACCTTGACAATGACTGTCTGTTTCATTTCTTTTTATCTTTCTTGTGTAGAAAAAAAAAACACATAAACATTATATGAAGAAAAAAAAAGTTTATTACCCCATTACAAAAAAAGGGAACGTAAGATATTTTTAAGAGACTGACAGGAATGTTGACTCAACAAATATTACGTCCGATCCTAAGATTTCGGGCTTCCAACTAGACTCTGAACAAGTTACAAGTTGTGTCAGCTCACAGCTCAGACACAAGCAAACGAAGAAGCTGCTACAGTATGATTTTAAAGCCATATCATTATGGTAACTGGGTGTGACATTTTGAAACCTGTCATTTCTGATGCTGGTCTCAAATACAGATGTAACATCAGTGATTACCTGTTTATTACTTTTTTACAAAAAAGGTGGAATTATATTTTATTTGAATTGGGCAGAATTACCAATCTATTCAGGCTTCTAGGCCTGAGTGCATATGGTGATATAAATATTGTTAAATATGTTTTTATAGCAGTTTGCTTCTCTGATCTCAAATAAAACTGCAGATATTTGTCGACTTGCTAGACGAGACTATAATTCAAGTAATTCAGATAAACTACAATTTAAGGTAAAAGTTTCAGGCTAGTTGAAGTTGCCGCATATGTATAAATGGAAGTCATTCCACCTGATTGTAGTAAATATGTTTTCACAGTTAATGGTGTCTTTCAAGCCCTGATTGTGTGATTACATCCGCAGTTTGGAATGACGTGTAATTATTTCAAGCAGACCTTGGATGTGGTTTGTCGTGTTGTCTTAAGGTACAGCCTAATGTTACCTGATGACCTCCTGGATGAGCACTGTGTTCATGGACTCCTCATACAGGACCGGGTACTTTTCAGCTACTTCTACAACATTAAAAGGCTGAGGGATCTTTTCAACGATGCCCGTCACTACCTCCTCCACTATCTATAGTACAGGAAGAGGCAGATTACAGACAGCACATTACATGTCCTGCACCTCTCAAATTGCAGAGGTTTAATTAGCATACATACAAAAATATGTAGTATTAATAAAGACAAGAGAAGAGCAAAGGAATTTAAATTTATCTATATCAGTACCTCCTCGTGAGTTTTTCCCCCCGCAGATGCAGCTCGAGGCTGGAGACAAACCACAGCTCCCAAAAGGGCAAAAGTCTCATTCTGGGCAAAGATGATGTTAGCGTTGTCTTGGAGACCAAAGATCTCAGGTGCATCATTGATGGGCAGACCACGGATGTATGCCAAATAACCCTAGGGTAAGAGTTGCCATGACAACAGGTCACTGAGGTAGTCAGTAGTTCAAAATTCGACAGTGTCAGATTTTATAGTATGTTGATTAGACTGCATGTGGCTTGGGTTTAAATTACAAGTTTTTAGACCCAGAACCTGCACGTCCTGACTCAGCATGCACAATGTCTGTACCTGTATAACTGCAGACGTAAATACTTACACTTCTTACACGTCCTTGTTTGTGATAGGTATCAAAAACAGAGAAAACACTCTTTGGTGTTATGAACTTCTTGAAGAACAAACACACACAAAGGGGAACTCTAAGTACTGTCAGATAGCATCTTAAAAAATGTCATCAATACACCAGGTCCAAGATTGCAGTAAGTCTCAAGATTCATTGTTTTAACTGCCCTGATATCTGGCAACATTTTTGCAATCTATGAAGATTTCTATTTGAAAAAAATGTGGATGATGAATGCGTCAGTGTTGTTGTGTCTAAGAGGATTGTTCTTTTAACCTTTGTTTTTGTGATTTGACCATTTAATGCAAAGAATACATTTTGCACATTACTGTTTCTGCTTTTTAAAATGTCCTCATTTTAGTTAATATACATATGTAACTCCTATCACAGACTTTTTTGCTTCCCCAACAAAGACAATACACAGCTTTGTATACCAGCTGACACAGACACAGGTCAAGCCTAACGCACACAGTATATTAAATGCTCCTGTGTTTATCTAACCTTGATGTCCAGATTTGTGTCTATTTGTCGATAGACTCCAGACGAGGAGTAGACATGATCATCAATAAGAACAGCAGGGCAGTAGATGTCCTCCAACACACTGAGCAGACAGCGTCTGTCCCAGTCGTCTGTCACACGGCCACCATAATTAATCTCCCCTGCAGTGTATTTTAGAACCTGGACAGGTGGAGGACAAAAGGGGGAGACAGACAAATGAACATGCACAACACTCACATATCAACACACATATTATCTGTCTTAGACCAAAACTGCTTTGCTTCTACTAAAGGTCTTGTGTCTCTGCTTATAGCTGATACATCAACTATCCATAGTGATCAGAAACAATAGCCGTAAGGTATTCACAATGGACGTTACAAGTTGTCATAACAGGTGGTTAAATACAGACAGAAGCCTTCACTCCACACCTTATATGGGACGTCCTGGTACTCATCCAGGAACATTTTGAGTTGGCTGATGCAGATGTTCAGATCACCATCAGTGAACTCATAGGGAATGTTGAAGCCTAAAGGGCCAAACTTCCTCCGCTCCAAAGCAATTCCATGGAACATACAGAGAGACAGGAGCAAAGATTTGAAGTGTGCTTTCTAGAGAAGAAAAAAAAAAAAAGGTAGGAGATAGTACACTATTAATGGCACACTTTAACACTTTAAAACATAGATTGATGAAAAGATGCACATTTCTAAATAGAAAATTAAGTGAAAAAGGGGTTATCATGAGGAGCAGAGTAGAACTCATTGGAAGGGTAACTGAAAGAGATGAAGACCTTGGTGGAAGAAGAGATAAAATCATCGGTGAGCTTCAGGTAGGTTTTCTGTAGGTTGGCCTTGATGCCCCTCGGAGGCTCAATGGTCATCTTGGAACTATTTTGGAGAACAGACACAGGGAACTTGCTGCAGGGAAGACTTGTGAGCCACAGGCGGAAGTCTTTGTGAACCTGTGGAGGAGGAGGAAAATGAACAGTGAAGAAAGCACTTAACACTTGAAAAGTGACTGGACAGCTCTGTGGTCGTGTTGTTAGGGCCCGAGCACCGATGGTGTGAAAGCTCTATTGTTATCCAAGGAATTATTTTTCTTTTCGGTCCTTGTTCTTAACAATGAATTCAAAAACTCATGAAACACATCTTTCCCGGCGAAAAATTTCGTATTCTAGTGGAGTCGCAAGTGGGTGTGGCCAAATGGCTCGGTAGCGCCCCCTAAAGAGATGCCCCGGCGGCTACATTTACCTACATGCACGAAATTCGGTGAACATATGTATCACACCTAGAGGTACAAAAAAGTTACATTGCACCATTACGTCAACTCAACAGGAAGTCTGCCATTTTGAATTTAGTCGCCATTTTTGGCGATTCGCACATGTTGTACTTTGTCGAATTCTTCCTAGAGATTTTGTCGGACCAACTTGAAATTGAGTCAGTTCACTCTTAACATGTTTGGGATGAAAAGTTATCAAAATAATTTGTTTTCGTCGATGGGTGTGCCTGTGGCGTGGTGGCCATTTTGAGCGTCTCGCCATGAAACTACAAGTTGAATTAAATCTTACGTACATGGACCGACCTCCAAACGTTACATGTATGATAACAGTCCATAACATCTGATATGTGTTTTGAAAGTGGGCGTGGTCAAATGGCTCGCATAAACTGCAGCCCCGGTATCCAATTTCACCTACATGCACCAAAATGTTTGGATGTGTATCACATCAAGATGTACAAAAAAGTCTCTTGGCAGTATGACCGCAACTAAACAGGAAGTCCGCCATTTTCAATTTAGTCGCCATTTTTGGTGAATCGCACCTGTTATATTTTAACGAACTCCTCCTACAGACTTTGACGTACCGACCTGAAGTTTTGTCTTTCCTATCTTAGCACCTGGGAGATGAAAAGTTATCAAAAGAATTTGTTTTTGTCCAAAGCTGTGCCCGTGGCATGGTGGCCATTTTGAGCATTTCGCCATGAAACTACAAGTTGTTGTAACTTTTATGTACATATTCCAATCTTCCTCAAACGTTACATGACTGATAAAAGTCCGGCCCTGAATACACCTGTATGGTAATATTAGCTCATAGTCATAGCGGCCCCTGCTGGCAACTGGAAATGAAATATGCCATACTTTCACATGCTTCGTTGAGCTGGTTGATCACATGAACCTAAAGTCAGGTCAGAATAGCCTTCAGACATTGATGATGATATATTGAGAGTTTCTTGCGACTTTGTCGAAGGGCATCACCGTGGTGATGCGGCAAAGTGTGATGCTTGGCCGTGACACAGGAAGTTGATGTTTAAGGTCAAAGGATGCTTGAAACCTCATGAAACGTTGCACATACATCTGGCATGGAGAAATGATACATCTGAAGTGTGTTTTGCGAGTGGGCGTAGCCAAATGGCTTGCTAGCGCCCCCTAAACTGCAGCCCCAGCACTTAGTTGTATCACACCGAGATGTACAAAAAAGTCTCTTGGCATCATTAATTTTTTTTTCGTCTATCGGTGTGCCTGTGGCGTTGTGGCCATTTTGAGTGTCTCGTCATGAAATTACAGGTGACTGTAACTTTTATGTACATATTCCGATCTTCTTCAAACATTACATCTCTGATAACAGTGCCGCCCCGACCCGCCGGCTACCCAACGTGCACCGTGCGAGGGCCCACATATCACTGCTTGCAGTTTTAATGTGTTATTTGTTTCTGTAGTGTTGTTTGTATCTGAAGTTGGTGTGTATCCATGCTGTTTTGTATATTCATATGTTTACCTCAACCGGGTTGATGTTTTCAATGAGTCTCTCTAGGTTAGGCATCCAGCTGGGTGCCAGGTGACAGTTCTGGAAAAAGACCCACAGACCTCTTTCCATGGCTACATGCGTCATAGCCTCAGCGGTGGAGCCCTGAATCACACGAACAACGACAGAGGAAAAGACAGATATGAAACAACAAGAACTGTGCCAAAAACACTAGGTTTGAGGTTTTGGATCCTGATTGGATCCTTATTTAAGAAGTGAGTGGCACAGAAAATCTCCCCCCCAGCATATTGAGTCTCTCAGAAGGGAACCTACAGTTCAACTCAGACATAATCTGAGGACCTGGTGATCCAAAAGTCCAGCATGAGCCAAGATTCTAACTCCCATAATTGCAGGTATGATAAACACAAGCAAAAACCTACTAAACAGTCACAGGGGTGTTGCTGGGAGAATGTTGCCAGCAAGGTTTAAGGTTTGCTGACTCATAAACCCGTATTTATCCTAAAACTTGCAAATAAGGAAGTTGTTTGCGCGATGGCACTTAGGTCCTCCAATGCGCTCGCTCAGCGCAATGATAACTCACAAGTTTCTCAACCACAACACCCGGATATGACTCCCTGCTGCTTCTCTCTGTTCCCCAATAATTTTTCACAAACTTTGATGTGCGCTCACTGCTTAAGTTTCAGGCGTGTAAAACATCACCGACGCATTTGGATTACTGCTCACAAAAAGTGTAGAACTCAAGAAGTGATGATGATCAAGCGATGAAATCTGAACCAGTTACTCATTAGGGTTATGGCTTTCTGCTGCTCTGTGCACATCACGGTGCTGTGCGCCATGACGTGCACGAGCAGCAGTTGGTAATTATTCATCCACCCTCGTATCTGTGGGGAATAATAGAATACGATGCCATGCATATGCCTGATTAATGTTCTGCAACATGGAGTTTTATCTGATGTGATGTGTGGTCATGTTCACTAATGAATACAGCGTGCCAAAAGCAATACAAGTTTTAGTCTTTTTGGTGACAGAATTTCTGTTATTGATTGGTCCGAGTGGCTATGGTTAACTCCGGCTAATATTAACTCCGTTAACTACATCCAGCTTTAATATTTGCTTTCGGTACATCTATCGGTGGTAAATGAGTGGCATACCACTAGGGATCGGTACATAGCAGTGATATACCGCTGAAGTGATTGTTATACTGATGCAACAGCCGCTTTCCCATCTCAGTGCTGCTGCCTGAAATCCTCCGGAAACGGAACTAAAGTTGACGGCCCAGCTGATGGCGCTATTTCTGTAATTTTTGGGCTGCAAGTTGCACCTCAGGATTACTCCTTAATGTTGTAGTTTTTTTTCTGTTTGTATTTGCACTTTGCAATTCAGGACTGCTTGTTTTTGTTGTTGCGCTTCCTTTTTCTTTTTGTGTTTTGCACCTCAGTGCCACCGTACATTGGGCCTGAAATAAAGAGAACAGTGGTGCCATGATGTCCATTCTTCACAAGACAAATGAGACTGATCTGGTTTAGTGAGAAAATTATTTTTAACAGCTTTACCGCCGAGTCAGAGAGTGCAGAAAGGGAGTGAGAATTCCCAGACTTCCCCCTGGCACTGACCTGGCCTTGGCCTAGAGAGATGGCACTCATTTTCATGGAGAACTGCATGACATCAGCAAACTTGTAGAGGTCGGCAGCAGGGTCGGTGCCAGGGGACAAGACAAAGATCAGGGGAGTCGAGGGGGACGACTCCGGAAAGACCAGAGACAGGTCTGATGTCTGTAGGAAGAGTGAGAGAGAAACAAACCACAAATGTCGTTGTCGTATATTGTAAGGAAAGAAACAAAACTTATTCTCAGCTGTAGTTAAAATAGCTGCTTCTGCAATGCAACCATCAGTCACTGATTGTTGCAAACCCTGCCAGAATATAAAAAAACATTTGTACCATGTTAATATTAAGACACTTTTAAGCCACTGTTAAACACAGAAATTTTGGTTTTAACATGAAAAGGACGGCAATAGGGAGGGGAGGGACTTTACCTGAGGTTCTATAAAACATTGTCCCAGGTGAGCTGACACAAAGTCCTGCAGTCCTTGAATGAGGCAGTCAGTCCTCAGACAGCGCAGGAGCAAGAGCTTCTGTAATGAGTCCAACCTGGTGTCCCACTCTCCTGGGAGAGGCTCCCTATAGGCAAACATATGCACACAAACACAGCTTGTAAGATATTGACAGCTTCTGCAAAGTACAAATGATGGATAGAAATGTTCATGTGTCAAAATAGTATTTGTCTTCTCATGCCTGTGAGGCTGGTTGCTGTCCAAAATTCTCTTGAAGCCCTCCAGATGTTCAGTGAAGCTCTCGGCCATTTTGCTGAAGTTGTCCAGAGTGCTGAGGCCTAAAATGTCCTGCCAGGTGCGTTCCGACATCCAGCCTACTCCTGGGTTGGTCAGCTCCAGGACGGGCATTCCTCCAGATAGCAGGTAGCGCCACTCAGCCTGCCACAGAGAGACAAGCAGATCCACTTGGATTAGATAGACATCTGTGTTTTATGGGTTCCTTCAGAGGATGAAAGATCTGCCTATTTGCTCACCATGTCAATTTTGTTCTCATTCATCATGATGCGAGCACACAGAAGAAAGGCAAACATGAGTTTGTGTTTCTCAAACAAGCTGCGGCATACGTTGCTGTACAGGCTGAAGGTGAAAAATTCATTGATGTTGGTGATTCTCTGCTCCACTGTGTCTGTGATAAATGAGGAGGAAATAAGGGATCATAAAAAAGCTGGTTTTAATGAAAACAGCATACATCATAAACCAGTCCTTGTAATTTTTTTCCATGTCCATACACATAATTCTGTGTATAATCTTGCAACAAGGCTCGCTTTCTACCTCCTCTCTTAGAGTTGGCAATGCCAGCCAAGAAGATGCCAAGGAACCACTCCAAGGAGTACTGGTACATTGGGTCAACATTGGACAGGTCTGATACACAGAAGAAAAGGATCTGTGCACGCACAGCCACTGGCACATACTCCAGACGGATGGCATCAATGTCCTGCTCTGTCTTTTCTGCCGCCATCACTTTAGCCTGCCAGTAAAAACAGAAAATACAGCAGAAAATTCCGCACTGATAGCTTTTAAGTTCAATGATATGTCACCAAAGTGTCGTACAAGGTTTTAGAGGGAGTTGTACATGAGAAAAAGCATTTCCAAGATCTGTAGAGATAAAACTCTCCTGGTGTCTGACCTTAATCTCTTCGGCCTTGATCTTAGACGCCTCCAACACTTGAATGAGCTCCTCATTGTCAACAGGGTTTCCCTCTGTGGAGCTGAGACGGAACAGAATCTCATCCTCAATGTCTTTCAGCTCCTGTTTCATCTTGGCATTGCTGATGATTAGCTGGTTCTTTTCCTCCTCCAAGTAAGGATGCTCCTCAGCCACCACATGGCCCAACAGCTGGTCTTCTAGACCACTGAATACACACAGTCACACAAACACAGACAGCGACATGACTGAGGCATAATGGGTCAAATTCACACCAGACACTCATTCTAAAAGATTGTTGGTTTTCTGTCCGGATCACAAAGACAGCCAGTTTTGTTTTTTTTACTTTTCTAACATTTAGAATTTAACAACAATTACGAAACAGATAAGATGGAAGATATGATATATGATTTTATAAACCTACCAAATACATGAACTTGCATTATCAGTGCTGTCAAATGATACTGTTGCATGTTTTGCAGATAACATTTCATGATAATACCTTTTGTGTATTCCAGGTCGAGTCCCAAGTTAAACAATCAACAGCTTAAAAAAACATTATTTATACTAAAAGAAAATAGGTCACTAGTTTTCTTCAAACTCTGATCTTACTCCACACTTTCATCGTTGATAACATAGATGAGGAGAAACAGTAACACTGGCAGACATTGCTTTATCATATTTTGTCAATCTTGTCAATGATGGAGTTGAATAAACTGTGATCATTCCAGATTGAAATGATGACAACCTGCAAAACAATCAAGTTTAATCTGTTTGAAATGTGTTACCTGGGTGAAAGGGTGAAGTTAATGAGTGTGACTTTGGTAGCAACCTCTGGAGAGTAGTGTGGGTTAGGCAGCTTGGTGGTGATGTACATCTTGAAGCTTTCTTGGTAATAGATGACTGAGTCGCCCAGCTTGAGAAATGTGCTGCCTTGATCCTTAAATGTCTAAGAGCAATAAACGAGTTAAGCAGACCAGTGTGTGGCTGATATTTGTATACCACTGGGATTTGTTTTTGTAACAGATGTGTGTGTAATCACCTGTTGCAACAAGATAGGTTCTAGAGCAGGATCTAGCTCCTCTCCTATGTTCTCCAATAGGCATGGTCTACCAAAGGAAATAGCATTCTCGAGACTGCGGAGGAGGTCCCGGTCACTAAGCTTCATAACCTTCAATCGATTGTCCCGCTCCTGGGTTACAACAGGAAGTAATTGAGAAATTATGGATGAGAAATGAATCAGAATTCAGGATTAAGCATGTGCACAAGATAACTCAGCAGTGCCACCCTCTGCAGTTATGACAAGATAAGCACACAGAAAGAAATGACCTCACCATGTTTTTGATCCATGTGTTGGCTTGTCCCTGAGGATCAATGAACAGTGCCCAGCGCAGAGTGTACTGGGCTATCACACCGTTTTCCATCGAAAGGTTATCCTTAGGCAAACCTGATATCTATACGCATAGAAAAAAAAAAGGTATGCTGATAGAAAAGGCAAAACATAATTTAAGTATGATAGCATGTAGAAAAAACTAAGTCGGATTTTTAATAAAACTATAAGCAAACACAGTTAGACAGTTATTTTTTCAATTGTTAAAATCTGTCCTAATCAGCTTTAATCCTGATGGGCAGCTAATAGCTTGCCTCTGACCTGCCAGGAGCGGATCTTGACAGGATCTCCTAGGGTGTTGATCAGGTTTGGTTCGTTGGTGTGTGGAACACTCAGTTCTTTGAAACAATGCAGCCACTCTTCTGCCATGGCTGCCCGGTATTCTCCCTGACCACAAAAACAATGTGCAAATTATGCAGCAGTACTTATTACAAATATAAAGATAGGAACAAATTTAGCTATGCATTAGATTATGTGTAGCGTAACTTTTTCATATGAACTCACTGAGTTGTGACAAACTTACAGTGAAGGGTCCCAAGTATGCAATGTATCCTGCAGACAGAAGCACGTCACCGGTTACATTATTGACCATGTAATCCAGATGTTGTACTGTTTCCTTCCAACGCACTTTTTCATCTGCCAGTCCACCTATGAGCTGGAGAGCAATGCATCATGATGTTATTTTCAACTACTCCTGTTATCTGTATATTTTTTCGAGCTACTGTTCTGGTCTGTTTGGGTGTAGCTGTAATGTTCAATTTTCCTCTGGCAGGAACAATTAAGTTTTGTCTGATCTAATCTTAGTCCTCCTTCTGACCTTGTCTGCTCGGACGAGGCGAGCCTCACATAGTTGATACTTGTTGTCCAGCTCATCCTTCTTGGCCAGACAGCCCTGATACTTGGCCTGCAAAGTAGCAATGCCGCTCTCAACTGCTGCAAGCTTTTCTTTGGCATCATCCAGGATGCGCTGGGTCTCTGCTAGTTCCTCCTGGGCCTCCTGAAGAGCTTGCTGCACAAACATTTACATTGTTAATGTTTTCATGACTCTTATTTTGAAAGGATGTAAGTGCAGCTGTGTCCTGCTTGAATAACTGAGACAATGGATCTAATATGGATTTTAATTTTTACCTGTTTGGGTTCCACATTCTTGGCCACAAAGTAATATGTATACATGGCTTGCACCCATTGGCAAATGGACGTACAGGCTTCGGAAACCTTGGCAATGGAGGCAGGCTGGAACTCTGTATTATCTATGTAGGGTTGGATGAGAGTGATGACGCTATCTGGGATGTTGTCCTGCATTATTGGTGACAGAAAAAGCAGCTTGTAAGACATTTCACAGGTTCCAAACACAAAATGTCCAAATTAGCACCAAACACCAAAACTCAGAGAATGTCATAGTTTAAAGTCAAATCTGAAACAATACTAAATGGGGAGGCTGTAGCTCAGTTGGTAGAGTGGGTTGCATACTAATCAGAACGTCAGTGGTTCAATCCCAGCTCCTCCTGTCCACATGCCTAGGTGACCCTGAGCAACACATTGAACCCTAAAATTGCTCCCAATGGTGTACCATCAGTTTGTTGTAAGTCGCTTTGGATAAAAGTGTCAGCTAAATGTAATGTAATACTATCCATACATTGACATGGCAATAATTTGAAAAGATATGTGCTTTACCTTATCATACTTGAAGAGGCTCTCCAGAAACTTGCCAGGGTCTTGTAACAGACCCTTACTTGGCTCCCAGTAGTCATCAACACTGGTGCCAGGCTTCTCTCCTGGTACTTTTTTGGGTTTGATGCCTTTCATAATGCACACTGCCTCAAAAACCAGCTTTACCCCCTGTGGAGGTCGCTGCATGGCTCGCACCTATTAAAAAAAAAAGATCATAGTTAGGAAGTCATAATCTACATATAAGTTAACGATGCAGTACTATTTTAAGAATATTTAAGGACCAATCATCATAAAAATCCCAGACCTCAGTGACATCTTTCTTCTTGAGTGACTTGAGGCTGGCAAGAGCAGCATCCAGGGCTGGCAGAGCCTCATCTAAGTCTCTCTGGGCATCTGCTGCAATGGATCCTGCAAAATGGGCTTTCTTTGTAGCTTTCGCTTCTTCTGCTTGCACTGACTTACGGGTCTCCTCTGCAACCACTGTGTCTTTCTAAAAACATAGAAAATCAATTCCATTCAAGTCAACAAATGAAAATTTGGTAAGTGTTCCAAAGTACATCGCTTACGCACATATATGGAAAAAAAGACAGTATAGAAAAACAAAAATTGGCTAAGGTTTTTGTTCCATTATCATTCAACAAAACAAAAACATCCATTTAAACATTTTTGTATGGTTCATACACTTCTAACTCTATTATTGTGACCTTACCTTAATGTTCTCCATGGTGACTTCAGTGTCCTTACCAGCCTCCTCCAACTGAGGTCTCAACACCCCCAGCTCCTCCTGCATCTTACTCACATCGTCAGCTGTGCTAAGAAGCTACAGGATCACCATATAGCAAACACTCAGCTAAGACTGCTAATCAAATGCATGTAAATAAATTATACATTGAATTATTGTCATTGTCCAATGCCTTGCCTTATCCAGACCAGTCTTCATGCGCTGACGAGCACCGCACAGCTCCTGCTTTCTGCGTCCAATGAGATCTGAGAAGATTTTGAGCAGCTCCAGGTAGCTCTTAGGTGTGACATAGTTGTATCGAGATAGCTCAGCCAGGTACTGCCCACATTTCCTGCCTACCATCTGGTGAATCTTCACACACATCGATGTCTGTAGAGAAGAATTTGTGTTAGACAAGGGTTTGTGCTACTTTATTATTTTAGTTCTTTTTCAGACAGCCAGTCATCTCCCTTTATATAATTACTCTGTAAAAACCTGGAAGTTGCTTGTGTTCGCTAAGCAATTACAAAGAAGACCCTGCTGCTTTGAGTGTTATCAAAATTGTGTTACTGCGTATATTAATGCATTAGAAACTTTGAAAATCATTGCAAACATACATACAAAAAAGCACACTGACACACACATGTGCGCACACGCGTACACACACACACACACACACACACACACACACACACACACACACACACACACACACACACACACACACACACACACACACACACACACACACACACACACACACACACACACACACGCACACAGGACTCTCACCAGTCCCATCATGACTGTAGGGCTGGCTTCTAGCTTGGGCAGCTCCTGAAGAAACGATGTGGCCACAGCCTGAAGAGCCTCCTCTGGCCAGGTGCTGAACCAGTCTATGGTGCAACATGTCACCAGTGACGGAAACTGCCTCAGCCGTGCTCGAAACACCTCACCTATTGGGCTGCAGAGAGAGAAAAAATGAAGAGGAAAAATTTGAGCAGTGGGAAATGGAGGCAAATAAGTGTGATGGGTAAAAGACTCCCAGAGATGGAGAGATTTGCTGTTACAAACCTCATGCAGAGTACAGTGTGAATGTTGCTGCGGACTCTCCTGATGTAGGCAGCCATAAAATTGGCTTTAGTCAGCTGAAGTCCCAGGTCTTGAACCACAGGCTTCATTGTTGTCATGATACGCTCTTGCTCATCTGTTGCATACAGGTTGGGAACATCTCCACTGTTCAAAATGCTGTTGATATCCTCCAGGAATGACTCAGTCTTAATCTGGCAATTGAAAATTTAACATTCAACATTCAGTAAAACAAAATGCATCCATGAAAGATTAAGTTATAAGAAAGTGCCACGGTATACCTGTGTATCTACAAAAAGGAAGGTGATCTGCTGGTTCTGAAGGCCAGCCTTGAGCATGATGCCTTTAATATCTTCTCTCCAGTCTGTTTGACCATAGTTCTTCGACAGCTCAATCTGGAAACATTCATATTCTGACCTGAAAATGGACAAATGCACTGTGAAGAATGGACCACAAGATCATTGGACTACACTAATGTTTGCATGTTGTGGGATATCTGCAGTAAACCATATAAACTTAATAAGTGAACAATTAAAAGAATTAAAGGAATTTTCAAGATTTTCACACTTTTAAAACAGGCCCTACCTTTACCTCAACTATCAATGAATAAAAAAATAATAATGTAATAATGTATATCTTTCATAAAATAAAGGCAACCAAATGTTTATCATTCTGTATCGCTGTATCTATTTGTCATGTAATCTCATCTCTCTCAAGATCCACATTTGGAGAAATAAATATCTTTCAAGTATGTTCAGCCGGCTGGAATGAGAGTTGTAAGGATTGTGCAAATCTCACATATATGAGGCCAGCTTAGTGAGTGACTGGCGTCCACTACCACCCACTCCAAGCAGCAGGGCATTGCCAAGGGGCTGGCGCAAGACGCGGCTGATGCGGCACACATGCTCAATGGCATCCATAAAGAGCACAAGCTTCATCTTGGTCATGTTGACCTGGTTGTAGTCTTCCACATACTTTTCCATCACTTGTAACAACTAGAAAACATATAAAATGTAGAAAAAAACAATATAAAGCTGGCATAAAGAAATCAACATCTATTGTTATTGAAGCATACAGTCACCACTTACACTGCAGAAAGGCAAAGGAAAATGAAAAACCTTCACAAAGCACAACACAGCAATCCATAGGGTAGTAGCTGTTTTCTATGGAAAAACATTACCATACATAAAATATTTCCAAGATTGTTTGGCACCACTCACCATTTCCTTGTCTTCTATGTATGTGTAGACTTTGTGGGCAGCTGAAGAAATCATGAAATCTCCATACAAAACAGGATGGCAGGGTACAACCTCTTCAAAGCAGCAGTCAAACTCCTGAATGCAGTCCTTCAGGAGCTTGTTGAACCAGTCCCTGTCCTCAGCACACACCAGGCGGTCCTGGAAAACCCGGCAGCTTTCGTGGTACCATAGCTGCAACAGCGGTAATTTATCCTAAAACAACAACAAGGCAATGCTACTCTTTACAATGCTGGGGATTTAAAGATGTACAAAAACACTTTCAATCTTTACAATTCAGTTCAAATTTCTTCATACATTATTATGCTAGAGACCTAAGAATAACACACCTGCTGTTAGGGTATGCTGGCTGAAGCCATACAGTACACTGCTGAAACTAGTTGCTTTGAATGGTCTTTATAATAAATGTATAGGTTATTCTACAGTGGCACACAGTTTAAGTACCTAATGGATCAAGTGACTAATCTGATATGATGATATTCCAACAATCTATTATATATAAGTGATGTGAATATTTCACAATAATGTAACTAGTCTTTTGGATCAGACTACCTGTATCATGCTGGCCTCAGCCATGAGGATACCCTGGAAGACCTTGGACAGGTCTCTGAGGTTGAAGGTGTAATGGGACTTGGCTGGAGTTGGGAGTAGCTGGGAGGTAATGGTTGAGTAGACTCTGATTGTGGCATTTACAAGCTGCTCATTCAGTGGCTGGATTGCTGTCACGGGCACTGATAAAAAAAAAAAAAAAAAACAGGGTGAGAGACAGAAGAAAGAGGTAACAATGAAACAGAGTAAAATTTGGTAACAATTTATATCAGAGACACTTTCCCAGGCACTGGTCCAAATCTGTTATATTTAAATATCCTCCATATATGCTTCAAACCATTCTGTGTCCTCTTGTATTACAGATTACATTACATTACATTACATTTCATTTAGCTGACGCTTTTATCCAAAGCAACTTACAATAAGTGGATTTCAACCATGAGGGTACAAAACCCAGAAGAAAGCCAAAATACAAAGTGCTATCAGTAAGTGCCATTTTAAGTGCTACTAAAGTTCTACTGTTCAAGGTAAAGTCGGAAGAGGTGTGTTTTTAGTTTGCGGCAGAAGATGTACATAGTTTCTGCTGTCCTGATGTCGGTGGGGAACTCATTCCACCATTTAGGAGCCAGGACAGCAAACAGTTGTGATTTTGTAGAGTGTTTAGCTCAAGCCGATTGGTAGAAGCAGAGCGGAGGGAGCGGGCTGGGATGTAAGGTTGGACCATGTCCTGGATGTACACTGGACCCAATCTGTTCGCAGCACGGTACGCAAGTACAGATGCCACACTAACTTTATTTAACTACATTGTAGTAAACAACATTTCACTCCCTTCCTCTGTGTCCCTGACTTACCGCCTGGTTCTTTTTTACTCATATTGCCATCTGAAAGAGAACAAAGATTTAAGTTATAAACTTTTAAATATAATAAGATATTAATTATCCTGCATTCACTGACAATTGAAACACATTGACAGCCCTGACTCACCCATCCAACTTCCTAGAATGGTAGAGAAAATATTTTTCTTGCTGGCATCCTCCATTTCAGTAAAGGACAGGAAGTTGAAGTGGCGTGTGAAGCGCTCGGTGATGGGGTTTCGCCCTCCACCTGGGGGTCCCATGGCACAGGCAAAATTGATATCCACTACGTGCTTGAACGTCCCTGTGTAAAAATTATAGGAAACAAAGAGAAGCTCGATCTCACATTTGCGTCATATTGCTGAACTAAAGTAACACACATCTTGGTCATCCAACATACAGTTGTAAATAACAACAATTGAAGGCATGACATAACATGGTAGAACAGAGCAATTAGTACAAAAATAAACTAAAAGTTCAGCAGTTTATATTAAACAATTCAACACAACAAAGTTAAATGAAATATGCTCGCATGCTCTCACCTATCTGCTTCCTGTCATACCAGCCTCCATGGTCCTTCCACTGCCGCAGCAGTTCAATAGGAGGCTGAGCACCATAGGTCTCCAACATGGGCATGTTTAGGTCATCAATGAAAAAGATAAAGTGCTTCCCTATTGGAGGTCCAAAAACGCCTTTCCGCCTGACACACAGACACATCAATTAATCATCAAGGGCAAGTTTCAAACATATTAAGATGGTAGGTAGTTGGTTAAATTGTGATTAATAAAGTGTACCTACCTTTTGTCGAGTTTGCTGTCAATGTAATCTTGAGTCTGGTTGGCTGAAGTGCGGGCGGAGAACATGAGGAAGTGTGTGATGTATTCAGCAGGCATATTCCTCAGCAGCTTGTCTGACATGGTCAGGGTCTTTCCTGTGCCAGTTGGCCCAATACAGAGCACCTGGATCACACACACACAAACACAAATGCAGCCAAAATATTTAAATTACAAATAGTATCTGAATAAGAACTTTGTTGTTGTTTTTACAGTTTTCTTCTTTTTATTTTTTCACATTTATTTTAAATAAAACTATACTAATAGTCCTACTATAATCAAATATAACAGTACTCACAGGTTTCTTATTGGTCAAAAGCATGTCCATCAGGAAGGACATCCTCACTGTGTCAGCAGTTGGAACAATAATGTCAGCATAATTTGTTTCTGGGGTGATTACAACATTGCTCGCGTGTTTCATCCACTTGACCCACTGGACCTAAAATGCAGGCAAAAAGATGAGCGGAGAAAAACAATTTCTGACTGTGATTGGCTGCAGTCTATGTATAATGTCAATATTTAAACATCATCTATTTACTTTTCTTTCTTCTTCATCGTCATGCTCCGGATTACTAATCCCTGCATCATCAAGCTGATAGTCGTACACTGTGCCCTCCTCCGGAAAACATAACTTAATCTAAAGGACAAAACATCCAGCAATCAATACAAATAGATTTTAAATGAATTTTAGCTGGGTTGCTGAATCAGAGATGGTGGTCTGACCCTCTCTTCTGCCATTTTGTTTTTGAGCCAGACACTAAAGCGCTGGCAGCTCGCTGCATCTCCCGTTGCTCCAACACTCCACATCAGAGAGAAAAAGAACCAGGGTTCAATCAGTTCCTGAAGATGGTCCAGTTTCTTTTGAGGTGGTGGCATCTCACCCTGAAAAGACAATGAAGGATTGGTAAAAAAGAGCACATTCAACAACAATCACATGTGCAGTACACATAGGTCCTTTCGTCGCCTTAAAGGCAAAAGGTCTTATCTGTTATATGTATATGTTCTTCCGACAGAGAAGGTGCACACAAACCTCTTTGATGTTGAAGGGACTGAAGAAGCAGTCCATCAGTTTGAGGAGACTACAGGTGAGGCTGCTGTCCAGAGATTTGATGACCTCCTTTACTGATGTGCGGACAAATGTAATGGAGTCCTGTTTAAAAATACAGAAAAATCAAAAACCTTTAGTGAAAAAGCCCAAAGACTGCCTTATGTTCTTTCTAAGTCATGCTGACTCCACTCTTACCTGCAGGAACCTGGCAAACAGGGAGTTCAGCTGCTCTGTGTACAGTTTCAGGGCTTTGGGGACCTGCTTCAGCCAGCACTCTGTAAAGGGAATGAGGCCCAGAATACTGGGCTCCAAGTAGACCATACCGCAGCGAGACACTGTGGCTGGAGACGCCACTGCCAAGTCCTGCACCTCAAACATCATGGTCATCACCTGCAGGATTAAGGCGGAAAAATGGCTGAGTGCACAAGAGAGAGGAGAAGGCACACTGACTGAAAATCTGAGCCTAGGAAAACTCAACATTGATCTTACGTCAGTGAGCTTGATGATTTCCCCAGAGCTTAGACATAGCTTTTTGTTGTCATCCAAAACAGTGTTCATGTTCTCAATCCACACAGCATCCACTGGCCCGTCAAACATGTACCATTTTTTCTCTTTGTCCATAGATGTTGCCCCTCCACGAATAAGAAATGAAAGGATACCGTCTGTCCTGCAGGGTTGGAGAAAAAGCCAGTGTGGGTTTTTATATTATTTCTTCTGTAAATTGTGTAGAAAAGAAACATCTCTTACCACTCATGTGTGAGCAAGTCAAACTCCCCATACAGCTGTCCCATGCTGATAGATTTTGGGTTGAGGACATGTATGTGAACAGCCTCATACACATCACCACTCACAGAGGGCTGGCCCTTCAGAGCTGTTATTGCTGCACCTAGTATCTCGTAACACTAAAATACACAGTATTCATATAAATAAAGTAATACTTACATTCAGGACTTCACACTGCTAAACAGAAATCAATGTAAACTTTGTGCAGACAACTGTAAACAGTATAACATGTAAATGACTCACCTTTGTTTTACCTGATCCAGAAGGTCCCACCAACATCAGGCCATGTCTCACCACAGTGGTCTCATACAGCTGAATACACTTATTAATATACCCTACAAACATCACAACACTGTTATCTACTCACTCTAAATATAAAGGCAACAGCTAAAATACTCTGTGCCTTTAGAAACACTAACCATCCACATCTTTGAGGTTCTTTGTGGTGCAGACATTACGCATGGACTCTTCCAGAGTGCCATAATTGACTGGCTCCTGTTTTGTCTTTGGGAAAAGATCAGACACGATGCCACAGAAAAGTTTCAGGTCATCCTGCAAAAGCTTTGGTACATTGACGTCTTGAATGGCCCGAAGACAGATCAGCTCCTGCAGGACAGCAAGAATGTGGAAGGTTCAATTTGCATTCGAAATGTTTCTTATGGCTTCTTACACCTATTTCAGATCAAACGATGAGGAACATTATCTTACCTCATTCATGTTGGGATTTTCTCTCTTCAGGTTTCCAGCAGCTGAGATCACAGTCTTCACAGCTCTCATACCAAAATCATAATGATCCTTCACATAAAAAAGAACTTAAGTCACCTAATCTTTTTTTTTTTTAATTTTAGTTATTCACACATACATACACAAACATTTCTAACCATGAATACATCTCTCTCTATAAATATAGAAACAGACAAATATATTTTAATCCAGCCTGTGGATTCTGCAACCGCTGTATGTGTTACATGTCAATATTTCAAAGACTAAAACTTTTAAATACTGACATTTAAAAATGTCAGTTAAAATAAAAATGACTCTTAGTTTAATTTTCTTTTCCGGTATCATTTAAACCAGGGGTGGGCAATTCATTTTCCCAAGGGGCCTCATGAGAAACTGGGACTGTTGTGGAGGGCTGGACCAATAGGCTGAACTCAATTCTGCTCAATATTAATTTGATCTCTTTATGAAAAGCAGTAAATTGTATGTTTTTTTATTAGCTGCTACTGGTAGTAGTAGATGTTACAATTAGGCTATTAAAATGTGGTACAAGCATTTTAAAAACGTCAACATTATATCACTATTCAATCAACATTCACAAAAAAGATTTTGAAAATGAGCATATTTTTGCAATATTTCAAAGACCAGCATTAAATTAACTTTATACAAAAATGTAATAAGGGCTCTGCTACGTGCAACGCCAGGACGTTCAGTCCACTAGCTCGCTCGGTGAGACATTTAGGGAATGTCTGTAAATTGGGCGACTGAACATTACCTGGGTTACACGTGCATGATGTACACTTATTTACATTTGATTCCTAATTTACCATTGAACTCACGTGGACCGGTCAGGGACAGCCAAAGGGCCGGATGTGGCCCGCGGCCATACAATGCCCAGGTCTGATTTAAACCATCACCCAGGTGAAAAAGCAGGTCTTTTTAGAGGTATGAGGAGATCAAATAGATTCTGACCTCCTCTGAGTCCATACCTGAGAGCTAAGTTGTTCAGAGGACAGCTTGAAAGTTGTGGTGATCTTCTTGGAGAGGACTTTGGCATCATTGAAGCCAAATGAGTACAAGGAGATCTCAGCTATCATGGCATAGTCAGGGACCATCATGGCCACAGGACGAAACAGGGCCTGTAGAAGATATAATGTTGTTTGTTGAACCTTATTTGTTTATCCTCAGTGTTATGCAGTTAAACATCATTTTAAATTGGTATCGCAAACCTTGAGATTGTCAGGCAGTTCTGAGCGGCCAGCGTAACCAGGGTTCATAGTGATGAATACAGCGCAAGAAGGGACAAGAGGGATCTCCACCCCCTCAAACATAAAGTGCTGTACCTACAAACACAACATGCACACTCAATTATTTTAGAGAAATGCACAGCTGTCTCGCTTAAATTTATTTTTACGAGATAATTTTACATGTCAAACATTATTGATCAAGTTTACCAGCTATACATGATATTCACATGATTTAGAACTTTTACAAATATCACAGATAATTTCCATTTTATTGTGTGTGATTTATATAAGCAATATTTATCAGTTTACCTCAACACAAATGTGTAAGACACAACTTAGTAACTTTTATTTATTCAACTTAAATATCTGAAATGTAAAATGTACTTAAAGCAGAAAGAAAGGACAGCAATTTTAACACAAAATGGAAATACTTCTTGTACTTCCAGTATAGTACTTGTACAACTCAGTACAGTAGGTGTAAAAGAGCAACAAGTACCAGAGTTTGTATTTTCAGTGAATCAGCCTCTCACCCTTTGCTGCTGGGCCTTTTGTATTGTGGTGATCTGCTGTGCCACCACAGACAGCACCTCCACATCGATACGATTAAACTCATCAAAGCATGCCCAGGCGCCTGAACTGTAAAATTGAGGAGAGGTAAGGAGTTACACATGTATGATGCCATGTGTTGTGATATTCCTTCACACTTAACTGCTCTTACCTGGCCAGTCCTTTGAGAAACTTCCCCATTGCAATGAAGTCCAGCTGATCAGAACAGTTGAAAACCACTGTCTGGATGGCCAGAGCCTTGCCAAGATCTTTAGTGGTTTCTGTCTTTCCTGTCCCTGCTGGACCAGCAGGTGCCCCTCCAAACTTTAAGTGTAGAGCTCCTGTCAGGGTCAGGTAGCATCTGAAAGTGCCAGAAGACTGTGTGTTCAAAGGAGTGTAATGCATTCAGGCAAAATCAGAGTTGATATTCACTCCACAATTACCTGTCAGTTAGTGGAGTGATGACCAGACGTCCAGAGTTCCCAAGGTACTCATATCCATACAAGAATTCTGCATTTACTGCACGGATGTACATGTCACCATTTGTCCAGTAATATCTGAAAGCAGTATCAGATCAGTGTAACAATCATTCTGCACCCACAATATCTCACAATTACACTGTATCATAGACTCCGAAATAACAAGAAGTACAATATATATATTTATATATATACACAACAAAATAAACAGGTAACCTTAGCTGGCTGATCCATTCAAAGTCATTAATGCTCAAAACGTTCTGCTCCACCAGTCTGGCTGCTACATCCTTAGCATGGACCTCTATAACAATAAGGGCAGACAGCACAGCTCGTTGCATTTTAGACAGATGTCCTCTCACCAGCTGCACCAAGTCACCCAGCTTCACATACAAAAGGCAAAAGAATGTCAGTATAGAGTATGCTGTAGCATGCACAATATTCAGTATAAATGGAAGCAATAAATAATGGAATGTGTGTCTATGGCTATTAAAAGTGGAAAAATAACAAGCCCACACCTGTGTCTGTAGTTGGGGATAAAGGCGACTGGCCATGTCTCCCTGCTCCAAAGATTCAGACACCTCAATGGTCCAGAAGACCTGACAGCCAGCTATTACCACTTGACCAGGCCACAATAACACCCAGTCCACACGAGGTTGCTGAGAGGTCAAATGGGCACACAAACGTCTTAACAAGATCCCTCAACGTTCTAATTAAAAAACAAGCTATGCAGCAGCATTTAAAGTCAGGTTCACTTACCTCAGAGTAGACTTTGAGTGAACACTCAATGCTGTCCCTTAGAGTTGCTTTCATAGAGTTCTCCACATCCCTCAGCCAGTCCTCTACATTTCCAGTTGGCCATACTGGCAGGAACAGTTTCACCTCCTCCCCTTCTCCTGAGTACATATGTGTGATCTGTAGGTCCGACTGAAACTGAAGCTAAGAACCAACAGATGTCTGAGTCACGTGGAATGCATGTAAAAGGTGAGCAGACTAATTAACAAAGCAATGTAGAAGCAAACCTGTGCAATGTTCTCGAAGCATTTGCGCAGGTGTGGTTGAACCGCAGTGGGATCTTTGGTCTGCGACAAAATCTCCAGGAGCTCATCATCTGAGAGGAAGTAAAACCTACAAACAAGAATTTACTGTGTAGTGCATTATACACAAAATGTTGTTGTTGTAGTTGTTGAGTGTCAAACTAATTTTAAGGACCACTGTCTGGCTTACCTGGGGAAGGAGCCTCGCTTTGTCTCCAAGTACTCATTGAGACCCTTCTGTGCCTGTTCCAAAAGTTTGTTGCAGTGCTTAAGTAAGTTCAGTAGACGAGCATCAGGACACAATTCAATCACCTAGAGACAAGCACAGAAATGCACAGAAATAGTCTACAACAAAATAGTAAGCACCAATATCACCTGGTTTTCAGAAAAAAATAGAAGCTCTGACCTTTCGGTTATTAAAGGCCATTTGCATGACAGATCTCCATATGTCCTCCATTTGCTCGTATCTTTTTCCTTCCACAGGAAGCTGCTGGCTGATATCATCGGAGCTGAAGATGGGCTCCAGGTAGAGCCAGGAGCGCTGGCATGTCAGCCACTCATCCAGCACATCCTGCAAGTACCAGAAGAGGGCAGTAGCACAATATAAGACACTACAGGACAATAACACAAGACATAAGACCTCCTCATGTGTATGTGTGTACTTGAGTTATTCTGAGCTTGCTCTCCCAGGTGTTGATGCGTTCCTCAAAGGTTTTTTTGAAGGGTGAGAAAGACATGCTCTGTGTCAAGACAATGTGGTCATCCAGCAGCTGTGACGCTTCTTCTGGGCTCTTCAGAATGTAGGTTCCTGTCTCCTTGTAGGGCAACAGATCGAAGTCTACTGCAGACCATTCTTGTTCCATCTTCTCCAGGGCCTAGATGAGAAGGAGTGAAAAAAAGTGAGAACAAGTTTTGGTTAATATGTTCACATTGACACTGTGCATTTTGTACTACAGGTACTTAATGACCTGTAACCTGGAGTTTCCTATAAACATCTGCCAATATTTATTCATCATTTTGTATGAGTAGTCGCCCTCTCATGTTCCTATTGATGAAAAATGCCTTTGAACTCAACAGTTTCTTCTGCAGAGGGTCAAAAAAGAAATGTCACTTCATTCCTCACAAACCCGATCCAAAGCAATGTATGTAACACTATATTCAGAGCAGGGTTTCTGTTTAAAAGTACCTGTTCAATGGCGTACTCTTTCCCAGCCAACTCCGCCACATGACTTATGTCATCCATGTGATTCTGCAGGCCTAGCTCCAGGCATAGTGAGAAGGTCAAATTGGCTTTGGGCTTGACTTTCATCTGAATGCGTTCTGAAAGCATCTCCCAGTGGTGGCTCCTCATCCCAGGGTTCCTCAGGCCCTGAATTAGAGGGATGTAATGACGGAAGTCCTCAATCCTGCTGAAGATTGTATTCGCCACCTGTTGGCAATCTGGTGTTGTGTAAGAGACAGAGAGCAGCCCACAAAACAAGGGGTCAGACATTAACAATCATACCACATTTTGCCAAGTTTGAATGGTAATAGATGTGTCACCTACCAGGAACGTCCTTTAACTGTTTAGTACATTTGTGCATGGTCTTGTGAGCATCACTGACACTGTGCTCAATCTGCTCAGGGTTGAGACTCGACAGTGGGTCAACGAGCCACCTCTCATTCCACCTCAGCCAATTAGAGCTGGTGATCCATAGGTCTTTATAAGGCTGGAAGTCCTTTACCAGCTTCTGCAGACGATCATACTGTAAAACACATTAACATTTCATTCTTAGAAAAAGCATTACAAATGTCTATTGGTGTTTTTTGAAAACTCCCTGCAATGAGTAAATTAGATAAAAAATTATGAAGTCTCTTTCACGTACGTTTGTGACAGGTATACCGAACAGACGTTCTCTGGTGTTGTAGGTTTGGGCCATAGTCTGGCACTCCTTAAATTGCCTATCAGTTTGCCTGACCTCGTTTGCCATCTCATGGGCACGATCAATGTCTGCATGGCTGGCAAACCAGACAACAAGCCCCTGCAAACCAAGTTATTGTAACAAGAACAAAAGAATATCAACATATTTATCTTGATACATACTGAAACTAAAGCTAAAGCACAAAGATTGGGCCACTTCCAGATGTGTAAATGAAGCTGCAAGGTCAGGAAACTCTCTGAAAATTAATCTGAAAACTATTTAGAACTCTCCTGCAAGCTGTTCTGGTATTTAGTGAGGATGTGACAGACTGTGCTAAGTAGCTTTAGAACAAAAGAAAATCAAGTTGGCTCAGCAGACCTGTATGGACTCCAGGCGCTCCTCAAAGCTGCTGTGATCAATTAGCTGGATCTTGCGGAAGCGCTCCTCATCCTCCACATGCTGGATGGCTACTGTCTCCATCTGGTTGATTATCTTTTGAGGCCAGCCAATAGCTGTCCACCTGCACGGACACAGTAAGTCACTTTAACCACTGTAGTATTAACCCAATAATAAATCCTTTAAATTCCACAAAACATCTCAAATAAACGTTATATTAAAAAAGCTTAATACACCTACTTCTTGTCAACATCCTCATTTGACAGACAGTAGAAAAAATCTTCTATTATCTCATACTCTGACAAGATCTTGCTCATAACTTTCTGTTGTGGACAACATAAGATGTATTAATTGACTCAAGTAATCTTTCAAATAATATGTATAACAGGAATATCCGGTTCATCCCCTCAATATGCACCTTGTGACTCTTGAGCTGTTCCGGGATTTCTTTCATCCAGTCCCTCTTTTCTGTCAGTTCCTCGATGCTACTGGGCTTGTCACTCAGCCTTCTGCTCACTATGTTGCACTCTTCACATACCTAAACACATGAAAAAGCAACACTCACAATGCAAATCGAAAATGTCATTTCTCAGCTGAAATACATGTAGATCATGTTATAAAAAAAAAATGACCAAAACACTTTCTTTACATAGAAGTCATATCTGACGTATACTAAAATACCTTCAGGGTTTTCTGGCCTCTAAACAAACAACTTACATTTCCTATCTGATTGCGGAGCTTCAGAGCAAGGCGGTCCAGCAGTGCATTGGCTAAAGCCTGTCTTTTTTTTACCAGAGACTGACGTACAGCCTCCACATGGACAACAAGAGGACCAATCACAATGGAGGACGGCAAAGATTGTTCAAGCTTTTCCTTTTCTTTGAGTTGTTCTTCTACCTCTTTCTTCACTTCTTGGGATGTCTGTTCTACATTATGAGATCTGGCAGCGAAATAATAGGCATAATAGAAACAAGGAAACATTCAGGGGAAAGCTTGATTTCATCCAATAAGAAACTGAATAACAATAAGTCTGTGTTCATCATCCTCACACTTATGGGGGAGTTGTGAGAACACTGATATGTAATTTCAAACAAAAACTTACTTGAGAAGCGTCTCTATGTCTTGGTTATGTAGCTCTAAGTGTTTCTCATATTCAGTAGCATAAGCCTTGAGAGGTATAACCGTTTGTATCATAGCATGGCGGACCTTCTCTCTCAGCTCAACTACTTCTGGTTCCCACGGCCATACTGTGTCGATCCACACATCTCCACGGATGAACAACTTCTGCATCACAAACTAGTATGGAGAAGATCAATAAAGTTACATCTTTAACATCATTATAGTATAGAACACTAGCCATGATCCATGAATACAGAAGCATATTATGTAGTTTTATATCTTTACATTATTATTTTCAATTTAATGTTTTGTGATTTTAGGTGGTTGCAGGCTTTTTTTTTTACCTTCTCAAGCTGTGGTACTTTGTGTGTGGCCAGAATGCCTTTATCAAACAGGTTAACAATAGTTGTCTCAAAACTCTCCAGAGGAGTGCTGTAATGCACCCCAGTCTGGTCCAGAATCAAATCCACCAGGAACAGAGGATTCTTCTTTGGTCTACATATGGATAAAGGAGTGTAAGCACATTAACCTATTTATTAAAATTAAGTACATATAACTGACTTAAGAAAATAAAGGAATTTGTGCTGGTGCATTCTATCCTACTTGTAGGGGCTAGTGATAAGGTTGATGCCCCAGACCAGTTCCTGAGGACACGTCAGCACACAGTGGCAGGCATCCAGCAGCCACTGAGTCAGGCTGATCAGTGAATCCTGCACAAGGTAGCGAAGGGAATCCTGCAGGCTGAGGCGCAACATTACCATCAGTTTGTACACCTTGGAAAACTTGTACATATCCCAGCGAGAAACGTTCACGTCGTACGCGCCTTTGCCAATATTCTCCAGGTTGTAACGAATGCTGTTGCTCAGCCTGACCAACCACGCCTCCCTGAAATACAAGTGTATCTGGAGAAGGACAAAGAGATTTAATATTTCTTTTTCATGGCAAATTCTAATGTATTCTAATGTATTTTTTGTCTGCAAGGTTTGTGTTTCTGGTCCTTCCCAGGTAACATTAGAAACAAAATGTATCCAGGTAAATTCAGATGAATGGGTACAGCACAGCCCTTTTCCCAGTACCACAGGGATTTGGAATAAAAGATGTTCTGGTAATATTCTGGTAATAGTTTGACCACAAAGTATGCATTTAAATACTTAATTAAAAGAAATTAAAACTACTTTGAAATAAATCATGTGTCAGTATCTTAAATCATGACATTGGTCACCACTCCGTAAGAACATCCATTTTCTATTTCCTACTTATTGTTTTTTTTAAATATCTAAATGCCCCATCTTATCTGACATGCTGTTTGGTCCTTGAGGTCCTCTGGCTAGAAACTTTTCAGTGTTCCTGAAGTCAGAACAAAAACAGGATTGAGAGGCAGCCCTGAACAGTAAATCTGTTTGACATCTTTTTAACATTTTAAGACACTGCTTTCACCCAAAGTGTTTTCATTTAACAGTTGTTTTATTTTGGCTTAACCTGTCATTTTAGTTAAATTTTACTCTATTATATTAATCTTTGTTTTTTGTTCTACCGTATATGCTATGATTTATTTGTGTTTATGTTCGGCACTTTGTGCACATGAACTGTTAAATAACAGTGAAAGTTATTATCATATTACTGACAGAAAAAAAGTACTTCATTATCTTCTGAATGCTACAGTACCTGATTATGTATTTGAGATTGCATAATTTCAAACTTGTCCAGTCGAAGTGGTTCGATGCAGGTGATGTTGAACAGCCTCATGGTTGCTACCTTGCTGCACTCAGCCCTTACTTCAGATAATACACACATCGCTTCTGGCTTTGTTAGCATGGTTTTGAATACCAATGCAGCTTTGTTCTTCTTATAGTTAAAGCCAGGAACAGGAACACATGCTGTGTGGGTAAGACAAACTACTGTTTAGATTTTGAAGGTGTATCATACATGCTGGCTGATACTACATTTCCTTAATCTTCATCCAAATGTATACACCTTAAGGCTAATTGTGTTACCTTTGGGAGCTACCCACTCAGGGTCCTTCTGTGGCAGCGTGATGTGTGAAAACTCCTCAGGGTTGCTCATCACTACATTATCAAGGGTCATGCGGTTCATTGTGCGGTCAAAGTCCAGTTTGACCTCTTTCTCCAATTCCCCTAAACACTTCTCCAAACTGCAAACATAATAGTCCAACTTATTAACACTTCAACTAGATGGATCTAACATAAAAGCAGATTGTACTAAAAAGGACAAAGTGACTGTAGTAATTACACATAAGATGACTCACTCTTTCAGCCTGAGGCCAGGAGCTGATAGGGCAAATTTTTTGATTCTCTGCAAACTGTTGATATCCAGAGATGGTGTTCCCTGCCAGATGGGCATGCAGCACACAGATAAGTTGTAGAAGATCCGAGCCTCAGTATTCTCCCTCAGGCGCAGGGCAAACTGGAGCCGTTCAACAAAGACGTGTGGGTCCTCTGCGCTGAATAAGAGTCTGATCCTGGGTACCCAGTATTTATGGCCTACTAGCAAGGCATAGATAGATGGTCAGGAACAGCAGACACAAAGACCACAGAAAATGATAATACAATATTGTGTTACTATAGAGCAAAGACATAAAAAACAGCAAAGAGATTTACTCCTTTTGTGTTCTTCATCTGTCTGGCCGATCTTTTGTTGAACCTTCTGTACCAGGTACTGGCATTTCTCTTTACTATAGCGGAGAACCACAACTAAATGCCAGCTGTACTCTAGGGATATGCTTTTTGACACATCTACAAAAGAGAGACAAGAGAGTAACCATCAAAGAGCAGAAAAGAATGTCTGTTTGTGTTTACACAGTATAACAAGGACATTTCACCAGAAGGAATCTCGTCATCTGTAAGCAGCAGGGCTTTTGCATGAATAGGTTTTCGACCAAGTGATCCTTCGGCACTGCCCTGGGCAAGCCAGTCTTCTGGTGTCCGGCAGTCATAATCCTCATTATCAAATATCTAAAGAGAAAACATACAGTAGGTAAGCAAGTCATTGTGCTCAACACCAAAATATAGACTGGGATGGTAATCAGAGGAAAAAGTGGCAGAAAGGACTGCAGTTGTAGCAAACTCACCTCCAGAGGGAGGTAGGGTGACACAGGGTCGTCTGGCGTAGTCGTGCAGTTATCATCATTTTTTTGATGTCTTGGCATTAGTTGATTAGAGTCTATGCCTTTTTTCGCCAGGAGCTGTTCAAAATCTAATTTCAAGTATTCTCTTCGAAGTCTGTAAAAAAAAAAAACGTGTAAAAAAAGCAGCAACAGGTATTTAAAATAAAGCCCTTTATTGACCCTAATGAATCAGCTGCAGTACAGGAACTCACTACCACATAAGACATTTGATTCACTCCCTCACGTGACCTGTGAGTCTGATCCTGCAGTAATTACAGTAGAATATGCTCACGACAGGGAGAGACAAGATGAGAGCTTTTACCACGTTAGGTGAGGTGTCCTCTTTTGTTGTACATAATGCACAGAAACAGAACATACCTCTCTATCTGTAACTTGCGGGGGATCTGGCCAGGTTTGGTTTGATAGGGCATTTGGACCTTGGGTTTATCTCCACCCTGGCTGAAGTATGAAGTACATGATTGCTGGGAAGTATGTGGTACATGCTCATCGTTTTCAGCAAGGTCTCTCTGGTCAGATGGAGTCTTGGCAGTTGTAGCTAAGGTAACAATGAAGACGAAAAATGTTTACAAACAGCACAACAATCTTGTTTTATAGAGGAGTATAATAGGCTTCTTTTCTAAATAAGTTTGCTGTTGTCTCAGAAATAAGGATTTGAAATGCCTAAACATGCCATGCAATTCAGTAATGCTTACCTTTCGGTGAGTTCAGGTCACTGGACTTCAAGATGATTTGGCCTTGTGACCCCTGCTGAGGTTCAGGTCCCCCTGTTAAAGGCTAAACCATAAACAGAACCGGTTTTTCATGGTTTTTGATCAAAGCACAGCAGCCACTCAGCATATTGCATGCACTTAAAAATTATAACGTCTGGCAAAATTTGAAGAATCAAATGAGTGGAGCTTGCAGTGTTTGCTTTTACCTGGAAGTTAAATGTAGAGATGATATCTGAGTAGATGCCCATCTGTTTGTGTCTGTGACTTGCAGGCCTGCGCCCTGGAGGTCTGCTGGGGGGACGAGGCACCAGTTCCCCAAAACCAGGAAGATGTTTGTCTTCCATCTTTTGGCAGAAATAAATCATTTATGTGTGAACAACAGAGTCTGGATTTATTTTTCTGCTTCAGAAATAATTTGGACGATAAGAACTTGTACTTTAATATGTTTTAGCTAATGTTACATGCATTGGTGACATGTATCTAATTACATTTGCTCAAGTACTGTACTTCAGTCCAAATTTGACAATATCTGAGTAGATACCCATCTGTATTATTTTCAGAGTGGGATTAAGTAAAAGACCTGAATAGGCCTACTTCTTCCACCACTGGTAACATGTAATCAAGATCTGATAAAACTTTTTTTTTTTTTTTTTTAAACTGTCGTTTTGTTTTGTTTCTGATCTAGGACCACTAAAAAGTGTACAAGGAAAAGGCAGAAAGGGAACTTGAAAACATCCACTTAAGGTATGCTCCCGAGAAAATCTAAACAACATTACAGTTTGTGTCAGTTTGTCAGCGGAAAGTTTTAATCGACCTCTGCTGCCAAATAATACTAATCTAACATTCACTGACACGTTAATCAGCTGGCGAGCGTTAGTTTTTAGCGTTAGTGTTTGTTCTGAATGGGTCCTATAAAATTAACAAGTAGCCTTTGCTGACTTAATACTGTACGCAACAGAGAATACAAAATGTGCCATACCTTATCTTAAATTCAACTGCAAGTTGAGTAACCTCTGCATTGCTAAAATGTTGGCGAGCTGAGCTTTAAAAATCTCAAGTTTCCAAGTTGACGTTAACTACGGGTATGTAAATGTTGGACGCCGCAACGGTTGTCATGGAGATAAAATTGCGACACTCCACTCCCGTCCAGTGCCGTTAAAGTAGAGAGCTCGCGGAAAAATGTCGAATTTAGTTTTTTATAATAACTCTTTTTATTGCCAAATACCACATCCACAGATGTAAATTCAATGGTTCCCTATATTTAAGAATGAATTCAAAAACTATGTGGACTGAATAAAACATTCAGAGAACTCAAAAGCTCCCAAGAGTGTTCAGCTCTACACAACATTTGTGACGGCGCAGGACTGATGTTCAAACATACTGAATTGAATCTTTGAAGGAATTTTGTGTCATGATTTCTGCTTTTCAATTAAGAGCCTTGTTGGACTTTCGCGGACTTTTGCCTGCACCCCTGGGACATGAATTGTTGTAGTGTTTTGCATGTCTTTGTATTGTGTTCAAAAGTTAATAATAAAAGTATTGGAAGAGAAACAAAAATAGAGTAAGTCTGTCTGTATGGCTCTGGTGTAAACCTGAAAGTGAATATGGCTCATCAGCTGGGCCAAGTCCTCCAAAATCAATTTTTAATTGACAAATTAATCTGCCAAATACAGAATAACAGAATTCAAGATAATTAGAACAAGTATATATTCATAAATCAATATGTTCATGTTACAGCCTCTATTTTTTATTTAGATATTAGCCTGATATTTTGAAAATTATATACACAAACAAAACCCCTGAAAGTGAATCGTCCCTCCCTATTCTACATTTTAAACCTGTTGGGTCAATATCATGTAACTTCCACAAATATCTGTAGGCACATAAAGAAAACACAAACTTTGTAAGAAAAACATTTTATTCCAGTCTGCACATCATCATTATCCGTGTCTGCTGATTACCACCTCACTGGCTTAAACAACTCCTGAAGTGTTGAAATAAATAAATATATAAAACCAGACCAATGCACCCCATTACCTTCCTATAAGTAACCCTTTGCTTGTCTCATTGTTTGCACAGAACACAGTCTAGGTTGTCGTGAACACATCGATGCAGAAATCCTGAATATGACCAGGTGTAAGCTGGAATTTGGCTTTTCAGAGCGAAACATCAACTTTAGTCGATACTTACATCAAAACAATTAAATTAATTACAATCATTAACAGTGTGACCGTTTACGCTGTAAACTGTTCTAGTTTTTAAGATTGCTTGAGTTTGTCCTATGAAGTAAAGTAGAGTCGAAACAACATGGTCTGAGGCGTGGTGACATCAG
Source organism: Brachyistius frenatus (assembly GCF_029030835.1). Taxonomy (NCBI): domain Eukaryota; kingdom Metazoa; phylum Chordata; class Actinopteri; family Embiotocidae; genus Brachyistius; species Brachyistius frenatus. The sequence goes on from NW_027210603.1 coordinate 6,835,509, forward strand.
CAACTGCCAGCTCTTGTCCGTGAGACAGCCCCAGCTCTGGAAAAAGCACAGTTATAACATAACTGAGTAAGCACATTCCCAGTGTATTCATCTGATGAAATTTGAGAGTGAGCTGTGCCATTTCGAAGAAACATCCTCAGCAAAAAAGCACCTCACCCTTCAAGGTTTTGGACAGATTTGGCCTTGTCCTCTGTTCGATTGAAGCGACCGTCTGTAAAACAAAATACTTCATCTCAGGCAAAACTTGTATAATTGCTCTATTTAATCCAGGCACATCTCACATTACCATAAGAGTGCACTTAAAACAAGAAGACATGAAATCAGAAGTGAATTACCTGTAAATATAAAGTTTTGTTCTTTCCCTCGACTGTTGCTGTAACAGCAGGTGATTTCATTTGTCTAAAAAATTGATTATATTTGGTTGTTGAAGACATTGCATAATGCTAAAACAAGCATGACCATCAGCAGAATTTTACTCAGTGTAAAGCAGGCAAACGTACAGGGAGGCACTCTCAGTCAGGTAGTCCAAAACGTCCTGAAGTTTGGACGATGGAGAAAAGTGCAGATCTAGAGGGATTTGGCTGCAGGCTGAACAGTTTTCCTAAAACCAGAATGGACACACACACACGCCTTATCCAAACAGGTAACTTAGTCACTGTAGCAAACATGAGCTGGCAGATGCTTTTCAGGGACAAACCTTCCGTTCTGCTTCAAAGGAGTAGGTGTACAGGCCGTCGACGTCATTGAACACCATGTAGTTATTAAGAGGTATATAGGCACTGTATATAAAAACGGTTATTTCATGAGAAACATTGAGAGGTACAAAAACAAATTCACTTTGTGGATATGGCTGCCAAAAAGAATCTGCAGACTCACCTTGATGCTATTTTGAAAACTTCAGTTGCGCAAGCAGCTGGGTCAAATGAAGCAGGAAAACACGATTACATCCAGGTACACATTTCTGTTTACTCTGTGCCATTTGGAATTGATTAACTTTCATAATCTCTCATAAATGCATCAGGTCCATGATTCTCTACTGAAGCACCCTCACATTCATCCAGTCTTAGCTACTTACCAGCAATGACAGCATTTGTAGAAGCTACAGCTGGGATGATCCTCTTAACAACACCTGCAACAATTACAGAGGATATTCAGATTACTTCTAATGATCAAATCAGAAGGAAATAGATTTATTTTTTTTAATTATCCAGGAAAAAATTAAATATAAGCCATCAAAATCTGCTGATCAGAGTGAACATTGGGGAGACACATTTGTTGCACGAAAATAAATAATGTTGACAGACACAGAAAAAGAGAGGAGGTTCCAAAATGAGTCAGGCAGCAACAGCTTGCTCTGTTTTATGTACCTTGGATCATATTCCACAGGAGCTGACAGGAAAGTACCAACAGTGCTCTGGTGGCAACAATATACTTTCTATGCTCACCCTGTGTCAGTCTATATGTGACTCCTGTTATGCTGAACTCTGCTGCCCTGTCCAGGGATCTCTGGTACACCCACTGGATGTGCTCTGGGTCATCTCCATCCAGGGCCACACCATCTGAACCACACACAAGCACACAAAGAGAAACTAAAATTTCCTTCTTTTTTTTCATGTCAGTCAGCGGGTAGGGTTTGATGGGCCATAAATCATAGATACCATGTTCACTCTAAACATCACAAAGACAATTTCCTACCTCCAAAGGGAGTCTCTTTGGGCCACAGCAGTATTCGTACATACTCAATGCAATGTTCTGGCAAACGAGGCATTGAGGCTATTGTGCACATGGGGAAGTTGATCTGCAAAGACAGGTTTTGTTAGCAAAAGCACACTGATCAAGATATGGTTCTGCAAGACAAAGTTGAAATTGTAATCATTGTTCAATAAAATTATGCCAACTTACCTGGGGAGGGTAAAGCTCAAGGGTACAGTCAATGCAGGCTGTCATGCCAGGGAGAATGACTCTGGCATTGCCTTTAAAGCCCTCAGTCCCACCATCAATTAGAGGAAGGATGGACCCTGGGTCTAAGATGCCGTCCTCATACACCAGCAAAGACAGCTACAACGAAAGACAGACAGGTTTACATAAAACGTGCTCCCTTTAGCGAATATCTTACAGCTTTACGATTATAAACGTAGCAACAGTTAGCCGCAGTGCTGAGAGAGACAGACCGCGTTAAAAGAAATAACTTACCAGCATACCATTCATCCACCTCCTGGCAACTACGGAGTCCAGTCCACACACAATTATATGAAACTCTAAGTGAAGACAGAAAGATGAAGAAATTTAAATCAAAATTTTTTAATGAAATTTAAAACCTTAAGGATAAATAGCCATTATGGTATGATCAACAGAGCTGAATGTGGAACCCAGTTAAATCATATCAATTGGCTACATGTGAGTGGGGATGGATCACTGAAGCTGCTTTTTAGTGAAGGAAACGGTACACAAGTGAGGACAATTTCTCTCTCCTGTTAATCGTCTAAATGTTTTTTCTTTTTGTAAGGGTTTCACAAGTGGTTTATTTTTAGTGAGCCAGGACCGCAGTGGCATGCATCAAACTGACTCATGCGTGAGTGAATCCATACATTACAAAAGTGGGGATTGAACAGAACTGAAGATACTTACGTCTGTAAAATGTTTCATCTAAGTCTTGAATTTTCTTAAAATGTCTGCACAAAACATTTAGGAAAAAGTTCATGTTTATGAGAATGCTCACTTGTTTTTACGGCCTAAGAATTAAGTATGGTGTCTTCTGTACTCTTAAATTTGTGACATCGGGATTACCTGCTTGGAACATTTTTCACATTTTATCCATGAGGATTGTGGTTAAGACATTCGAAACAACTGGAACTAATCGAACATCTAAACTCTTACAGAACCTGTTCTTTTAAAAGGATACGGGATGACACAGCATCCAGGTATGCGGATGTTGATAAAATCAGCTGCAACGTCCGCCTTGGGCCGACCTACGTCTTTTGCCCTGATGAAAATTACACACATGTTAAAATATATGTTCCTTTAGAACATGACATGAATTGATAATAAGGCTCAGAAATTTCCACAGAATTGTCCACTGACCTGAAGAGGAACTGTCGATTCAGGTTGGAAACATCGATGGTGTCCATGTCAACAACATGTATGTTGCGAAAGCCCGATAAAGCCTGAGCCACAAACAGAGCACAGACATGAAAACTAACAGTTGACCATTCATTACTATTTAAATTATACCTTTCAAATATTAATAACAGTGATTATACCAGGTCTTTCAGCAGCTCACATCCCAGTCCACCTGCACCAATGACCAGGATTTTACAGGTTTCTAACATAAACTGTAGGGACTGCGAAGAGAGAGATCATAAAAGTTAAAACCCTAATAACCCTTATAGATCAGAGAAACTAAGGACGGATCAAATGACAACTTAGCATCACATCCCTCCCAGACATTGTTACCTCTGTGCTGGGTCTAAAGTCAGGATGCGTGAACGGCCCTGATCTTTCCAGAAACTTCTTGATATGGTTCCAGCGACCCTCCCACTCACAGGTACTCGCGTTGCCTTCATCCACCACCATCCTGAAGACAATGTGCGCATTTAGGATGTATCATCGGCAGCATCGCTGACACTTTCAAAAGGATCAAATCACGGATTGCATAGCAACAACATATGGTTTGAAAGCTCTACGTTTACTGAGATCATGCAAAAAAATTAAAAAAAAATCAACCAAGAACTCAACTCAGTGTTGTTACTGACTCTCACATAGGAAGGGTCCTATTTACTCGTCACAGCAGATCATGCAATACATTTTAAGAGCCAGGAAACAAAGTCGGCGTGCTGTCTTAACCCTTCCCTTGTGTTTTCATGTCTGCCCTTTCACCGTCGTGTCCTCTAACACGTGTAACGTTTTTGAACATGTAGTAAAACTGCGTATTTGACTGGTGGACGTTTCTAAACGCTTTCTGGATTTCTGTTAGCATCTCTGTTGCCTGGACAGCTGCCGGTAGCTAGGCTAGGTGACTAGCTGACATGTCAACAGTGAAAAGGTACACCTCTGACTTAGCTCGGAGGTGAATGATACCGCAATATATTCGCTGTAAATACGTGTTAGTTACTCACGGCCAGCGAGCCAGGATGTTTTCCCGTAAACTAGCTACTGATGTGTTTAGTTTACAGCCAGTATCAGGTTTAGCTTTCTCATCTAGCTAACGTTAACCTTCCTCCTGTCTTGTAACCTCAAACCTTCCGCCAGTTCTACCAATTGATCACTAACTTTTCAGTCAGCTCCACTACTCTCCTTCTTTTCTTCTCCCTAAAAAGAGAGAATAAAAGAAGGTTGATTCATGCTGTGCTTTCGTGGGTTAATGAGATTTGAAAGCATCTTTCGGCGTTTCTTGCTTGTTTCTTCGGCTACTACTTACGGCTCATCCATCTCCGCCATGTTTGGATGGCTTCACATGTCGAAGTTGGCGGTAGTAAATACTAAACTCTCAACGCTCGGCAACACAATCCGTGTTGTCGGACAGAGGTAAATTTAGATGATTTTTAATTTTAGATTAGCAGTGCTATTGTTGAGTGTAGCTACAGGCTCTAGAGGATAGACGGTATGTAAGTTAACGCAGCTTTAGCTGTATTCTTTAAGTGGCAATTCTATATTCCCATAGTCGTGAAGGCAGCATTGTCAGTTCCACTGATCATCCGACAGATGGCAGCATTTGTCTTTTGAGTTGGTACGTCTCAGCAGCTGGAGAGTACAGATGTTGACTAAAGTGTTAGCGCACTTCATTAAAGCAATGGAAAGTATTCAAATTAAAAGCTCCTCTGTCATGCATACTTGCATGTCGTTGGTCTGCCATCCAACGAAACAAAGGACAAGTAAAACAAACCTTGCTTATTATACAAAAATCTTTTTAAAGACCTTCCGGGTTTTCTTTTTGAGTTTTTTTCCAACCTGTGTATATTCAACTATATGCATACAGTAGCAAACTACTTTTTCATGCGGGATGAGAAGGTCCATGAAGGACACTGGAGTTTAACAATGGGAGAGATACTTTAATAATGGGCTATAATAGTTATTACTTGATAATTGCTCTGCTCTCTCTGCTTCAGTCCTATAACTTTAGCAATTATCTATAAAACCAGTTAACAGTCAATTTGATTTTGATTTGATTTTATACACTTTATTAATCCCCGAGGGGAAATTTCTTCACTACAGCAGGGGGGCTCTCAGGGGGGAGATGCTGCAGCAGGCTGCCACGACCGCGGCGCCAGGTAACCTGACCTGAAGTGCATGTTTTTGGATGATGGGAGGAAGCCGGAGAACCTGGAGAGAACCCACGCAAGCACAGGGAGAACATGCAAACTCCGCACAGAAAGGCCCAGGACCGGATTCGAACCCAGAACCTTTTTGCTGTGAGGCGACAGTGCTAACCACTGCACCACCGTGCTGCCCTAAATGAGAGTCAGGAAGAGAGAAATGGCCAATTTGAATTGAATAAATCTGTTTGAAGAACTCATCAATTGCCCTGTGTGCAAATTCATCCTCACAATATAGATTGTTTCTCCTTTTGCTGTTATCATATTATTATTATTATTATTATTATTATTATTATTATTATTATACTTGTAACATCAGAGAAAAACTTTATAAAATAGCATGAAAAAATAATTGATTTATTTGTTTGAGTTGATCTTTCTGTGAATTGCTGCATGGAGCACTTATCATGAATAAGACATTAAATTGAGATTGTTATTATGTTTAACGACTTTACCAGTAAGGAGATCTCCCTCAAGTATCTGATTTACTGCATCCACATTGTGTTAATAAATCTCCGTGTTTAATCTCTCATTAAAGGATGATTAATAAACCTTGGATGGGCTGCCATGCATTTTAAGAGACGTGCCTGTGCGCACATGAACATAATTAATCCATCTGTCCACACCCTCTTTAATATTAAAGGAAATATGAAGTAGATATCTTCTGCAGGGGTCACCAAAAATCTGCTAATGTATGCATTGATAGCTGATAGCCTTTACGGATACCGTGTGTGTGTGTGTGTGTGTGTGTGTGTGTGTGTGTGTGTGTGTGTGTGTGTGTGTGTGTGTGTGTGTGTGTGTGTGTGTGTGTGTGTGTGTGTGTGTGTGTGTGTGTGTGTGTGTGTGTGTGTGTGTGCATACGTGCAGCAGGACATTGAGCTTTTTTCCACAGAGTTTCTGTGATTTGAATGTTTTTTTTTTCTTCCTGATTTTTAATGAGATGTTCCGAATGACAGCCTCTGAAAACTGATAACTAAAAATAACTGCTGTGGTCATGTCCTTCATAGCTGACTGCCTGCCATCTTGGCCCTCCTCCTTCTCTATTTGTGCTGTCTGTCTTGTCCTCTTTCATTTAACCTCAGCTGTGCTCTCATGCTAAAACAGAAGAACGATGTCATGAAATATCATTAAAAAAATGGAAAATGGAATCCCAGAAGACACTTGAAAACCAGTTATGTTACAAATGAAACCTTTTACTGCAGAAGTATTGCTCATGGACATGCCAACTGGTATGACCAAATCTTCTGACTGTCTGCAGTGTTGTTTTTTTCTCCAATATTATTTAGGGCTGTTGAATACACTGGTTGTAAACTAGGGCAGTGGGAGACACGAAGCAAAACCCTCCTGTGTTGACACTTTATAGATTCCATTGAAATGCCATCTGTCATTGGCCCACCTTAAGCTGGGACAGTCTGAATGTCACTACAGTGCCTTTGATGTGACCCAGGTCTCTGCTATCCATCACAGCCAGCTGCAGTTAATGTTCATGCAAAGATGGAGTCCAGACTGAAATAGACAATTACCAGATGGTGGCAGGCGACCAAAAGAACGACACTTTGCTAGGAAGAAGAATGTCAGACAAGCTGCTTGTGCTGCAGTTTCACAGAAAACAGAGAGAGAATCAAGTTTTTTTCCTTTACTTGAATTGGCATGGGAATCAGGGTTTGTCAGCTTTATGGCCCCATATAGGCTATCTCAATATCCATTTGCCATTTGACGGTTTTATGTCAGGACGTCCAAAGTGGTGTTGATGTTGCTAATGATAATGTGTCACAGCGATATGGTGCATATTGGACGCAGAGCAGGGCTGCCAGCCCGAAGACAAGGAGAAGCTACAGGCTGATGTTGTGTTGTGTCCTGTAAGTGATTGATGACTCTCTCTGTTGTAGTGCTTTGATTAAGACTCTGGTGATTTATCACCACTGCTCACAATGTAATTAGACTCTGTATATACACTCAACAAAACAGTATTGTCTTGCTATATGATGCCAGTATGTTTGGGTATGTTTTTGTGCGTGCACACGCAAGTCATCTTCATACATTTCTTCCATTATATTGTGTTGATGTGCATCAAAATGCTTCCTAAGTCTGAATAGACTCCCAGGAAAACACTGCCACTGTTCACTTTTTTCGTATTAAAGTAGGAAATGCAACCAGGGAATGCGTTACACGATGTTGTTATTCAATTATTTGAAATGTGATGGATGTGTTTACCTTTGACTGAAATTACCTGGAGTGTATTTGCTTTACTATTGCCAAGAAGCTCTATGAATAGATATTATTTAGTAAGAAAATGCATCCATGCTGTTTTGATGGTTGGTTTGAAAGTTGTTTGTTTTCTGGATCTCATTAGTCTGACAGAAGAAGAGGAAAGAAATATACAATGGCCAATTATTATATATTATGATATTATATGTAAGGTGGTGGCAACATCACCAAGGTGTTCAGCAGCACAATCCATCTTCTTCATGTGAGGGGTCCAGCATCATTGCTGGTTTGCACTTTGTTCTTCCTGTTGCTGATGGGCAGAGCCCACAGACGATTTGTGCTTAGCTTTTCCCGTCTACAGGGGGAGGGACCTGCTGTGAACTTGCACCACAGAGGGGTTTCTTCTCACTTTTTGGTCCTTAAGAGTTATTTCTGCGATTAAGAAAAAGCAGAGGCTTTAGAGCAATAAATATTTGGTGACTTTAAAGTGAAAGGGTCTACTATGCAGAATGATATGTAACTCAACTCATTGAATGCAACAGCATCACTGAGTTGTGGATAGATTATTTAGATTTCCCTGTTTTTAATCTACTTTTTTTGATATATTGCACTTCACGTCTTACTTTTTATTGTCCTATTCATTTTACTATATTACTTTGCCTGAGCTCATGTCCCTTGGCCCTTTTATCTTTCTTGCCCAGTTTTGTTTTGTTTTTGTAAAGCACTTTGCAATATTGTTAAGAAAAATTTTTATGCAACTAAAGTTTTTATTATTATTATTATTATTATTATTATTATTATTATTATTATTATTATCAAGTGTGTCCTCTCTAGGTTCTACTTCTATCCCAGAGTTGATTATGTTCATTATTTTACTTAAAATAGAAAGCTTCAGTTAGCAGTTACCTTCTCTAACAGCAAATTAATGACATACAATGTTTTCAAAAGTGACCTTAATGTTTTATTACATTTGGTTCAGAGTCAGGTTGGCTGTTTCTCAGATTAGCAAAGATAATTGGACACCAGTTCCAGTTTGCAGACATGAGAGAGGTATCTATTATGTCATTGAACTATTCTTTGGTTAGATGGCAGCTTGCTACTCATGGCAGCCTGAGTTCTTGATAGCTACACCTGTAGGAGATTTGTTCTTGTATCTTGTCTTCTATAGGCCTGGTACATGGCCTGATCAAGTACAAATTTTCAATGGTTTTGGCGTAGTGACTAGTTTACACATTTTATATTGCTCATACGGGTGAAATGTCACAAGAAAAACATGTGCACCCTTGTCTCCATTGTAATAAGGTGTATCAGTAGCATTAATATCGACCGTGATATATTCCTTCTATCAGATCTTTGGGAGAGGCTCCCTCGCTGTGTCTTTCAAGGACAGCAGAAGAATTACTTACAGGACAACCTTAAGACAGTGGAACGGAAATTTCCCTCTGGCTCTTTCAACAGCGTTTATTCCGGCTTGCGCTTCCTATTTCCTGTCCTCCTCAGCATGCTTCCTGCTCTGCCATCTCTACTGTTGCTCCATCACTATTGTCCCCTTCTTCAAATTGACATTGTGCATATATGGAGACAACATCCAGTCTTTCAGCAAATTACCCAAGAAATTCCTCACAGAAGTGAAACATACCTTAAAATAAGGTGGCAAAGAATAGATACTTCAAGGTTCAGAAGGAGGAAGTATTAGACAGAAAAGGCACATTTTAAAAATAAATCTCAGTTTTTAAAATTTTAATGTTTAATTCAAGGTCATCAATAGTACACCTCGCCAGCAGCATTCATCAGTTCAAATAGCCCTATTGTCACAAAAAGTATTGGTGATGTGAATTCTGTGCATTAATCTTAACCATTACTCAGAAGAAGTGTCATTTCAGAGTCTGTAACACAGGAAATGTGATTTTCTTTTTCATAAAAAAACCTAAATTCTCCCATTGAGCCATTAAATCTTGGTTTGGCAAGGTGGAGCACTGAGTCACTGCCGATCTCATTTAATTAGCAAATAAACCATTTTATTTGTTACAGGTTTTTCTTGAACTTAATCAAATCAAGTAAATCCAAAGATTTGATGCAGTATGAAAAATCATGCTTGAAGCCACGTTGGTTAAGATATGATGTGTTTTACACCTTGTCATACAGTATACATAAGCCTGATTTATTAGGAAGAGTGTATCGTGTTTTGTCTGGGCTGTTCCCACCCTACGGTTTAACCCCTAAGAGCCCTTCATTTAATGTTGTCCTTTTTCCTCTGCAGAGCATGAGCCAGGGTGGAGCTTTAGGAAGTGGGGGATGTCCTTCCTCTCCACCGAGAACACGGCTGAGGAGAGAGGCTTGAGGCTTGGATGACTGGGACCCTGCACCAGTGATAAGACTGCAGATACCTCACAGCTGAGATGCTTTAAATTATTTCATATTCATATAAAATAGTCACAGGAGATAAGTATGCTGATATTTCTCACTATCCCCAGTAAAGTAATACCCAGCAGCCCACTTGGAAACATGACAGCCCTGAGTGGGGAAATTACCTGCAAGATTTGCATTGAAAAGTGACACTTAAAAGAAAACATACTCCTCTACCATAACCGCTTCATTGTGGCTATATTCATTAAGATGCATTTTAGCCTTATAATATAGTCGTTTTCTTCAGCTGGATCATTGTGATTTAGATTTTCAATTCACTGAAACTATAATTAATTTTTATATGCACCAATAATGGTATTTCAGATTGACTATGTCACCAAATGGAACGATTTGTAACATTTGATTACTTTTTCATTGAGATTTACAGGAAGTGACTGCCTATAACCATCACTGTAGAGACTGCAAGCTGAACAGTAATGCACTATAATGAGGCCAACATACATCACATATTAGGAATATGTTTATGCATTTGAAAAAATGTACCGTAACCTGAATAGTAAATTCAGTTAACCCATGAGTACGCCTACAAATTGATCACCACATTCAAAATGCACAATGACAAAATTATGTTACTGTATGCTTTAAACATGATTACCATGAAATGAGAAACACAGTATCTTCCTATCTGCAAATGGTAATTATATCATTGAAGGTTATTTATGCCCAAATAAGGTGGTTTAATTATTGTGGATAAACTTAAATACAACTTTTCTTATCATCTGACTGCTTGTGTTTCTGACCCCATAGAATTTTGGCAAAGTATTATGGTTACACTCCACATACCTAACATTTACTTTGTAATTGCCCTGAAAATGAAGTTGTCTTTGTTTACAGCTTACCTATAGAATAAGTACAGAGAAAAAGGTTGTGACCAAGGGACGGCTTCCTTTTACAGCCCATACAACTTGTAATTAAAACCCATATAAGGGGTAACTATAAATAGCGTATAACCTGTGATTACAATGAATGAGGGCAGAACTGGGAGGGTACACAGGATTTAAGCTGCAATAGTAGAAAAATGACTAAAAAAATCCCTCATGTTTTCTGAAAAAGGGGGATGCTTATATGTATTCACATGCCTGGCCAGCAAAGCTGGTTGACAGTAAATGATGCAGCAGAGAAGCTAGAAATTCAAAAACATGGATGTGGGTACACATCTTCAACCCGACAGCACAGATCAATACAATCACCACTGTTTCATGTGAAATAGGGTAACTATCTGCCCCTCTGTTCCGGAGTTGTTGCGTTGAATAATGACCAGAAAATAGTTTTTGAACAACATTTGATGTTACAGTGAAGTTGACCTTTGACCTTTTGGATATGAAATGTTATCACTTCCATTTTATCCTTTTAGAGATTTGTGTGAAATATTCTCATAAGTATTGTAGTAATTATTAAGTTACGGCCACAAAGCCATTTTGTGACCTTTGACCTTTGGTCCACCCAAAATCTGATTGGGTCCTCCTTGAGGCAAAATAAATGTTTGTGCTAAATATGAAGAAATTCCCTCAAGGCAGTCGTTCGATACCACAATCACTGCATTGAATGGACATGGGGTGACAGTGACCTTTGACCACCAAAATCGTATTAGTTCATCCCAAGCCGCAACCAGCAGTGATGTCACCCATTGGTTTGTGAACACCGCCATCTTGCTAGTTTCACCATATTTGGGCGGGATGGGCGGAACGAGCAAGGGATCTGACTCGATCTGATTGGAAACCCGGTGACACTACGGCCCGCCCACCAATAGCCGTAACCTGACTGCACCACAGGGCTGTCAATCAAATAGACACCCCCCCCCCCAAAACACGACTTGTTGAAGCTTATTTTATATGACAGGATTATTTTCAGATGGACGGCCAGAACACTTATCTGGAAGAGTGAATTTAGTGAATGAGCAAATACAGGGAACTTGTGGAAAAACTTTATTAACTGGGAATTTAATGAGAGAAGTTGAATGGGGGTCTATGGAAACTAACGCTTTTGGAGCCATCCTCTGGCGGCACTTGGTGCTATTGCAATTTTAAAGCACTTTCACATCGGCCTCATTTTTGAATGGAAGGAACTGAGAGTACGGACGTGAGGTCATAGTAACCCTGTCCTTCGATCACTAAAATCTATTAAGTTAATCGTAGAGTCCAAGTGAAATTTTCTCGGGTATGTGAATTATTGAGTTATAGACATAAACCTTTTTTGGGATGTCACAGTGACCTTGATCTTTGACTTTTGACCCTGAAATCTTTATGACCAGGTGAACATTTGTGCCAAATCTAAAGAAATTCCCTCAAGACGTTTGTAGATATCTCCTGGGGAGCAGACAGACGGACTGCTTCTGGCTATTGTGGTCATCGGCATCAAGACATAATAACTGTTTAAGACGATTAATTCAACTGACATGTTAGGACTTGACTGATGCAGCTTTGTTTGATTACACAACAGTGGATCCCCTCAAGCAGATACAAGCAACCTGCTAGGTGGTACAGAGCTCAGTGTTTTTCCCAAACCACAATATATAATGTATTGCTGCTCAACTAAAATGGAATCTTGAATAAAAAACAATTTGGACACCAGCTTATTTTTTGAGGTGGTGAATTATTTCACTGAGTGGCCCACTCAGTGAAATAATTGCTGTCACTTATTGCAATACTGAATCCACATAGAAATCCAGATAGAAAGAAAGCGACGCATTCATATTCAACACTTGTAGGTGCACACACCCCATTTCTAAACTCAGGCCAGCTGGGGCTTCAACACACCAAACAAAGGATTACTCTCTCTCCGTCTCCCTCTCAGTCTGTCACTGTCTCCCAGCATCACCCTGAGTGATTGCCAGTCTTGACACCTGCCTCCTTGTACTACTGACCCACCCTAATGCCCAGGAAATTAAATGTTCTGCCGGAGTAATAAAGAGAGTAAATCCTGGTTCTGTTCTCTGTTGACGGCCAAAGTGTTGTGGGGGACAGGTATTACTATATTAAGCTTGGGCAGAGGGGATCAAGGTTCAGCACTCCCTCATCACACCTCATCGAGTGGGTATTTACTGCTTTTCCAAAAGCAGCTTGCTCACAGCTGTAGTCCGTGTGTGTGTGTTTATGTGCATATATGATTTAGGGAATTTTGTTTTCATACATGTTTACCCTTTTGGGCCTGGTGCATATGGGATGGACACAGTCAAATCAACTGCCTGTGAACATTAAAATTTACCTGATTATTCCTCCCATTTTCAATCTTTGTCCAGAAGATCCATGTGTCCAGGTATTGCTTTTTTCCATTTCTTAATAGTAATGTAATTTTCCTAATAGTCATTGTGTCTTTGTGTCTTAGCCAGTGAGACAGTTTCAGCTTGCAAACAAACATGATAAAACTCATTCAACAGATTTCCCCTCTCGATAACAACTGCCAAGAAACAGATTAATAATAAAGTAGAAAATGAGATTAAACGGAGTCATTAAATTGATATATCTCTGTAGAAGTATATAATAGCTCTTGAGTGACCATAAACATTGGCACAAAGTCACCAGAATGCTTGCTTATAAATTAAGCCCTTGAAATATTCCACCATTGGAGGCTGCAAAACTTTTTATTGATGTATTAATTTTTGAGTCACCAACATTTTTCTTTTCTTTTTTTAAAAGGAGAGTAGTAAACAATAAAAATGAAACTTTAAAGTCAGACACAGATAACTGACAATAGGGCAATAAAATAGATGAGCTATAATTTCATCCCTCGTGTTAGATTTTTTTTTTTTATGCTAATCTGTCCTGCTCTGTGCATTTCAAGAGCTCCCTGTATTAGCACTACACAAAAGCTCACTCAGTCAGAAAAGCCTCCTACCAGGTTTCTGCCTCATTTCCACCACAAACTGCTTGTGCACACAGGTATGTTGAACAATACTAGCCCTTTTTTTTACACACACGCACAACTGCATTAATGTCACTGCGGCGAACAGCCTAAGGCGAGCCTTTAGCTGATTTGTTTGTGTATCTATTTTACAGTCGGTCTACCTGGCTGTTTACAGAGAAAAGTAATCTATTGGCACAGCAGGTGGACAAATGCTTGGTAATTCAGTTTAAATCTTAATTTTTTTAAACAAATAATTTACATGTGTTGTCAAATGCACATTTTTACTTGTTTAATAAGCACCAGCAGCTAAAGCCGCAAGCTTCTTATTCTAACACCAGTCTAATAAAATATTAATTTCTTTGGCAACAAACTGGTGAGTTTTTTCTTTTAAGTGCATCACATCTGGACTACAGTAACCACATTTCTCTGCAGAATGAAACTAAATTAAGTACCCTTACAGAAAAAACCCCGCATTAATTTCTGTGCAAAAAGTCACTTGATCATATGACCACATACACATGTAATTGTGCAAATGTGAAATATGTATTTTGCCCATTGGCAAAATTCCCAAAACTTTTTCACATATTTTTTTCAATGTTATATGTTGCATGAACATGTGGTAAACATGTCATACATGCGGAAAAAACATACTAATGTGCATGCCTATTTTTGAGTCTACCTCAGTAAATTTACACTACGGAGAATCAGAATGACAATATTAGGTTAGTGGGGTGGAAACACACTTTCTGAACAATATGGATTCAGCCAAACGTAGATGGACCTGAACCACACAAACTTCCCCCCTTTCGCCAAGACCTGGCAAGAAGACGGATGACAAATAGAAAAAGCAGTTTCTTTCCAAACTGTCACACACTACCCACCAGCAAATATCTAGAAAGTGTTCAATCATAGTTGTCAAGATGAGGATTTAGCATGTGGGATGTTGATGGAGAATCAATACAACTCCATCAGGACTAAGCCATCCCTTCAATTCTAATAAACACAAACCATTCACCACTTTATGTTGCTCATAAACAAATCAAATCGAACACACACTGACAGTCCAGGGAGTATCTGCTTTGTACACTTGGGATGTGCCCAAAGACATCACTGTTGCTTATTTCATATTTTTCCTGATTAATCTGCCTTGAAATATCTCTAGGATTTAAAGTCTTGTTTATAGCTATTATGAGTTCCATATCACTGCCAAGACATCAATGCATGTTCAACTAATTCGACCTCTGCTGTTACACTTTACATGCATTTACTTGAACAAAGAGAAATCAAATAAGGGCAAGCATTCCCATGACATGTGTCTGTGCAAGGTGTATATCTGTGGGGTCGTTGCTGAAATACAGGAACTCTTAAGCTAGTGTTTGATAAGAGCCATAAATTATTCTTCATTATATACATCCCATGGTAATACTGAGGTTGAAACATCACACCATGTGTTACAGGGAGAGCAATAGAAGCACAAATTATGTTAATACGAAACCCTTTATTGTGGTTTTGGAATTTTCACATGACCTAAAAGCAGTAGCATAAACAGAGTTTCCTTGAGATCCTTTGAGATTTTTAGGTTTATCTGAGACAAAGAAACTGCTCTTGGATGCGAGGCCAGTCCTGCCTGCAGGTCCGGCCTCAGGTACATCAACACAAGATAGGCTTGCTTTTTCCTGATTTAAACTCTACAGCCAAATACTACTACAGCTTTACTGCAACCCCCAAAAATAAGCAACATCTTCTCTTATCATTTCCTACCCAACAGCCTTTGTGTGTGAAGAAGAAGAGGAGTGAGACATAAAAGAACTGTTGCAATTAAAAGAAGAAAACGTGCAAAAGAGAAAGTTGCTGATGAGGGAGATTATAAACCAAAGCCATGTATTTTTGAAAAGAATGGGAAGAGAAGGTGGTGTGTGAGGGAGGGGAGCACCATCTGTCTCTGTGGACAAAGTAGTACTGAGCTCTTGCATTTAAGCACATGCTCTGCTGATCACACACACACTAGATCACTAAGCATGTATGCTGAGGTGGGATGTTCCTGTGAAAGGCTGGCGGCTCACAGGAGGTGTTGGGATTTACACCCTGCGTAGGTAACTGCTGCTCCCCTGAGCTGTGGAGGATCCAATCTGGAGGATGTCAAGCAGATAGAGCATTGTTGTAATAGGATTTAAAACCTAACGCTGAATCTGATAAGACCAGAAATTAGCATAGACTTTTTGCATATCAAATATTTCCCCTCTATATTAGAGGCATCCTGATGACCATATTTATCTTCTGCTGGTCAGTCAGGGAATATTGATTGATATCTTAGTGACATATCTGAACCACTATTGAATGAGTTGCTGTGAAATTTGATACAGGATGGATTTATAAGAACTTTGGTGATTCCTGACCTCCAGCAGCACCATCAAGCTAAAAGTTTAAGGACTAAATATACAATTCCATTGCCATTGCTTCGTCCATGCCCAGTATCGCACCAATGTGTGTAATAAACAGGCTAGTACTCTAAAAGATACCTTGTCAGTGTGAGTTTTGGCCCCGCCTCACCTCGCTGTGAAAAGACATGTCCCATGACATGTGGTCATGTGAAGGAGGTTATATGATTAAGTGCAAAAGTACCTGTAAGGAGGCAAGTGTAACACCGGAGGGATACTGGACCCAAATGTACGTGATTTCGATCTCTTTACTGGAGGTTTGCACAAAGGCAGAGTCCAAAAACAGGCAATTGTCAACACCAGCAGCATAAGTAATCAGGCTGAGGTACAAAATGGGCTAAGCTAAAGAGACTGAGTCAACAGTACACAGAACAGGATAAGAACCAGGATTATTCACAAATGCACTGGGAGGCACCAGGAGGCACCGGGAGGCACCGGGAGACACTGGGAAGAGAACGCCTGGAAAGATAAGCACGAGACAACAAACTGTCATTAACTGATAGAAACACAAAGACTATATACACAAGAGGGTGGGAAGACAATTGGACACAGGTGGAAACAGTCAAGGTGGAGTTAGGTAATCACACGTAACGGCAGGGAGTCAAGTCACCTGAAATGACAGGAAAGGGCAATTAGCCAAAATTAACAGAAACAGAAAACACATGACCTTAAATAGAAGCGGGCGTGACAGCAGGTTGGGGTGATTGGAGAGTTAATACACCTTGTAATTCTTTGAAGAAAACAATTTCCCAACCCTGATCAAATAGTTTTTGTGCCTAACCTCTAGGTTTAGTAAAACCAAACCATGTAGTTTTTTATGCCTGTGCGAAGCAAAACCATAACCCGGTATCCTCCTGGGGTTGGCAGGTTTATTGCAGGCTTTGGCGTGATGATGATTGTCCTGCAAAACATCATTACATTAGCTTTGTATGAGGAAGCATGCCAATGTTAACATCTGAGCTCTGTTGTAAGCTGCTGTGATGACTCTAGTTTAATTACAGTTCATCACAGTCTCTGCTCTTCCATCTCACATAATTAAAAGCATTACTTTTAATAAATCTTCATATCATGCCAAACGAAAATAATTGTTTTACTACAGCAATTTGTCATCACAACAGGAGCCCCTCGGGTTAAATCTGAAATAACACCGTCCATTTTACCTGTTTGACACCTGAAAAGCTGTGATTCCGGCTAATTACATTTGCTGACAAAGTGTAAACTAGATGTTGACATGATGTATTATTGCCTGCTGATTCCCCCCCCCCCACCCCTCCAACCACATGCATCAAAGTGATTGAATACATTTAGGGGTATCAACAATATTCACCAATCACTTGTCTGCCAGGAGTGAAAGTCAATGACATTATGTCTGTTTATGTGTTTTGATTAATTATTAAGAATTGCCTTTTCAGTGGCATCTCCCTGGCGCTTTGAGGAGTAGGTAGCTGTTGGCATTCATTACCATAATCATGTTAGTGTTTGGCTCTGCCCTTGTAGTGACTCTGTCCCATTATAATTCCACAAAGTAATGGATGCACATCGGAGATGAGATTGTGACAAGGCTTGTCCTCTGCAGGTTAGGATGCTGGTCAGAGCTGCACAAAACAAAATCTGTTCCATAAATGGGCTTTAATCTCATCAAATTTTTTATCCCAAATGTGAAAACACTTCCTGATGAAAATTCCTGTTTATGTGCTCTCCTTTAGCACAAAGTTGCTGAGGCATGTAGGCTACTAGTGCAAATATGTCTATCTTATGATTTACGTTGTGCGCCGCTGACAGTCTCTGCAGGGAGCTCGGTGGTGCTGCTGCTGCTTGATAGTTTGCTGTTATCTATCTGACTGAGACATCTCTTGTTCCATCTCAGTCACCAACTGAAGCTTCATTTCCCTGCCTGTCACCTTTCACTTCACTGACTGTCTGCCACAAGGACGCACAGTTAAATAAAAGCCACTCTGCAACATATTACATCTTATTTCACTTTCAATAGGTGTGCACCTTTGCTGTAAGACCTGAGCACACCTGACTCCTTGATCTCACCTTTTGAGAGCAGTGAAAAGTGCAGCTGTGGATAAATGTAGGCCACCTTCCAGCATGTACATGCACACACTCGCACCTCCCAAAGGCAGGAGGAAAAAGAAAAAAACGCTGAGAAGTGTGAAAGGAAACAGAGGTTTGTTTAGCACCATAACCATGTGTCCATCCTGAGTAGAACAGGAATATCAATAGTGAGGTTTGCCCCAAGGATGTTATTGTGCTTTTTATGACCTGTTTATGTCTGTGTTAGCACAAACTTTATAATGGAGCTCATAAAATGTACATACTGCTTGAAGGTACAGATTTTCTCACAGTGTGGAGCCATGGCTGTGGTAAGAGCACTGATGCTTCTACTTTAAATGTTATTTTTGTCATTTTAATCTTGATATGCTCGGGAACACGATTGAGAAGAAGAATTATTCCTGATCTTGATATTCTCATAGCTACATTTTAAAATGAGACAATAAAAACATTTGAACATTCTGCTTGACAACACTGACATAACACACAACTTATGCAAAGGTTAAATGCTGATACAGCCTGAAGATATAGACAGAGCTGGAAAGGTTATAATGATGATAACAGGCTGCCTGCTGAACCTATTGAGTTCACTGACAGCAATTCCATTTGAATCTAATAAATGTTATCAGCCATATTTCATTAGTTTAGTTTAGTTCTTCATTAGGAGTTGTTGCTTCTATTACAATATATATTTCTCACAAAACAGTCAGATATGTTTTGCCAGAACTCAGTATTTTGGGTTGAATTTGGCTTCCCTACAAAGAAACCAAACTCAATTGAGCAAAACATAACAAAAATGAATGGTCTGCATTATTTTGTCTGGTAGTCTGGCTATGATCTCAGCTGTGCTTTACCTCCAGGTGCAACTTAACCTCATTAGAGGGGAATGAAAAAACACCCCAAACATCTAATTGCCTACCCACGCACACACACAGACACACACACATAAAATATAAACAAATATTTCTGCCTCTGTACTTAAAAATACACTTTCTTCAAAGCGATAAATCTTTATTACCTACTTCAGCCTAAAGTGGCTCTATCACTTGACATTTAAATCTTGGTTATTTTACTGGCGCCACAGTGCTGGATTCATAAACCTATACGACACAGCAGAGCCAAGACCACACTCAAGAACGAGTGTGGGCATTAGAAACAATGGCCACTGGGTCAATGAGGGGTGAGGGGAGAAGTGAGTCCCAGGAGAGAGAGTAAGAGGGATTTTCATTGCACCAAATAATGACAGCACAATATCACCCTGCCGATGTGTTGCGACCACAGTGACGATTGATTGTGGTTCATTGTATCAAAGTTGACCCGTTTGACCTCCCTGTTGCCATGGAGACACATCATCTGGTGATAGCCGCTGATTGACATCAGCTGACACAGTGTTGAAAATGATACACATTACCTGGGGCAGGCATTATTTATGGATAATGTGATTTTAGGTGTCCTCTCCTTCTTCTGTTTGCCTCTAAGAGCAACGCGGTGCCCTAGAAAGTACACGTATGTGTTGCTAAATGGTTTTCCAGGTTATGTTTAAGTGGGAACGTAATCAGTGGCTGAATTCATGTCTGTGATCACATTCAGGCAACAGAAGCAGTTTGGTTAAGGTTAAAGCAATGAAACAAATGGACTTTCTGTATTAAAACAAACTACAATCTTTCCTATTTCTTCATCATTAAAAAGTTGAATGATGCTGCAATCTTTTAAGGTCGATAATATACTGTAAACAATTTACTGGTATTTTCAGTGTCAATATTTGCAACTTGCTACTGCATAATTTACAAAAATGTAATCCCGTTACAATTTATTTTCCTTTAAAAGGTATTTGCCTTTGCAAATTAGTTATAACCATAATTGGCAGGCAACAGGGTCATCACAGGTCAACTTATTTTTCATCATCACCAGTTTCAGCACTCCACTGGACTACAGCAATGTCGTGACCCATGCATTGTTGGCATGATTTTTCACATGACCAGATCTACATGCTGAAGCATATTCCACACTTTAGTGGTTTTTACTGCTTACATAAATGAAAACTGGCTGTGCTTTGTTTATGCTGATGTGGTAGAAAAATCTTCAGTTTGTATATGAAGCATCCTCCCCCCGGCCACACCCTTCATCCCCTGTGGCTCACTGTGCATGAGAATACACAAGAGCCCTGGCTGAAACCACGTCAGCAAAATTTCTGACCAGAGACAGGACAGCCAGGACACTCATGTCCCCACAGGGGATGTCTATGAGAAAGAGAAAAAAAAAGGAAAAGAAAACAAGGGCGCAAAATATAGTGTTCCTGAAAAGAAAGAGAAAAGAAGGTAAAAGAGATCAAAGCAAAGTCATATATGTATTAATGTCATCCCAAAACAGCCTCTTATAGGGTCATCCTGTGTTTACAGAATGGGCTTCAATGCTCTTCATGGAAAGCTTGTCCTGCCAAAGGAAAAGTCACAATGACTTAAATGAGCATCAGTTGACACAGCATACATACAGAAAGGGCACAATGGCACAAACACAATGTATTTAAAGAGGAAAATAAGTTGCTTGGTGCAAACTAATCTTGGTGGACATAAAATAAGCTGGTAATTAAAAACGATAAAGGACATATTTGGTAATGCTTTTGTTGTTTTTGCCGTTACTATTGTTGTTATTTTCAAGTTCAATGAAAAGAACAAAATCAAAATTGAATCTATGCCAATAACTATTATTATCTGTACATTTTAAAACATGTTATATCTTATTCTAAATCAATCGCACACATGCCAAAAATACTTAAAAGATTCATCCCCAAATGAAAATAGTCCCATTAAATGCTTGAGTTTCTCCTGTTTGAGTAACATTTGCTGAAAACTATGGTCCCCTCTGTTATAAGAAGTGATTTAGAATCTTTGAAAAAGACTAATTTTAAAACAGATAAGTCTTCAGTAACAATGTGTGCACCACAGATTGGTGAGGAAAGTTGTAATATACTGAAACACACACTGGGATTTTTGGATGTTTTGTTTTAAATAACGATTTGGAAAAATTCTTCTCTGAAATCTAGTACATAGAACGTGCACATAATGTAAAACATGCAGAAAAAAATCAATGTCAACAACAATAACTTTTGCAAAGTGTATGTAAGATATGGATAAGGCAGTGTAAGTAAAAGTAAACATGTTGAAGTGCATAACAGTTACGGGCCTAAAGCCCAATAGTCTAATGGTTGCATAAATTGGATAGCCTTTTATTACATGATCATTGCAAAGTGTGTAATCTTAATCATGTTATAAACAGGTCAGTCCACCAGAGTATACCGTGTCAGTGACATGTTTTCACCTTGCCTAGCCGTGAAAAGGAAGGCCCCCTAAGTTTAGGCACCAAAACTACTTGACTCGGGTTTGTAAAGAATCATGTTTTGGGTCAAAATAAGTATTTTCATGAATATCATTTTACAAACATACCCAAAATGAATTCATACACAATATGTAAGTTAATTATGTTATCCTTAAAATGTTGCTGAAAAGAAATCCACTTTGGCCTTTGCTTTATCATGGAATTGCACACTGGTCTCTCTGGCAACCCATCCAACCGCCCCAATCTTCATCCGTGCATGGACTTTATTGCTCTTTGTACTTTGTCATACGACCTCCTTAACGAGCTTGTCATACTTTTCATGCATGTATGCATGCATTTCAGCATGTACTTTTCACGCCCATGCAAGGCAAAACATGGAACTGACACTGTATTGTCTAGTGGATTGACAGGTGTATTACACACTTTGTTGTGATTCTGGATTGATCATTTATAGGGAGAGTATTTTTTCTTTTGTAAATTTCAGGTACTCAAACTCTTGTTGTGGCATGATGTGTACAGTGTGTCTGACCTGAGTGTAAAATCCATGTATACACTACCTGATAGTTTGATTCAAACTACATGAAAAAAATAAATCTTGTTCTAATGCAGACCTCTTATTTCATGTCTGTCATGGCCCCATCTTGATTAGAAAGGACTAAATTATTCCAAAACAAAAGCCTACTGGAGACACAAAAGGAAGGTTGTGGCACTGGTTGTTGATATTGTTCTATCAGACAGCTCGAAGGGAGGAAATGCTCTGTCTGAGCTGCCAGGCCTGGCTGTTTGTGGGCGGGGGGTGGGGAGGTGAGAGGAGTGGGGGGTGTGGGGTCCGGGGATAAGAGACCGCCCTGTTATCTTTGTGTAAAAGGTCACACAGGTCTGGCGGAAGAAGCAAAAGCAACAACCATCTGTGTTTTCCACACACTCTGGCGCAGTTATCTAGACCAGGGAAGGCCAGACTCAGTGAACACTCACATGCACACAGACATCACATCGTTCACTCATATCTGATGACGTGGGCAATATGATGAAAGATGCATTGTCAGAAGATGTTGGAAAGCACCCTGATATGTTGTCCTACTTCTAATTTGTGAGTATCATTGTTTTAACACACACACAATTCATTTAAATGCTTTTGCTTGGATTGATTCGTATCAGAGATTTATCTTATGTGTTGCTGACATTGTGTGTTATATAGTTTTTATTCATGCGACAAACCTTTAAAGACAATATATCATTTTCCAATTCTGACACATCTTGGAAAAATAAATGGTTTACCTCAAAAGTGGCTGCACTATAGCAACTAACAGGCATTCAGATATATATGTATATATTCATTCATTTCTATGCTGTAAATATGTTTATTTATGTTTTATATTTCTATTTATGTCTGTCTGTTTAGTTTTTTTGGACGCTGAGAGTGAAGCTACAACCGGAGTCAAATTCCTTGTGTGCGTTAACATACCTGGCCAATAAAGTGATTCTGATTATGATTCAGATACACTTGACTCCTGTGGATTTAAATTATACACTCTCCTCTGTTGCAGATGTTGCATAAGTCATACAATGTGCTTTTACCTTCAGCCAGACTTGCGTGAGACTATATCAAAGCTCTGCCAAAGACGTGGGTTTCGCGAGCAGGAGTATCTGCATCCTCACAGAGTGCTTTGGCTGAGAAATGTGAAAACACTCACAGGAAGAGTAAATTCTAGGCTCGGGGGCTTTTTTTTTTTTTTTTTTTTTTCTCCACAATCCTATTGTTTTCACACAATCAGATTGGTGGTATTGGATAGCATACACATAGGCCACTCATGTGTACACATGTACAGAATACATCTGCATAAACACACACACCCATATTAAATGCTCGGAGCAGATCCCAGGCAGGGAATTCATGTTCCACATGGGACTTGAGTGTTCAAGGTTATTAAAATTATAAACAAAAGCATACAGCACAGATACAATGCAATAAAAACCTACAGACTTATAGACCACACAATTAGTCTCTCACAATGAACAGCCTCTAAGGACAGATATGCTTTATTTTATCTTGAGAATTTGATTTCTATCCAGTAGATCACTGTTTTTACAGTGGAGCTTGTGGATGGCTGTCGCTGCTGCAATAGAGCAAAAGAATAACAAATTCATCTGTTATCAGAGATTTGGCCTACTCTCTCGGTTTCAGGCTAATTAACAAGAATGTAACAGCTATTGTGCCATAGCCATGGCCTTTATTACGCCTTTTGTTTTCAAAGGGGAATGGAGCAATGCTGCCGCATTATCTCAGAGCAGCCTAGACTTAACACAAACAGCACTTATTGACAATTAGCCTGACCTAATAAGCCACTGACACACCTCACAGTCATTACTTGGAAAAGTGATGTCACTTTTAAAAAGTGCTTACAAGTGTGTGCAATTCACATTGTGGTGACGACAGCACCGGAACAACAGCACCAGAACAACAACAAACCTTAGGCAGTTTTAAATCTAATGTATTCAATTTATTTGTGTGACAACAACAATACAAGCCAGTTTGAATGATTCAGTGATGAGTTCTGGAGGACCTTTGGGGAATTAAAACTGTATTTGCTGCTTTTTGATAAAGTGCTGACTCCATCGGTCCACCTGTTTACTATAAAGCTCTGCTGTGTCTATGTGTGTATTCATGTCACTGAGGGGTGTTGGGGTGGGTCCCTGCTTCTGCATTGTTGAGAGAGGGGAGTACACTGCTGACAACAGAGTTTTCTTTTAACTAAGGTTACAGAAAATTGTTTTTAGGCATACAGACACCTGAGTTTGTTCTGCATGATTAGTTGATGTGGTTGTTTTTAATAATACATTATCTATTTTGTCGCAGTCATAAACAACCACAACTCCAATAACCCTGAAATAATCTCGGCACTCTTCAGTTTTCTCACATTTTAATAAAGCCTGTTGTCCTGTGATATCCATATTATTACTCTGAAGTCTCTTAATCAGCAGTGAACACAGGTCTCAGAAGAGCCTGTGGTCTTCCCTGGTTGTGCTGGGAATCAATAAAACATGTCAATAATGATTCGATCAATTACAGCAGTCAAACGCTTTGCCTTCCAATTACAAAGGTGTTTAAGGTCACTTTGAAGAATGAAAGACCTCTGCCTGATTGTTCTGGAGTATTACATAAATCAATATCTGAACTTAATACACTACAGCAACGACTGCAGTTGGCACAACAACATGATTCACGGCCTTCTTTCCTTAGAAATGAGTTTTGTGAGAAACTTCCCAGTAACATACATTATTTTATCACACTGCACCAGATGAGGAAAAAAACTAAAACATGTGCTCTCCAGTAGGCCGCCGCATAAAAGTGTGAAGTCACATAACTTTTAGTCTCAGAGGGGAATAAATACACTCAGCACATCCATCGAGTCCAGTGTCCAGTCACTGGTAAAGCAGGTGTTATGGATTGTCTCAGTTCTGGGAACAAGTTGCTGACCCTTTACCCTGATCTCTTTCCTGTTTGGTGTTGTGTGTGTGTGTGTGTGCAGCCGAGTGGAGGGGAGATAGAGAGTCGGTTTGTTCACTGCTTCCACTGCGTGTTTTTCTTAACATATCGAGTCCCCTTTTCTCCTCCAATCAAGTCGTGTTCCAGGTGGAGTGACAGAGCGCAGCACACAGCCACAGGCTGTCCAGGAAATTTGTGTCCTCCGTCCAAAAACATGTTTTGACCGTCTGTGCCACATCTGGAGGGATATTCACTTCGAAAGCTATTCTTTTCTGCAAAAACATGACACAATACTCTTGACAGGTTCTATTTGCACACCCTGCAAAAGCAAAACATATTTTGCACAAATGAAAGCAAAATAATAAAAAAAAAGGTCATGTGTGCCAATTGTGAGTAAAATACTCCTGAGAGCGGCACATTTGGCACTGCCAAAAGACCACAGGGCAGCTATCTTTAGTTATCCAGTTCAAAAACAAAAGGTTACTTTATGGCAGCTATAAATGTGCTACTACTGACATATAAAAAAAATGGTCTTGGCTTCAACACTACACAATGGTTATTACAGCATCACACTGTAAATGGAAGCAAAACAACTGAGTCATTTGCTGGGTTGTTTTGGTGTAGCTTGTTGCAAAAAACATTACTCAGCATCCTATGCAGATCAGGAGTTTAATTACCGCAGCAAACACAATGGTCACATCTTTAAAACAAATTATTTCATATTAAATACACCCTTTAGTGAGATAATTAATAATTCAGAAACTGTATTATTGCATACACCAAAACACTTATTCTTTAATGAGATGACCCTCATGCAAGTGCGAAGATTACACGAGGTGATTATGACATGAGTACTCTCTAATCACCTTTGAGAGTGCTTTGCACCTGCAGCAAAGCCTAATCCTTCCTGCACCAAACCATCTGGAAAGGGAATTTTGCTGCGTGTATAATGTAGGGGTCTGTGTGGTGTTGCAGCAGTCAGGAACAGAGCCCGGTGGCGATTCAGTACAGCCGATTCTTTTATTGCGTTTCTCTACTCCATCACTATCCACTTCAACGCTGCTGTAAAAAAATCCCTGAGGTCTGCTGCATTGTTTGACCTTCAAGTGTGTGGAAGAGAGGGTAAAATGAGGTTAGATAGTCCCATCCCAATGTGTGGGCATTTAACCAGCATTGGGAGCTGTCAAATCAAAGACCCCAAGTGGGCGACGAGCCCAGTCTCCCCATGTTGCACAAGGTGTCTCTGTCCTTGGAATCCCACCTAGAGCCTTGAGCTGTTCAAAGTTTCTCTGTTCCTCGAACCTTCGTGCTCTGCACAGCACCAGTCAATCAGCTCTGTTAGAGGTTACCTAAAGGGTTAACATTGCCAACCTTTCCCATCTGTTGCTAAGGAAGTGCTGCCTGTTGTGCAGGAAACAGGGAGAGCAGTTTCCTGTTATGAGGAGAGGTTTTTAAAGGGTTGCATTCATTCAATCATGCAACAGATGCCGGGCCAGGAAGCCTAGCCAACAGCGAAAGCTTTGGTGTGCTGGAGAAACTGTTTTTGGAAACTGCTTTTAGGAACCTTTCTATGCACTGGTCTGGTTCAGGAAATACTCCATGCGCAAAACATGCTGGAGAAAACTGTGAGAAGAATCTCTGCTGGAGCTCAGATAATGTGATATATATCATGTTCTCCAATAATGTTCCAGTCTTTCCAAACGTGAAAGTATGTCCTTTGCACAGCTGAACAACTGATGTAACTATGTAAGTCTTAACTCTTCAACTTATCAACTGTGCATCAGTGAAGGGATATGCCAACATACGAACATGTTATTTTGGGATATTCTTTGTGGAGTAGCTTAGAGCTGACCGTAAGTACAATGAGGCACAAGATGGATTGTGGCTTAAAGTTTCAGAGTGAATTTTCTCTAATCGACCCTGCTGTCTCTATTACATTTGCACGCAAATGTGGAGCAGTGTTCTATAACACAACGTGACCAGTAGTGAATATAATTCTCCAGTATTCCTTCAGTGCAAAGACAGTAGCTGAGATATAACAGTATGCATTGCAAAAATAAAATACATTGAGAGTAGGTTTGGTTTACGCTCCGTGTCCGCGCCGTGCTGTAGTCCTGCCTCAGGAAGCGCCAAGCAGCACCTCCCGTTTCCACGCAGGAGCGCACCAGTTTACTGTAGCATCAGCACTGGAGATGCACGGCGCCTGAAAGCTCGGCTGCGAGAAAAGGAACATTGCACAAGTCGACATCCACTGGAGAAGACCAAGATGAAACGTCCTGCAACTCTTCCTCCACAACTTGATTATCCCGCAATATTTTTGTGTGTGGATTAAGTTTCCGTGTCATTTGGAGGGACATCGTAGGTGTGGGGGGAAAATGAGGATAACTGTCGGTTGCCGTGGATGATGATGTCCCACAATGAACGCAGGTTGGTTATAAATGTGTAATTTTAATGTCAAGAGTACAGAAACTAAACTTTAATGGTTTACATCAAACAAAGTGTTGCGCGTGAGCATTTGTTAATGTGATAGATAGATAGATAGATAGATAGATAGATAGATAGATAGATAGATAGATAGATAGATAGATAGATAGATAGATAGATAGATAGATAGATAGATAGATAGATAGATAGATAGATAGATAGATAGATAGATAGATAGATAGATAGATAGATATTTTTCAAGATTTTCATGAGGGCGGTGTTAATGTCTGAAACTGGTTGTGTCTGAAATAATTTTCCACACATTTATTTCCCACCTTACAAGCTGACATCCAGTGCTTTTGTATCGCTTGAAATTATATATTCCACAGGGAAAATAAAATGTCTTTTAGTTTTCAACTTTCATCACACAACTAGTGTGGAAATTGTTTTTGGTTTTCCCATAAAAACAATATTGTAGTAAAATTCATGACACACCTTTTTGGAGTGGTTTAAATCCATTGCATTGGATTAAAGTAGGACCCAGGATGCTCTCAGTGAAGTCGTTATGGGGTTAGAGTTAGGATTAGAATCAGTGTCAGGGAAAGAAGACAGAGGGCAATGTTCTGTATGAAAGGTTACCTGTCCTGCAAATGTAGTGTCTTGTATGGTTTAGCTATTAAGTGAGAGAAGTTGAAAAGTGCTTTCTCTGTATGTCCTTTGCATCATTTTTCAACCAGAATCTTTATTCTAACAATTAAAATCCATTTTAGTTGACAGCCCTGTCAATTAAGATTTTAAACAGGTTGTTATGGTTTGACTGTGACATTCATGATGAGGACACAGTGTGAAATCATATCCTGTGTGTTTGGCACAGCCAAGGTCCCTGTGTCTATCTCTTCCTTTGTTTTTCAAACATTTGTTTTAATTGAATTCTTGTTGCATAATTCATATCCTGTTTTTTGCAGTTGGGTGCTTTGTCAGACTGGGATCCTTGTTTTCGCTCCCTCTTTTATTGTTCTTTGACGCACTCAAAGGCCCTTTTTCACAAAAAAAGTGTGTGTGTACTTACATATGTGTGTGTGTGTGTGTGTGTGTGTGTGTGTGTGTGTGTGTGTGTGTGTGTGTGTGTGTGTGTGTGTGTGTGTGTGTGTGTGTGTGTGTGTGTGTGTGTGTGTGTGTGTGTGTGTGTGTGTGTGTGTGTGTGAGCGAGCGGGAGTGTGAGTCTGTTTTGTGACAATCGGGGAAGAATGACGAGAAGGAAGTCCATTTGTGTTGTGAAAATGTGCACTCCTAGAGAGGCTTATGGAGGAGTGATGGGGGGCCATGCTGTTAATGTCCTTCCCCTATGGACATCCTGTGTGGAGTCCTTCACAGAGACTCTGCTGGACTGGTTAATGAAGCAGGAATTCTTAAGAGCGAGACTGCTGTGGAATTAATATTGGAAATATTGTGTAAAAGTTTTGGAGGAAAGCGATATACAGCAATAGATTATAGTTTCTCACAAAACTGATAAAGAGAAAGAGAACGCAACAAGCAGAAGCACTGACAGAGAGACAGAAAGAGAAAACACTAAGAGATAACCAGAGTGCACACAGGGTTTAATAGGATGTGCGTCAGGGCAGGTACTAAATAACAGGAAGAGTCAAGGGGTGTACACACTTTGTTAAGTACGGGCGTGTTTCATGACTATTCTAAATTTTGTAACCAGTGCTCTTTACTGCACAATTTTTTTGCTTACCTAATTTTCAAAGTCAAAATTACAATGATGATGGATTTAAGCTTCTTAAGCATTCAATCAGTTTTGATTGCTGCACCACTACACTTGTAACTTACTTCGCAATAAATCTGATTCTGATTCTGGTCCTTCACTCTGTCGCCATTCCAATGCACATCAGGCATTTTGTGAAATTATTATTAAATTATTTTGATCAGAATCAGCGAATCAATTAATTTGGCCAAATCTGTCATAAGTGACCATTCTGCATGTGTCATTTCCCAGACGGGAGATGTTATTGTTCTTTGTCTAAGTACCCTGTGGCTCTGTTGTTTTTCCTGCTGATAATGTCCCCTGCAGCTTTCTGCATGTCGCTGACTATTGTGCTGCACATGGCTTCCTCTTCTATACAGAAACAAAAGCCACATTTTATCGTTATGTAAGCTTAGGTACTTAGTAAACAGTAAAAGTAGGATTTGTGTGGCTTTAATAGATTTTAATTTTTTTCTCACTTTCTTTGCACAGATTTTCAAAATCCACTGCAAGTCCCACGACCAAAGGTCCGCAGTCATCTCACCATCAAGGTGCAGTCCAAGCTGATGTCAAAGCCTTGTCCCCCCGTCCTTGGTCCAAAACCTCTTGCAGACCCCAAGCCCAGACCCCTGTACGAGCCCTGCCCTCAACAGAGTCTCAGTAACGGAGATCTG
Source organism: Brachyistius frenatus (assembly GCF_029030835.1). Taxonomy (NCBI): domain Eukaryota; kingdom Metazoa; phylum Chordata; class Actinopteri; family Embiotocidae; genus Brachyistius; species Brachyistius frenatus. Next base: position 6,865,463 of record NW_027210603.1, read on the forward strand.
GCTCACTCTGATGGGAGGACAGAAGATCTCCATAACATGTCTGAGGAGAATCAGGACAAAGAGGAGAAAAGTGAGGCAGAGGATGGGGTTAACAGCAATGGCACAGGAGACAATGATAAAGAGGACACAGTAGAGGGAGAAACTGTTGTGGGAACAGAAAAAGAATCAGATGTGTTTGATAATGATGGTGATGTAGACCGCGTTGGCTCAGAGGACACAGTCAAAGCAGACGACGGTTCTGCTGTTGACACTGTAGAGGATGAAAATACTGACAATGACTTGAACCAGCCTGAAGGTGGCAATAGCACTGATGATGACAATATGTCCCCTTCACTTCCTCCAATTCAAACAGGGGAAGAAGCAGGAGAGGAGGAAGAAGAGGAGGAACAGAGTTTTACTGAAAACACTGAAATACTTTGTGGCCCTCCAGAACACTCAGACGAACATGTAGAGGAACAAAACCTTGGACGTAATGAAGCAGACAATGAACAAAGGGAAGACTGTCTGCAGTGTGACTTACTCACAAGAGAGACTGAGATGGAAGCTGGAGGATTTGCATATGGATTCAATGTGCTTCCTACTGTCACTGAGGAGTATCCCTACGATGTGATTGGCCCGACAGATGATGCTAGCGATACATGTGAGTTGTGTGACCCAGCTGAAACAGGAGATACAGAGGTTTGGCAACCAGAACGAGCCACCAAGGATCTCTCAGGCTGTTTTCGGTTCACATCCAGCACTGAGGATGTGTTCGGCCCTTACTCTGTCATAGAAGCTGTTCCAGGAGAAATATGTAGCACTGCTGATCCTGAGTGGAGTGAGGATGACAAACCTTCAACTGCAAATGAAGTGCAAACGGCAGGTCCTTCTAACCAGGAACCTTACTATGTATCATCAGATGATGTGGACAAGCTAGAGGACAAGCAAGCCCTCTCAGAGCACGGTCATACAGAGGAGGGCACTGAGCAGTCAAATCAGCACCAAGACAAAGCAAAGGACAGTGAGTCAGCAGATGAGTATGCAGACATTGATGATTCCCTCTGCTTTAAAGCAGATGACTTTGAGCAATTTGAGTGTGTCTCATCAGAGGATTACGTCGAGATAGGTGATGAGGATGACGAGGAAGAATCGGAAAAGAAGCATATTAGAGTAAGAAGTGTGAAGGAGAGAACAGCTAAACGAGAGCAGGCTTTAAGCGGCCAAAGAAAAAGCTGCCAGCCTCGTCTGAGGTTGTGTAACATCACGGTGCCAGTAGACTTAGACCTGGGCCGCACCCCAGAGCTCACAAACAGGGTGGTGTTTGCCCACACCACTGAGGCCTTTGAAGAAGACATCGAGGAACTAGACTGCCATATTGTGCCTTACTATGAAGACACAGACTCAGATAATGAGGAGCATATATATGAAGAGGCCGGGTTTGACTCAGAAGGGGAGAACTTTGTGACACTTGATCGGAAAACAATCGTCACACGATCAAGATCCTATTCTGGGAAAGTTCCGGGTTATGTCCCAGAAACTGTACCAGAGGAGACAGGGACAGAATACCAGACACATGAATACTGTACAGTGGCCTTGGATAAGAACAGCGAATCCCTCAGCCACTTACAGCAGCCAGAAGTCAACCGTTTGATTCCATCAATGAAGTCCCGTCGCTTCTTGTTATACTCCCGATCTGCAGAAGGTCCAGAATTGTCCTTGACAACCCCAACAGACATTGACCAATCTCTGAAGGGTGACATCAGGATGAAAAGGAAGGATGACACACTTTCCCTCCCATGTGTCATAACCTCTTCTGGAAGCTTCTCCCAGCGCAGCCATCAATCTTCCAGTGGTGTTTCCACACCAACGTCTCTAGTAGACATCCCTCCACCTTTTGAGCTGGCATACATTACTAAAAGACCGGTCACCAAGAGTTCCCCATCCCTCCTGATCCAGCATGAACCCAATGACATACCTAAAAAGAAAAAGTCCTCCTTCAAGCGCTTTCTGGCACTTAAGTTCAAGAAGAAGACGGATTCAAAGGGGTTCAGTGATGGGAGTGTTCGCTCTTCACGTTCTTCCTCTGAGTCCAGCCACCATGGCCCAGTGAGAATCATAGAGCTTGATCGTAGAAGCACTGGCAGCTCTCCTCAGCTCCAGTCCCACATGGTGAACCCCCAGCCACGTCCTCCAGACCTGCCAACCAACTTTGCCCTCTACAAAGACCACCAGAGGAGGAAAGGAGACCCCAAAGCCTTTGGCAGGAGCGTCTCCAGAGTGGAGTCCTTCGAGGAGCGATCTCGCCGCTCTGTCATGCCGTTGCCTCTGACCAAACCACGGTCCATCTCCTTCCCCAGTGCAGATACCTCAGACTATGAAAACATGCCAGCCATGAGCTCAGACTATGAGAACATCCAGATCCTAGGCAGACCCACTAGATCCCACACTGTTACTGAGTTTTTTGAGGATCCAAACTGCACAACAGTTCCCAGCAATGAGAATGATGGCTATGTGGACATGAATAGTTTCCCTGGGATTGACAGCAAACACCAGCCATCGAAAGCAGACACTGAAAGGTAAGCAACGTTTATTTAGGGTTGAATTATTTAGTTTCATCTACAGCAGACCTTAAAGGGTTGATTAACCCAAGTTCTAAACACACATTTGTAACCTTACCTTACACTTTATATCTGGTGGTATCTAGTCATACATATACTGTTTATTTGCCCAGATTTTGAGATTCATCTGAGAAATTTATGTTGACAACTTACAAAGGTAAACATAAGCAATGTCTTTTTTTTCAATGCTGTGAGCACCTAATGAATCAGGGTTGAAGCAGTTTATAAAACATCTCAAAAGCTTGGTAAATGGAACCAAAACAATCTCCACATATTTTACAAACCTGGGTTTACTGACTTTTTAAGGCAATACAAAACTACAAAGTACCATCCATGGCTAATGATTAGTGCTTATAGAGCTGGTCAAATCAATAATTTGTGATTGACAAAAAGAAGCAATATTGTTTATTTTGATAGGGAAGTAAGTGTTAATGGGGTTTTTTAAGCAAATGTTTTGACTGAAATATGAATTCAAATTTGTTCATAGTTATCTATTACTGGAAATAGAATACCTTTTTGGACTAATGTATGGTCAAAACAAGTTATTTGAAGACTTCCACCATTAACATATTAGGTCTATATCAAATTTGAATTTATGATCACAGACAGGGTTTCAGCTAATCTTCTTATATTTGCTTGCATCAAACTGTAGAAATGAGGCATGTATGTATGTTCCCTTTGTAGTCATGTTAGGGCCAGACCTTTTTACTCAGAGGTGCAGTGTCTACCCCTGAACAGCTGACAGATTTTCTTTCTCTGTATCTCAGATGAGCAGAAGGCACCTGGCTGAGTAGACTCTGATCTCCCTCTTGTAGGAAAGTGTTCTGTGTGAGAGATGAGCAGCCTGAGATGTCAGGCATCGCTGGCTGTGGGAAGATGGACAATGCTTGTGGGAGAGCTTACTCCTGTTTTTCATTTGGTGGATTTAGAGGTCACATCTGGCGCTGCTGCTTCCTATGCAAGTCTGAGGTGACGGAACAAGTAGCAGCAATTGGGTAGCTCACTGAGCGCAGATTATTCACGTTGGAGAAAGTCATTATGGATGCAATTAAAAGTGAAAAAATGTGGGGGAGTTTCTTTCACACATGGAAGTGGAGAAGAGTGAAGAAAAGGTGAGGTTTCAAGGGGAGGGGATGTGTGAATAGAAGGAGCAGATCAGTGAGAAAACAAAAGAGTATAAAGTAAGGTTGGAGGGGTGCCGTAAAAACAGCAGATAGAGAGTGAGAGCAGTTGTGTTGTAATTGCTCTCCTGTACCTGACACTGATGGTTAAGTTTAGGAGAGCTTTTATTAAAGTAGCTCTCTCCCGAGTGCCTCTCTTTCATCGGACCCTGGAGGGGCTGCAGGATTTACTGCAGTGTGTGATAGAGTGAGGAATCACCAATTGACTCCAGCCTGTGGCACAGACTCAGCCACTGCAGGCCACAGTCTTCCCCCACTTATAATATAATAGTTGTGTTTGATGACCTCTGTGTAGTCAAAGAGATGGTACATTACCAAGAGCTCCCTGAAAGGCTGACGATCTCATCCTGGGACAGAATGTTTCTGCTTGTTTTTGTTTCTTGTGCAGCCCTTTGTTTAGTGTTCATGTGCAGATAGCTGCTGTTTCTTTCACCATTTTAATTGTTTTCAGTTATTTAGTTTTTCATAGCTATTTGCCTATGCAGAAGAGGATTTATATAATTTAGAAAACTTTTCATACATATGAAGCTCGTACTTCCCTTTTCTTCAGTCTCTGTAACAATACTATATCATGACTTCCCCACTGTTTGTTTACACAGTTCTGTTCAACTGTATATATGTCTCTCAACATTTGAAACCTTTCCATTCCCCAAAAAATGGTCACTCTTGGAAGGCTCTTTGTCTCCCAGTGATGTTACCCATGGGGCTCATTGTGTGCTGAAAGTCTCACACCGCTCACAGTGATGCAAATAACTTATCTATCCTGTCACCTTGCCTTCACTGCATTCCTCCTATAGATGCTTCTGTTACCATGCAGGGCCAGTCTTTGGTGTGTCTATACAGGCCTGGTTTATGTTTATGTGAGTCTGAGTGTATACATCTGTGCCTGGGTGTGCCCATTAAGCCCTGTGTACTCAGTGTAGGTGTTTTTGTCTGCCTTTGTGTGTAAATCTTGTACTAAACTCTTTTCAAATCTTGACACTGTCCCATGCCAACATGCAGATGATGGCAGTGATTTATTGAGAACACATTCAACAGTCAATGTGGCTGTAGGCCCACTGAGGAAAAAAGTGGATTTTTGTGGTGAGGAAAATAACCAAGTGGCCCCACAGCACTGCACACAAAAGGACAGTTCCTGCAGAAGCAGACACGCATTTTAAGAAGAACTTACAAAGCTGCTGTCCCACAGGCTTGGCTTGTTTCCACTTGTGTGATTAATGTATAGCAGCATTTAGACGCTACATCAACACAAGCATTCAGCCTAAGCAAAGAGACGTGTTCATTAGCAAGCTACCAGCTACTGTAGTGTGCAATGGAAAAGGAGAAGGCCCACTAATGATTCATCCCAAGCCAAACCAAGGTGTTTGTCTGTGTGTGCGTATATGTGCATAAATGTGCATGCACACAGTTACAGCACTGTGCTGCTTTATCAAAGATGAGGCGCCTGCTGAGGATGCAGTCTCAGCAGAATTGTCCTTGCCAACTAGCCTTGCAGCAACAAATGGGAGCTGGAAAAAAGTACAGAAAGTGTAGGATTTGTGATTGTGTTCAATTTAGAGACCATTAATTGGAGATAATTTGATCTGAATTTTGGGAACAGGACCACACCTCAAACACTCCCCTTCCAGTCACGCGTCTATAAATACCTGCCCATCCGGCACGTCTGTCTGCTCTTGTTGTCCGTTCAGACCCATAGAACGCCACACCGCTCGTTCATCCTGCCTTCGGAACCGGCTCCATTATTAACCTTATCCTCAAAACATACTTTAGTGTCCTCTTCGCCTCAGCAGATGGTCTTCACACCGACCTGCGAACCCACAAACTCCGCTTTCACCAAGGACCATGTTAAGGCAGTTCACTGGTCCAATCGCCATCAGGAGCATTCCAGCAAAAAATAAATAAAAAACGCCGCCGTCCTACAGCCGAGATTCCGTTCGAGGAAGATCATCCATCATTCATGACGTCACCATGCACTCCCGCAACATCGGGTTGGCAGGTTTGCACGTTCCTATCCTCAATTTTATACAGTTTTCTGATCCATTTCCCATATCGGGTCACTAGTTCCCCCTTCCTATATGCTTCATTTTCAACAGTTTCCTCCTGTTTCTCACACCAAGATGCCAGTTTTCCTCTCGACTACCACCTCATTTCAACAGTTTTCTGCCCATGTCTCAGGCGCTGGCTCACAAGTTGTCCTTTTCTCTGTCCCCTAATTTCAGCAGTCCTCGGATCTTATTTCCATTTCATAAAGATGTGCTTGTTACCGGCATCGGGATGCCAAGTTATAATTCTTCTGTCTCCCTATTTCATTTAAGTTTTCCCGTTCTCCTAGCACCAGGTTGCTCATTTCTGTTTCGTCAGTCCTCCCATTTCCTCAAACTACTACGCTCATTTGGGGCACCGATGTGTATGTCTCCATTTTGTCTGTCTTCCTACTCATCAAACTACAGCGCTCATTTTGGGCACCAAGAGGCCCGTTTACAAATCGGCCATCCCTCTATTTCATCAAACTTTGGCGCTCATTTCAGGGGCTAAGGAACCAGCTTCAGATTAGTCCATCCTCCCATTTTATCAATCAACAGTGCTCATTTTGGACATTAAGCCTTCCCCAAACCGCAGTGTCTTACCCAGCTCCAATGCATTCCACCATATCATAATCAATAAATTCTGTTAATACTTAGTTGAGGTGGTCATCCTTGCTAGTGAAGTTTTTTTTCAGATGGACTTACAAGCGTAATGCAAATATGTTGCTGTCCCTGTGCATACAGTAAAAAGGTTTATCGTGGTATGTTCAGTAAGGGAGTGCTAATATGTGCACCATTGTGCATCTCTAGTTTACCCTTTGGCATCGTTTACACTTCCAACAGTCCAACATGAATTTCTTCGACATGATGACAAAGCCCTGGAATGGCCTCTGAAACTGCTTTTCCACCCACTGTTATGTTAGTGTTAGTAGTGATGAGGGAGACATCTTAAGTATATTGTTGCACTGGGTGGTGACTGTGTGCTGTGTAACAAGGGGGTGGACAGGGCGTGTCACTGGCTCGCCAGGCCTGGTGCCAGTCGCTCTGAGGTCATTGCCAGGTCATCCCCGGGGAGGAAGTGTCCAGCCAAGGAGCTTCCCACCAGCCTGTTTACAGGAAATGCAGGACGAGGGCAGGGCTCTGGTGGGAGGTAGGGAGGTGGAGAAAGGGGCGGACAGATAGGATGAAGCGGGAAAAAGGGGGTCATTGTGGTGGGGTGGAGGTGCGTAGACTTTCCCTTGAACAACAAAATGAGGTGTGGTCCAGTCAGTAATGTCAGGTCTGCTGGTATTGTTGCTCCACTTTGTCAAGGATCTCTCACTTCATATACCCATCATCCCCCATAGCAAACTTCTGACTCTAAAGGTACAGAAGGACAAATCGACCAGAAACAAGCAAACAGAGGTTATAACAGTGTTGCATGTGCCCCTGAATCAAAACCTATCATGTCAGCAGGAGTCAGCGATACATTGTCTTCACTAACCACTTCACACTATAGCAGCTACACAGCAGCCGCAGGCTATATGTAATCACCCTCACTAAAAGCAGCAAACAATTTAACACTGCTCCCATGCTCTTAATCCCCCCATTAGTGTTTCAATCTTCTATAGTTAGCAAGCTAATGAACCTATTCACTCGGTCCTATTTCCTATAATAGAGCCATTACATGTGGGAAAAGGTCTGTCTGATTGGTCCTAATACTACTTTAATACTCAGTGTTTAGCTCAATTGATTTATATGTTACCATCAAATTCACAGATAATTAGTAGATTATGGGTCTTTCACCAGTCATTGGGTCCTCTTTCGAATTTGACACAGTAGATTTAACTTTGTCGTTTCATCAAAGACTTTGCAGTCGGCTGGCATAATAGCATTTAATTAATTGTCCTGTGAAAGGTCTTCCTGTATTGTCATCTTACAAAACTATTTGTCTGTTTAAATGTGGTGACTTATAAAAATAAAGCAGATTGGAGCTACAAGAAACCTTGAAATGGTAGTATATTTTTAAGGAACCATAGTAATTTTAGATTTTTTTTTTAAGATCTTCTCTAGGATTTGGTCACAGCCCTCCATTACAGCACGGACGGTGTGTGTTGAGAGATTGCAGTGATGTTGATGGTTGTAGGTGAGAAGGTGAAGGTGAGAATCCTCAGTCTTGGATGTATGATGGAATTTGACTCACCTGTACAATAAATCAGAGCTTAAGAATGAATTCAAAGAAGACCCATCCCTCCAGTTCTCTTTCCACCACAGCATCACCCAGGAGCCTGACCTGTCGACTCTGAGGTCAACCATGAGTAATGGGCCATAGATGTTTTCACCAGCCCACCCAATAAGGCTGAAAGGTGTGTGTGTGTGTGTGTGTGTGTGTGTGTGTGTGTGTGTGTGTGTGTGTGTGTGTGTGTGTGTGCGTGCGTGCGTGCGTGCGTGCGTGCGTGCGTGTGTGTGTGTGTCTGAGAGCTTAAGCTGTGCAGTGAATCATATGAAGTATGAGTGTATCTGAATGGAGATGAAGTCCAGCAGGTAACTCTGTTAACCTTTGGTCTTCCAAAAGCTGCCTACACTCTGTTCACACAGGGGGCGGTTTCAGGCATCAGGAAAAACTATCATTACAAGGCACTGTGCATGCATGTGTGAATTTATCAACGTATGCAGTACATGTCTCATCTTATTTACGTGAAATTTATCACACTGTCTGCTTTACATATTTCCTAGTTCCTACAAAGCAGAGAGTGATGAGACAGGGCTGCAGCTGCATGGAAAAAAATATTTCATTATAGATAGGTTTAGAAGGACTTCAAATAACTATTCCGTTATCCACAGTGATTTCTTTTCATTTTTGTTTTTGTTTTTGTTTGTGCAATCAACTAATCTCTTCAATACACACATCTGTAGATTCATCTGACATCAAATTTGAAAGGAAAGCCCATACTCTCCATTTCTGATGCTGCTTTTTTGTTTGGTATCTTTCTTTTTATAGTCCCGTGGAAAGACATTATAGAATATTTCACAAATATTTCTTTGCAAGGGGGAAAATTTATAATATCAAATTGGTTTCTCTTAACCTTCCTTATAGCACGTAGTAAATTATGCCCAATGAAATTAATGAAATTAACTTATAATTGGCTAGTTAGGGTAAAAAAAAAAAAATCAAGGATCTGCCGCTCACTTCACAGAGCTGCAAGAGATTATGCCAAAAACAGACATCACATCAATGCTTGTGGTCGTAGGCACACCTACACACTAGCTGTTCTTTTATACTTTTTATTTTATTTTATTTTTATTTTATACACTTTATTAATCCCCGAGGGGAAATTTCTTCACTACAGCAGGGGGCTCTCAGGGGGGAGATGCTGCAGCAGGCTGCCACTAGCGCGGCGCCAGGTGCTGTCGAACATGCGACTTGTGTATATACGCTAATTTTAGTGGCGTGACATAGTGGATGGCAATGTCTGTCAGTCCAGCAGTGTGGATATTTGGTGGATGAATTCCCATGAAATTTGGTTCAGACATTCAGAGTACCCAGACAATGAATCACAATGACTTTGTTGATCTCTTGATGTTTTTTTTGCTGGCACCACCTGCAGGTCAAAGCTTTGTTGTGAACCATCTCAACATCTACCTGATGGGATTACCACAGAATTTAGTTTGTGGTTCCCAGACAATGAATCCTAGTGGCTTTAATGACTTTTCCTTTAGTGCCACTTTGCGGAACCCATTTGTGGTTTTGGGGTTTTGGTTTTGGGGATCAAGCAATCAGGTTGCTTTACAATTAACACAACTAAAACAAGCACTTATGTGCACAGGTCAGATAATGAATATGCAGGAAAGAAACACGTGACTTTTAGAAAATATACAGGACTAAAAAGTGAAACTTCCTGAATTAGATCATAAGAAAATGTGCATGCATGAAATGATCTTTTTATTTTTGAATTCTCATAATAACAGTTTGTTTTGCCTGTTTGTCAGCAGATATAAACAATGCAGATTTGTGTGACCAATGACATGATGGATATCTTTTTTTTTTCAATATAATAGGAGGGTCTAAAATGATCAAAAAGACCAGAATGAAAATCAGCTCCACTTTGAGTAAAGAGTTTAGATTGTCCAAAATGGAAAGATTCCTATCAATACCCCTTTCATATCATCAGCAGTATTCTCTGTTACATTGCAGTACCAGCTGTACTCGAAATACTTACAGTAGCAGAACTTAATGAATAACAAAGCGTGTCTGTATTGATAAATATTTTGCTCCTCTGCAGTACTTTTTAGGCTATAAAACTTTTACATCTGGGATGAAACCAGCAGAGAGTCTCACTGCTGTCCTACACCTGTTGTATTGCATTTTTTTTATAGGATTTGCTTTTCAGTTATATTTCAGGCAACGTCAATGTTATCAGACATACTGAATGGGTCTTAATGGGCCAGAGGACATTAATAATTAGCGCAGGTTGCATTTAGAGGGATTAAATGTGAAATGAGCTAAAGCATGCCCTCTCAGGTATAGCAGCGCACAAAAGGATTACCAGTGTACACACACAACTGTACCATCTGTGAGGAGAAGAACAAGTCAGTAAAGGGATTACAGTGGGCCACTTGAGGGCTCCATATGATGACTGAAATGCTAAGAGACACACACAGGAAAAAGACTAGCATACATTTACCGGGGAATTAGAGTATTGTTCAGTGTTTTGAGAATACACTTGAATATGGTGCCTTTTTTCCTGCATAGTGTACTGTTCAGAATTTGTGTCCTGTATGCTGCTCTGCATTCCCAACTGAAAATAGTCAGTGCCTTTCTTTAAGGTTAAAACAGTGATTTTTCTGGCATGCTGTTGTGTACATATTGTTATAGTACAAACTATTCACATTTTAACACCAGCGTAGTTTTGTAGTTTGTAGTGTCTTAATACTGTCTTTTCCTCCTTTGGCAGTGCCTACACAGAGCCTTTTCCAATCAACTCCGTCTCTGCTGGGCTGTCAGCGGATGAAGACCATGGCCGTACCTCGGAAGAGGAAGAGGGGCTTGCAGAGCAAAGTTATGACCGACAGGTGAGTTATGGGATACAAAAACCAATGACTGCTGAGAAGAAGGTGGTAATTTAGTCCTCTAAGTGGTCCAGCAAATCAAATTGAATTATAGAAGTCCTGTTTTTATCTAATAATATACCACAGATTTGGATTTTCATTCTATTTTAGACATAATGATTTGAATAAAAGTGGTACCATAAAATAAGAAGTGAACAACAGAATGTAATGACAATTACATAGTGAGCTTTTTATGGTGAGATGCATTATACACATGGTGACTCATTCATGAGTCAAAATTGCCAAAGCTTCTTAAGTCGAGCATTATATGGGACATATGCTTGTCCATAGGGATCCATTTAACAGTTAGGAGTTTATGTATCCATAAACTTTTTCTTCTAGTTGAGAAGCAGTCCCTTAAATTTCCCACATTTGCATACATTAAAAGATGCTGTTTTACTGTAGTTTAGAGATGGACCCCACCTGTCCCGCTGCTATCACATTAATATCAGCCTCATCATGTGACATGCATTTCCTTGTTTTCGCTTTCTTCAAAGAAAAGTTACAATAAACTGGAAGGAAAAAAGTCAAGGAGGAAGGAGACCAGTGAGACTTAAGTTGGCCCCAGGAACAGTTTAATTTAATGGAAGTGTGTTTGGGTTTTATTTCAAGGAAATGAAGATCAGTGTGCCTTTAATTCAGCATTTGTGAAATGCGGAAAAAATAGCACTGACAAAGCACGGGAGCCTTGCCGGTAAACCTCTAAATGGCTTCAATGTTATGTTTTGGCTCGGATGTTTTGAGACCCTGTGATTAGCCTCTAAATCAATGGGCAGCATTGTTGTCACCACACACACTGCCGCTCATACATAATGCATCTAAATTTAAAAGTACTAGAGAAAGCCTTCATGTCTGTGCTGCAGCGTAATGAAATAATCAGTCTTATTTTGACAGCAAGAATCAGAAAAAAATTTGAATTTGTTTTTTTGTCAGTCTCCTTGGCTGCTGTAGCTCTTCCTATTAATGTTTGAGTGGGGTAAGTGCCCACAGAGAGCCTTTAAACATTAACTGTGTTCATTCATCTCCCACTGTTCTCGCTCCCTGTCACGCAGATTGATGGTCGATCCCGAGCCTTCTACATTGCCAAAGAGCTCGTTGACTCAGAGAGACTGTGAGTATCTGCATTTGTAGATTTCCCCATTTGAGTTGGATCTCCTCCATGTCCTCACAAACATCATGCTCAATCAACATCTATATATTATTAGTAGTATTAGTGTTGTGCCTCTATGCTGCTTCCCAATTCCTTCCAACTGCATCTCTCCTGCTTCCGCATCAATTCATCAAGCTGCATGCAGAGTAACTGACATCCAATTACAGGAGTGTCTTACACCTCTTGCCCTGCTACGCACTTAACCATTCTTCTGATGTAGTTTTCCCATCATGCATAATTTAAATAATTTAATGAGTTTTGTAGAAAAATTAACATAGTTGTGTAGAAGGTTGTGGATTCCTTTCCACTTTATCATTAAATTGAATGATTCTCTTTTTCTGTTTTGCAGACACGTCAGTGCCCTCAAGTACCTTCAGGAGGTAAGACAACCTCCACTGCCACACACCACAAACGTGTCACATTGGCTTAAAATGTCTCCTTCGTGAAGGTCTATTAAAGTTTCTTAAAGATGCCACTGATAACATCACATCCTGTGTGTCTGCTCCCCAGTCTCTGTCTCCTTCTTCTTCTCCTCCTCCCCCCTTTGTAACGCTCTGCTCAGGTTTATCAGTGTTGTTGCAGCGCAATCTACTTCCTGGTCTTGACAAAGTTGACATGTTGTGCTCTGGTGTGGTCAGTTGTAAGATGACGCTGCATGTGCACACTAGGCGCTCTCACTGATACTGCCCTTGTGTCTTTACTCAACTAACACTGAATATGTGGACACTCCCTCGACTGGCAATCTGCCACCTAAAGGTCACAAAAAGGCTGTTGGTTCCTTTTTTTATTGGTTAAATTAGATGCACACTATGAGCTCCTTATGACCAGATTGACCATTAACTGGAGAATATCCCTCTCTACAGAGTAATGCGAATAGTTAATGCAGGACAGAGAATTTAAAGGTGAGCTGTGGTAACCCTGCAGCAGTCAGCCATGCATCACAGCCAACTGTTATCATCTCTTTTCATCATTTCTCAATCACTGCCTGTCAAAAACAAGACCACATCCCTGCAGAGTTACAAATAAAGAAGGACATTTGCCACATAAAATGACCTTCAGACTGTGGATACTGGAACAGTTCAAACAATTATTTAACTTAGATTTATTTAATTTTTTTAAGAAAATCTTATAGAGGAAGTGAGATAGGCGACATCTTTTCAAAAATGGTGGCTATTACGGTGATGGTTGCCTGTACAAATCTGACAGGTAGAATCAGCGAAGCCAAAGAAGCCCATCAGTCAGCCCGTACCTTATAACCTTGAATAAGGTCATAACCTGAATTTCTTATGTGAGGCCCTTTACCGTGATTTATGAAAGCCTTCTGTGAGTACAAAGCTTTGTGTAATGTGTAATTTAATGCCATTAAACACCAACTAATGTAAATATTATACAACAGACCCCTCTAATGATCATAAATCTGCAATCTCATCATGATGTTCAGTTACACTGATTAGCTGCTGTATTCCAAAGCACAGACAGATACATATGCTGCGAGTCAATCTGGACGTCAGTGCGTCAGATGTGACATTTCTGCAATAATTGCGTGAACTGTTTTTCAGTGTAAATGATCTTCTTTCAGAAATTGTCACTTTAAAAGACCTTGGCTTTCATTCCTCTGACGTGTTACCTTTGGTACCTTTCAAAGGTGACATTGAAGCCTTTTTCATCATGCTGTTGCATAATGCATGGTTACTGAGTTGGGATCTTATTATTCTTGCAAGCTGAATCAGTGATTTTTTTTTTGGAGATATTAGTTACTGTTTGATGCAGACTAATATCCCAATTAGAATTAAACTAAGTAATTTGTCTGGGAAACACCCCAGCGGAGCAACATGCACAAACACAGTCTGGGAAAAAAAAACAAGGAGCAGCGTTAAGTTAGAGGCACACATGAGCTATTGTTCCATTGTTTGATAAGGAATAACAAGAATACAAAGAATTTCCAGACCCTGTCTCCACATAGGAAGGGAGGCCATGCTCCTCTTCTAAACGACTTTCCCTATAACGGCTTCAACATATGAGGCTTAGACTTGTTATTTTTTTTTCTTGTTTGTGACCCGTGACCTTTGAACAGATTCCCTCTGTTGAGTTATGACTGAGCATAAACGGCTGCTCAATCAAGTGCTTAACGTTGCTTCTTGACCTGCCCTACGTGAGGAAAATAGGAATAAAGTGGCGAGTGGCTGGGCAAAAAAGGAGGTTACAGTCCTGCTCATTTACAGATCTGAGAGTGTGTGTGTGTTTGTGTGTAACCAGGGACACGGAGTCAACCAGAGCCCTAAACGTAGCTGTTCTTTTTCCCGGCAGACGTGATGAATGTTAACTCATACGCGATCGATTGTGCATGATGAACGGCGTGTTCTGAAGCGCCCGGTGTCACCACATTATTGCACGGCCGACTGGGACATCTCTATTTGTTTTATGTCTGTGCTTTACTCTGAACTGAAATTGATGGGCCTCAGACACTTATCCCTTACAGACACACTGTTGCTTTATAGACAGCATGACATTAGTTTGTCACACAGCGTCACTCACAGAAAAAAGTAATATATTTTAAAGCATGTTGACAACTCCTAACGATTAACCTACTTTCATTTACTTTTTGTGTTCATTTGCTGAGTAGATAAATAACCTCCCTCCTGGTTTTGCACTCCCATGTGCAATAACTCCTCATATTAGTCCCTTTAGTCACTGACACTGCAGCTATTAAAGCCTGTTGCACATGTTTTATGGGTGCTGAATGGACTCCACTGGACCCAGATTCACTGCATATCAGTGCATTCTTGTCTACAGAGAAATGAAAAGTGGGCGAATGTACAGTTGTACAAAACAGTGTTGTGTCATTGAGAAAGGTCATTATGTAACAACACCTGGCATGTAGCTCTTATGCAAACAGGGCCACCTTTCCTGAATGTCTGGACTGGACCCAAAGTACTGAGATGATATGAAGGGAGGGTGGCAGGAAGGATGTTTAGGAGGATCTGACCTTCCTTCCATTTTTCTCTTCGTTCCTCATTCCTCTGTGCCTTTCATTTCTCCTCCCTTCCTCACAATGATTTCCTCCAATCCCCCACCCCCCTTTCTGCCCCGCACCTTTGTCATCTGAAAAAAAAAGATACCTCCTCACAAATCCTGTTTTCCCTCTCCTCTGCAGGACTTTAGGTCAGCGGTGACTGAGGCGGTGGATGAGGAAGGGGAGCCATTGCTGGAGGAGCAGAGGTTGGGGGAGATATTGGGTGTGCTCCCCCAGGTCTACACCCTCCACAGCAGCATCCTTACTGAGCTGGAAGAGCGTATTATTCAGTGGTAAGAAACTCTATTGTAGTTGCTCTTAGCTGCACTATGGCCAATTGCTCTAGAGAATAATTCCATATTTTTTTTATACACTTTAATTTAGTGGTTTAAAGACAGATGTAGAGCAAAGTGTTTCACAGTCGTGATAATTTACTCTCCACTGAGGGCCCCAGTAATTACTCTACACTATTATAACTCTGCTTTAAAATGCAGTGCAGTGAAGTGTCATGAAACAGGGGTTCTTCTTTAACCAAAGGTCTTGCAAGGCAGCAGGCACCCACTTTACTGAACTGCCTTTGTTAGGCACAGGTGTATTGTCCTGTTATTGATTCTTCTAAAAGAAGTGGTTTCAATTTTGATCAAATTTAGTGATGTGAGTGCTGAAAGGAATAGTTTGATGGTTTGAAAAATAAAAAGCGGCAACCAGCTATGCCATTATGAAGCCTCTAATTCGGATTTTTGCCGTTCCCTTCTTGCAATTTTTGAGCCAGAACCTTTTTTGGAGCCAACCCCTAGTAGCCCTCAGTGGTATTGTAGTTTAAGACACTTCCACATTGGCCTAATTTTTCAGACCCAGAAACTGCATCTACTTTTATTTACAGTCTATGGAAAATATACATATTTGTCCTCTTACTGAGCGTAAAGTGAAGATTACAGATTGATCTCATCAATACCCTGAATTTAAGCAATAGCTTGTAAAATCAGTCTTCTACAATTGTAACAGGACACATGATAATCCCAGACATCCATGCAGTGCAGCAACAATAAATAGCTATAACAATTTAAGTAAGCAAAATATTCGTAATGGTTTGTTAAAGTTTGTCAAACATCCATATGTACGACATAAGTAACTGAAGTTAAAGTAGTTTAAGAGGGAAAAGTGCCTACAATTGAAGAAAAAACTATATTTCTGTGAACTCCACATCCATCCCAGCAAACCAAAAGTGTGTAATACACCCGTCAGTCCACACTAGGATATAGTGTCAATGCCACGTTTTGCCCTGCGTACAAATGAAAAGTATACAGATGTATAACTGGTTGTAAAAAGAGTGATAAACAAACACAGGGCTTTCATTGGAGGGGCTGCTGTTCGAGTCTATGAGAAAGCAAAAGTCAATGTGGATTTCTTTTAAGTAGCATATTTAACTTAGTACATTAAATATAATTGGTGACATATGTAATGCAATTCATGTAAAATTACTTATTTGAACCCAAACCATGATTTTTTTTTCCTAACCACGTAGTTTTCCTAAGCCTAACCAAATTGCGACCGGTCACATCCAAATGTAAACACTGGTTGGATACAGACTGGACCCAAATACACAACACTGAAGTCAGTTCAGGCTCTTTACTTGAAGCTTGCACAATACTTTAGTAGGCAGTAGATCAGAGGGAAAAGGCAAAAAGGCATAGTCCAAAAACAGGCTGCGGTCAGAACCAGGGAGTCAAACAATTGGGCTGAGGTACAAAAAGGGCCAAGCAAAAAGCTGAATCAAAATTACACACAGCAGAATAAAAAAAATGGGAAAACTCTGGGAAACACTGAGAGGAGAACGCCTGGAATGATGAGCACAAGACAGCAATGCACTGACACAAACTGACAGGAACAAGTAGATTATATACACAAGAGGGCGAAAGGACAATTGGACACAGGTGGGAACAGTCAAGGCAGCGGTAGGTAATCAATCACACACATAGGCAGGAAGTCAAGGCACCCGAAACAAAAGGAATGGGATAAGTAACCAAAATAAAACACGGAAACAAAATGAGAGGAACAGAAACATTACTTTAACACATTCAAACCACTAACTTTTTCTAAACCTAACGACATGGCTTTTGATGCCTAACTCTGAGGCACCTTAGTTTTCTTGCCAAGTGAGGCAAAACATGATGGTGACTGGTGGATGTGTTACACGCTTTGGTGTGATACCAGGTGGCCACATCAAAGACTTTTTTTTTTTTTTTTTACTTTTCTATAAATTATTGACTTTACTCCATGTGGTTAACTGTATTTAATTGCCTATTGGTTTTTTTGGGTTTTTTTACTGTGAAGGGAGGAGAGCCAAAAGGTAGTGGATGTGATCTTGTCTCGTCGGGACGAGTTTCGGGTGTTCGACACCTACATCTCCGAGTACGACCGCAGCATGTCTTTACTGGAGGAAAGCTGCAGGAAAAGCCCGGCATTTGCCAGCATCATCAAGAAATTTGAGGTAAAACACTAAACAAGCAGATGAGACGGTACCGGTTAAAGGCAGCTCTTTGCTGTCTCTCCTGCCAAGTCTTTTTTTTTTGTGTGATATTTCCTTTGTTTTGTTGTGTGTTATTATTTTACTGGGCCTGGTGAGTGTGGATTCAAAGCACTGCATTATTATAAGGATCCTCCTTAAAGGGGAACTGGAGAAAGTATTTTGACAGTCACATATTCAAATCTCCGGTTCTCTTTCCATGTTTATGGAGGGAAACTTAAGCCTTGTGGGTGTTTTTAGAGCAGAGATCAAACCTGGCATTTCCCCTGGCACTCACTCAGAAGCTCTCAACTTATATTTTTGACACTCAGCTTCCATAGGGAGATAATGGCCTTTCTAAACCCTCTCCTCTTCATGGACCTGACCTTTCTACTGTCATACTTGCATATTTTAGACCCACTCAACACCAAATACTCATTCTTTGTCCAGATCTCTTTATCCTGGATAGTCCTGGTGAACAGGGAGGTGGGATTTGGGTGAAGAGATCACCAAAGGCTCAGCCTAATACCATCACAGCTGTCATCAGATTATGCTCCTGGTCCACTTAATCAACACTTTATCCTGATTTTGTATAGTCTGAGATGGTAACAATACAACTGACAAATTTGAACTAAAACACAGGATATTAGGTAAGCCTTTAGACAAGTCCACAGAGATCCCGCAATCTTATCTCGACGCCTTCGTATCCTGGTCTATAGAAATGGTTTACCCACAATGCAGCAGCACACAGGTCACCCTGAAGAGAAAATCCACAAAATGAAAACAATCGAGTCTTCATTTGTTGATTTTAATAAATGTTCTATGAATATCATCCATCCATTATCTATCTTAATTTATATAAAACAGATCATTAAAAAGCGCTGACCAGGCTCCTGTGCTGTTCATTGTTTGTATTTAGCAGTCACCGATTCAACTCAGCACCTCTCTACCCAAATTCATGCCTTACCAGCCCCACGCTGTATGCTGATTTGCTGTGAGTGGCTGACACGATGGTTCCAGGCGTTTCTAGTTTGATACGAAAAGTGAACGGACAAGGCACCAACTGTCTGCCCTCATGAATATTCAGCAGCAGCTGCCTCTTCCCAGAAAAAAGTTTTGGCTTCGCCAGACTTAGAGCAAATGTAAACAGAAGGGGGCTGAGGTTACAAATGAAGAGTCGTCGTCATGAACAGTGAACGCCAACCTTTCGTCTCTGACAGCAGGTTTGCACACTTGGAAACATTTAGCTCGTAATGACCTTGATCCAAGTCAATTATGTGCCTTTACATTTTTGCCTCATGTAGTTGATATGAGCCTCCTTTCTCACATCATAAACCATTAACTGCTGCCTACAGTAGCCATGAACGGCTTGACTAATGGACATACGTCTTGATTTGTGTGAATTATTTTTTTTTTCGTACTCCTCGTTTGTGTCGATATGTAATTGTGATTCATCTTATACCTCTAAAATTAACTCCCAGAGTCAAATTCAATAATGTTATCTTGATCCACTGGCAGATTCGCTGCACCTGTCACTGCATTACAGACCCTGCATACTGTATTTAAGTTTTTGCATATAAGCAATACCTGGGGTCTGTACTCCCTGGCCTCCCACACCAGGGCCTTATGTGTATCAAAGAACCGCTTTGGGAGTTGCATGGTGAGTGTGACCCCACTGTAATGAGGGAGAAGGATGGCTGAGGGACAGAAAAGACAATCACACTGTACATACTACTGAGTGGGATGACGGTCATTTATCTGTTGTGTGGTACTTCACGAGTCATTACGGCTCAGAGGAGCACAGGCATTGCTGAGTACTTCCATTTACTACTTTAGTATATTTAAAAAATGTACATTCTTCATCAGGCTTGGCTGTTTTCCCCTTTTTCCCAGTCAGTTCTCTCTACGCCTCCTGCCTTTTATTGCTACGAGCCAAAGTCCAGCAGTACAAGTGGTAGTAATTTCATTGTGGATGTGGTGATGACAGTGATGAAGTAGCCACAAACCCTGATCAGATCAGTACTCGACCCTTACAGGATTACAGCCTACACTCGACAGCCAGTTGCTTGTTTACCACACCATCTATAAACACTGGCCAACACAGTGCAGGGTATATATATATATGTGTGTGTGTGTGTGTGTGTGTGTGTGTGTGTGTGTGTGTGTGTGTGTGTGTGTGTGTGTGTGTGTGTGTGTGTGTGTGTGTGTGTGTGTGTGTGTGTGTGTGTGTGTGTGTGTGTGTGTGTCGTATGTATGAGTGCCTTTGTGCCCTTGTGCATCTGTGTCTGATTGTTTTTGCAGGGGCACGTCCATTCACAAATTGCGTTGCGCTTGTGAAAATGGGTTTATGAAATCTCTTTCCAAAGCACTTCAGCTTGGATTTATATTCATGCCATAGCCTAAATTTGTGTAAAGACTCTGCGTTTCTCCAGTGCAAGAAGCCCAGGAGGAGAGCAGAAGGCTGTGCAGCAGGTGGACAGACAGCGATAGAGGGAGAGAGCAATGGAGTGAATTCCTTGTAAAGGCAGCTGGGCAATGAGGCAGACAGAAGCTAATTAGAGAAGCAGCCTCCTTTACAACTCCCCAATTAGATCAGTTGTGTGTGTGTGCAGGCAGCAAATCAGCTGGCTGTGACAGAGTCTGAGAGGTGTGTTTGTTTGTCCGTGTGTGCGTGTGCATGTGTTTATCTCCCAGCACAAGGCATCACACACTCCCTCTTCTCTCCTCCTCCATTTGGTTCGCTTACCCAAACAAACCACACGCTAATTACCATCTCTGGAAAGCCACTTCCTCGAACAAGTGTCAATTGGATGACAATTTACAAGCAACACTTGAGGAGAGCGGATGGTCTGAAAATAAGTGGGTTTAATAATGGCGAGCTGGTTATTGTACTCATCCAGTACATCATCATGCAGCGGTCAGGAATGAGATGGAAAAAGAGACAGGGCAGAGGAAAGAGAAAAGCTCACCAGAGTTTGTTGCTGAGGACTGAACTTAAAGAAAAAAAGAAATTGAAAGAGACATAAAAAGAAAAGGGGAGTGTTTGTGTAAGCCAGGTCATTAAAATAGGCCTCAGCTCTCTATTTCACTTTGTCTCATGCACTCCAGATTGTGATAATGAAGACAAAGAGTGGTGTGTTTAAGTCGTATCACATCCCTACCCTCTACAGGCCTAATCAGTGTTATCTCATCACCAGCCCCAAGGTCTGAGGGTGTCTGTATCTGCATGTTTGCGCGTGAAAGGATGCATCATTGACACAATGCAAGCTTATGTGGATGTGTTTAAAATAGGATACCAGAGCTTGTGTGTGCGTGCGTGCGTGTGTGTGTGTGTGCAGGGTAAATAAGAAGAAGATACTGTTTCCCGCAGGGTGCTATCCGTGGTTCTCTAATAAAGGATAGGACATCATTAGATTAGAAACTGTATGTTCGACTGTGTGTGTGTGTGTGTGTGTGTGTGTGTGTGTGTGTGTGTGTGTGTGTGTGTGTGTGTGTGTGTGTGTGTGTGTGTGTGTGTGTGTGTGTGTGTGTGTGTGTGTGTGCGCGCATGCACCCACACCCCCATTGCTCCTCTACCGCTCAGGGCATAAATACCTGTCAGAGACAATTAGATCCTGATTGATTTTCTAAAGCTCTCTTTGATTGTGCCAATTTCTGTCCCCTTTCACCTGCAAATGATCGCACTGAGAAGAAGAATGGAAGTTATTCAGGTTTTCTGTGCGCTGGAAAGATACGTGAAGGTCATGCTGTCCGACAAAATTCCCTCGTTTACTTCTGACCTTGATTTGCAACATCGTATTTGAGCGATTGCTCTTATTTGGAAGACACAGGGTGTAATTCAGTGAAACTAAGAGGTTCTTCGGGGGGATTTTATCAAACGGAAATGATCAGATGTCTGGGGTGTATGCAATTCAACATTTTTATAACTGAACACTAATAAAAGCCTTTTCATGTGGGATGCAATGTGTCGTGTTCAAGTACAGACTATATGTGAATATCACTTTAAAACAGCTAAAAATCAAATGTGTGTTTGTAACTGTTTGTGTGCAGACAAAAAGCCCAGAAGAAGCTGAAGTCCCATTAAAACACCAACTGCTGCAGGTTATAGTGAGAGTACTTCAATATCGAATGCTACTCACAGGTAACACACACACAATCCCACTTACAAATGTTTAAAGCAAGGCTGTAATTTTTGCTGAATATGAGCACAGGTATCAGTTTTGTGATAATAATAACAGCTAAAACGTAGTGTAACAGGAGCACATGTAGAGAAGAGGGGTTAATGTTATCATGTTATCAACATTAGGATACTGTTACATATACCAAAACAAATAAGGCTAAAAAAGTAAAAGCATTGAGTGTATTAAAGTGAGTAAGAATGTGTTTAGTTAAAAAAAAGAATTACATTTTTCTTTGTAAATATAAATTTGTATCTAAATTATCTGTTTGAATATCATATTTTCATGTCTTGACTCTGTTTTCTCCAGACTACCTGAACAACCTCTCTCCTGATTCTAAAGAATATGAGGACACACAAGGTAAAGCTTTAGACTGAGGCTCTGTAATAATAAACTGAAATATAGTCATGTTTTTTCAGAAGTCAAATGCATACTAACACATACATACACACTTGCATGCAGCTGCTCGACATGTATCAGGGCCTAGTTTTTGTGTCTCAGTCAGTGAGTGTGTCTTTTTGATTCTCTCTTTCTTTCTTTCTCTGTTTGTGTTGCAGCTGCCTTGGTGATTGTGTCCGAGGTGGCAGACCAGGCCAATGACAATCTGAAACAGGGGGTGAGTTTCTGAGTCTGGATACACCCCATGTGTTCTTATTCAAACCGTTTAAGTCCTGCTGAGTTTGACATATTCACAGCCCAGCGATACCGTTATTGCGACGCTTCTTTTAAATGCTGCTTGGCAATGAAAGAGCAATTTTCAAGCGTGAAGAAGTTAGACAGCTGAGGTTTTGCTCCGCATGAATCCCCCTTCTAAATGACTTGCTGGATTGAAGGAGAGGTCTATCCCTCTTTGGCGCCGGCCTCTGCAGCTTGTTGATTAACGCAAGGGGCGAGGACAGATGATGTCATCAGAAAGTCCCAGGTGTATCATTACAAAGGGAGCAGTGTAAGGGTGGACATGACTTACACTCCCCCTCAAACATGAGCAGTTCATGGAGATAATTCACAAACGCTCCCCTCACCGTGTCTCTCGCCTCTCACTGTCAAGCTCCCCTGTGCCTCTTTGGCTCGCCTCCTCTGTTTATCACGCTTTTTTTTTTTTTTCTCTTCTGTGCACATACACTGACGTGCACACAGCCTGTCAGACAGTGAAAACACAGGGTCCCTCTATCTCTATGGCCCCACATTCACTCATCAGTATCACATCCTTTTCCGCCTGCCTCCCTTTCATTCATGAACAAACAGGGATGGTTTAATTCTGTCTCTGCTTCCATCCATCACCGGATAATCTCCCTTCATCTCTGCTTCACATCTCCCGCAGGAGAACTTGTTGCGTCTGGTCCACATAGAGTACAGCATGAAAGGGAAGAGGGACCTTCTGAAGCCTGGAAGGGTGAGTATCCTGTAGCTGTGTCTGACATGGAAACACAGCAACACATTGTTGTGTAACAGCATCTAAACACCGGTCCTCTGACGTCCTGGAAATCATAAAAGGATGGTCTTGTAGTACTGAAATGTAGTTGGTGTCAGCATCAATTTGACAATTTAACATAATTATTTCTGATGTTTTCATGCTATTTGTTTTGGCAGATGTTCGTCAAAGAGGGCACACTCATGAAGGTCTCAAGGAAAAGTCGGCAACCGCGGCACCTGTTTCTGGTAATGTTCCTGTCCTCTTTGCAGTTGCACACAATGAGACTGGTTTTAAGCCATAAAACTAAGTATTTCCCCTTTTCTTCCCTTCTATAGTTTTAAAGTAATAGTTTAACATTTTGGAAAATATACTTATCATCTCTTCTGTCAAAAGATGGATGAGAAGATTTCCAGCTCTGTGGTTGGCAAATAACAGCTGATTAGCTTAGCATAAAAACAAACCAAGAGGAAACTGCTAGCCTGGCTCTGTCTAAAAGTTAAAATATGATCATAAGAAATACTGACTCATATTTTATTACTTAAGTAGTTAGCCTTTATCTTGTTATTTAAAAGAAAATGTAATTAATAGGTTTTTGAGAGATGTCCTTGACTGTTGGCAGGGTGCAGTGACACCCTGAAATCTGTAGTGCTGCACTTTTGACAGTGAGAGGTATTACAAAAACACATACTTGTGTAATAGGCTTTGCTATGACCTACTCCATTGTTGCTGTTATGGTTGCAAAACGGTGGACAAATTGTTTCATTACAACCCTACCCTGAAATGACTTGTTTCACAATCCAAATTAAACAATTCAGTTCGATAACATTTGGAAAGTCTCATGTCACAGTACAGTAAAGGAAGGATTTGAACGCATGTCAGGCAGGTGGAGTTACACAAAAACTGTAATCCTCTCTTGAATATAAAACACTTGGGGGGAAAAAAGCAGAGTGCTTGTCCCCGCGGGTGAACTCAACACAAGGGAAAGGTCAATGCAGGTGAACAAACATCACACAATACAGACAAAAATCACCCAAGACAACCTGCCAACTTTTTCACAAGGACTTCAGATGGTATTCCAGCAACTAGTGGTAACTAAAGGGGAGTATGTGTCCTGACTGGGTGTTTGCTGGGTGACTGCAGTTGTTGCTGATCGGGAAAGTAGGAGCAGGTGCGGTGGGCATGGTAGGCAGGAGACCATGCATGGACAGAAACAGACAAACGCAGAATAGTGACCTGTGGTGTGTGAAGGTAGTGAAACGGGGAGCAAACAGACATAAACCATGATATTTTGAAGAGCCGCACAATTGAATTATTCTATCCCCATTGAAGTTAGCACAGGGCTAAACTGTAATTGGGCATACCCAGTGTGAATTCATCTGGCATATCACACCAGACACCTGATGATTTCAAAACTGTATGTAGTGAAATATAGAAAGATTAATCTTGCGGTGATAGGTTTAATCAGCATCATGTGAACTCCAAGGCTTGAATGTAATGGACGTTCATTTATATGTAAAGATCCTGCACTGAAGCTTTAAATCTCTGCTTGTTTTCTAGCAAATGTTGGTATTGTTGTACAGAGAAATGTGGTATATAATGTGTTCATTTGCGAGTGTAAGAGCTGCCAGCAGGCAGATTTCCTCCTTTGTACTGAGCCAGATTAGTTGTTTCCCTGTTTCCAGAGTGTACCTTAGGTGCCTGCTGGCTGCAGCTTTATATTTTTCATACAGATATGAGAGGGGTATTGATCTCTAATATAACTCTCAGCCAGAGATCAAATGAGTGTATTTCCAAAAATGTCAAACTTTAAATCATCACAGTTTAAACTCTTAACTCTAAAATATATGATGTTTATACGGAGTGATGTATTTAAACCAAAGTCTATTGCTGCACTTATAATATATATCATTTTACACACATTTACTACAATCCACCTCTGCATGTTTGGTGTATTTAAAAACTTTGAAATCTCCATGAGAGTTTAAAATAATCTGCTGCAGGTTTGAACAAAGTGTCAAATGAACAGCATGAAATGACTGACCCACCAGGAAGCTTGTTAAAATCACCATTAAATCAGTGCCAGTAGAAAACACCTGCCATTTTATTTAGGCAATAGGGAAAACAAAGCTGCCATGAGATGCAGAAATATGTAGGAATGTTGGGTGGTGGTCAGTTTAGAAGGTAGATGAGGTTGTGGAGGCCAAGGCTGTAAGACCTTCACGAAGCACCACACCCATCCAGCAAGGGCCTCCCTCTCCACTCTTCTCCTGTCCTGTCCTCCCCTCTCAGGACTTGTTTTCCAGGGCCCCACTTCCTCACAGGATGTTTGGCGTGGGTCACTGGATGCCGGCTTCCTGTGTATTGGGAGGGGACTGACAGCAAAGTGAAGGCCAGACACCCTGTAGAATGCAGGGAGGAGGTGGCGGAAGAGGGGTGGTGGTGTTACACAAACACATAACGTGAAATAGAGAAGCCCAACCTATTGTTCCATGTGCAATCAGTGCTGTCTCATGTTATGAATTATGCTTGAGCTGCAGTAGCAGCTTTTATGATTTTGGCTTATACTAGCTGATCCATATCTAATAGAACAGACAGATACTCTACAGTAGCCCCACACACACACCCTTTTTAAACAGCATAGCAGTTACGCAGCAGCTGGAAAAGGTGGTTAATACTTGTGACCTATTAGGGTCATAAAGCCATTTTCTCCCTTAAAGGTGACAGCTCTAGTGGGTCAGCTGTTATTTATAGGCTTTTAAGCAAACAGTGAAAATGAAAGCCATCCCTCACCTCAGTGACAGTGAGAAACAGCCACCATGTCACAAGCCTGGGCTCAGAGAAGAAAGAGAAGCAGGCTGAATGTGTGCGAGAAGGGATTAGAAGAAGGATGGAAATCTAGGCATCCGCCAGAGGAAAGTGAGAATGAGTGAAAGAGGCATGTGAGGGAGGTGAAGGTTAAGAGGATAAACTGAAATGCCACTGTTGAAAAAGTAAATATCTTCGGTGCCAAAAGGTCGAGTGAATACATGTTGTGTGTCTCGCCTGGGTTAGTCTGTTGGCACTTGGTTGGGTTTTCTTCGGAAGGAATCTTTGAATAAATGAGCAGCGCAGGGTGGAGCAAAAGAACTGCGGTGGCTGCAGCTCAGAGGTCGCAGGCAGGGCTCAGCTATCATGCTCTGTTTTGTCTCCAACCAGCCAGCCAATGGACGTGTTACTGCAACTGTTTGTGGAGTTGTTGTTGTTGTTGTTGTTGTGGTGGTGGTGGTGGTGATGAAGGTGGCCCAGATCCACCCAGTCCTGGTTCTCAGTGTTGCCTGAGAAAGCTGTGAGGGCGAGGGGAGGCCTGGAGTCCGGAGCAGGGTGGAGAATTCCTGGATGCTGCCTATACGGCCCCAGCGGATGTTTAGAGCACACATTAGGTGTGACCAATGATGTCATTTCTTTTGTCTTTGTTATGAAATACCTCTCATAACACAATGGGCTGCCGGTGTGTTCGGAGGGTTAGAATACTTTTAGTTTGACGAGCAAATAAACACATTCTTTACAGTAATGCCTGACTTTGTTGTGTGCATACATGAGAAATTTGTGCTCACACAGATATGTGTGAAAAGAACCATGATCTTTATGTAGTTGAGCACTGAACATGGCTTTGTGCTGTAATGTCAGATGTTCATGTCTTAAGGTACACCACCACCTTGTGTTAAAAAGGGGACATTACATTATGAATTGTTGAGAATTTAAGTTACACTCATTTTTTCCCCATAACTAGTGTTGGGAAGGTTACTTTTAAAATGTAAAAGGTTACTCTGTTAAAATTGAAATAAATAATTGTATATTTCAATAACATCATCAAAGTAATACTATTTATTACATTGAATTACTATTTGATTACTTTACCAGCAAACATTTTAAACTTGGCAATGAGACTGAAAAGTCCTAAAAATATATTTAAACTGGGCAGTTTAAAATCCACAGCAGTACTCTGTTACACTGTTAACTGTCAAACTTTTATTCAGCTGAGTACTGAGACCTGTGATCACATTAATTTACCTGTGGATTTGTCCACCGTTTTGCAACCATAACAGCAACAATGGAGCAAAGTCTATTACACGAGTATGTGTTTTTGTAACAACTCTCACTGTCAAAAGTGCAGCATTACAGATTTCAGGATGCACGCTGCCAACAGTCAAGGACTCAGGTTTTCCATTCAGCATTTTGACATTGATTGATTGAGTTGATAAACAAGCTTTCACTGTACATTAATGTTAGAGCCCTATTCGGATTTCAGAATAAAGATATTCTTTAATCTTTAACAGTGAAAAGTGGTCTTGTTGGAGGATTTGATGTGTTTGGTTAGATTGACTTGATTGGTAGATGTGAGGCTGTGTAAATTCAAACAAGAGAACCAATCAAGAACAGTGCTCAAAATGTCAGCGCATATATACTGTGCAATGATTGAAGCCTGTCTAGACATAGACAAAAGGCATTGCTACATGGCGAAAAGATTACGTAGCTTTTTACCGAAAATAATACATTCAAATGCGACCCCTTCACAATTAACAACATCTTAAATAGTAACTTTAATTTATTTACATGATTTTCTCAGTAACTTTACATTTTACAGTTTACAATAATTTTTATTTTGTAATTAAATTATATCAACATGTAAGTAGTTACTTTACAACAATGCCACTATCTATGATTATTTTGCTGTGTTGTATATATATTTATAATTTTGAACAAAAGACTGAAATCTTACTAATACACCATTTTTTCCTCTTTCTGTGTTCTATATCAGATGAACGATATAATGCTGTACACCTACCCTCAGCAGGATGGAAAATACAGGCTTAAGAACACACTATCTCTGTCTGGGATGAAGGTACATTACCTTTTCCTTCTCTGACAGTCTCAGCTCCTCTCCAGTTTATCCACACAATGTTGAATGTGATTTGTTTTTTCCTCCTCTTACACAGGTGAGCAAACCCGTACTGGACAACGTGCTTAACTGTCTAAGGATTGAGGTGTCTGACATCACCATTACACTCTCTGCCAGGTGAGCAAAGGACAGCCGAAACCTCTGAAATGAACGATGTCAATTTGTTTACTGACACCTCTACATGGGAAGTCTAAAGCTTTTCAGCAGCACCAGCTGTGATTATGTGTCTGTGTTTGTCTTTAGTTCGGTCGGTGAAAGGGAGGACTGGTTCCACACATTAAGTCGAGCCATAGCGGACCACGCTGCAGGACTCTGCACATTTGGGGGACCCTGCAGTGAGGTAAGAACTTTAATGTAATATGACACAATTCTTTGTTAAAGAAAAACAGAAGTTTTCATAATGTTCAGATAATGCCTGCATCAGCTAAACAAAGAATAAGCAGGTGGTGACCATTACATTTTAAATCACTTAATAGTATTAATAACTGTCACATTACGGCAGCTAACAGTAAGGTTACTATCGAAAAGAAAACAGTAATAGATCCGTATCGCGGTGGGCAACAATTACATGTTTGGAACTGAAATGAATAAATGGATACTGTGAAACTCAGCTTTGGTCTTAGTGTCTTTAAATATTCTGTCCATGATATTTCAATAACAAATATTGTCCAAACAGGCCCGTGAGAAACTGTGGATGGCCCTGGGTGAGGCTGCGCCTGTACTGGTGCCAGTTTCTCAAGTGATGATGTGCATGAATTGTACCTCTGACTTCAGCCTCACACTCAGACGACACCACTGCAATGCCTGTGGCAAGGTCAGACCCACAACACTGAAAAGGCTGCTTTTACTTGACTGTGATCAGCCTTTACTACAGTTTTGTTGTAGAGAGATTTATCTCACTATACCTTTATGTAACTCTTTTGATCCCTTTTAATATTAACTTTGCCGGTGATGATGCCTCACTTTGATGATACCTAAACAGTCTGCAGGGGCTCACTGATGTATTCTGTCCCTCTGAGCAGGTGGTGTGCCGAGCTTGTTCCAGACACAGATACCCACTGAAGTACCTCAAAGACAGAGTGGCCAAAGTGTGCGACCACTGCTATGCCGAGCTCAGGAAAAGAGGTGAATGTTAGTCCCTTTGTAATAAGACACTGTGTGGTGCATTTGTTTTCATATTAAAATGTATTTCACAAGAGTCAGAATATGACATCATATGGACACAATTAAGGTCACAATGCATTGCGCAGAATGATCTTGCTGCTTCTCATTGTAAACATGGACTTGGAGTGCATTTAGAGAAGCATTGAGTTTTGTCTTTTATGAACGTGATTCTGACTCACTGTAATATTTCATGCACTGAGCATCAAATTGTTTCTAATTTGATGTCTGTCTGTAGGTGGAAGCGTGTCAGGGGCGTGTGGTAACTGCAGCCCCCGGACTCACCGGGCCAGTCGTCCACTCTCTGCTGTCTTCCAGAGCCTGCAGCCCCCGAGTCTGTGGAAGTCCAGGAAGAGTCCTTCCCCTCTCAGCCAGGTAGACTACACTCCTCCTTGTCTGACATCTGCACCACTGATTTCATTTTAAAAATGCATTTCACAAGATAAGGAATATACCTTCTTATTGTTGCAGTTCAGATAACAATCTCATGACTTGGAGGACATTTAAGGTAGCAGAGTCTCGTCTGTCATTAACATTATTATGACACCTACCAGTTTACTGTAATACTACATGCAGGAGGCTGGTTATCGAATGGATTGATAAATAAAGGCAGTTCCCTGACCGGGAATCGAACCCGGGCCGCGGCGGTGAGAGCGCCGAATCCTAACCACTAGACCACCAGGGAGATGCTGGGACAGTTGAACACTGGAATCTCTGGAATTCGTGACAACTGATCAGACATATGTGCGGTGTAGTGCACAACAGATGCCAGCAGGGTTCCCTCTGCCTCTTTAGCCCTGTGCCTAACTTCAGAGGTTTGACAAATAACAGATGTCATGCCATCCTATATAATTGTTATTTTCCAGGGTTGCTGGTGTGCTGTCTGCTTCCTGTATATGTCCATCTGCATTCCTGCCTGTGTGTCTAATGTATTATGAAATTCATTAGGTGTCACTCGGTGTGGAGGGCTCCATGATGAGCGGGAGTCTGCAGCGCCGAAAGAAAAGCAAAAGGAAGTGGAAACGGCTGTGGTTCCTCCTCAAAGACAAGGTGCTCTACACCTTCACATCCAGTGAGGTGAGGGGGCACAGAGTCTCCCACACCAGCCCCAAAAAACACTCACTCACTCTCATCAAAGCCTGTGCATGACAACTACTTAACCCACCTTTCAACCTCGCTGACAGAACACTTAACAACTAATTAAGGGATTCTCTGTGCTCTCTCTCTTTCTTTTGATAAGTGCACATCCGACTGTTGTGTTCTTCATGAAATATTTATTTACTTGTTGTTGCTGACAGCAAGGCTGGCATTTTTAACTTGTGCCATGTTTTATGTTTCTTCAGGATAAAGTGGCCTCAGAAAGTCTCCCTCTGCAGGGGTTCACCGTGAAGCTGACTGAGAGGCCCGAGAGAGAAGAAAGTAGTAATGTTTTCCATTTGTACCACAAGAAGAGACTCTACTACACCTTCAGAGCCGAAGACCAACTTACTGCAAGCAGGTCAGCACCAGAATTCACAGTGGATTTATCAGAGATATGGGTCTAATTTATATATTGAAGGGGAGTGTCTCTCAAAAGCTCGTTCCCTGACCGGGAATCGAACCCGGGCCGCGGCGGTGAGAGCGCCGAATCCTAACCACTAGACCACCAGGGAGATGTAAGTCACACCTCAGCTTACATTTCTTGTATGTGTGACAGCACGCAGGGGTGCTCAAGTGTCCTGCATGTACAGTGCAGCACTGTGCCTCTGGAGTGCACTCCAACATGTACATCTCCTGGAAGATTACTACCCTAATCACATAAGCGTTAATGAGTCTTTAGTCTTTTTTTTTTTTTTTACTCCATATAATTGTTCTTTAATGCTAAGAGAAGATTGTGTTACTCTATGAACCATGACAACAAGCTCAGGCTTTGCACTAGTTTGAATAATATGAGGCCATTTGTGGCATTCTTATTCTTCTGGTAACCAATCAAGTTGGCAGACTCTGTTTATTAAAGGTTATATTTTGTCTCATCCAACTGAACCATAGCTTTAGAAAAGGCACCAATTATCATAATAGACAAGGCAGTTTATTTAGATCACCTTGTTGCTTACTGTCAACCTCATTATCTAGCCTTTTTCTTGTAAATAAG
Source organism: Brachyistius frenatus (assembly GCF_029030835.1). Lineage (NCBI taxonomy): Eukaryota > Metazoa > Chordata > Actinopteri > Embiotocidae > Brachyistius > Brachyistius frenatus. The sequence goes on from NW_027210603.1 coordinate 6,896,845, forward strand.
TTCAAAACAGAGCATGTTATTATTCAAAATTAACTTTATTTGCAGAAAAGTTGGATCGATAAATCCGCCAATAACATTTCTGTTTTTTTAAACAAGATTGTTTGTTCACTTGCCGATTGTTCATTGTCATATTTTTTTTATACTGTCACAGTTTACATTGATACCAGTATCAGGATGAAAAATACAGTACCTGTCAAGCTATTGTATATAGAACATCATGTATGGAGCATTTTTCAAAAGAGAAGTTATAAAGTACTTTAAAGCAGAAGGAGAAGGATTTATAGAAGTAATAACAAATAAGACAAATGTATAGAGTAAACCACAAAAAGAAGTGGATAAAACACAAAACATTAAGTTGTAAAATTTTGAAAAAAGACAAAGAAAACCCTTGGGATTTAAGATCCTGTTTAATATTTAACTAAATGAAGCGCTGAGCAAAACTGTTCTGGAGATACTGAGCTGATGTTTTTAATGTAATGCAGCAGGTTTAATGTGGCGCTGCAACAATTTAGCATCACATTTCCAAATAGTTCGGGGAAAGCAGAGGTGGAGATATCCTGACCTTTGATCCATGTTATCATTAAACTTCCAAAAACACTGGATACCTCATTTCCTATGATGCAGTCAGTGGTAGTATTTATTTATTTATTTATTTTTTGTCAGACACTCACTGCCTACACTTTTCCAACTCCTACTCCTACTGTTCTGTTAAAAATATGTAATTCAGCCTAAGCCAAACCAAAATCAAAATTTGGTAAAAGGCCTAATGTTCTGTTACTTTGTCTTTCAGATGGGTCAATGCCATGGAGGAAGCCACTGTGTTATAGCACCTCCTCAGTTAGATGAATAACCCTCGCTGACTGTGACTGCTAGAAGTCCTCTGGAGCACAACATAGCTACCTGCTGCATCTGAACTTAGAGCACCCGCAAGGATTGATCTCGTTGGCCTGTTGTGGAATAGTAAGTGACAATTTAATCACCAGGGGGATTTTAGCCACTGCTGCCACCCTGTGGCAAAGATGTGAAAGTGTGGAGAGTCAGAAGAAGGCTACTATGTGGAGAAGAAATGGAAACCTCGATTTGGAGACTGATCTATCCAACACATTAAAAACTCTCTGTTTCTGAATGCGGTGATCTGACGGAGTTCACAGGAGCCTTCATTTTTCAAGGAACAGCTTGAATACATTTTATGCTTCATCTGAGAACCTGTCAGAGAACATTTCCTTCTCTCTGTTTCACCTTTTTACGAACGCCACCTCACAAAAGTCAACTTTTCCAACTTTAATGTCCAAAGATTCCACTGGATTATTAAACCACTGTTTTTGTTCTGCAAAAGAACTTCACCTCCTTTTCAGGTATGCATGAGAGACTGTCGACATAACTTTACAGAAATATTAAAAACAAACTTTGCTCAATGGTTGTATTCATATCTTGTAAAAGGGAAAAAATGTGCCCTAGTTTTAGAGAGATACTTGGTATTCTGGATATATATTGTGAAGTATACACTGCAGATATTGAAGTGAATTTTACGATTTATTTGTATAAAAATGCAGTTAAAAAGATGTTCTGAGTAAGGGTTCATTTTAATCATCACAGTGTGTGTACATGATGTTTCTTGTGGAGTTTTACGCAGCATTACTCTTGTATTAAATCTACAACGCTATAGAATGACCCTCAGCATGCCAACCACTCAAATGTATTTCTTTAATGATGAACACTTTTAAAGATACTTTGTAGTTTAATTTGTAAGGTTTTGAATCTTTTTAGAAATTTGTCACATTTGTTCTGAAATGCCAATTGTTTTCTTCCAGTTGAATGCAGTGCAATTTGCAATTGATGAATGATGAATGTGCCTGCAATGAAATTGTACTCATTCTTTTTGATATCACAGTACTGTACGGAGAGACGTTGCTTTGTATCTACTCCTATATACTTTAACCTTCTCGTATTTTGAACAGTTTAGTTACTGTCCAGTAACATGAGGATATAGTATTGTGCCATTTTTATTAATGCCTTTTTCCTGCTGTATATACACTGCCAGACAAATTAATTCTTTATTCATTTCGACTGAACAGAAACTGTTGAAAAATGAGCATGTCAAATGTCAAACTACCTGCAGTATATCTTTTCAGTGTTGGAGTGATATGAGCAGCTCACGTCCTCAGCAGAAAGAAGGACACTGGAATTTCATTCCTCTCTACTCTTCCAGCATCATCAGATATAAATCAGTTTCTATAAAATTACCTTCCTAAAGTCATACCTGTTCCATTCAGCCTGCAGCTTTACTACACAACATCCTTCACACGTCACTTTGCATCATTTCTAAAACCCATTTCTGTTTATCAAGTACTGTTCAGCTTTTGATTTTTTTTTTTGATTTTATACACTTTATTAATCCCCGAGGGGAAATTTCTTCACTACAGCAGGAGGGCTCTCAGGGGGGAGATGCTGCAGCAGGCTGCCACTAGCGCGGCGCCAGGTAACCTGACCTGAGGTGCATGTTTTTGGATTTTCTACCTGTTTCCTATTGCTCACACCTACAGTGTTATTATTGATTGTACCTCTACCATCTAGTGCATTGTAAATGTTCATGTATATAGATACATATAAAAAAAATAATAAACTGCTTTAAATGGTTTACTTAATGGACTCTCAGTGTAGTGCTATGCTGAAGGTTTTATCTTACGCTCAAATCTGTTTCTTCATTATATCAAAAAAATTAGACACATTAACATGATCACCTGCATAATGATATCCATTGCAGTATTCACATTTGTGTATATTTGTGAGACAGGTGGTCCCTTTTTTTGCAGAGAACATGTCAGAAATGTTCACCTGTGTTAAATTTTAGGCATTGTTTTGTTATACTTTCATTTTTTGTAAAGTCATATTATTCTGTTTCTCTGCCAAAGCCCACATTGAGGACAGAATGAGGTGAATTTCCTGAAATATAATGCAAACCAGTACAAAAACATTGCATGTACAGAATTGGCCATGCAGTTCCACTTCCCTCCACAGAATAAACAATAATAGCTGTATTAATTGAAGGGCTGTTGCTATGAAATGTATTTGTTTGTACAGGTGTTCATGTTGTGCTTCTCCCCTGCTGGTCATGAATACCGAGATGAGGCTGAAAGAAGAACATACTGTACCTCTGCATCTCTATTGTCTGTTGTGTTAGCAAACACGGTTTGGTTAATAATTCCTTTCATCCAGCAGGGGGCAGCAGTACATCATAACAAACGGATCTCTTTGCACTGTATTTGCATAGGAGAAACTGAAACCTCAAGTTCCCCTTTATGTCTGTTTGGTTTCAACAGCAGCATGCAGTTGGTGTTGAGTGTTTCAGTTTCAGGAAGATAAGTTCAAGGAAGATTGCCAAAAATCAAGAAACAGTAATGATTTCAAATTTGCACTAGTAAGGGTCACTTTCAAAGTCAAGTACTTAAAACATGTTTTACTCTGTCTGGATAGGAAAAACAAAGTGAAAACGATTTTAATGTTATTATGTACAAAGTTGCGAGGTGCTTATTATCTACCACTCCCCCTCCTTTATGCTCCAGATATACCAAAACACACATACTGTATATTTTAATATTTCCAGTCAGTTTTTCCAAACTGCTTTCTCTTTTGCTTTCTCTTTTGGTCTTATAATGACCTTAGTGACAGTATTGATTGAATTTCAAAGCATAAGAGATTGCCTTGGAGATTAAATCCTTGCTCTATCCACATATACCGTACAAATAAAAACTGTTAAATCTAAACCTTTCAATTAGGGATTTTTTAACAGACCTAAATTCAGGTTGCAAAACTTCACTGGTGAAAATTCTTACTTGTTAAGGTTTTATTTGATCGTGTGACTGCTGCAATCAGGGAGTCCCAACTAACATCATGTTACAACCAGATCATTAAACCATTAAACACTGCTGTGATGACCTCAACTTCTGGCTCTGTTGTCAGCATCAGGACATTTATTATTTTAAAGGGCCAAGATCTCTCTACCAAATAAAAAGAAATAATGTTTTTGTAAAGCTGCATATTGTCGATCATCCATGCCAGATTACTAAATTCTTTTCATTACACTAATTGAGGGACACACATTGTAGGTCAAATTAAAGTGGCATATTTTTATAGCCTGGAGGGATTACACACCAAAACTGTTAACTGTTGCCTTGTTGTAGATGCAGTTTGGCCAGATATACAGTGCATCTGGAATGTATTGACAGCGCTTCACTTTTTCCATATTTTGTTATGTTACAGCCTTATTCCAAAATTGATTAAATAAATTTTTTCCAAAAAATTCTACACACAATACCCCATAATGACAACGTGAAATACTTTTTTTTTTTTAATTTTTGCAAATCTATTAAAAATCAAAAACGAAAAAAAAAATTAAAAAATCACATGTACATAAGTATTCACAGCCTTTGCCATTACACTCAAAATTGAGCTCAGGTGCATCCTGCTTCCACTGATCATCTTTGAGATGTTTCTACAACTTGATTGGAGTCCACCTGTGGTAAATTCAGTTGATTGGACATGATTTGGAAAGACACACACCGTCTATATAAGGTCCCACAGTTGACAGTGCATGTCAGAGCACAAACCAAGACATGAAGTCCAAAGAATTGTCTGTAGACCTCTGAGACAGGATTGTATCAAGGCACAGATCTGGGGGAGGGTACAGAAAAATGTCTGCAGCATTGAAGGTCCCAATGAGCACAGTGGCCTCATCATCTGTAAATGGAAGAAGTTTGGAACCACCAGGACTCTTCCTAGAGTTGGCCGCCCGGCCAAACTGAGCGATCAGGGGAGAAGGGCCTTAGTCAGGGAGGTGACCAAGAACCCGATGGTCACTCTGACAGAGCTCCAACGTTGCTACTGTGAAGAGAGGAGAACCTTCCAGAAGGACAACCATCTCTGCAGCACTCCACCAAGCAGGCCTGTATGGTAGAGTGGCCAGACGGAAGCCACTCCTCAGTAAAAGGCACATGACAGCCCACCTGGAGTTTACCAAAAGGCACCTGAAGGACTGTCAGACCATGAGAAACTAAATTCTCTGGTCTGATGAACCAAAGATCGAACTCTTTGGCCTGAATGCCAAGCGTTATGTCTGGAGGAAACCAGGCACCGCTCATCGCCTGGCCAATACCATCTCTACAGTGAAGCATGGTGATGGCAGCATCATGCTGTGGGGATGTTTTTCAGCAGCAGGAACTGGGAGACTAGTCAGGATGGAGGGAAAGATGAATGCAGCAATGTACAGAGACATCCTTGATGAAAACCTTCTCCAGAGCGCTCTGGACCTCAGACTGGGAAGAAGGTTCATCTTCCAACAGGACAACGACCCTAAGCACACAGCCAAGATAACAAAGGAGTGGCTTCGGGACAACTCTGTGAATGTCTTTGAGAGGCCCAGCCAGAGCCCAGACTTGAACCCGATTTGAACATCTCTGGAGAGATCTGAAAATGGCTGTGCACCGACGCTCCCCATCCAACCTGATGGAGCTTGAGAGGTCCTGCAAAGAAGAACGGGAGAAACTGCCCAAGAATAGGTGTGCCAAGCTTATAGCATCATACTCAAAAAGACTTGAGGCTGTAATTGCTGCCAAAGGTGCTTCAACAAAGTATTGAGCAAAGGCTGTGAATACTTATGTACGTGTTATATTTTTGTTCTTTATTTTTAATAGATTTGCAAAAATTTTAAACTTTCAAACTTTTTTCACTTTGTCATTATGGGGTATTGTGTGTAGAATTTTGAGAAAAAAATTAATTTAATCCATTTTGGAATAAGGCTGTAACATAACAAAATGTGTAAAAAGTGAAGCGCTGTGAATACTTTCCGGATGCACTGTAGAATACACTACAGAGCAGATCTGAATCAGCCCTTCCTTTTCTTCTTACCGTTTCACTTTCAAGCCCCAGACTGCTGGGTAATACAAGCCATTTCGCATAATTGAATTAGTTATACTAAAGACTTTCACAGCACCAAAACAACCAAGTCAGACAGCGGCCCAGCCACCAGAAAAGCAGTGGCTCCCATTCATATTTTAAGACAAAGAAACAGCACAAAACATTTTGGCCTATTTCCTTTTAAACATCTAAAATATTAATGACCATAAGTTAACCAGATCAGGCTCGATATAGGAGCTTACTAAAGAAAAGAAAAAAGATGTGGTTCTAATTTATCAGCCGCTCCAGGTCCTTTGATAATTGAAATCAGGCATTTGATTTACTCATTAATAATTTGAAAGGGTTGTCTATGCAGATAATATGATAGTAAGGGAGCAGAGGAGAGTGTTTGCTGAGGACACTGTTACTGGATACAGAGATCAAGACCCAAAGTTCATTTCCAATTAGATGAGTGAAGATAAAGAGATTAGTCAGAAAATAGGCAGAACAGAAAATAGGAAGATTGGGGTTGCTCTAGATACAAGATCCCAGGAGTGTCAATGACCCAATACTTACTTGAAGTAACAAAAGAAAGAGAAGTGAGAACAGCACTGAAAGCAAGGAAAGTTATGAATTTCCTTCAAGCACCTAAAAGTTAAAGCTCCACATCTCCAGCTTCAACTCAGTCCCACAGTGTCTCACACAAATGGGAACACATTCACAAGACCTTTCCCTTAGTAGCCAGGAAACCAAAGATGATGCAGAAATTGCCGGTGTGTTCAAATCAATAGCCTTCAATTTCTGTAGTCTCTGCAAATTGTGAGAAAAGGAATTCCAAAAATAGTAAAAGGACAGCCTCTCCTTGTTGAAAGTTTCCAATACACAGTCAGGAAGCCAGGTCAGAAATTCAATATAAGTGCCTGTGTGGTATTGTATTTGCCAGAACTCCTGTCTTCTGCAGGCAAAGATGTTTTGGGTCAAACAGAGAAAATTGATAATTAGGAGGCAAAGCGAAAGCACAGCGTGAGATCGAAGTGGAAAAACTGACCAATAATTTAATTATGTTTCAAGAACAGACGGTGATACCTCAACTACTTGTGCTGTTTGGACAAATGTCAAAGGGACCCCTCTTCCTAGTGGTACACACTGACACTAGCAGGTTAGCAACAATACATGCTGTAATCTGAAAACCTTGCTCTCTCCTGCAGTACTGTAGACTCACCTGAAAAATGTTTGAGGGCTGTTTTGAAGAGGAAGTTCTCCATCTGGTTTTTGTCCTTATTGTCTAATGCTTGTATTCATTAGAATTCATGTAGAATCTGTTACACAATAGGGGATAAGTAGCCTATAAATGACAGCATAAAGTAAGCACTTCAGTCGACTAATGGACACAATGTAGCCCACTGATATTCTTGCTGTGTGTGTGTGTGTGTGTGTGTGTGTGTGTGTGTGTGTGTGTGTGTGTGTGTGTGTGTGTGTGTGTGTGTGTGTGTGTGTGTGTGTGTGTGTGTGTGTGTGTGTGTGTGTGTGTGTGTGTGTGTGTGTGTGTGTGTGTGTGTGTGTGTGTGTTTTCTACTTTGGTGGCTGGCTGGTCATTTTGACAGCAGCTAAAAGGAAAGTAACACTGCTTTTAGAGATCCCCAAAGCTCTAATGTAATGTTTTACCTACTTTGAGTTGTCCACTAAGGGCTAAAAAGTGGTGTGGTCTACATCAAGGCCGTTTTAATGAAGCAACAGATGAACATCGCAGTCTCCAGCCACACACTTCCCAGCCTTAAAACATGAAGAAGGTGAGAGGCCGTGTAGAGAATTGGGAAGAAAAAAAAAGCTGAAGAGGGAGAAGGAGATGGAAATGAGGACAGACAGAAAAAGGCAGATTTAGTCTGTGGCATGTCTCTTGATGAAAGAAACATTTCTTTCCTTTTTTAGGGATTATTTTTTTTAATTTTTTTTTTTCATCATCCCTCCTTCCTTCCCTCTGTCTGCTCCTCTCATTACTCACTGTGATGTTTGCCCTGGCACTGCTGGAATGGCAGAAAAGGCCATCACAACAGGAACAGTCTCGGTCCCCTGCCTGGACGCAAGCCAAATTCACACAGAAAATATGGAGCCCGCACAAGTTCACATATACTGTCTCACATAACACTTCCAGTGTTTCTACCGGTCAAATTACATAACCTATAAAGACTAGTCAGGTTTATCCCTCTTGAGGTGAACAAACTGGTAAAACCTCAGTGAAATTCATGCAACTAACAATGTAGTCTCTATTTCAAACTTTAAAGCTGCAAGGGGTCACTTTTACTCTCCTACAGTCTCAGGTGTTGAAGAGAAAAAACTTGATTGCTAACTTGTTATATCACAAAACTGCACCACTCTGACCTACATTTCTTCCTTCCAAGGTTGGTAATGACGATAATTTTTTTCTTGCTTGCTCGTGCTGAAGACAAAATCTTGCTTCCCCAATTTGATGGAGTTCCTGTTCAACCAGATAGCTGTGTGACAAAACACAGAGACGAATCACTCAAGTACAATTCACTAGATATCAGTTAGAAAGCCACAGGCAGGTTTATTAGATGGGAGTGGCAGGGAAGACTGACTGATTAAAAGTCTGTAATAGTTTTATTGGGTGAACCTCTGGTTTTACTGCAACATGACATCATCTGTGAGAATAGACAGTTTTCCAGGAAGTAAAAGTCATCTTCTCCTGTCTTTGTTTTTACTTAAGATTTTAGTGACTAACTAGCCATGTGGCCAACGTGATAAATCTGTGGAATTAGAGAGAATGAAATAGTCTTTCTGGACCGGGTTTAATATCATATATCCATCTATATGCTTGGCTGCACATTTGTGTCCTAAACTCAAAATTAAATTCTAATCCAAAACTCCAAATGTTTGTGTTGATGATGAGTCTTTGACTTTGCTCAGTAATCTCTGTCAACATTCAACCCTCATCACCCATTATTTACGTCACTGTTATACCCTTTTCAGAGCTATAAATAGATCTTTTGGGGCATCTGCCTAAATTTACCGGCCCATTCTCTCTTATAGTCATGCAGTTTTGGTGGGTGGGGGCTGATGACTCAGCACCACGTGGATCAATGTGCTTTGTGTGGGCCAGGAGTAATGGGAGTGTGGAGGTAGTGTGGGCAGGGCCAATATGGAAATTCATGGCTGTTTGGACCAGCCCATAGACTCTCTCTCTCTCTCTCTCTCTCTCTCTCTGTGTGTGTGTGTGTGTGTGTGTGTGTGTGTGTGTGTGTGTGTGTGTGTGTGTGTGTGTGTGTGTGTGTGTGTGTGTGTGTGTCCTGGGACAACTACCTCTGTGAGCACCAGTTTCAGTTTTAGACCACAGGAGGAAGAACATTTTGGATGGTCCTAGTTTCTCACCCGTGCAACGTGCTATTTCAAGGTGAGTATTTGGTTTTAGGGTTAAGTTTAGGATTAGGTTTAATTTTGAGTTATGGATGGATGGTTAAGGGGCTAAGGAAGACATTATGTCAGCGAATGTCCTCATAAAGATAGTAATGCATAGACCAGCTGCCTGAGCGCACACATTGCCTTGATTTCCTGGTTTGCCTGTTCTGCCAAATTCACATTTTTTTCATTCGAGGAATAAAAATGGAGGAGAGTAACACTCAATCTACAACTGGAAAATCTCTCATTTACTTCCTGGTTTCCCTTGGCAACATCGATATGTTGTCTGATACAGTGTCAGGTTCATGTCAAGGTGTTACAAAGCAAACTTGGGAACTATGGGAAAATACAACATTACTGAGGCGAGCCAGCTTCAAGTGAAAAATACCACGTTTCAAATGTTGCCGGTCCAGTCCAGTCCTGCAAGTAGCGCAGCTTGACATTTAAATTAAATTAAAGTAAAAGTAAATGTGATTTATGTGTTAACTGCGCGATCTGTGTCAAGTTTACGTGTGCGAGTGTGCGTGTCTTCGGGAATTCACCTGGTTGACGTCACACGTTCGCTACACTGCAGCGCGCGCTGCCACAGCGCTGCAGCGCACATAACCTGGCAGACAGAAACAGAGGGAGCGTCGGTTCACAGCTGCCGACTTGCAACACTTCCTCGAAAACCAATTAAAGGTTTTTGAAGTCGAAACTTTTATAAAACTGCGCTTTCAAACATCAAACTCGCATCAAACTCGACACTTCCCAGTTCGGCGGAAGAGGTAAGTCACAGTTTCTTAAGAAAGTGGCTAAACTTTGGGAAAACTCGAGCTCGGTGTTTTACATTAGGGACGAGAACCTGCTGGTTCGCTGAGTCCTGTCTGTCAAAAGTCGCTTGTTTTTGCTTTGACCCTGTTTTGGCTGACGTGAAGTCTTTTAGAGAAGTAGAGCTCGACTGCAAACCTCGGCTGACATCAGTCGTAGCAGGTTAGGACTGCCTGGCTTTGGAAAGGAGTTGCTGTCGCGGAACGGCTCACTGTCTCAAAGTGTTAGTCATGAAAGTCATGTTAAGTGCTGCAGGTCCATTTAATGTGACAAAACTGAACTCCGCTTCTACTGACCATTGAATGCAACGCCGAGAAGTGTGCCGCTTAAACTCCTCTGGTAAAAGTGTTGTATCCTTTGACAACAGCCTGTTTTAATGATGTAGTTATTAGCCAGGAAAAAAAAAAAAAAAAAAAAAAAATGCAAACGGTGGAAACGCTTAAGATCATATTGTTGCTAACAGCCATCAGTAAAAACTAGAAATGCATTCATATAAACCATTCCTTTGGTAACAGATTAAGTAGGTACACTCACAGTAGGGCTACCTTTAAACATTCATATATCCATATGAGCAGTATTAATGTGACACAGCCAGTATATTTACCTCAGCTGCAATGATTTGTAAATAGATGGTAAATAGTAGATTTTCTGCACTTATAAAGGACTTTTTTTTTTTTTTTTACCTCTGCACTTTCCAATTTCCAATTAATCAGTTAGTTGATCGACAGAAAATTGATTGCCAGCTACTTGTGTAATCAGTTAATTGTTTTTGAGAACGTTTTTAATTAAAAAATACTCCTATTATTTGACTGCAGCTATTTAAATGTGGATATTTCCTGCTTCCTTCAGTCCTCTTAATAATACATTTATTAACTTTTGATTGTGGACTGGTTTTTTTTTTGGGGGGGGGGAGGCAAACCAAGACACTTTAGGCTGAAAATAAGTTATTTGCAGTTGTAAGTGCTGCTTTTTTTGTCCATTAGGCTTTAAATTCCATTATTTAATTTGAATGTGTTCCACTATACAATCATGCTGATGCAACTACATGCTTATTGAATAGTCCCGACATAGGTCCATGCATCTAAGTTTCACAGCGCATAAGCATCAGTATCTATTGCATCTGATTTACATCATCATGAATCATTTCACGTCAGTCAAAATATGTGGGTGCAAGCTAATTTCTTCATGTATGAAACTGGATAAGATTAGTTTTATTCATCATATCCAAGGCTTTTTGCTTTCTGGTGTGGTTTGACAGAAAGCTGTCAATGTAACAACAGCCCCAGACAGTTTAGCCAGTTTGTTGTTCAGCTGAGAGAGAAGGCCATGAGTTTGAAATATCAAATGTCCTTAGTTCAATGCACACCAGTTTAGCAATCTGAATTGCAGTTAGTAGTGACGTATAACTTCATTTGGTTGCCACAAACACATAGCTCTTATTTTGTTTTACAAGTGTGTCGTTTCTCAATTATTGGCTTAACCGCTGATGGATGGTAAGGGAGTATTGCGATGGCAGTGTTTCGTTTAAAGGAAGTGTCCGTGTGAAGATTACACTGCATTTTGTGGTTGTAAACAGCTTGGCCCTCTGAATCAACTGTAGCTGACACAACTTGTCAAACTCACCAGGTAACACCAAACTCATTACCCCCTTTTGAAATATTCCTTCCACTGCTTGCGAAAGTCTTGTGTCTCGCACTACAACACGGTTCTGCGTTTGTAGCAAGACTCTGTATCCTCCTGGTATTTGGTGGGGGCTGCACAGCTTGGTGAGCACAGGTAACATTATCTGCTTGTACTTACTGGTGTGTCAATATTGGCTTGTGGCATCGTGAGCTGCTCGGAGGACACAGTTGGGACATCTGCTCTGCGACAAGCTGCCCATGCAGCAATGATCCCCTAATAGTACAACACACACTCAAACACGTTACAGGCTCATATGGTATCGACAATGTTTAAACTCATATTAGAGTGTATTTGTATGTGTGAATAACTAATAATGTATTTAAATACAGTGTGAAAGAGTTGGGTATGCTTTATAGATGAAACCATAAAGCAGGCCCTTAAAGTTGGTTATTGAACCTAAAAAGTACTAAAAAATTATATAGTTACTGATTCAAATCATGCTTTTTGTTTATCATTAGAGCACCGAGCATCGGTGCGAAAGCCCTATTGTTTTTCGTAAAAATGTTCTTCTTCTTCTTACGTAAAGTGATTTGCCTTTTTGGAGGCTTTATCATATTCAAAAACTTATGAAAGTGGACACACATATGTCTCCCGGAGAAAAATGTCGTATTCTTCGAGTGGGCGCCCCCTAAAGAGATGCCCCGGCGGCCACATTTACCTAAATTCACGAAATCTGGTGGACACGTGTATCACACCTAGACGCACAAAAAAGTTACATTGCTCCGTTATGTCAACTCGACAGGAAGTCCACCATTTTTAATTTAGTCGCCATTTTGGGCGATTCTGACACGTACTTTGTCGAACTCCTCCGAGGGATTTTGTCCAACCGACTTGAATTTAGTTTCTATGGATAGAAAACATGTTTGGGATTAAATCTTCTTAAAATAATTTGTTTTTGTCGATGTGTGTGCCCGTAAAGAGGCGGCCATTTTGAGCGTCTCGCCATGAAACTACGAGTTGCTTTAAATCTTATGTACATGGACCGACCTTCTCCAAACATCACAGGTATGATAACAGCCCCGCCCTGAAGACCCCTGTGGGGTAATATTTGCTCATAGTCATAGCGCCCCCTGTTGGCCGGTGGAAATGACACTTTTCATACTTTCACATTCTACATCGAGCTGGTTGATCACATGAACGTAAAGTCGGGTCACAATAACCTAAACATGTAGTTGATGATATATTGAGACATTCGTTCGACTTTGTCAATGGGCGTCGCCGTGACGATGCGGCAAAGTTGGATATCTCGCCGTAACACAGGAAGTTGATGTTTAAGGTCAAAGGATGCTTGAAACCTCACGAAACGAAACCACACAAGATGTGTGCATCCTGTGTGGTCAGACCATACATCTGATGTGTTTTGCGAGTGGGCATGGCCAAACCGCTCGCCAGCGCCCCCTGCTGGAGACAGGAAACAAGACAAAAATAGCAACTTTAAGTGGGGGTACGCGGTCCCTCGCGCGCTGCACGTCGGGGAGATGGCGCGCGGGAGTGCGAGGGCCCGTACATCACTGCTTGCAGTTTTAATTTAGTTTACTTTTTAACGGGCCAAGTTGTACTACTGTTTGTGAGAGACAACTAACACCACTGCAGTTGAGAAATTTGATTAGTCATCAATTGAAAATTGTTTTGCGCAGCGTATCTCCTCAGGTTTTTTGTAAGGTACAAAACAGGATTCCTCTTAATAGAACACCTGCTGTTTTGTATACAATTAGACAGACAAATACAAACATGGGGGTTTGACACAAAGTGGCTAAATCCGCTGTGGGTGATGATAGTTTGTCTCTTCACTTGTCCTTGGTCTCTTGTCACTGCCTCTCTCTCTCTCTGTCCCACACAGACTCTCCACAAAATGGCATCCTTCTTGGCTCTCCTTGCTCAGATGTTATTTTGTCTGACTTAACTAAGCCTTTGTAAACTGTGAGTGAGGCAGAAATGGACACCGCTTTTAGTGCATGTGGAGAGAACACACAACCACACTCAAACACAGTGGCAGGATTCATTCCATGCTGGTATAGCAGGCTTGACGTTGTGCCAAAGACTCGTGATACTCAGAGAGAAGGGCGAGAAAATCGAAAACAAATCGTCCCCATCCACAGTAGTTACGCTGAAGTTAGTGTCCGTGTGTCCTGCAGGTCTTAACAACCCAGAAGGCATTTAACACCTGCCTGTATTGATTCGATTGAAGGCCATTTCCAGCCACAAAGTAAGATTATAAGAGTCAGTATTGCGGGACTAAATGTATGACAACAGGGATTTATCTGACTCTGACCTTGAGGCTGCAACATCAGCTCCTCTTCAAACCTTGCTCACTTTCCTTCCCTGTCCTAAATTAACCTGATCTCTCTCTGTGTGTGTGTGTGTGTGTGTGTGTGTGTGTGTGTGCGTGCGCGTGCGCGTGCATGCACGCGAGAAAGAAAGACAGAATTTAACGTCACTGAGGGGCAGATAAATGGATGCTATTTCTCTACAGCATCTGTAATAAGCTGTCTGTTGACATTACCTGTGTGTGCGTAGGTGAGGCGTATGCACCGTATGTAGTAGTATCTGGGAAGGGGTTGTTATTCATTAACCTTTGTTATTAAAAGAAAGGAAGGCTTTGATTCTTTCAAGCCAGTCTCCACTGAAATTCATTAAAGGCTTCTTTGTTCAAGGTTATTAGTGTAAGTGTGGGTGTGTGTGTGTGTACGCACAAGTATACCTATGTGCTTTTAAGGCAGTGTTAATGCGGTAATAATGCATGCCACCATGCCTTAGTGAGAGACATGCAGATTAAAGACAGTTTTGCGAGAATTACATGTTATGTTTTGATGACATTGTCCGTCAAAACGCAGGGGGTGAAAAAGAAAATCAAGTGATTTATTGGGCTCAAAGGGTCGCCCATATCAAATTATTACCTACACCAAGGAAGCTATTAGTTATCATATTTGTACAGACTAGCGGTTCACAAAAGTCCCAGATCTCATTACGGTTGTGTGGTCACAGGTTTCGGTTCAGCACATTTTCTGTGAAGTCTGTCTGCCAAATTCAGCATGCTTTTCATGTACTTGACAAAAAAGAATAACAACTGTGTGCCTTAACAAAATTCTGGCTGAGAACATGAAGAACATAAACACTCCTCATTGACAAATCTTGATTTAAAGAATAGGTTTTCTTTATGGCAAACAAAGAAATACAGTTTTGTTATTTTTCATTCAAGAAAATGGCTATATTGAAGACATAAATGTCATCAACATAAGCGAGCAAGACGGGGTTGCCCCCTTGGTTGTCTGCAAAACAGAGCTTTTTATTTCCCTCGGAAGTGATGTAGTGGGCAGTCACAGTTGGGTCACTTTCAGAAGCCCTGGAAGTCCATCCATCTGCAGTAGGAGCTATAAATGCTGTGTAGGACAATTTTTTTGCCCTGTCTGTTCATAAAGTTTGGGAATTACCATGCTGCTGAAGTGTCGGCAGGAGAGGATATTACAGCGTGGCTCAAGTAGTTTGTTGTGTGCAGATCCCGCATAGGGCTGCATATATTTGACTATAAACACCCCCGATGCTGTAGTTCTGCTTTTTGCCCTGTCTGAATCTGTTTGAATGCTGTGGAATTGCCCTTCACGACTCTCTCCACCTTGCACAGTCAAGTGAGACACTGTGTTGATGTCTTCTTCAATGGTTTATCATGTTTGAAGTATTGCTGCCAGCTTGTGTTGCACAGTGCTTGCACAAAGTTGCCATTTTTCATCATCATCGTCATCATCATCATCATAGGTCAGACTAAACCCGTAAAACTCTAATACAGTCGACCAAAACGATGCCGGCAGATGTTCCTCTGACTTACTGCCACGTGGCTTTTTTATATTTTGATTTGATTTTTTTTTTTTTTTTGCTCGTGGCTCATTACTATGGCACATACTATTAGCCAGCACATACCACTTTTTCGTGATTTCCAACGTGGAGAGATGAGCGTTCATAAAGTGTTGTTTCATGATGCAGTGCATGTTCACACACACAACCACACTGAGCAGGGTGTTGGTTGGAGGGCTGACTCTGATGCCGTGTTCAGACCAAAGGCCAAATGAATGTTTGCCCCGCGTTACTCGCGCGACTATGGCCACTCAAGTAAAATTTTAGCAACTTGTGGGGACGCAAATTCCCATCCTTTCGCGTCGCCCGGTGCGAATTCGGGGACATTTGTGTCTTTGCATTGACTTTGTACGTAATCGCCCCGCAGGAGTAATTCGCTTCGCATTTGATCTGAATATGGCTTGAGCATGCTTGTTCAGGGTCATCATAAATGTGTGGAGCATGTTTGTCCAGCTGTAGTCTGTTAGGTCGGCCACCGACTGGCCCGGCTCCATGGAGCCTGGATCTTCTGGGTCTGTCACGGACAGACATTATGTGTTGACAGCAAAGTCTCTGGAAGTGACTGTAGAAGGAACACAATCTTGAAGCACAGGGAGGACAGGTTTGTTGGTTGTGCGGGGTGAAATCACAGGGCAGATTCTTTTAATTTTCATTCTTCACATGTCTACATTTCCTGATATTGCTCACTGAATATTATACACAGTGTGGGAATATGTCAAATGTACCTAAAGGCATTATCGAGTGAGCCAGCAACATCTGAACAGGACAATCTCTCACAGTGGCTTGTATAATTGCACCGGACAGCTGTGTTTTAGTGGTGTATTTGGTGACATTGAAATTGTCTTGAAATGTCGGGTTGACTAATATTTTCAGGACTGTTTGACCTATTACGTATGTCTTTTTTTTCATCTTCTACCTTTATACAGAATTTTGAAGTCAGCTTTATTATTGCTCAAAGTCATCTTCTGTTACCAAGTCAGGCATAATTTCTGAACGTATACAACACCCCATCAAAGCCACATTCATCCTTTTTTAGTAGACAAACCCCAACAAACATACTTAAGCTGAAAACACAAGAAGATATTCAGTTAATAAAGTCAAAAGGTGTCAAAGTACTGAATGACAGGATATACCGATTGAATACTCGGCTAGCCCTGAAGACATTTTTCAACATTTCTTATGCAACTGAGTCCAATCTTTTTTGTTTGGATGCTATTTTCACATCAGACATTTTGGCTTACTGTCGTCGGAAAAACACAGGTGTAATAATGTCAATTATGGTTCTGCCCGATTTAAGTGTCAGTAAACCATGACATCTACCCAACATACACGATTCCCAGAACTCTGAGACCAAAGCAATTAAACTGGAATGTACCTGCCATCTGTGACATGTCCAAATGTCTTCCATGAAGTACACCTCACAGTGTTGAGTCAGTAGAATTTAGGCCCGGGCATTTCATTGTGGGTGTTAAAGCCTAGGTTCTTCTCTGCAGACATTTGGATTTGTCACAGGAGGGAAAACGCTGGTGTAATTGAAAACACTGATAATAGTTAGTTTCTTTCCATTTAGGTGACACACTGTCAGGAACCTGATGTTGTGAATGCTGGTTCACTGGAATGGCTTTCTGGAACATTTAATGACCTACTGTAGCTGAGTCATCTGTGCTGATATCACAGGTTGCACCTGTCAACATAACAGCGTGTTATGTAAAGTCAAATGTTGGTCATGAGAAAGGTGTGTTGCTCATATTCACGTTTAAATCCAGAATGTCTTCCACATAAAAAATAACGCCACCACACTAACTTTAAAATTAAAAGCTCGCTCATAAGCAATAAGTTGAGGTGTAATTGGACTATTTTGAAGTCTGACCCCTTTCCAGAAATCATTTGTACAACCCATAGACATCAGCAGACTCTTGATATGTTTCCTGATGGTGCTTTAACAGGCTTGTGCTACAGGCCCATTCCCCTCTTCTTTGGTTGTGGAGAGTTTTGCCTCAAGTCTGATGAGAAAAACACATATTCATTGGACTGAGGTCAGAACAATCCCCTGTCTGCTTACAAAAAAACTAACTGGTTGCCTTTTCTATAGGTTTGAAATCGCTGTCCTGCTGCTTGCTATAAAACAAACAAACAAAGGACTATGTCTAGTTTAAGATGGCTTCAAGTTCTATACTTTTCAACCAGTATGGGTGTAAACACGGATTAGGTATGCTTCTCCTTTGGATGTAAAGAAATCTTCCTTATAATGATGTATACTCACTTCTTATCATTGCTATGTGTCAAACCTGTATCGTTGAACAAGACTCCGGATCCCTATCCGCTGTTCGGTAGGCTCTATGTGGGGCCTACCACTTCTGCTACAAGCAGGTAGCAGAAAGTAAGGTGATGATATAAATAGCTCAAAAGAACAACATAGTCCTCTGACTTGTTATTTTCTGTAATTACATGTTCTTGCTTCAGACCTGTTGGTGACAGGTTGACGCACATATGCTGCCCAGCCTGTTAGACCTGCTTGATCACGGAGTCTAAGGAACACTTCCAGTAATACAGTGCATACCAAACCTTTGAATTGCTTGTGACGCCTCACTCAGCATAACTTCGATTATAGCCTATCTTTTGTAGACATCTTTGTTGCGTTTTTGCACAGTAATGGAGGAGCTGTTTTACATCATTAGAAGTAGGGGTATTATCTTGTACATCACAGGATTAACTGTCCCAAGGATTAATTGTTCTGTTTGTCTTCATTAAACATTAGTTTTGTAGTGAATTTCACACAAAGCATATAATTAAAGGAATAACACACCTCCAACTTATTCATGGCTCAGATGACATAAATATGTTCTATCTCAAGTCAAGTGGCATTCAAAGACAAGTCCTTATTCTTTTCTTTGGTACAAAGTCAACACAGGCACAACATGTAGGCGGTCCAGCTTTACATTTACTGATACTTTGCAGTCCATTTGTTCCAGGGAAAAACCTAAACGCTTACTTGAGAGTAGCTGAATAGCTCCTTGAAGACACACAAGGACATTCACACACATATAAACACTTTTATTTTCAGTAGGAGTCGATTTCATTGTGGCTGAATCTGGTTTCCACTCATGTCCACTGGTCTGCCTTCCAGTGTTGACTTTCTTTCTTTTTTCTTTCCCTCCCTCTTGCTCTTTTCCTCCACCCACCCCTTCCCCAATTGCATTTGCTCAACTTTTCCACTTTGTCAGGGGAAACAAGGCTCTCTTTTTGACATAATGTCTATGTGTACATAGGACAACGCACATGTACATAACAGAGAAAATTAGAAATTGACTACTTTGTGCATGTTTTTGCATGTGTCAGTGTACAAGACTTGGATTACTATTTTCTCAGCGTGTCTGTCTCTTTGTGTGCATGTATGGGAAGTATTATGGAGCTCTAATCATTTCTCAGCCCTCCTGACCTCAGAGAAAAACAGTCACTTGTTCATGGGTCTTTAGATTCCTGATTCTATTTCATGATAAATAATAATCAAAACATTTCAGTTGCCTAAAACTTTTCTACAGTTCTGTATGTGCTGGTTACTGAGTAACTTCGGACTTAAGCAGTTGGGGGTTAATTACAATATTTAAAGAGTACCTTAGTGACGGTTACAGAGACGTCACTGTTAGTTATTCACTTCCTCACCCAGACTGTTTGTTTGGGATTTCAAACCAGTGACCTTCAAATCACAAGCCTGTCTCTATTGGGCATCATTGCCTCCTACACTCCACAGATCCTGTGAATGAATCAGTACGTCAAGAATTATGTACAGCACATGAGAGTTTTACAAAGGCACATATTCACACCTGAAACAGGCTCAGTACAGGCACAGTACGATCTTGTAGTGATAGCAAAGAATACTGAAGAGGAAATTCCACTTCCTCTGCAAAACTGTTCCGCTACAAGAAGAAAACGTTAACAAACCTAATGCCTCCTCTCCTTAATCTGCTGTAGAGTGTCGCCCCAGCAAGCAAACTACGTGATGCGGATCAAACTAGAGCTCAAAATAGTATGTAGTCTTCCTTTTGTTAGCTGAGCAGCATGCAGGTTCATACATCACAGCACATACTGGTTCAGTCACTTGGGACCTCATAATGCATGACATTCAGCAAGGTCAAAAGCAGCATGAACACAGACAAAACCTGTCTCTTTATGAATAAATTATTTAAAAACAAGGAGGCTGTGTGATGTTCCTGTCCAAGAGTTTTATATAGTGTACATATTTATGCTTGAGATTAAAAGATTGACAAGTTTACATTTTGCTTTGGAGATGACTGCCCACAAATGTCGCAGAGTTGCTAAATATCATTGTGCAGTTAAAATTAGTTTCTGTTTCTCTCAAATCACAGGCTTCCCATCTTTGAAATACTTATTAAGCCAAGGTTGTGATAAGGGAGTAAGAGATAGAAGCTAGAGTTCTAGTTAAGGAACTTAAAAGTGCTCCAAAAATTCTGTGTAGAAATTCTTGGAGGAATTCAATTGGATTTTGTTGCTGCTTTGGGAATAAGATGTGGGTTAATGTGCTGTGGGTCATGCTAATCTGTGACAAAGCATCTGTGTGACTCTGGTGTGAAACAGCCTGGATAACATCAAAGGTTCAAAAAGTATTGGAACTTATCTTTATTTACGAGATTTGACTGGCAATGCAGAAAATATCTCCTTTTGTAATTTCTGTCACTATTTTTTAGCCATTGCTTTTACAGTAAAACAGTTACCTAGCCGGGGACACTGATTTTACTGAACACTGTCCCACAGCTGAAAACACAGGTACTGTGAAGCAGCAGTTGTCTACCACAAGACTTTTCCCAATAAAAGTGCTCACTGCTGGACTTTGGCAGTTTTCTTGCATAAAAGAGGTCTGATACCAGGTCAGCTTGTCAGATAAACAGTGACTCTGAAAAGACTGTTCAAAACTCCAAATTTTAAAACTCCAAAAGAACCACTTTGAGAGGAAGTAGACAAAACACGTGGAAAGCAGCCCTTTAATTTTCACTTTGATACAAAACCTATGACTGAAAGGATTTCACCCCAAAAGATATATAAAGAGGAAGAAAAGGCAGGTATTTTGTCGTGTTGCCACGACAGTTTTCAGATGTGGCCTTCAGAGAATTGAGAGAATTTCAATCTAAAACTAAATCACTCAGAAACATTTGAGGCACTTCTGGATACAAAGGTCAAAATACAGACAAAAGCAAATCTGAATGGTCAGTGAGATACTTCAGAGCAATAGAAAGATGAGGCGTTTTAGCCAGTCACTCAGTTAGGGACAGGCCAGAACTTCATCCAATACTAGTAACAGAAAAGGAAAAAAAAAAAAAAGGAAAAACAAAGCAAAGCTGCATAAACAGGATGACCATGACTTTCATGACAAGATATTTGTACAATCACAGTCAGTAAGAGATGAAAGTTAATCAGTTTTTTATTTTTTTTTAAAAAGTGGTCACAACAACAAATAAATGGAGCCAACTAATTATAGATAGCTAGGGGAAAAAAAAAATAGAAATCCAGGCTTAAAGAGAATCATTTTCGTAGCAAATATCTGAAATCCATGTGAAAATAGTAAACTTGCAAAAAAAACTTCACAATCCTCTATTTCATAATTCTTTTTTAACACTTTGTTTTGGAAATTTGACCCTATTTGATTTTCGGTTTCTTTTTCTGTCATTCACTCGTCCTGCTGTCATGGGCACAGTTCAAGATTACCACGGTTTCTTTCCTCTTTACTGGCAGGTAGTTTCCAAACTTATGTAAAATTGGAGACCTCGACTTCCTCTAGTTTCCATTTGAGGACACTGTTCACCACTGACCCTCTTCCTTCTTGTTTTAAGTGGTGAATTTAAGCAATGCAAGTACAAGAAGTAAGTGTGTGTGTGTGTGTGTGTGTGTGTGTGTGTGTGTGTGTGTGTGTGTGTGTGTGTGTGTGTGTGTGTGTGTGTGTGTGTGTGTGTGTGTGTGTGTGTGTGTGTGTGTGTGTACGGGCGCCTGTGCGAGGCAGACAAAAATCTAACTGTCAGTCTGTGTCTTTTTTTTCTAGGAGGTGTAGGTGAGTGGTCGCCATGGCACCCTTCCTACGTATCGCTATCAATGCGTACGACGCGGGCGCTCTGTCTCTGTCTGACGCTCCGATCTGTGCCATCAAGATGAAGGAGTCTGTCGACACAGGTATGTGTCTACTCTGAATTTTATATAGACAGGAAAGTGGCGCAGTAAGTAGGGAGACCAGACGTTCTGAGTTTAATTGCCTTAACAGTCACCATCTGCTGGGCTCAAAAACCTACAAGCAAACTGACTTTCCACCAACTCCAGGGGCTTTGTGCTGTAGTCATTCCTGTGCTGTGACTTTGCTGAGGCAGCAAACATGAAAGACTACCTTTTTTGTTCCCACTGATGAGCCCAATGTTCTTTCACAGAGCGAGGAAAGACCTTGGTTCAGAGGAAGCCCACCTTGTTCCCCACTTGGAAGTCCAATTTTGATGCTCACATCCATGAGGGGCGAGTCCTCGAGGTGGTGTTAATGCAGAGCAATGATGAGCCATTGGCCAAAGCCACGGTGGGCGTGTCTGTGCTGGCAGAACGCTGCAAGAAGTCCAAAACCAACGGATGTGCTGAGTTCTGGGTGGACCTGCTTCCTTCGGGGAGGGTTCAGATGGCTGTGCAGTTTTTTCTGGAGGACGGTGATGCAGGTAAAACTTGTATAACTAAAAGCACCCAAAAATGTAAAATTTTTTACAACTCTATTCTTCCTAAAAAAAAAAAATCATCCATTGTTTATCACTCAAAAGCTAATCTGCTTCATCAGGACGATTTGGGTGTGGGTTTGATTTTATTTTATTGATAGTTGACTGGAAACTTAAGAATGTGACCATATACTGTCATCAGCATTAGATTCAAATATTGTCACTTCCTAATGGGAAACGGAAATATGTGACATCACCTTTTTCTAGTTGCACCAAGCTCATTTCAAACAAGGAAGAAGGCCACAGAAAAGATCACACACAGATATTTGATGACATAATAGAAATTGTTCCAACTTTGAGAGAAAATTGTGTTTTCTCGCAGAATGCCATCGCTTGAAGCGAGACAGTAATTAAGAAAATATGTTCTGAAGACGTTTAAAAGTGTTCCCTGACCGGGAATCGAACCCGGGCCGCGGCGGTGAGAGCGCCGAATCCTAACCACTAGACCATCAGGGAGTGGTGCCATGCCTGAAAGAAGATAGCCCCTTAGCCAGAATGCTGGTGGGGACAACTCCCCCCACCTTGTTTCTTCTTTTTCTCTCTCTCTCATGTAACCTCACAGAAAATGACTCTCCTTCAGTGTTAATATGTAATGCCCTCTGCTGGATGTTCATCTCCCCAAACTGCCCCGTATTAAGCATGTACAGTGTTTTAGGCCTCTAAATCAAAGGTAAACATTAAATCATTGGGCATAAGGAGGCCGCTTAAATGTATTGAATAGCAGCATAAATTACCCACCTTTTGGCAGCTAGAGTTTATCATCATGTTGCTATTGTTATTAGCCTCTAAAAACCTTATTTTAATTTCACTTCAGCTGCTAGAAGCAGCAGTGAAGCAGAGCAGCACTGACTGGTAAATAAGGTATTCATGTCCCAGGTTAATAGCCCAGAGGGCAGACAGGAAGGCCGGCCTACAGTCCACTCAGCTGACACAGAGGCGACGGAGTTAGATTTCCAAACTGGTTTTGTGTGCTGGGAGTTTCTGTGTGGGAGCAGCACAGTCGGGGTTCACTGTTCCCACTTGGAGAGGGTCACTATTATGAAAGCGCCTCATACTCCATCAACTCCCTCCTACACACTCAACGGGTTTCCTGAAAAGCAGCCGGGAGTATTTTTAGGCATGTGTGAACAGCCCTCAGTACTGTCTGCCTCCTTCTGTCTGTCTTTCTCTCTCACTCCCACTTTCTGGCTCAGCCCACTGAAGCGCTGTGCAAACATAAACATCTGGCAGATAGGAGATTAGTTTATCTCCCTCACCTCATCACTCTTCCCGCTTTTCCCCATCTATCAATTGTCTCTTAAAGTCTAGCCCTTTATTGAATAGACCTCATATGGAGTTGCCCCTCTCCACTCCTACACACCTACCCTTCCTATCTCTTCCAGAGTTTCTGTCTTCTTTTGTTTACCGCTCTCACGCCGCTTTCCCTGTTTTCTCTGAATAACTTTTGACCCCTACCCTTTGACTTGTCTCAGTTTGCACAGCATATCCAGGATGGCATTCTTCAGTGTTTAATCTCCATTTAGTAGCAGCGCCTGTGGCCTCTCTCTCAAATACGGCTTTTTGACTAAATACCCCATTGCTGTTACAAGTGATGACAGATTTAAGTTAATTCACACGGTGTCAACATTCAAGGAACATCAATAAAGCTAATCAGCTAGATAAAAAAAAATAAAAAGAATAGTTAAATGAATAATTGACACGACTACTGCCTCAGTGCGTGCCTGATGTTGCTTTTAGTTGTCTTTCTTAATCATGTAAAAATGGATTTGGGTGACACTTCACAGTAATGCTGTTGGACAAACATGTTCTTGTCTGTAGTTTTAAATAGAAATACAAGCATTTGATTTGTAAATTGATCTGTTCCCTCAGCGCCATCTAATCCTTCAGTGAAGGTTGTTCCTGAAGATGGAGCCATGACCCTCACCAGGAGAAGAGGAGCTTTCAAGCAGCCCAAGGTTCATTTAATCAAGAGCCATGAGTTCACCGCCACCTTCTTCGGCCAGCCCACTTTCTGCTCTGTCTGCAGGGACTTTCTCTGGTGAGATGCCAAAGTCCAGCCTCGGTTACATGACAGCTGTCACAGTTATACCACTAAAATCCTAGTGTATTAGGTT
Source organism: Brachyistius frenatus (assembly GCF_029030835.1). Taxonomy (NCBI): domain Eukaryota; kingdom Metazoa; phylum Chordata; class Actinopteri; family Embiotocidae; genus Brachyistius; species Brachyistius frenatus. The sequence continues at coordinate 6,921,362 of NW_027210603.1, forward strand.
GGTAAATATGTCAAAGATGTTGACTTCAGCTTGATTTGAGTATCTGTTGTTCCAGGAAGAGATTGTCGGTGTATTTATGTGCATAACCTATCCAGAGGAAGCTCATTTGCAGCATTACTATTACAGCTTTGATAGTTCCAGACCATAATTTGTGCTGTTACCCACTGCATGTTCTCTGTGTACCAAATGAGACAAAAATATCAGTTGTTCAGTAGGAAAAAAAAAGTCCAACCCACCAAGTGTGTTTCTCTGAAGATCAATTAGTAGTGGTTCTAGTTTCCTAAATGGAGCAATTGGAGAGGGGTGGGATGGGGGGCGGGAGGGGCACTATTGTGAGAATGATTCACTGTCCAGGGAAATACCATATGGCTGTCAGGTTGTGTTCCAACTATGTCAGCAGCACTAATCTGTGAGCCAAGCTCCTCCCATATCTCCCCAAACAGTATTATTTCTTCCTTTAGAGGCAGGCAGGAGGAAACCTGATGTCTTTTTTTTAGTCTGTGCATACACCCGTGACTCCATAACAGTATCATCTGGGTGTTTTGTACCCACAAGTTTCAATCTAATGATCTTAAAAGTGAAAAATATCTACCATATCAAAATCACTGCTGTGCCAACATGCATTAAACATTTGCAAAAATGATGTAGTATGGTAGCTGCTGCATAAAGGAGGCACCTTTATACAGAAAATGCTCTCTATGCAAGCTACAGTACTTCACTGTCATAACCAAAATCTTCTGTAAATATCATCCTGGATAGGTTGCTCAAATTCTGTAACTCAAGTGTTTATTATGTCACATTAAACTTGTACTTTTCTGTCATGTAGGGGGCTCAACAAGCAAGGTTACAAGTGCAGGCGTGAGTATTTTTTTTTTATTTTAACTGCTGTCTACATTTTCAACTCAAATTATTCCTCACTTCACAGTTAACACAATATTTGCTCATTTATTTCACCCAGAATGCAATGCCGCAATCCACAAGAAATGCATCGAAAAAATCATTGGCAGGTGCACTGGTACAGCGGCCAACAGTCGTGAGACTTTGGTGAGGAAAATTAATGTTCTCCGACACAAATGCAAAACTTCACCTCAAATCTGAGAGACAATGAAGGTCTTTCTGTTCTACAGTGTTACCTTTTATTATGTTTTATTCTTTCCAGCCAAGGTTCAATAATGTCTTTGTATTCTCTCCTGCTGTATTTTAGGAATCATGCACTGTTACAATGTAGTCCATTCACCATTATTTTAATCAATGTGTTTTCATTAAACAAAACATACATTTGTTTTTTTCTTTATCAAGTCAAGCCTCTAATTCTTCAGCACATTTGAATACTGATCCAAACAGATAAAGCCAGGCCCAAGTTTTCAAACAACATACGTTTGTGGAATTTCATTTAGTTTTTTACTTGTCGATCAAAAGCCACTAAGGATGTTGTCAAAGAGTCTATAAACTTAAAATCAAAATTAAAAAAAAAAATCTACTTTATTTCTTTCCACAACACGCATGGATAACGCAAAATGTGATGGATTCCCATTATTAGACCGGTAGCAAACGGAGGTCTGATAATCGATGATATTTGTCTGATGGATAGTTCACTTTTAGTTTAGTTTTTTTTTTTTTTTTGAAAAAATGTGAACATTGATGAAGAAATTTTCATTGTCTGCGGTGCCACATTCCAGTCATCAGTTACCAGCTGTCTGACTGTATTTCTGTCTCTTTGTAGTTCCAGAAAGAGCGTTTCAAGATTGATATGCCACATCGCTTCAAGTACCACAACTACAAGAGCCCCACATTCTGTGACCACTGTGGCAGTCTGCTGTGGGGTCTCTTCAGGCAGGGCCTTAAATGTGAAGGTGATTCTGAAGTGTTCTCTGTTTTTACTTTGACTGTAGTATCAAATATTTTATCTGTCTTTTTTCCCACCTTCTGCCATGCCTCTGACATTTTTCTCTTTCATTTTATTCCCCATCTCTTCTTGGCTGATCCATTTTTCACGCCGCTGACTAGATTGTGGCATGAATGTTCACAGTTCCTGTCAAAACAAAGTCGGCAATCTGTGTGGAATCAACCAGAAGCTCCTGGCAGAGGCTCTGTCTCAAGTCTCCCAGGTTTGCACAAATGTTTTGGTTTGTGTTGACTATGTGTAAAAAAAAGAAATAATCATTAATTATGGACGTTGAGAATATTTCAGCAAACCCTTTTCCTCCCTAGAAATCTATGAAGAAGTCAGATGACTCCGGAGCAGCAGATATTGGAATCTACCAAGACATCCCGAGTGCAAAAACAGATCCTAGTGGTAAGATGCGTTCACTGTAGCATAAACTTTTGTTTAAGGTGATAAAAAAAAGAAAAGAAAAGCTTTTTATCTTTAAAAGTACATTTTATTTATTTTTTTTAATTTAATTTGTCTTCCTTTTTTTTTTTTTTTTTTTTACTTTTGTTGTCTGAGTTTGCATGAATCTTTGAATACGAGTTTGAATATTCATTTACCCAAAGTGTGCAAACGTGTACTTGCAGCAGATGGCAATGGCAAGGACTTGAGCCCTGCCCCAGCCCCAACGACTGTTCCCCGGGTGCACCTCACCCTCAACCACCTGGTGTTCCACAAGGTGCTGGGAAAAGGCAGCTTTGGCAAGGTATTCCTCCATGGTGCTGATCTATAAATGCTTTTCCTCACTTTAACATGAAACGGAAGACAAATAATGTTGCACAAACCCGCCTATGCCAGTGATGTTATACAACAACAACAACAACAACAACAACAACAAAAAATCCAATTCATCCTAAATTCATTCATGTTTAAGTATTGTGGTTGAACAAAATATAACCTTGGAAATGGCAATGGAAAAAGGCAAAAACAAATTGTTTAAGAAGTCATATAAGGTTTATATCTTCATGTTTTAGGCACTTAAAAAAAATTTCCCCTCGGGGATTAATAAAGTAAATACCTACCTACTTGAATAGTTAAACGTGGCATTATTAAGACAAAGAAATGTGAATGTTTGAAATGACACAATCTGAATTCTAATGCAAGCAAGCTATGAACGGCCCCCATTTTCAAGACTTTGTCATCGAAGTGTATCATTTCTTTATTTAACATTATACTTTACACAGCAGCCGTGGACTGTTAGACCAATTTAGAACAAGGCGAGATACATCACTAGTTCAATATATCACCCACTGCCTCTGAAATGACTTCTGTCACATCGCAAATTGGAGCGGATGATGGTTTTCAGATGAGAAAAGAGTTTAGTTGTTCATCGTTCTGTATAGTAACATTTGATAAAAACATACAGTCATTTAAGGGTAACAGAGAAGCTGTGTGAAAGGTTAATTTATATTCAGATGATGGCACTGCATAGAGCTTAAACACCCAGTGTCCACCTTGAGATGCCCTTATCATGCTCTGATTGTACTCCATGAAGCGGGTGTGATCGCACTGATGACACACTGACATTTACTGACACCTCAGGTGCTGCTGGCAGAGCTGAAAGGTCAGGGGCAGTACTTTGCCGTGAAGGTTCTGAAGAAGGATGTTGTTCTCATGGACGATGATGTGGAGTGCACTATGGTGGAGAAGAGAGTCCTGGCCCTCGCCTGGGAGAACCCATTCCTCACTCACCTTTACTCCACGTTCCAGTCTAAAGTAAGCGCACACATGCTGAACATCTCTCTTTGTAAAACATATCAAAAGCATGTTCTCTAACAGGGAATCAACCCAGGCTGCAGCAGTAAGAGTGAGGATTCCCACCTGGTGATAAAAACCCAGACTTCCCCTCTGCCTTAGCTGAATCCCTTCTTTCTCACACACACACACACACACACACACACACACACACACACACACACACACACACACACACACACACACACACACACACACACACACACACACACACACACACACACACACACACACACACACACACACACACTCTTCTAATTTGTGTCTGACAATGAGCTGACAATAATGTGTTGTTTACGCAGGAGCACCTCTTCTTTGTAATGGAGTATCTGAATGGAGGGGACTTAATGTTTCACATCCAAGACAAAGGCCGCTTCGATCTCAACAGAGCTACGTGAGTACACTGGCACACGATGTAAGGAGCTATGAGTGGTGCAGCAATTATCATGTTCCACAGTAAATCGGTGCTTAATGGTTGTTTTCTCAACCATTAGATTCTACGCTGCTGAGATAGTAGTGGGACTGCAGTTCCTCCACTCAAAAGGAATAATCTACAGGTAAGACTCAACAACCACTCTGTACTTGTGTTTGCAGTCTCTATTCAACATGTTTCTGCAGCAGAGTGCACTGGAAAAGAATCTGTTTTTAGACTACAGCACTTCAGACAGAATATACAATAGCAGAACAAGTTCTACATCGTTTGTATTTCTTTCTGTGTCTGTCAATAGAGATCTGAAGCTGGACAATGTGATGCTGAGCAAGGACGGACACATAAAGATAGCAGACTTTGGCATGTGTAAAGAGAAAGTGTTTGGAGAGGCCAGAGCTACCACATTTTGTGGGACACCAGACTATATCGCACCAGAGGTTAGTTTCAGAGCCTGGTTGATGTCACATTTTGGGTTTTCATGTTGTACCTCTTCATCCAAATTGTTGCAAAATACATTTGGTGTAATAGTCAAGCTCCTTAATCAGCCATGCATTTCTGTCTTTTTTTTCCTTACATGTGCCAGTCTATATGCCCCCCTTGTGGCTGCTAGTGGCATGGCAGCATTTACAGATTACACTTAAGCAGAGTCATTCACTAGTCTTCTCTCTGCAATACTAGTAAACAACAACGCGATGCCTCCCGTCTTTTACACCATGAGTTATTGTTCTACTTACCAGTGTCTGATGAATTGTCTCCCATCTCAGATCCTGCTCGGACAGAAGTACACATTCTCAGTGGACTGGTGGTCTTTTGCTGTGTTAGTGTACGAGATGCTGATTGGTCAGTCACCTTTCCAAGGTGACGATGAGGACGAGCTGTTTGAATCCATCAGGTCGGACATCCCTCACTACCCTCGGTGGATCACCAAGGAGGCCAAGAACCTGCTTGAACTGGTGAACAATTTGCGTTATTAGGCATATTTTGTACATGTTATTTTACAGTAGTATTACAGCGAGTTGTTTTGTGTGGTTCTGTATTGAAATGACTTGTCTCTTCTGTCACTATTTTAGCTGTTTGAGCGAGATCCCAGTCGCAGGTTGGGTGTGGTGGGGGACATTCGTGCACACCCTTTCTTTAAAACCATCAACTGGACAGCCCTGGAGAAGAGAGAAGTGGACCCCCCCTTCAAGCCTAAAGTGGTATGAGCTTATGATTTTGTTTTTACTCATTTGTGTAAATGTGAATGCATGAGCACCTCAGCACTCTTTGTTACCATACTGAAATACCTGACCTGCAACCCACAGAAATCCCCCAGTGACTGCAGCAACTTCGATCGAGAGTTCCTGAGTGAGAAGCCGCGCCTCTCCCATGCTGACAAAAACCTCATTGACTCCATGGACCAGGCGGCGTTTGCTGGCTTTTCCTTCATCAACCCCAAACTGGAACATATGATAGGCAAATGAAAAAAAAGAAAAAATGTCATCCTTAGCTCAGCACTTCAAAATTGGCTCTCATCCTGTTCACTTTATCTTCGTCTGATTTAAGGTCAACTGGGCTTCCACTCGACTGAGTTTTTTCAGTTCCTCTTTCGAAAGATAAGATAAAATTATATCAAGATGTTTGCTGGCGTCGAAAGCAAAAGTCCTGTCTCAGCTGTTAAACTACACAAGTGTAATAAAAAAGACTACAAAACTTCAGGAGATGAAGGGAAATTCTTAAGAAATCAGTGTTACCATAATTAAATTCTGGGGGGGATAGTCAATAGTGCGCTCAGTCTTTCGTTACCTTTCTGTCATTTTTCCATTTGATCAAACCTTGAATCTATATGAATCATTTAATGCACTGTATAATTAAATTTGATTTCACAGGCACAAGCACAACACCCTTATTTAGCTTGCTGTATGTTTCCCAGTGCATCCCCTCTGTGTATACTGCGTGACAGCACATGCATACAAGCACGTGGGTGTGTGCAGGTATTTTATTCCGATGCAGATGGTGCTCTAGTAGATAGTAATTGTGTCTATTGGTGAATGAATCCTCAGCTGGTCCTGAAAAGAATTGTACAATAAAAGTGGAGTGAATTTAAATTGTTGAATAGCTGAATTAAGTATTCATTACTGCTTGAAAAACTGGAGATTCATTCCCCAGAGTGTCACATACTCTTAAAAGAAATAATTTGTTTCTTTACCATAGACTTTTACATGGCATGTTTTTTTATGCACCACTGGTATCAAACTTCACTGTCATCAAACTAAAAGCATACTACAAACATACAAAACAGTTTCCTGGTTCTCATCAGACTTACTGGAAAGTATTGCAGCTGATGTGTGGTACAATACCTGTACATATGTGTTGAAGGATGTTATTTTTATGGGAGGGAGGGGCATTTCACTGTCATGACAGACCTTTAATATGTCTTATATTACTTGAAAGTAGGAATTTTAACATGAAAATAATAGTGCCGTATACAGAAAATCAATATGTATGTTACCATGAGCTGTCTGTGAATTATGGGTGTCCTTTTTTTACTCTCCACATCTTTTACATGTGATTCTAAATAAATATACTGTAAACTCAAAATTCCTGTCAGAGGTTGTCTACTTTCATCCATTTTGCATTTCAGTTACATTTGTTGTAGGCTCATATGTTCCCAGGCTTGACATGTAGAAGCTCCTACAAGAACTAAACTTGCATTATAAAGAAATTCCAGTGCTGATCAGTGTTGTGCTCCTCTGGTCTCCTCTGGTTGTACCCAGTGACTGTTACCTTTTAGGTTCATATATTGTAGCTACATTGTGGCATTGCTTTTGCAGTACCTTCTGTAAGGCCACTAGAGCATTTCCAAGTAACATTGGGATTTTATCAGTATGAGCGAAAGACTTGTGATACTTTACTGCCACCTAGCGGCCAGGTGCTTAGCTTGCACCTCAAAGAGTCGACAAAAGGCGAGGAGACATTCTTGCAGCGCGCCACGCTTTATGACCTGTGCTCGTCCTCTGTCCCCAGCAGTGTCCATCCCACTGTCTGCTGCAGGGTGTGAATACTGAACAAAAAACAAACATAAACGAAAAGCTGCACCGAGAGTCAAACCCGGTTCAAGTTGTTGATAGATTTGCTTTCACGCAAACAGCTTAAAACCCAATGCAGCATTAAAGTTGTAGGCCATTTTTTTTTGTATATAAAATGATTCAACGCAGCTTGAATGGAATGATAAAATAAAACAAACAAAAATAAAACAAACAACAAGTCAACAAATACTTTCTTTTAATTGTATTTTTATTTGCTAAACCCAGTTTTCTAATATTCGTCTTTAATTGAAAAGCTTCATTGTGAGCACTTCACTTTAATAAAAAATAACCGAATAGATTTGGGAATAAATGCCTGCTTCCTTTTGATTTATTCATGGGTCTCCGATTGTTTCCACTCTTCGTGGAAGATCCGATCGCTTTTTTCTGTAACATTTAATGCAGGCTATTGTTTCCGCCTGGGCGCATGCAAAATCGCTTATATATGTTTTGTTCTTTTGTTAACAGGCGTCCATAACAGGGTTGGTCTATTGTGAAGGATTATCTCACTGGCGGTCAGGTCTAAGTGAGCGGCAAAATCTGTTTCAGACAACGGATTAGGCAAAATAGAGGCTTTCCGAAACGAGACATGCACTTATTTCCTAAAGAAAGCTCGTTTGTAATACCAAATAGGTGGACTTTGAGCATTGCACTTACAGTGGCAGCGCATATTTCCAGCAGTTTCTCCCGCCCTCTCTTCCAAACCCCCCCCCGACTTGACATCCCTGTGCTGCAGCAGCAACGACATATATAGAATTAGCATTATGGTGGGGTTATTACTGTGATTATTGTTATTTATTTATTTATCAGAGTGCTGGCTCAGTCAGCCTTTTGTGGCGCATAGTGTACTATTTTATTCACTTAAAAAAATATTGCACAGGAGGGAAATAAAGCAAGTCGAGGTCATCAGCAATAACACAGTCTATAGGCTACTTCATGACAGAACGAATTGCTTTTTTGTGGCAACTACACTTATCGAAAGTGGGTCGATTATATGTTCAATTAATTCCAGCTGAAGCATTAACTAAGTGTTGATTCCGCTGGGGATAAAACGTGTGATCGGGCTTACCCTCTCTGTTTCTACGAATCATTGAAAGCGGAAACCATTCCGATTTTTTTGTTGTTTTTTATTATTTTTTAAATTTGCCTTTTTCTTTTGTGTGTGCGCTACATGTTTTACTCCGGTTGTGTTATATTTTATTGTGTATGTGTGTGTGTGTGTGTGTGTGTGTGTGAAGATGGAAGTCGGTGTGATGCAGCCAGGCTCAGAGGCATATAGGCGGCAGAACATGCGCAGTGGCCGTTTGTGCCATATTGGAATGAGGTCGTGAACGAGAAGTGCGTCAAGCTCACGAGACGCTGCTAGAGGGACACCGGAAGTACGGGGGTTTAACCCTCAACGAAAACAACACACACACACAAAAAGCTCCCGCTTTGTGGCTGTTGTGACGGTTTCAAAGCTGCCTGTGACGGGCGTCTTATTTTGAAATACCGAGCAGAGGCGCTGGTTGTTCATTCCCGCTAGTTTAACGTTACTGCGAGCGAGCAGGCGGAGAGGAACGGCATCTAAAAAACCGACTTGGAAAAACTATTTAACGGTAAGGAGAGCATTTTGAGACTAAATATTCACATGCTCTGTGTTGTTTGTTACGCATCCCTGACGGTGTTTTGCACCGTAGTGGCGCACTCGTCTTTTTTCCCGTCTCTCAAAAAGACGAGTCGGCTTCGGTCGAGTGTAAAGCGCCCTTATTGCTCGTCAGCCTGCTCTTATTGCTCAAGCCGTGACGTTCAGTAACTTGACTCGGACACAGGCGATCTTACCATGTGTCCCGGGAGTCCCTCACGGCCGTTACACGCCCCGGGTGTGGGGGGTAGAAGGGGGGGAGGAGGAGAGTCGCGTTTGAAATGACTAGAAAGACGTCTGATGATTTTGTGAACCGGTGTGTGTCACGTTGTGCCCAGTGTGAAAGTTAGACCGTCGGTCTCTCTCTGCAAAGCCATCGATGGCCCATCTCTGCTGCTGAACGCCGCTGCGGTTCGTCTCGACAAGCGGCGCAGTCTTAAGCTAGTTACAGTTTCGGGGTTGTGTGGAGATCCCCCGGTGAATTGACCCTGAATAACCAGCTATATTTCTAATGTCGAAGTCTTACATAATGAAGGTTGCACGACCTCATCGGATTTGTCTTTCTGTGTAGTCATCACTAAACAGGCTAAAGAAACTCACTGCCGTTTTCTTTGATAAACGACATGATGCTCGCCAGCTTTTCATTTATCTTCTTCTTTTTTTTTTAAACATTTATTTTCCATGCTGAATTGAATGCTGCACATTATTCTGCCGTCCCTTAACTTCCCCATTGTGCAACTTGAGTGATCTGCTGGCAGCGCTGCTCCGGTTGACGTGCCGCTATGCAATGGCAACCAGCAGCATTGCTTTAACTCAATGGAGCAATTTTGAATGAAAAAGCTGTTATTTGTGTGTGTTGTGGAGCGGGAACGTCCTGTGTGGTGTGAAGTTGGAGCAGGTTGGGCAGAAATGGTGGATCACCATCCACTAAGCAGACCGGCTCTTTGCTGTTGGGCTGTAGTGCAACCCTTTGTCACCAACCATGATGTCCTGATGAATGATGTTGGGGTGTTAAAGTTATTTGAGTCGCCTTGGAAGATGTAAGCTGTAGTCTGTTTTTCAGACCTGATGGGAACAACCTCGAGGTAGGCTATGTTCATTTTTAAGAGTCACATAGTTTGAACAACAGCTGGGCATTGATCAGTTATTATGGGGCATCGTCTTAGATTTTGGATATCATGACATCATCATATGACATACGTTTCCTGATTTTAAGATTGCATTACAGTACAGTGATGCAATTCTATGAACTTACCAGACTGTTCTAGCTTTTCCACTATTTCTTCCCATTATACGCACTTCGTCATTATATCCACATTACTGAATATTTATTGAAAATCTCATTGTGTAAATATTTTGTGAAACCACCAATAGTCATCCCAGTATTTGTGTCTCGATATTAATATTGAGGAATTTTGTAAAAAAAAAAGAAATATATATATATATATATATATATATATATATATATATATATATATATATATAGGCTACTGTGACTGAATTTTTCCCATATCACCCAGTTCTCGATGAAACCAACTTCAGCTTTATTTACCTGCTCTTTAAAAGGCCATTTCATACAAATTACAAAAAATTGTACAGTATTTTCTCACTTTGACCCAGGAATCAGATGGCTGTGGCATTATGGCACCAGGAGACATAAGATTTCTACCACCATCGAAGTACGCAAGAGAAGAGTGGAATTTTGTTTGTGATGCTAACAGCAGCACAAAAAGAGAGAAAAAAAAAAAACACATCTGAAATACCGAACAGCAACACATAGTGTCCCTGTTAAATAAGATTGGATGTTACATTTTTTTTAATTGGAACTACCTTACAGCTAATATTGTATCAATGCACGCATGCCAAACATCTGTATTTTATTATATAAATAAATAAATGGACTTGTCAGCTAACTGCAACGTTTAGAGCAGGTTTTGATGACGCCGTTGGTCAGTCTGTCTGCTCGGCAGTCACATTTTGCTGCAATAAAAATGACTAAAGTGAGACAAAACAGACTGTAAAGTATATTTTATCAAATAAAACAGATGTTGACAAAAGTTTTCCGTTCGGGACATAATATGCAATTAAAAAGTGTTAATAAATCGCAATATATATTGTCGCAACACTCAGCATATTACAAAATGTTTAAAATCGCATCAATATCTTATCATGACTTAAAGGTCCCCTGTGGGGTTTTCTTGTAAATAAACAAATGTTATGTTTTCATTCACTATTTTTCTCTCAATGTATTGTGCATTTCTTTGCCAAGGAAACAATTTCAAAGCCCAGTTTTTTGCATGAAAAGTGCAAGAACTAGATTTCCTTCTCCAACTGGGAGCCACATAAACAAGCTGTGAGCACAAATTTGATGTATTATCACCTATCATCAATTATGGTCGCTTTAAATGTCCTAATACATTCTTAGCTGGCATTGTTCTCTTTCACTGCCTCAGCACAGATAATATCTGTTTGTTGTTGCGATACCTCTGCAAACTACCAGCATGATTGTGTGTTGTTTACTTGCATGTCAAACAAACAAATCAGGACAAAAACATACAGCGTGGCTCAAAAGCGCTTCTAATAATCAAATCCTCCACTGGGTACCTTTAAGTATCCTGATAATATTGTATTGTGGGGCCTCTGGTGATTCTCTCTCCTGGTGAAGGCACAAAAACTACCTGCAGAATTCAACAGCACTACAGGTGCAAAATTCACATCATACTTCATTATATCAAAAACATGCAAATGATAAGTAAAAAGAAAGGTTTTGGGTTTTGTAAATGTTGCAGTGTAGACACTAACAGGAGAACTAATAACTAACCAACATCCTACCTTTTATTTTCACTCCACTGCTGCTTAGAATGTAAAGTCCTCCACGGGTGATTAGCTGATGCCATTTAATAATGTTTGGGGAAATGTTTCAAAGCTAATATTGTTTTTATTGAAAGTTGAGTTTGTTTTTGCGTTCTGGAGAACCCGTGCTGTGTGGGAATGTGCATTTTGTCACATTGCACTTCCCACCCAGAGCCTTCAGATGTCCAGAAAGGCTTTTCTAGAAATACTCAGTAGCATGCTAAGTGCTGATGAGACTATTTTTCACTAAGTGCCTGTAAAGGGGACGTAACGTGCATCTCGGTTGTCTTGTGTGTGTGTGTGTGTGTGTGTGTGTGTGTGTGTGTGTGTGTGTGTGTGTGTGTGTGTGTGTGTGTGTGTGTGTGTGTGTGTGTGTGTGTGTGTGTGTGTGTGTTTTGCAGGGGTTGTGTGCACATTTGGCCCTTTCTCTTTCAGGTTCAGTCAGAGTCACGGCTGGTACAGGAAGGTTCAGGCAGCTTGCTGCTAGCTGTGGTCCACAAAGACCATTTACTGTATGAAACAGGGGAAGTTGCTTTTCTTCCTGTCTGCCTGTTCAAACCGAGGCTGTGCTGCTCTACGCAGAGTAGTGCTGCAGAAAGCTACACCTCATGCAGTCAAATAAGTCCGAGCAGATGATGAAAGCTTTATTTGGACATTGACAAAGATCAGAAGGATTGCAGTCACACAAGTCAAACACAGACTGTGGTTGAAACATTTGAGAATGGCTGATTATGTTTTTTCTTGTTTGGATTACATCTATATTATACTACTATTCTAACTATATTTCCTTAGACACAACATAGAAAAGCTATAAAAATCGATTTCGAGGAAGTTTGTTGGTCGTGCAAAACATAATCAATTGATAAAGGATCAAATATGTTAGCTCAGCATCAGCAGTTAGAACATAGCTTCTTAACTTAGGGTCTGTATTTCTACTCCCATGTGCGCTGCTCTTTTTTCTCTCTCTTGTGTCAGGAGTGTGACCCTCCGGGACAATGAGACCCTCTGGTGTGTGTGTGTGTTTGCGTCAGAGGGAGGGGGAGAAAGACAGAGGGAGTCTGGGGCAGGGTCGAGGGTGAAAGCCGGCACTGATCCCAGCAGAGCACGGGGGTCGCAGTGGCAGTCCGGTTTGCCGGGAGGGGGTGGTTTCTGATGGCGGCCCTGGTTTTAATAGAGACGTCAGATGTGACAAAGACGGGCCTGACAGGGCGACTGAATGGAGCTGCAGTGACAGAGCGGCTACCCTCAGCATCCCATACAGCACCGCTCTCCGCCGCCGTCACGCCCAGCGCGCCCTTCTTTCTCATTCATGCCAACCTCTCTTGTTGTATTAACTTATTTCATCTGCTTTTCACAATGCTGTGGGTCAGCTTCATGTGTCAAAGCTTGATGTGTGGACGTCCACATTCACGTCAAGGCACTGTTTGAGATCTTCACATCGGGGCAGGAAAAGGCGTTTAATTTAAAAGAGAAGTTTCACGGATAAAAGTGCGGCTGTTTGAGATTGGCACAGTTTCATGTGTTTTCCAGCTTCCACATACCATCTGGTGTGTTGCTTAGGTGGTAAGTCCAGGACCAGATAGAAGCACTTTCAATGTCAGTGTTATAACTTTATTCAAGATTTGGCAGCTCTATTATCAAAACCCAACTGGCCTTGGTTTTTAAAATGGCCAAGGGATATAAAAAAAAAAAAAGAAAGAAAAAAAAAGCAAATTCATTAGTTTTTTTGCCTTGAAGCAGAGTTTGCAAATTACAGCGGTTGAATTGAACTTGTTGTTTGCTGATATGTGTCAGATTCTGTATAGTATGATGTACTTGTAGGTGTGGCATCAGCCTTGATCACTGTTTCCAGCTCTTTGTGTTTACGGCTCATGGAGTTTAGCATGTGCATCGCCGATATGACGTGGCGATGGACAGTGATTTGATGAAGTGTAGGCACAGAAATAGTGTGCTACTGTGAGGAGGGTGGTTAACTGCAATCCTTTCATTTCTGTGTTTTCTCCTCTTTGTCGCCAGGGTTTTTGGACCAGTGCTTGTTCGTTTTCTCTCGCTTGATAATAATCCTCCTCCTCTGTTCCTTCTCAGAGCTCTTAGTCTTGGCCTTGAGGGGGCAACAGCATGAGTCAGGAGACACTGGAGTCTGGTAAGAACTACTCTGAGAGCAACTGAGCGAAGTGAGTTCGATAAATTGTTGGAAAGCCGCTTGGAAAAAGAAAAATGTGTTTGTGTGTATTCCAGATGGAGACTCTGCTCAGGATGTGTCTGATTTTAACTGGGATGATTACCTGGAGGAGACCGAAGCCGTGGCTGTGCCCCATCACGGCTTCAAACATGTGGGTGCTGACAACTTTCACAACTAACACACACATCTCTTGATAAGCTTGTTTTTGTTTGTTTTAAGATCATTCCAGGTAGGTGTAAAGTAAAATGACAGGAAATGTGGGGAAATAGAGCGTAAGAATGACATGCTGTCAGTATACACTCCCGACAGCAGTGGCAACCAGGGTTGTTTGTGGTATGTGCCCTCACCATTCGGCTACCGGGCCACCCCCTGGATAAGCTTGTACAAGCTATTTATAATCAATTACTAATCTTCTTTGCAAAGCCTTCACTAAGTTTCTAGTGACTCCTGGTTAGTTTCAAACTATGTATTAAATCTGTAAACATGATAAATGAATGGAACGTGTCAGCTGATAAAGTTCGAAGTCATTTGTTAATCAGGTCCTAAAACAGCTTTTGGAGCATCCAGTTGTAAACACACTGTAGCATCACCAGTTCTAATCTGGAAGTATAATACAACAGTACAAGATACTACAGGTGCAAATTGGCTGGTGGGTTTATTTGATAGAAAAGCCAGTTGAATAAAAGTCTAATATTTTATGTGCTTTTGTGCGTTGTTTTTTTGTAACCAGCTGCAGAGCACAAATTAAAATAGAGTTCTCAGTAAACTTTTTAATAGAGTTACTGATCCCATGTCTCCTCGGCCTTCTGCCCCTGTCTCAGGTGGACCAGGGCCTGCAGACAGGACTGACTCCAGGCATGAAGCTGGAGGTATGCGTGCGCTCGGAGGCCAACAACCCTTACTGGGTGGCCAACATCATCACCACATGTGGCCAGCTGCTGCTGCTACGCTACGAGGGATCCCAGGAGGACCGCCGTGCCGACTTCTGGTGTGACATCATGACGGCAGACCTCCACCCTCTGGGCTGGAGCCGGCAGCATGGCAAGAGCATGAGGCCGCCTGAAGGTGAGGCATGGCCGGGGTTTATATGGTGTTTTTTGAGTAGTGGAAGGTGTAGTTAGGGCTGATTGAACATAAAAGTCCTGACTTATGTGCAAAGAATCAACTGGGTAAAGTTAAAAATGTTTATCAAATATTTATTTGCATTTTTGTTGTTCTATCAGTTTCCTTTTTTCAGTTTAGACATCTATTTTATTTTTGGTGGGAATTTTAGTAATTACATGAGTGATTTAGGGACAGATGCTGGGGTTGAACAGTCTCTGCAGTGGTGAGGACACTCGGCTTTTTGTACCTTGAACGTCATCAAAATGAAATTTATCGGTGGAACTCATCTTGATCTTAATTGCACTTTTGTTCAGCAGCCAGATGAATGAATATTTCGGTTCTCCTGATATGCTGCTGCCACAGTTGCCTACAGGTGAAACACTTGGGTTTCCCTTCTGATGTTCTAATTTCATAAAGACTGGTCTTTAACCTCCTAAATTCACTCACACTACTCCGCTCCCTTCACTGGTTACCAGTAGCTGCCTGCATCCGTTTCAAAACATTGGTACTTGCGTACCGTGCTGTGAACAGATCGGGTCCAGTCTACATCCAGGACATGGTCCAACCTTACATCCCAGCCCGCTCCCTCCACTCTGCTTCTACCAATCGGCTTGTTGTTCCCTCACTGAGCTAAACAGTCTACAAAATCACGACTATTTGCTGTCCTGGCTCCTAAATGGTGGAATGAGCTCCCCACCGCCATCAGGACAGCAGACAGTCTGTACATCTTCCACCGCAAACTAAAAACACACCTCTTCCGACTTTACCTTGAATAGTAGCACTTAAAATGGCACTTACTGATGGCACTTTGAAGTTTGGCTATCTTGACGAAAATTGTACTTTCTTGATTGTTGTTGTTCTGAATTTGTACCCTCATGGTTGAAATGTACTTATTGTAAGTCGCTTTGGATAAAAGCATCAGCTAAATGAAATGTAATGTAATGTAATGTAATAAAAGATAGTTTTGTCTAAAAATGAGTAATTTATGTGATGAAGCCATTTTACTGTTTTTCTTGTGTATATTTTGAATTAATGATGACCTAATTATCACCCAGATACCTGTCTGTATGTTAACTTGTTGGAAAAGGTATTACAAAAAAATACTAGAGTAACTTAAATTCTTCACTTGCCTTTTCAGGATGTGGTAGATGACACAAATCCAAGTAGTTCCTAGATTGAAAGTCTTATTAGACAAGGTAATCTGTCATCTTGGATGAATTCCTGTAGTTTTTCTAATTTTATCGCAGATGCTATGATTTAAGGTGACTGATCGACAAAAGACAGCATGGGGTGTGTGGTCCGCAGGATCACCTGGTTGTTTGCCTCATGAACTTACACTATGAATCATCCACCTCAGGTGTGCGTGAGAAGCATCAGGACTGGGAGGCTCTGCTGGAAAAGGCCTTGGCTGAGGAGTGCAGCGCGCCTGCCAACCTACTGGAATTGGTAAGGCAGGGGAGCAGAGCAGCTGTCCTTCTTAGAAGCTACTCACACCCAGGGTGGGGCATTAGCTTTTTCTCTGTCCATGCCAAGAACATTCTCCTCTATCAGTGTAGATCTGGTTAATTTGACAATTTTAAAAACAAATAATGCACTAAGTTAAGCTGTCAAGGCTCTCACAATAAAGTCAGACTCTCCCCTTTATTTTTTAAGTGGCGAGGCAACTTCGGTAAATACAACTGACATAAGAAAAACACCAGGCTGACACTTAGTACCCTCAGGTGATCAGAATTTCTGCAGTCTTGACACACACACATGCAGTGCAGCTGTTTTGTCTTAATGTTGTTTGCTACTAATTTTGACTGTCCCTGGAGAGTAGATTTTAATCTCTAAGCACTTGCTGTGTTTTTTAAGACCATTTTTAAAATGGGGAAGAGAAAGGGTAAAAACCTCACGCTTTAAATGTCCATTGGAAAAAAATCGCAACTGAAACCGAATACGATTTATTTGTATCTATTATAATAAAGTCTGGCATGTGTACCCTACATAAAATCTCAAGCCTACAACAGTCAGGGCTCTGGGCTTTTGTTTACATCACCAAGATGGTGCCGCTGAAAGCAAATTCGCTGTAGGAACAGCCTGTGAAATTCTTCAGTGCCATTAGTTAGCTTTCAGTCACTGTGTTTCAGTTCTGCCACTTAGTCATGCAGCGCATTCTCTCCACTACAAATTCCTCTCCTTGCCTAGGCGTGTGTGTGTGTGTGTGTGTGTGTGTGTGTGTGTGTGTGTGTGTGTGTGTGTGTGTGTGTGTGTGTGTGTGTGTGTGTGTGTGTGTGTGTGTGCGCGTGCGTGTGCGTGTGCGCTGTCCACTTCTCATTTACCACCTTTCACCCCCTTCCAGCCCCAGCGTGGTAGAGATCCAGTGGAGCTTCTGTGTGCAGGCTGCTACGTGGAGCTCCAGGACAGTGTTGACCCGGGGCTGGCCTGGGCTGCAGAGGTGGAGGAGAACGTCGGAGGAAGGCTGAAGCTGCGCCTGGTAGGCACCGAGGGCCTCCCAGACACACCCGCAACTCTCTGGCTCTTTTATCTCCACCCACGCCTACACCCACCCGGCTGGGCCAAAGAGCACGGCTGCACCCTCAGGCCTCCTTCAGGTCAGCGACACTGACACGGGTCAGGTTTTATATTTAGAAGAAAGGAAAATGTATTTCTAAATGTTTAGCTTTACTGCCAAAGCAGGCATGAGTAATTGTGTAGATGGAAGGAGAGGAGAAGAAGAATTCACATGGATGTGTGTTTAATTATCATTCATATTGAAACCCTGCATCAAAAGAATAAATGTTTTATTACTATTCATAATTAGAAAAATAACGGTTTGTCACATGATTTTTTTTATCACGATATTTAAAAAAAAAAAAAACTCGTACTAATAAGGGACAAGACACTAATATGCAAAGTAAGATGGTATCCCACTCTACCTTGAAATTACATTTCCATGCAGGATTAGATAGATCATTGTTTTCAGGACTACAATCTGCCAACACTCTACAACTGAATAAAGTGTTTTAATATGTAAGATGTAAGAAGCACCAGAGGCTGTAGCTCTCTCCTGACACAGCTGATTTACCCTCTGTTACCACTGCAGCCTTATTGATATTTAATACCATGCTTTTATTGTTAAAATGTAGTTTTTATACACTGTGCTTTTGAACGTTAATAACAGCTTTTGTTTTGCTTGTTGACCTTTCTGGAATGACTAGACCAAAGAACAAGCTAACATACAGGCTTTGTTTTGTACAGGCATATAGGGTCAGTTATTCAAATAACAAAGCATGGCCTTGCTAATTAAACAAGGTTTGTCTCTTCAGCAGCTGATTTATGTGTATGCGTTTGTTTCAGACCTGATAGCGCTGCGGACTGATAAAGAGTGGGAGGAAGTGAGACAGAGAATCAGTGACCTGCCTCAGGATGAAGCTCTGACTGCAGAGTTCACTAAGGTATTGTCAACAAAGCTCTTAATTGCTCTTCCTGATATAAATGCCTCTGTTTATTTATCATTTAAGGTTTGTTAATTAGGCATTAGACAAAGAGTTGGGAGACACACTCCTGCAAACTGGGTGCTGTAACATTTATAAGAGTTGGGCTTTTGAATATGACTCTGCATACATGTGTGTGGTTGTTTGTTTCAGGATCAGCCTGCTATTGCTACTCATTGTTTTAAGGAAGGGATGAAACTGGAGGCTGTTGACCCTGCTGCTCCGATTTCCATCAGGCCCGGCACTGTCACCAAGGTAACAGACTTTCTGCTGCAATTGTTTTCTCTTGTTTGCTGTTTATTTGCTTTAATTGTTAATATTTTCTACGTTTATTACCAATCTATCTTCACTGAGTTGATGTTGTTGCTGAAAATGATCACCTCACAGGCTCAAACAAACGGAATCTGTTTTGAAAGTTTTGTGGGTTTTTTAGCCACACGGCCCAGCAGATATTCTGCTTGGAGAAACAAAGCAGTTGGTGAAAACTTTACAGCTGTCATTTGACAATGTCTGGGTGTCTCAAAATGACTTCCTGTACACTTCAGGTATTCAACGAGCAGTACTTCCTGGTGACAATGGACGACCTCTGTGGTATTGAGGAGTCAGAGGGTGCTGGTCGTTCCTTCCTGTGTCACAGAGAAAGTCCGGGGATCTTCCCTGCTCAGTGGAGCCTCAAAAATGGGCTCCCGCTCAGCCCCCCACCAGGTTTGCTCTGCCACATACCCCTTTATAACAACTTAATATCAGAAAGTAAATAATTAGATCCTTCATGCTGCCTTTCCTTCCCTCTTTTCTTTGTCTTGATTTAATCACTTTCAGGATACCAGGGGCCAGACTTTGACTGGGCAGATTACCTGAAACAGTGTGAAGCCGAGGCTGCTCCTGAGCATTCGTTCCCAACTGTAAGTCAACCTCCTTTTGAACATTTATCATGTAGAAACTCACCACCAGATTCTGGTGCCAGCAAAATATTTATTAAAATTAGTTTTTTGTACATTAACGTTGTCATGTTGCTCTGTGGTGAAAGATGTGTGGTATATTGCATCGGGCTTTTATGAATGAAATACATTTTCGACACTATTTGTGAGCTAAGACTCACTCCTGTTACTTACATTTCATCATCCAAGCAGCAATCGAGTCTATTGAAGAGATTTTTGTATTCAAATGAAATAACTTTTGTATAAAGGTGCAGCTTGTGTATAACTTTAATGCCATAGGCAGGACCAGATTATTTACAATTGCTTTTTAAGAAAAAAAAGACAGCTTAAACTTGACAGTATCCTTAAAATTGTAGCAGTCAAAAATGTGCAATACCAGTCTCATGCCCACTTCTTGTGTAAACAGCTTGACACATGGATTAGTCTTGTGCAATGAGAGGACCAGAGCTTTGCTTATATTTTGCTGTCCAATATCAAAATGTTTTCAAGGCAACATGCCTGTCATGGATAAAAAATATGATTTTCCCCTTGTGACTGACTCGTTAATTGAATTCCAGTGATGAAAACATGTGATGGGGTTGAAAGCAGGTGACCCACTGTGACTTTTCTCCCTTGTACCAGAGATTGAACATGTTGCGTTTTCATAATGGACAGATTTCACACAACAATCCTCCACTGTCAAACCTCTCTGTCTATTTACCTGCCAGGAGCAGTCTGACCACAGCTTCAAAGAGGCCATGAAACTAGAGGCTGTCAACCCACTGTCACCTGAGAACATTCACGTGGTAACAGTCACCAGGGTCAAAGGGCAATACATTTGGCTCAACCTCGAAGGTGAGATGGGGTACTGAAAGAATGTGTTTACTTTAGTCGAAGAAAGTAGATAATAATGAACTAGTATCATTACTGTGCAGTCCTAAAATACAATGGCATGCAGAAAATGAACCTAGTTGATCAGCTGCTTCTACTTCTTTCTTTGTTTTGAGAAGACAGGACTGAGACATAGACACAGATTACAGTATATCACACTACCTAATAAACATGATTACAGTTTTGGAGATTATACAGACTCCTAAAAAAAGAAAATTAGTGTCACACAGTTTAGACACCACATGTGTATATTTAAAGCACATAGTATGTGATTATTTAGAACATTGTATTCGTGACTAAATACTCAACAGGCAAAGTCACAGTTTGGAAAAAGAACATCACAGTCACAGTTTATTACACAATTTGATTGACAAATAGAAAACTGTCAATAAATGTGAGAGAGATGTCATGTGTAGTCAGAGAGCACGGACTACCACAAAGGTCAATAGTCCACTCTTCTGTAATATGCAAATATGCGTCTGCCTTGTTGAAGTGTTACATCTCAGCTGTTGTACCTGTTCTAGTTCCTCCTGATGAAATCATTGTCCCTGAGTGCTCCATAACAACTGAGTGCTGTATTAAGTTTGAGCAAATTGAGCAAAGGGGCAGCACGGTGGTGCAGTGGTTAGTATTGTCGCCTCACAGCAAAAAGGTTCCAGGTTCAAATCCGGTCCTGGGCCTTTCTGTGCGGAGTTTGCATGTTCTCCCTGTGCTTGCGTGGGTTCTCTTCGGGTTCTCCGGCTTCCTCCCATCATCCAAAAACATGCACCTCAGGTCAGGTTACCTGGCGCCGCGTTAGTGGCAGCCTGTTGCAGCAGCTCTCCCCCTAAGAGCCCCCCCGCTGTAGTGAAGAAATTTCCCCTCGGGGATTAATAGAGTACTATAAAAAAATAAATAATAAATTAAAAAAAGTTCTTATGTTTCACAGGATTACTGGATTGTGATGTGGAGTCGTCACATTTCTATCATTGCCTGTTTTGTCACTATTTAATTTAACCGCCATCTACTGGATTGATCTAAGAGGTTATTATGTTATTTCTATTTGCTCAGCTGAACTTGGCATCCATGCCAGTGTAAAAATTGAGTCTTCAGTATTGGCAGTTATTTTCTAATAGATGTGTGTGTGTTTTCACAGGTCTGAAGCAGCCCATGCCAGAACTAATAGTTCATGTGGAGTCCCTCGACATCTTCCCTGTCAGCTGGTGTGAGACAAACGGCTATCCACTCGTCCACCCCATCAAGCCCTCAGGTATATATGAGTCATCACAGTGGACTCTCATGCTGAATTAATGAGACTGTTACTAAAACACTGACAAACAGAATACAGTCTTTATTTTACCCTGACCTTAGAGTAAGTGGCTCGATCTAGTAGCGTGACTGTACACACATTAGTCTCTTCTTGTCTTCCAGTTGAGAAAGAAAGGAAGGTTGCTGTGGTGCAGCCTGAGAAACAGTGAGTATGAGTATGAGAGGAGAGAAAGCGTGCTGATTGGTTTATTGCCTCAAATGGATCAAATCCAACAGCCTTTCAACATCGGACTCAATTTTCATCACTTTACAGCAGAACTCCACCTAAGTCTTCATCACCTGACACTGTCAAGCAGCACATGGCAAACCAGTCTGAGACAGGTGAGTCCGTTTCGGGTTTTAGGATCCTAAACTATGGTATGTTTTGTCTACTGTTTGACTGTGTAAGTCTGTTTGTTCAATCATTTGTATCAAATTTTTCGAACACGTGCAGGGCAGGGGAACGGGAAATACTGCTGCCCCAAGATCTACTTCAACCACCGTTGTTTCTCAGGACCTTACCTTAACAAGGGACGCATCGCAGAGCTTCCCCAATTCATTGGCCCCGGAAATTGTGCCCTTGTGCTTAAAGAGGTGAGAAGGCTCGTTTAGCCTTTTACCTTATGAATAACATAACCCTTAAACAATTCAATTCAGCTTATTTATAGTGTAAAAACACCACGGAACATGGCCTGAGAACATTTTACAAGACTAAAAGCACCGACAATAAAATATAGGAAATACTGAACAAAAAACGCAACCACAAAGAGCAACCTCATTAAAATATCAATGTTTAAAAGTGTTCAACAAAGGAAGTTAGCTAAAAATGTCAATACCAATAAAATGTCAGTGTTAAAGAAAATGTTAAAACCACATGCAGTAGTGGCAAATGCCTGGAGAGCAGAGGGATGGTTCCCTCTTTTAGCCTGCCCTAATTGTAAGCTTTGTTTGAAAGGAACATTTTACGTTTAGTCTTTGAAGTAAAGAGTGTGTCAGTCTCCCAAACCCAGGCTGGGAGCTACTTCCTCAGGATATATCCCCTATATCCCCTGCCTCCCATTCTACTCATGGAAAACTCTTGGAACTGCAAGCGCACTGTTCTGTTGGGATGATTGGGTACTAAGAGATCTATGATATCAAATGGAGCTTGATTATTAAGGGCTTTGTATGTCAGGAGCAGACTTTTTAAATTCAATTCTCAATTTTGTGATAGGACAAACACAAATATGAAGGTGGACAGTGATAGGTTCAGCAAGATATTTTAGGTATGTTGCCGACATGAGTCTATTAATGGCGGTGCCAGTTAGTTTGTACCAAACTGAAATATCTCAATAATTACTGGACGGAAATGCTACTCATTGTCCTCAGCGGATGAACTGTAAACTCAGACAAATCCTTACCTCTCAATTTATTATAAAAACTAAATTTTGATTTGTCCAATACTTTGGTTTGTGAGCAAATACCTGAAAAACTAATGCTCATGTTTAGACATTTGTTTTAGTGCAAATTAGCAAATGTTCAGTATGCTGACATGCTAAACTAACCTGCTGAACATTTTAAACATTAAAAATGTTTAACATTATCATTTTAGCTTTGTCATTGTGAGCATGTCAGCATGCTCAAGTTAGCATTTAACTGAAAACACCACTGGGCCAAAGTTACACATCTGTTAGCATAACTTTGGCCCTCGTCTTATGATGTTCAAGTAGTCGTTGTTCCTTTTGGATATTTACTGAAAACAAATTAGATCATTGCTATCAGATAACCAATTGCACACTCTGTTGAAAAATGTAGAGGCCAGTAAAGGCTGCTAATACACCTAGATCAACATTTACACAACAGTAAGGACCTTCTTATCTCAAAGTGATTATGGGTCTTTGATGTTAAGACACAACACAGCGCTATTAAAGAATAAAGACCTAATCCTGTAACCTGTAGATGACCTGTAAGTGTTCCATTTCTATTCAGGTATTGACTCTGCTGATAAACTCTGCGTACAAGCCCAGCCGTGTGCTGAGAGAGCTGCAGCTGGACCAGGAGAGTCGCTGGCAAGGCAATGGAGAGACACTCAAAGCCAAGTGAGGAGAGACACCATTTAATCCTCTGCTCAAAATATTCAGCTCTTTAGAAAACCTGCAGGAATAGTACAAGTGTTCACAGCTGGCCTGTTTAAGGACTCATACAGAATTATAAATGCGCTTGAAACACAAATAGAAATGGATATCTGCACACGGCAACAAAACACAAGCCCTTGATGCTTCGTTGAAGCAAAGATTTAACCGACAGCTTCTGGCTTACTTCTCAGACACCTCGCTGGTCGTAGCAACCGTGTTGATCACACATGAATATAAAACAAAGCCTAAGTGAGTGTAGATGGTTAGATATATTTTGCTTTCTGTTTTTATAGGACTCCATTTTCTTTTCATCCTAGCATTTTGTGGAAATATTGTGATACATTAGATTTAATACTATTTGTTTCCCTGTTCAACATTGCTTTTCTTCAAATATCAGGTACAAGGGAAAGAGCTACCGGGCCACTGTGGAAATAGTCCGCACTGCAGACCGTGTGGCAGACTTCTGCAGGAAGACCTGCATTAAGTTAGAGTGCTGCCCGAACCTGTTTGGATCTCGCATGGTTCTGGAGCGCTGCTCAGAGAACTGCTCTGTCCTCACCAAGACCAAATACAGTAGGTGGTTTATAGAACTGTCAACAGTTTACTGAGACTTTAAATACTTTTTCAGATTATCTGTGATGGCTGTTTTCTTACCAAAATAGACAGTGATCATAACCTCCAATATTAGTTTTTCAAAGCTTAGAAATCGTTCTACTTGGTCGCCAGGTGTGACCTCATTTGTAAACATCAGTCATACTTGCTTTCATTTAGCACAAAGCTCATACATTTCTTCTTCCAGATGCCTTCAATTGTTTTGATTGCTCATGAATAGAAAAAAAATCTATAGTTATATTGAATACAAACATTCTGTGAAACAGTGTGATAGAGTTTTACAATTTGACTAATTGTAATAACCTTTGGCGGGCATTGAATAATCAGGCATGGCTCCTAGAAAATATGTCAGAATTGGCCTCTCTCATCTCGTGCATACGTATTTTGTCGGCACGATGTCACAAATTTGTTATGTTTACTTCAGCTTCACCGCAGTGTTAGAGTTAAGGAACTGATGCAATTTGATAGCAACAGACAAATATTACACTCTCTCTTTTTATCTTGCTTTCATATCAATCCAGGGCATGCTATACCTCCACAGATCTACTTTCACAACCTGCTTTTTCCAATAGATAATATAATAGAATATAAGGGTTAAAATCTGTTTCCATCCATCTTGGTAACAAAGTTTATAAGATAGGCCAGATGCAACATTCAACAATAGATTTATTGTCTTTTCCATAGCATATTACTATGGAAAGAAGAAGAGTAAACGTGTTGGCCGTCCACCTGGAGGCCATTCCAATCTGGAGGGTGGAGTGAAGAGAAAAGGACGAAGGAGGAAGAGGAGGAAGCAGCTCTTTGTCCATAAGAAGAGACGCTCTTCTGCCTCAGTGGACAACACACCTGCTGGGTCTCCACAGGTAGCAGACACGCATGCATTTTCCTCATCAAGCAGTATTTGAAATGATACTTGAATCTGTGTTAATGGACTGTTTTTTGTCTTTGGCTCACAGGGCAGTGGAGAGGAAGAAGATTTAGATGAGGATGACTCTCTGAGCGAAGACTCTGGCTCTGAGATGCAGGACGATCTCCAGGATGATTCTGAACAGTCGGTTGGGAAATCTCAGCCCACCACACCGTCCCCTTCCCCGCCGGCAACACCCAGGCCCACACGCAGACGCCGGAAACCGCGCTCACCCTCATTCTCTGATGACGAGAACCGACCTCCATCACCAAAGGTGATGAAAATTAACAAATAGAAAACGTTACCCCTTTGATCATATAGAACTACTTGCCTTTCCCTTAAATGTACATTTTAATGGCATTTTGAATAGTGTTTCTACTACATAACACTCTGTCTCAGTATCCTGCTTCAGGCAAATAGAATGCTCTCTAACTGCTGCTTCACTGTGACTTTTACTTGTTTTAATCAGCTTGTCAGGAAATCAACGGCACTTAAACAGCCAGTGTTTCTTTTATGAAATGTTAAGGTTTGATATACTTCTCAGCATCAAATGTAAGGGTTAATATAGGCTGAGAGCCTTTTCACTTTGGCACGGAGATTTGTCAGAGTCTCTATCTGACTCACCCTATCTGTGTGTTTACAGACGTCAAAGGCTGAGCCTCCTCAGAAGTTGTGTTTGGACACCAGCCCCCTGGAGTGGAGCGTTACTGATGTGGTTCGCTTCATCAGGACCACTGACTGTGCACCTCTTGCAAGGATTTTCTTGGATCAGGTAAGAAATACTCACAGGCTTAATGGCCATGACCATTCAAGGTGAGAGCTCACTCCACTCTACTGTAAAAATTACATTAAATATTTGTCTTGCAACCACAATCATTAGTCAAAATCTTAAACCGAAAAAAAAAAAAACTATGTCTAGAACCTGCAGCTTATATGAACTGGTATGTGTTTGTAGGAGATTGATGGACAGGCGCTGCTGCTGCTGAACCTCCCGACAGTGCAGGAGTGCATGGACCTGAAGCTGGGACCGGCCATCAAGCTCTGCCATCACATCGAGAGGGTCAAGCTGGCTTTTTATCAACAGTTTGCTACGTAGCTGATGGGGACAGAACATGGAACGCGATTGCATCCTGTTCTGTGTATTTTAATCCTGTGAAAAACAATATAATTTACCATTTTGACTTTTTTAACACTGGACATCCTTTAGAATCCTGCGTATACCACATCCTGTCGGACAAGTGTGGCTATAAGCAACATTTCTCAGTTCAGTGCACGTTGGGAAAGTCACAGAGGAAGACTAAAAGAGAGGAATTTAAGGCACTTTGATGACAGAATTAACAAATTTAAGTGTAAATGCCTTGATTAAATCCAGCACATTTTGATGCAAAATTTAGTCATCATTACAGAATTGCTTGTGATTTTAAAAAGGTTTGTTTCTGTCCATGATCTAATTAACACCTTTTGACTTGTGTCGTCTAGGTGCCTCAGAGTCTCCTCTTATGTTTTTCCTTAAGAATGACTGAGCATCGCTGCTACAACTCTGTCGGTCTGTCCGTTCATATAATTTCAAAGGGAACACCACTGAATCAAAGCTTTTTACGTATCATACTATGCCTGAGAATATTTGGTATACCTCTGCAAGTCAACATAACTGTCTGCTGAACTCAGAAATTAGGTGGACCCGCTTTCTACTTTTTTCTTAAGGGTAATTTTATTGAAAAGGTGTTCAATATTTTTGGTGCAGAAGACAGTGCAGTACAAAGTGAATATGACAGGCCACTTACATTTAAGCACTAGAAAAAGTGTTTTTCAGAAAATGTGCTTTTGACCATTGAAGCTCCAAGTTGTACCTTGAAATAACACAGTTGGATGTGTTGTGGTGTCTAGTTTTAGAAGACATCTCAAGGAGATCTTTCGGTCCATCAATTAAGAGGTAGTTGTTTCCTCAGATGTCAAACTAGTAATTGTATATAGTCAGCACTGATGCCAGCAGTAATATTAAACAAGAATATAATGATAATTTGGGATAACATAAATATCAAGATTATTTGGAAATGTTAGGCTGAAAGACTTCATATCAAATTTCAGTATGCATAAAAGGGGCCTTGATCTCAAGAGACCAAATTGCTTTCTTGTTCCAGTTTCTACGGTATTCAAGAACAGTTTAAAGTGAAAGGATTCTGTAATGCAAGCACAAGCAAAACTATGTACTGTATGATGGACTGCAGTTATGACAGTGCATGTTTGTATATAGTGTACATAATCAAAAATCTTGTAGTATAACAGGGTGATTTGAAAGAAAAAATATATTGAGTGATTAACTTTCTGCATAAACAATGTGTAAATTCCCAAACTATACAGTATATTTGCACAGAACATGCTTAAAGTTTCACACGATTAAATTGAATGCAGCTGCAGTTGGTCATTTGAGCCATTTAATATCAGTGAGTCATTTTAACAGTCAATGATAAATTGGCAGTTTTAAAGCAAGAGGATATTTTTTAATGCTTTTGTAGATCCGTTTTTCTCTGTTTACCAATCCATGTAGTGTGGTTTAGTGTGATGTGCTTCATTTTGTGACAAAAAAAACCCTACATGGTTCCTTTGTTTACTAATTTGCTTGTAATTTCCTCCGTTACCAAAGCAATGGAACCGACTATTCCTTATTGTTTAAGGATTATCACTTCTAATTTAAAGAGGACACTGCAATAAATAAAAAAAAAAATAAACGGGAAAAAAAAAAACGAAATTCAGATCACTCTTGTTTGTGCTACATTTCCCAGAATGCACTTTGCAGCTACGCGAGCGTCACATGACTCAACGTCTGTCAACATGAGTGGGCACAGGGAAGCAGCTGGATCTACGCGAGCCGTGACCTGCAATTATTTGTATTTTTTTTTAACGCAGAGGAACCTTTTTTATTATTATTATTATTAATTTGTTTATTTAGTGTCACCAGTGAACGGGGCACGTCTGAGGAGAACTATTGGTCCGGTTTTAGCTTAATGGGTAAAAAAGAGTAGTTCGCTTGGAGGCTAGCAAGGGAGGCAATGATAGCAGCACCTCAGCCGCTGGACCTCCTCCGACTGGACGTTTGTCTGTCGGGGAAAAAATATACTTCAGACCCGTTGAGCTGCACCGTATAACCCATTTAAGATCCGTTGGGTTGGTTCCTCCTGTTAGCTGGCAGGACATATTGTTCACGGACCCTCAACACCAGCTTTGGTTGTTTCATGTTGCAGCTCTCGGTTATAAAGTCTTCCGACTTCCAGCCGCCGGGCGGTTTTTCTCGTCTCATGCCGAAAGCAGCTGCGGCTGTGCGGATGTCTGAAGCAGGAGAATGAGTGCGAGCTTTCGAGGGAGACGATGCCACCATCTTTCACCGAGGACTGTCCTGCTTAACGTGTCGATTAGCTGACCGACGACTACCGGAGCGAGCTGGGTCCGCGAGAAGCTCCCGTTCTCGGCTGGATTCATTTGTCACGTCCAACTCTTTCTGTCCCACGGCTGCGGTGAGAGGTGTCGGCATGCTGTCCCAGCTCGGGGAGGTGGCACTGGCAGGTCCGGGAGCGGCGGGGCTGCCCGCGGTGTCTTTTTCTAACACGTCAGCGTCCTCCAGCCCGACACCGGGCACCGATAACCGGGGGTGCGAGAATGGCGCCTTAATGGACTCGTTTGGGATTTTCCTGCAAGGTCTTCTCGCTGTGATGGCTTTCAGCACGTTAATGTGTGAGTACGGCCGAAGGTGTGCTATGTGTCAGACACCGGCTGCTGGTGTAACCGGGCATTGTCCGGTAGCAGCAGTCGATTAATCAATAGCGTTATTGATCTCGGCTGGAGGAGAGGGGGGGGGCACGTCCGACTTGAGAGCAGGCATTAACACATATTTAATATACTTGTAAAAGTAAATGAAAAGGGTTTTCATTTCAATGCTTTACGATACAAAATGACTTCACTTGTTCAGTGACTGTAATTAGAGTTACTTCCTTTCTACATTTCCTGGTACATTTGACCTCTGCTACATGATATGTGTTCTTCTGCATCACGAACTGCCCTCATAGGAAACTGATATGGTCTTCACAGACAGCTTTGTTCAGCTGCCATTTAACGGAGCAATGGCATGGGAAATAAATGTCAACTTTGATCATGTGCATTGGAAGTCAACTCAAATTGTAATGAGAACCACTTGATTAATCGATTATAGACAGACAACTTCCTCTAGTTTAGAATAGCCTTTTCTAAGTAAGCCGCACTACCTCAAGTGGTTACTCAATATACCCTGCTGTTGTTTCACAATTAAGGCCATTATCATTTTATTTTACCAAGTGTTTTGAGGAAATTAGCAGGAATTATTTTCAAAAAACTTACATTGTACAAACTGCTTTTTGACTTGTTAACGAAGACCGTTCCTGTTTTATTTGTCCCTGTGTACAGATTGCTGAGGTGTTTTTCCTTCTCTGGCTAAAATGGATTTACATTTTTAAATGTCCCCACTGTGGGATTAATAAAGTATAATCTAATCTAAATTAAACAGCCAAACGTACATTTAGATTGACTTGAAAACTTGGTAAAGAAAAAAATTATTCCGTAGGAGTTATCCGGGGTTTGAGTCATTCAGTGTGTGGCACAGCAATGACAGTTGTGTGACCTAATGAGAGAGGCCTTAGTTTTGTGTGTCCCAGCAGCAGGAATGCTCAGCATTTTACAGGTTTTTGTTTTTTGCACAAGGCAGCGCTCTGTGCAGAAGGAGTAGGCCGAGACCTCCGCCTGCTGTTCACATCACACCCAGCTGCAGGCAGGGTGTGATTCGTCTGAACTCACTCTTCGATTCAGAGCAGGGACTGAGGTCACAACTTGCAATATGTAACTTTCCTGCATGAAAATCGCCACAAGCCCTCAGTAAATGTTTGGGCAATGCTACAAAAACGTGCAAGTTTTTAAAGGGGAATTGTTTGATGTCCAGCTGACCTATCACAGTTATTAACAATTTATATAGCACCAAAGTCAGTTTCACCAGCATTAAAAGAAGAGGGTGGTGGAGGTGTCACAGAAAACAAGCCGCTATTGTGAAGAATAGTAAGAGCTTCATTTGTGTTGGACATTTTTCTGTGTTCGAGCCTAAAACCCCTCAGACTGTTTTACACGCAGACTGATTAGAGTGAGGACTTCTGAAAAGCAAACTAACGCTACAAAGCAGAATTTGCATTGATACAAACAGTACTTGTAGTGTTTGTCAGCTGGGAAGTGTTGTTCAACTTTATTACTAATATGTTTAATTTGGCCAGACGAGCTGTGTGATTTTGATTTCCAGAGTAAGGGGTTAGGGCCCGGTCCAAGTCTCCCTTTTGAACTTCTTCAAAGAAATATTTTCTAGTTTCCTAGTAATTTAGAGGTGAGCTGAAAATAAGGTTATCAGATTAATAATCTCACAGGTGCTGCATTTGATATTAGGTCAGGTTTTAATTTATGTTATGGATAACTAGTTCTTCTGTGACCAACAATATTATGTCCTTGCTTATTCCATTTTTTGGAGCAACAGACTTTGCACACATAGATTTAGCCTGTGCCATACAATCTGTCTCCCTTTGACTCACAGCTCATAGTTTCCTGTTAGCTTGATTGGAAAGTGTTTGATGTCTCACTTGTGAACCAATTGGAGTGGTAGTGACTGCTCGAAAGGGTGATGTCAACTCCAATTTTCAAATCATAAGCTTGTCTGTATAAGGTAAGAATATTAGTTGGACTAAACAAATGACCTAGCAATAAAATGCTGATTGGATGTTTGTTCACAGGAGGGTTGTTCCTTGATTTAATGAAACAGATTATTTTGGATTGTTTCTGTGCACCTATGCATTTGTATGAGATGTATGTGATCTGCTGTAAAAAATCACATCATCTCTGTTTCCTTCACAGTAAAACGGTTTAGGGAGCCCAAGCATGAGAGGAGACCCTGGAAGATCTGGTAAGGCAGCTAAATCAGCTAAAGTTCATTTATAAAATGCATGTGATGCAAAAGCATCACATTTAACTCTCTGG
Source organism: Brachyistius frenatus (assembly GCF_029030835.1). NCBI lineage: Eukaryota > Metazoa > Chordata > Actinopteri > Embiotocidae > Brachyistius > Brachyistius frenatus. The sequence goes on from NW_027210603.1 coordinate 6,952,545, forward strand.
AGTCGATTGAAAGCAACTTCACTGTTTCCGCAGGTTCCTGGACACCTCAAAACAAGCAATTGGGATGCTGTTCATCCACTTTGCTAATGTCTACTTGTCGGACCTCACAGAAGAGGATCCCTGCTCACTGTGAGTATTTGACAATTCTCCTCAAAACTTCCTTGTTCTTCATTCTACCAACACATCACCAAGACCGTGTTAAAATTATGAAAATATTTAGCCAGGTTGACATCAATGCTTTGTTTCAAATGGCATACTTCCCTTAGTACACAAAAAAGAATCTTACTCTAACATGTTATGACTCTTACTTGTGTAGTACTTGAATTTTGACAGAGTAGTGTTCAAAATCGCTCGTTCTCAAATCGCTCACTGATGTTCTGCACTTACCGGAAATAACAATAACTTGTGAATGCACCGTCCGCCACCATATCTACTGGCTTTAATTATTTTACCCAAAAATCAATGTGTTTTTCGTGCCCTCTGTCTAACACACAAAAAAACATACTGGTGGCCTCTGTCCAACAGCAGTAAAGTGGAACTTAGTGAAACATAAACCCTTTTGAGGGAGTTCTGCAACAGTTGCAGCTTTCTCAGAAACCTTAATTTGAAATGCATTACACTGTTGGTCCCTTCCTTTCCGCTATATAGCCAAAATGTCGACCATTAAGTGTGGAAAGTGTCCAGCATTTGACACTCAATTATTGGACTGTTTTGAGAACACAATCCAGGTGCTTGTAGGGTGCTGCATATTTCCATGCTTGTCTGTGTAAACACATTTATGCCCTTGAAACAGTGTTAGCGCCTAAGTATGCCATTAGGCACACAGCACAAGTCTGGAAACCTAACCCCCGGAGTGTCCGGTCAGAAAACCGTAATGGCAGATTCCCATAATATTCTCTTTTTTCCCCCCCCCCAGATACCTCATCAATTTCTTGTTAGATGCTTCTCTGGGCATGTTGCTGATCTATGCAGGGGTAAGAGCAGTCAGCGCTATTGTAGAATGGAGGCAGTGGGACTCTCTGCGTTTTGGAGAATACGGTGAGGACCATGTGTGAGAGCGCTGGCAAATTCCTAAAATATCTGACATGTCCAGTGGAGGGCAGTAGTTGCCCTCAGCACTGCAATGCTGCAGTGTCAGGCTTTCTTTTGTTCTTTAAACAGTTTATATATCACTGAAGCAGTGAAATTTAATGACATTTTGTTCTACACGTATACCTAATACGCAAGAAGGTTTTTTTTTTGACAGCAATCTGTTATGTGTCTCTCATCTTTGTGTTTCTAGGAGAGCCAGTGCAGTGCACAGCATGGTTGGGCCAGTGTATCCTCTACATCCTCATCATGATGTTTGAGAAAGTCCTTATCATGCTTGTCCTCCTCATCCCCCAGTGGAAGAAGGTCAGAAAACAGAGTAATGGTTTGAAAAGGTAGCATGTGAAATTAGTGCCTATTGATTTCATTATTGTGTTATTCAAATTGAGATGAATACTAGTAAATGCACTCTCTACAGATTTTATTGACCCTGGAAGGTGGAGAATTCTAGTAAAAGCAACCTTCATTTAACCTAACACATCAGCAACACGTAGACTGTACATATGGCCTAACACTACGTTCACATGGAGCAGTCCTACCTGTTGCTCACCATGTTGCTATGTTAACTCTCTTCACCTCTCTCGCTTCCCTTCAGTATATTTGGAGGATCTAGTGTCTGCTCGTTAAAGAGTATTGAGGCCGTTTTAGTTCAACTAAATGCAAGGAGTGCTTCCCTAAATGTTGCGGAGGATTCTCTTGGATTTCCTACAGAGTTCTTTGTCAGTGTGTGTGTATGTATTTATAAAAATGTCTATGCTGTGTGCAATACAGCACACTTACAGACTCAAAGAGATGAAGAATATCTACACGTAGCAGGGCAGGTTTTAAAGTCTGAACTATTTTAAAGAATAACATACTTAAAAGATGTAGAAATTCTGTCACCTGTAATAGCCGAGCAGCGGTGAGAGTACCAAGTCCTTATGGTATGTTCAATAGAGTCAATGGAATCCCTGTTGTAAATGTGCTGTAGTGTCTAAAAATATGTCTTTTCGACCCATTTTTGTGTGACCAGCGAGCCAGAATTTTGGACAAAATTAGCAAACCAACAAACTAATTACTCCTGAGATGAACCCCTGATTTGTTTCCCATTAATTTAGCTCATATGTACGTGTAAAACTGCATCCAATCAAGTCAATACCACTTGACTGTGTTATCTATTGAAAGAGAAATTTAAAAGTAAATATAAAGGACCTGCTACGCTATGTTATTAGCTGATTCATAACTTGTCAATTTTGTGTTAGTTTATGAAAAAAAAATCAGTTCCCTGACCGGGAATCGAACCCGGGCCGCGGCGGTGAGAGCGCCGAATCCTAACCACTAGACCACCAGGGAAAAGTTATTAATACTGTGGAGACATGTTCTCTGGAATTTCTAGCATCTGACAGAGGACAGTGGTTGAAGAGTCACAACTTGCCTTCAGTAGAGGAAGTGGGTTGACAAAAGAGTACGAGAAAAGTACTCTGACCTGTAAATGAAATATCGCAGTAGTTATTTTGAGCATGACAATATGCCCCATGACGATTCGCCACCTTAATGTGCTGGAGGTTTGTGAGTCTCAGCGATTATGGGAACTGTGTTGTCAGGAGCAACATCCCCTCGTACGGTCTCCCAAGGCCATTTGTTCCCAGAGGAGAGGCCCGACAAACAGCGATTCACGACACTGTCACCTTGCCTGGATTTGGTAGACCAGGGCGTCCTTCTTGAGCCAGACCTGGGAGGGGAGCATGCTGGCAAGCATTTCGGTGACCAGGCCTTGACTAATAGGGACTGGCCTGGAACAAGGCAAATAAATGACATGGAGCTGGGTGCCAAGCCGGGCCGGAGGCTGGGGTGTGCCAATACTTGGCAATCTGTAATGGGAAAAGAGCTGAAGTTGGTGTCAAAAACAGGGATATTCATTAGTGTAGGGTGTGCTGAAAGCTTGGTTGCAGGGCAGATAAGGTGCTGTGTCAGCAGAAAAGCAAGCATTGTGCCCGGCTATTTTGGTGAAGAAGGACTTGGGCCGAATGGCAAAACTTTCAATTCATCAGAACATCCACATTTCAACCATCACCTAAGGACTTGCGCCTTTGGGAATGAAGAATGATATTCCAGATAAAAGCAGCTGAAATGTGTTTTCTCCAAACGGTGGCCAGGCTCACCCTTAGAGATCCTGGGCAACATCTAATGGAGGATTTCCAGGCACCTCCAATTGGTCGGAGACCCCCGGTAGACTCAAAACATGCTGAAAAGCAACAATGGATGGGTGGATGGATGGATGGGTGGATGAGGGATGGATAGGTGGCGCAGCAGCACAATGCTTATGCAGGAATTTTTCATCAACTTAGATTTTTTTTTTAAAGAAAGACAAATGGCCCAACTGCATATGTATGTAGCTCGCATTGTTTGCTGATTGAAAATAAAGAAAATGCCAAAAATAAATTTGAGGCTGAAATATTATCACTGTAATTATGCACGTTTCTTCATCATTTTTTTTATGTTGTCAGCAGATTAATCATTGTCTGTATGTTTGTTGTATGTGTTTGTCGGTGTCACAGTTGGCTCTCCTCAACCCCATAGAGAATCCTGACCTGGAACTGGCCATCGTCATGCTAATCGTTCCGTTCTTCATCAATGTAAGTCTGATGTCACAATGTGTTTTTCTTTCCCGCCTGATTTTACATTTCCTGCACAAACAATACTGCACATGTCTAATGAGATCCTGTCACTGATTGCCTATATCATTCCTGTTTGTTCGTACCATTGCCATTGTCAAATATAACGTAAATCTTCCCACCTTTGATGAATGCTGTAAAATCCCTGAAGTTAATTCCACCCGGGTAACTTCAGTCACAAGTGTCTTCTATGTTTTGTTTAGGCCCTCATGTTCTGGGTGGTAGATAATTTCCTGATGAAGAAGCACAGGACAAAAGCAAAGCTGGAGGAGAGAGAAGAGGATTCACGGGGAAACAGCAAGGTGCGCTACAGACGAGCTCTTTCCCACGATGACTCAGAGTCGGAGGTAAGTCTCAGTGCAGTTAACACCGAAGGAGACGGTTTAAAGTGAATGCCCAGCGTCGTGCGGTACAGAGGCCGCACTCGGCCTGCCCTGTTTCTTTTATAATCCAACAGTCCTCCTTCTAACACTCTGGGTTGTCTCAGTATGGCATAAGCTGCTCCTTGTCAACACTAATTGGCACTCTCTTATGGACAAACTTAATTTACATGCATTTACATATTATACTAACTAGGAATCTGTATCTGGATATCTGTCCTGGCTAAGAGAAACCATGTTAATGCAGTTAACCCACAAGTTAAATGGTCACGTAACTCTTCTCTCCAAATGTAGACAGTAGACAGATAAAACCACATTTCATATTTGGTATAAATGGGACAACAGTAATTCTCTGACCAGAAATTGCACCCAGGCCACGGCGGTGAGAACGCAGAATCCTAACCATGAGACCAACAGGGATGTTTATGAGTATACCATAAGCATGTAATCATGAAAATGTATTTGAACAACTAATATGTCTTCTTCAGAGCCACAAATATTGTTTATTTGGATGGCATCACCTGAAACTAAGAATCATTGTGTTTTTATTACCTAGGAAATGGCCCTTAATTTCTCCATAGAGAGCGGGGCCCCCTTCCACCAGAACACCATGTTAGAGCCCCGTTTCTTCAGCATTCCAGAGCAGACAAACCAAACAGTGGCGCCGGAAAGGAATTTAGACGTTTTCTGCGGGCCATCATTTTATTTTCTCACAGGCTTTGAAGTACAGGGTGAGGCGAGGGGGGTCTGACTGCCTGGCTTGTGTTTTGATGTTTTTTTATCCAACTATTTATTCATCAAGACTAAAAGCACAGTTTTATCTCCATCACTATGTTGGTCATACATTTGAATTGCAAACAAAAATTGAACATTGTCCATGATCACATTTATCCAGAATTGCTTTACTTAGATGTGTTTAGAGAGGAAATGATTGCTGTTATCAAACCAAGATTATACCCCTTGGTCATGTTTTTGTTTGTCCTTAAAATTGTGGATTTGTCCTCGTATTTTGGTCACAACCAGCTTTTAGGTCAAATATCGTAGAACCTAGTTTGTGTCAGAGGTTGAAGAAACTCAAGTACAGTGATGTCAGGTCAGAGGTTAAAAAAAGAAGCACAAAATGGACTTGAAGTCATTTTGCCCACTTGTTTATTAGTGGATTTATTCTCTTGAAAAGTCTCGAAAAAAAACATATTAAATTCAGTATCACATCTGGACAATTAGAAACAGATGTTGAGATATTATTTTGCTGCAAGACAACTTGTGTCCTATGTAAAATTATCGAAGCAAAAATGGTATATGGCCTATTCAAACCAGTAGTTATATTTCTTGTGATTGGTCCCTGGGTGTAAGATCACAAAACCAAGTCGAGCGGATTTTCAAGGCAGTTTACCATCTGAACGGTCGAAGCAGTGCAGCTAAAAGCCAGCTTAGTGGTTTGTTTCACTGCCCGCCTGCTGTAGTTGCTCTGAGGGAGCACGCATCACTGCACTTTGGGGGGAAGCGCTGAACTGAGCTGTGCTGTGCTGAACTGAGCTGTGCTGTGCTGAAACAAATGTATTCATACCAGCAGTTATCTGCTTTCCATGGGGGCCAGTGGCGCAATGGATAACGCGTCTGACTACGGATCAGAAGATTCTAGGTTCGACTCCTGGCTGGCTCGAATGTCTTTTTCTTCACTTACTTTTTTTATTAAGACTAAAAAGCAGCATTGGCTGACATTGATCTATCTGACTATTATATCATGATGAGAGACGAACTGTCATGCTAGTAAGCCTTTTTCACTGTTCTCAGTCCAACTTGCATAGTGAAAGGACAGCATTACTTCATAAACGATGGAATTATGGCCTCACCGTTGTATGCCTCGACCCACCAGTCAAGCCAAGCTAAGCTAAGCAAGTTTACGTCCATGTCTGTCGGAACTCATGCAAAATATGTAGTGAAGACTTTGAAGAGACTTTGAAGGATTCCTTATGTGTTAGTGAGTTCATCAAACAAAGCTGATTGACGCTAGACAACGCTTCAAATATAGATGCTTCTGCAAAAAAGCTACAAATTGTAAAACGTGCTTTTTTTTTTTTAACACGCGTATTCACCCCGGTAGCGTAGAATATACAATCACCTCAGTCTCAAGGTGGACACGCAGGATTAATGTTACCAATTCAATGTCTGCTATAAATGTGAAACACTGCCACAATCTCCCCCTTCTTGTTCCTCAGTTATGGCATTGAATAATGGTCAGAAAACATTTTGATGTCACAGTGAAGTTGACTTATGATCTGTTGGATATAGAATTTCATAACTTTATTATTTCATCACATCACACGTGTTTTTAAAATGGGGTTATAAGGGTTTTCCCCACCATTATATCACTTAGGTTCCACACCCAAATGTTTTCTTCACAGCACCTGAACCACTATAGCTTTACTACAGGCTTTGTTTCACCAGTGTTTGGTGATTATTCTTTTTATGGCAGGCAGTGCCTTTTTAGATAAATATTGTAATGACAGTGGTCTCAAATTACATTAAAATGCCTTGATTTTAATCAAATTACTGCCCTCCGCAATCTTAAGAGAAAGTGGTCACGGTGACCTTGAACTTTGACCACCAAAATCTTATCTGTCCAGATAAACATAAACATTTGTGCCAATTTTTTTTAAATTCCCTCAAGCCGTTGTTGAGATATTGCATTTGCAAAAACTGGAGAGACATGAGGTCTTGACTTGCCCACCAAAAATGAATCAGTTCATGCTTTGAAGCCAATTTAACATGAACAAAAATGGGATGGACAGTCTGAGGTCACAGTTGCCTTGACCTTTGACCTTTCCACACCAAACTCTTAAGTAGTTCATTCTTTAGGCAGAGGAAATTATGAATTAATGGTGATTAAAGACTTTTACATACACTGGTTATTTCCCAAAACTGGATAATATTTTTTTAAATAAATAAATATAACAAAGAACAGCTTTTATTTTCTAGAAATATTACACGTGAAATGTATTTTTTTTGTCTCTGGAGGGAGCCTAACATCTTAGAAAATAACCTTGACAGTTTCATCCGTGTTATTTTGGCTTAGAGTACTCAGACTGCGAGACAACTTTTGGCGAATAAAGTGTTGGTGTCTTTAAAATACATTTACTATTTACAAAAATTTGTGGAGCGTTACAAATACCAGACCGAGATAACCTGCATAAAGAAACGGCGGTTGAAAGAAGGAAGTGGACATTAGCCAGGCAGAGAAGGTCTGATGAGTGATGCTCGTGTCTGATTGAGTTATCCAACTTGTGCACGTGAAATACTAAATGCTTGGACGCCTTTGAAAGTCCCAGAGTTTTAGTAGAAAGAAACAAAGTCAGGCAGGATAAAGTCTTTCAGAAATCATGCAGAACTGACAGTCCTCCCTCCAGCGCCTCCTTTCCCCAAAAGTAGCACAGTTTTTGTTTTTTTTATATATATTTGACTGCACTATTTATAATGTAACAATGAACCTGCTTACCAAGCTTTTTAGGTCTGTTATACCTCCATCCCTGTGCTTTCCTGTTTCTTAGATCCTTTTCTCAGCAGACGATGAAATGGATGAGTCAGATGAAGACGATGTCCGACGTCTCACCGGTGTGAAGGCAGTAAAAAAGAAGAAGCTTCGCATGGGGATTCCCGTCTGACCTGCGTGCCTAGATTTACTGCTACGTTTGAATATCTTCTGGTAGCTCTACACCTCACACCTCCACATACGTTCCCTGATTACGATTTCAGCCTTTGATGACAAAAAGAATATACCATAAGTAACTTCCCTTTACTGTTGACTCCTGGAGGACTGCTACATAAACCATGTTTAAACTGGGATGCTGGCAGATATTTATTGCAGTTAACCAGGTTCTTTGGATCACTGTTGCTTTTCGACATGGCACTCCTGGGATGAGTGTTGTGTTTAAAGACACTGGGGAAAAAGACCATCAACAGACATTATACTGCTAAATCCTTAATGTAAGTATAACAGGAAAAAAAATAACACTGGGTTAATACTGTTTGGACTTTATTGGTAATGTGTATGAGTGTAATGGTCCAGAATTAAGTTGGTTGGACAAATGTAAGTGGCCCCAACAGCCAAATATCATGCAAATGACACTGTCATAGGACTTGGTTACATTTGATTCCCTAACATGTCCCTGCAGTGATTGTATTCCTGATGTAGATTCCATGCAAACTTTTTTGTTTCCCCCCTTTCGTCTTCTTATTTTGACAAGACCACCATAGCCTGCAGTGTGTGTGTGTGTGTGTGTGTGTGTGTGTGTGTGTGTGTGTGTGTGTGTGTGTGTGTGTGTGTGTGTGTGTGTGTGTGTGTGTGTGTGTGTGTGTGTGTGTGTGTGTGTGTGTGTGTACATTTGCACACCCCTCAACTCGAGGAGCATTACGTCAGTGTTTGAATCACTGTACTGATGCAACTCCAACTCTTTGCAGCACAGTTACCCACTTTACTACTGTATATCTTTTATGTGATGTTACATGTTGTCAGAGGGAGCACATTCACTCTTGCAGCAATCTTCCATTTTTGTCTTCTAGCAGAGACTTCTAACTTCTCTTTTCAACTCGGAAAAAAACTGCAGGACTGCAAGAACCACATCCTTCTACTTTCAGCTCATCCAGTGTCGTCTATAGACACAAGACTGCAGTCTCAGTTTGTTTGTGATTGTTTTACTGATGTGTTCTGACTTGTCTTTTGTCCTATTTGAAGACGTTTTTGAGTTTTTACTGTTATTTTCGGGCCAAAAAGGGTACTATGCTTGTCCCAAAAGTGTTTTTGAATTCCTTTACTCCAACAGAGAGAGTAGATATGGGAACCATTTCTTGCACAAGTTCCCATTTATCATAGCTTTCATTTTTCCTTTTGTACTTTGTGAGATTTTTGTTTGTTTGGTTTTTTTAATTTTGTTCCAGTAATGTGCCTGAGTGAATTACCAGCAGGTGTTTCGTTAGTTATTTGTGAGGGTTTTTTTTTTTTTTTGACTGTTTTAATCAGAGCTCGAGATCTTCAGGCATGAAGCAGCATTCAGCAGGCTCTGATGTTAAGAATGTGACATGCATTGACCTCTAAACTGTAAACAGTGAGTGTGGACCAGACAGATGAGAGAAAGTGTGTGTGTGTGTGTGTGTGTGTGTGTGTGTGTGTGTGTGTGTGTGTGTGTGTGTGTGTGTGTGTGTGCGTGTGTGTGTGTGTGTGTGCGCGTGTGTGTGTGTGTGCGTGCGTACATGCCATGTACTGGTGTGTACTGAATACATGTGTGCAGAGTTGGTGTGACTGCTGGTTCTGTTTTAAAGTAAATGGAGTGACATAAACTGTGATGGTGCTGGTGATGAGTTCATTATGACGTTTTTGGCATGTTGGGAAGGAATACATGACATTTTAAAAGGGGAAAGTCCAGCACCTTGCAGCAGTTATGGTAACTCAACTCGACCAGGACAAAGAGGGCTTTTAGTAACTACTCGATGATTAAAAGACGGGTGATGGGGGAAAATTATCATTATAAATGCTTTTTAAATAAAGGATGTGATACACTATGTTATTAGCTGATTCATAACTTGTGTCAATTTCACGTTAGTTTATGAAACACAATCAGTTCCCTGACCGGGAATCAAAGTCAGGCCACTGAGAGCACCGAATCCTAACCACTAGACCATCAGGGCTGGCCGAGTTTAGGAGGTAGTCACGTCAACCCTTCACCACTAGGGGGAGTGTATTAGCCATTGGAGCCGCCTGATGTACAGTCAGTGTGCCCAGAAATAGATCCGCTGCTTGAGGGACTACACAGGCAATAATTTAGCATCAGGAGTCATGTTCATTTTTCAGAAGCTATTAAAAGAGCATTACATCCTGGATCATCAGCTTTAGTTAACACACAAACACCTATTTTCTATGACCACTCTCCCTGTTCATGCACTCATCTGACTAACATGCATTTGTCGTCTGTTTTTTTCTAGATCTTCTGTAACAGTTAACAGTCATGTTTTAAGCAAACATGACACTTAACAGCAACTAATACCACAGTTTAAGTTGTTGAAGGAGATATATATGTGACAATTAATGGTAGGTAGACCTAATTATAGCCAACACGTACAAAGTGATGCTTGTTGCCTTAAACATTACTGTAACGTCCCCAGTGGTGGGACTGGGGAGGACAACGACACAACAGCCGATAGCTAAATGAGTCAATGCAGTAGTCGCCAAAATAAAGCAGTTTATTCATGTTTGAAAACAGGTCGACAGAATGGTTGTGCCAAATAAAAGAAAACAGTAAAACAAAACTGGGCCTAACTAACCCACTGTGTCACAAAAGCAGAAATTTTGGAAGCACATGGATTCAAAGGAACTTGCCAATACCCGTTTAACATGTCAAGCTTTGCGACGTATTTTACGTGACTAATTTCATCAATGAGTGGCGAAGGATGGGCATCCGGAACAATCACAGTATTTACCTCACGGAAGTCAGTACAAAACCTGCGACTGCCATCAGATTTTGTGTCCAAGATACGAGGGGAACTCCGTGAACTGGAGCTTGGCACTGCAAACACATTTTGTACAAGATAATTAACCTCCTTTTTCATGACTTCCCTCTTAGCCGGACTGACCCGATAGGCACGTTGCTTAATCGGCGTAGGGCTCGTCAAGACAATGGCATGAGTAGTGACAGAAGTCTGGGAAGGAATATCCTTAAACGAGCTCGGAAATTCACACAAGAGCTTCTCAACATCATCACGCTGGTCACTAGGTAGATGAGACAAGTAATAAGGCAAATTGGACAATACATTGGAATTACTTAACCTTGCCTCCTGTGATGTGGCGTTACGCATCAACAACCCATCTTCATCACCTGAACACCTCACACTTGGAAAAAGAAGCAACAGCTGAAATGGAAGTCTTCACCTCAGGACCTGAAGAAGACCTATTTTGATCATCTCTGGAGTGGAACAGTTTCATCATGTCGACATGACGATCCGGGGTTTGGATGACGTAGTTCGTAGCACTGAGTTTCTCCTGTACATCATAAGGACCAGAACATTTGGTAGAGAGGGCGGAACCAGGCACAGGCAAAAGAATCAAAACTTTGTCTCCTGGCTGAAATGAGTGGACAACCGCCTTCTGGTCATAGAGTTGCTTCATCTTCCCCTGAGAAGATGTCAGAGCCTCCCTAGCCAAAGAGCAGGCTTGCTGAAGACCATCTTTAAGCTTAGCAACATACTCTGGAGTTCTTTTGACCTGTTTTTCTGACATGATCAGATGCTCTTTCAGGATTTTCAAAGGACCTGCAACTTAATGTCCAAACACCAACTCAGCTGGACTAAAACCCAGTGATTCTTGCACAGCTTCGCGTGTCGCAAACATCAGAAGGGGAATACCATCATCCCAACCTTTGAGAATCAAGGCAGTGTTTGCGCAATATTGATTTCAAGGTGTGATGAAATGGTTCTAGTGCCCCCGTGCTCTCGGGATGATAAGGACTAGATGTAACTAGATGGTTCCGTAGTGGGATGGCTTCCGGGAATCTAGTGGAAGAGCAAATAATGGTAACTTAATACTGATTTCCAATTTTAGTCTTTCGCAACAGCCCCACACAGTAAACAATCACTTTTTCAAAAGGCTCCCCCATCAGCAGAATGGGGCAAAGGAGAGCTGGAAGAATCACTTCATTTGGGTTTCCTGCCACTTGACACACATGGCAGGTACGACAGGGATGAACAACATCAGATTTGAGTCCTGGCCCAAAGAAATGTTTGAGGACTCTATTATAGGTTTTCATGACTCCCATATGTCCTGACTACAGGTGATGAGCTAAGGTCAGTACCTGGGAAGATATGTGGTGGGAACTACAACCTGATGATTCACATTCCACTCCACATTCTCTGAGACATCACTGGTCCAGCGTCTCATCCACAAGCCATCAACAAGCAGGTAGGCCATTTTCTTTTTTCTTGGCATCTTCCTGACTAAGAACAGAAGAAAGAAATTTTGAAAGAATGACATCACCCTGTTGTGCGGCAACGAGCTCCTCCCTACTGGCCGGAAGTTTTACATCCTCTGGAGTGGAAGGAGACACCACAACGTCAGCGGGTTGATTCATAGGCGTGACTCTCGGACTGTGACACAGAAACCTCAGGAAACGGATGCGTAACGAAGATGGTGTCAGACAACTTAATACCATTTTTCTTTGACTGGCCTCTGGTAACCACACAAGCAGGAAAGACATCAGGGGGAATTTGTCCTTTTTTGTCAGATTCAGAGTTTGCATGAGGGCTGTCAAGCACTTCAGGAACTGGCATAACCTTGCCCGCAGCTAGATCGTTACTCAGAATGAAGTCCACACCCTTAATTGGTAAGGCAGGAAGAACAGCCTCTTTGAACGATCCGCTGACCAGGGAGGACTGAACATGAATATTATGCAGAGGGGCAGGTATGAAACTCCTTCCATCACCTTGTACACTTGCACCGGAGTGACATGATGAGTTGGATGGTAATATGCCTGCCCGAATAATTGACCGGGAACCTCCCGTGTCTCTCACAATCTTCACTGGCGGCTGTTGTTTTGGATCACCAGTTAGTGAAGCAAAGCCCTCCAGAATCAGGTTCAGTGTTTCCACCGTTAGAAGCTTTTGTACCTGATAGCGACACAGTCTTTACCAGACCCGCACTTTTTGGTTGTGTGTGAGGTGGTCTTTGTTGTTTACGCTTAAGAGTCATACAATCAGCAAAAAAGTGACCTTTCTTATGACAATAAAAGCCTTCTGGATCCCCACGTGGAGGCGACGGTGGTCCCTCGGTTTTCTCAAGTGAGGGATCAGATCTTACAGGGTGTGATACTGATACTTTGTCTGGGCGAGAGGAAGAAACAAGCACATTCTTATGAGTAAAAACAAATTCATCAGCAAAAACAGCTTCCTCGGACACTGATGTTGGAAAGGCGTTAAAAGCATCTGCACAAACATCTATTTTATTTAGACAGTGCAAGAAAATTGCTTGAACGAGAGTGTAGCCATTCAGATCTGGTTCCTCACTGAGTCACTTGCGTATGTCATTTCAAAACAGTGAGTCAGTTTGTCCACCATCATGCAGTTCACACCTCGTTTTCAGGTTAGTTTGCCAAGTTTTATAACTTATATTGCCTTAACTGTTTGCTTACTAGTTTCAGGTACCTTGTTATCCAGAGAATCCAAAATGTAAACACATTTTAAACAATCTAATATACCAAGAAAATAGCATGATATTTATTGATTTATTCAAATAAATTATTCAGAATAATTTATCTGACGGCTCGTTTGCCAGATTTTGAATTCTTTCTTCAACACTTTAATTCAAGTATTACGAAAGTGGACTATATTCACCTTAACAGATGCTGCTGTTATGAGTGCTACATGTAAACAAAACAACAACAAAAAACATTACATAGAATAGATAGAAGATCTTGCCCTGAATACAGCTGGTTGCCTATGATTCACACTGAGGGCCCTCCTCAACCTCCGACCTGACAGTTGGGCAGTTTTCCTCTCTCTCTTCTCAGTCCAGCCCTTATTTTCTTGGTTAATGTGTTAACTGTCTGGAAAAGCTTTTTATAAGACCAAGAGAGGAATTCCCTCTGGCTTAAGTTGTTGCTCTGGGCAGGCAGAGTCCCAGCCACTGGAGCTGCAGGGAGGTGTTGCTGGGTGGTGGACACTCTTGATTTTCCTTTTAGTGCCAGGTCCCACACCAACATTTTGAAAAGAGGATATCTCTGCCAGGGTCAGCAGGGGAGGGCCGAGGCAGACTGCCACTTGTGTTGTGTTCTGCATTATCAGCTGTCGGCCAGTAAGCTTCTCATTAAAGACGGAAGACCCATTTCAGCTGTACCATCCCTCACGTCACACCTAATAATACACACTGACGATGGTGGTAGGGGGTCTGACTGACTCACTGGGTCTGGACCAGGACTATATATAATGGCAGCTTTGCTGGGGGACAAAGACAAACACTTACAAGAATAAGAACCTTGTGGAACCACTCCACCAACTTTAATAACCATGTCACAGGTATGTTATAGGCTGTTTTGATTATAACATGATTGTAACACACTTTTCCATGTTTGACTGCAGACGCGACATTAACACTCATTACTTACCCTTCTTTTCTTCACCAGCCGGGCGAGGTAAAAAAGAAGAAGCGCCCGCCAATGAAGGAGGAGGACCTGAAAGGGGCTCGCAGTAAACTGGGACTGAAGGGCGAGGTCAAAAGTAAGACCTATGAGGTCATGGTGGAGTGTGGTGAGTCAGTTATTTTATTAATGTTATTTCCTCTGACAATGAAACATAGGACTAGTGACGCAATACCATGTCAGATGTTTGCCCTCTGTAAAGACATTTTGCCTCCCTGTCTTTACAAATGTGGTTGTTGTCCATAGAGATTTTTGTTTTATTACTGCTTGGCCCGTAGACCTAAATATCCTGCTAAATAAACAAATACATGTTGAAAATGATCAGGGAAAAATGTATATATAGGCCTATAGATTAATTAAATTATATTATTTCTATAGTGTGGCAGTGCTTTTGTATGGGTACAAGATAAAAGATGTTCCCTGACCGGGAATCGAACCCGGGCCGCGGCGGTGAGAGCGCCGAATCCTAACCACTAGACCACCAGGGACAACTAGCGCAAATTGCGTCAGTTTCGGAGCTACCCCTAAACTACACAGAGTCTGCTTTTTCGTTAGACATGTCTGATAACAGATCAATAGTGTCTGTCGAGGTGTTGGTTGTTCAAACACATTCAAATTTGAGTTTGTGAAGCCTCCTGTGGAGAGCAGAGAGCGATGATGTCGCGTCGAGCAGCCAGATGAGGATTCCCCCCACGTGTTTACGCAGGGAGGAGAAACTGAAAATTGAATCTGCGTTGTTTAACTGGAGTATTTGCGTTAACAACTGAGTCTGAATAGCATCATTAGAAACTGAGTTTATTAGCTTTGAACTGAATTCTAATTACCTTGAAACGGTATGAGATAACGCGATAATAAGTTACGTTGCTCTAAAAATAGTTTGATCTTCATTGGAAATCCAACAGTTGAATGAATATTGAAGTAGAGTTGCTGAAAGATTCAATTCAATTCCATTCAATTCAATTCAATTCAACTTTATTTATATAGCACCAAATCACAACACGTTATTTCATGGCACTTAACACGTTAAAGTCCTTACAGCAAGGCTTTACAATATTATACAGAGAAACCCAACAATTCAACAATTCCCACATAAGCTAGGAGGGGGGGGAAAACAACTCCTCTTTAAGGGAGAAAAACCTCCAACAGAGGGAAGAAAAACTCCCTCTTAACAGGAAGAAGCCTCCAACAGAACCAGGCTCAGAGGTGGGCGGCCATCTGCCTCCACCAGTTGGGGTGAGAGCAGAGAGAGAAAAGGACAGCATAGAGATATAAGAGAAGAACTGTTGGTGGGGCTGACAATCACAGAGCAGAGACATGCAGCTCCATGACGGGACATCTGCAAAAGAAAGAACAGAAACTACACGAGCGAAGGAACTGAATGGAGACAACAGATAATAAGAATAAACTATGGGAGAGAAAAAGATGGTGAGGTATGAGTCAGTTAAACAGAAGGAGGAAAGAAAAGAAGCTCAGCATGTAACGAGGTCCCCCAGCAGCCTCGGCCTATAACAGCATAACTAAGGGTTGGTTCAGGTCTACCTGAGCCAGCCCTAACTATAGGCTTTATCAAAAAGGAACATTTTGAGTCTAATCTTAAAGCTAGAGAGGGTTTCTGCCCCTCGAACACAAACTGGGAGCTGGTTGGTTCCACAGGAGAGGAGCCTGAAAACTGAAGGCTCTGCCTCCCATTCTACTTCTGGAAACTGAATGAAATGAGACAGAAACTGACACTTTTCTTTTTCACATACTTCCCTCAAAGACCCACGTGTAATTTCTGTTTGAGGAGGAGTAGTCACATGGTACAAGCATATGTTTTCCTGACAATATTTATGTCTCTTTCTGTGTCCAGAGCGTATGGGCAAAGTGGCTCCGTCCGTGTTCAGCGGCGTGAAGATGGGAACAGAGACGGCCCTGCACCAGCCCGGTGCTGCCAAAGCTCCTGGCGCCAGTGTGTTCAGCAAGTAGACACTCAGCAACATAAAACAAATGGCACAGAAGGAATTGAAAGTGTTTGTGTTTCAGAGTCAGTGGCTTTTATAATGTGGACTGCAAAGTGTGTGTTTTTTTGTGTTTTTTTTTTCATTTTTAAACCAAACATTTGTGTAATTTCAGAGAGATAAAGGGCTAACCCCTTTATATTATTTTGTACTAGTAGCATATTTTGATATGACTGCTATGTATTCTTTTTTTTTACATTACTTATTTATATAAATCCTTTCCCGTGTGTTGAAATGTAATGTTCCTTTATTTACTGGTAGTAGAGGCGGTGTTATACTCTATGGACTATATTTAGAGCTTTAAATTAACTCTGGTAACTTGTCAGATGTACGTAAACAGTAATTGTGAGGAGCAACCTCATCAAATATACTGGTCTACTTAAGGACCTGTCTTTCAACAATACAGTCATAACAATCAACATACACAAGCTCGTGTATATCTGCATGAACAATAATAGCATAGAGGCACATAGTTTCTGATTGTCTTCATGTGTACAACAAATCTGTCACAGAACATAAAAAGCAGTCATGTGAGAATTAATCATGACAGTGTATGTAACTGCGAATTGTCTTATTAAAATGTAATTTTAAGCCTTTGCTATTTCAGTATTTATTGGTCTCAGTATAGTGAAAAACGGGGAAAGAAAGAATGAAGAAAGACCGTGCCAGATGATGAAGATAACTCACTGAATCAAGTTCAAAGTACGGCCCAGTTTAGAGAAAAAAACATTCCAAATGACAACAACAAATATTCAGTTAGGTTAAAAATCCAGTGAATTTTAGATTGTGTTTGTGTAGATGTTGAGTCTGGTCATCTTTTCTGTGCGTATTCATGCACTAATGTATTGATAAGACACTGATCATTTGCAAAGATTGATCATTTAACTTAAGATAAACATAGAAGAACATTGGATTTCCTTACTGTAGTCCATCTTTTGCTCCCAAGTACATTACGTGAATCAACTACAACAGCTACGCATTTTAAATACAAATATTGGCCTCATACCTATTCGAACATATAACCACCCTACATTTACTCTGTTTATTAAAAATAGTGTCAAACAAACACAAATATGGTTGTAATATGAGCTGACTGTTTTACAGAATTCACTGTGTTTGTATTATGAATGACCTCATACTCTAAATGACATGTTACTAATTGGTGCCTCTATCATATCTTTAATTATATTTCAGGCTCTGGGTGTCATTTTCACTCTCATTATACCAAATGTCTAAATAAGTGTTTTTTCAGTGCGACAAACATTCACACACTTGCAGATATTCTCGTTGAGCTTTACAAGTACTATGTTTGTACCTCACAGCCTCCTGCACTTTGAGCTCAGGTCTGTGGTCAATAGTCTTAAATCAACACACACACACACACACACACACACACACACACACACACACACACACACACACACACACACACACACACACACACACACACACACACACACACACACACACACACACACACACACAGTCGGTCCCTCCCTCAAGGCAGAGAGCTTTTTTCCCTGCAGTGAAGTCAGCAAGTGTTCAGTGGAAGTTTGGTCATGTCTGGACTGTCGGGTGTTCGACTGCTGCTGCTGTGGGGCTGCGCCTGCCTCTGGCTGTCCAGCTCAGCTTCGGGGGCTCTGGTCATCTCCCGGAACGATGAAGCGCCACAGGTAACTCCTTTTAAAATCACATTGTTGTATTGTTGAAATATAATTTTCCTGATTTATCCTTATTAAAAACCTCCTTAACACACAATGTGCTCTCATTTGCAACTTAAATGCCACAGATTTTTAGTATCATAATAATAAGTTAAGTACAATTGATATAGAATTGAAAGATTTTCTTGCAAGCTAGTTTATGTTATCCCAATATTTTCTTTTTCCTGTAACATCTTAGCGCCGTGTTGGTCATTTCTCTGTATTTGTATTTCAGGAGGCGAGAAGGGCTGCCAGATCACTGCAGGTACTCAGCAGAAACTTTTCACAGACAAACACTCTCTTCATGTTGGTGAAAGCGTCTTGTTAGTTTTGGTCGTTGGTCAACATCTGTATTGAGTCATAATTACATTACATAAACTTCAACATGAAATAAATAACACTATTTTTCAAGAGGTGCATTCATCCACTGAGAACATAAAGCAAACAGTTGCAGCTGAAACTAATAGTTTTGTGCTGTGTTAAATTAAAATGTTCAAAATCTGAACATGTTATTTTCTTTTTTGTTATTGTTTGTTACAGAAAAGAAGTACAAATGAGGCCACGGTAAGAAAAGAATCTGCTTGTATCTCTGGTGATAATGATGATGAGAAATATTCAGGTCAATACAACTTTATCTTGTGAGGACAATTGCACCTCACCACCCAGATCAACAGATTTAAATTTAGACACGGTTCGATATATGAACTGATTTCCTTATGATTTGTTGGTCTCAAAAAGATCCATCCATTTGACCCCAGTAATGTTAGAAAATTTTTCAGTAAATCTGGTCAAGCTGTTTCAGTCCTTCACTAATATCCTCTGGAACCAGTCAATCAGTAAAAGATTGATAAAGAAAAACCTAACTGACTGATGGGGTGTTTTCAAGCTGTTTTTTTGTTTTTGTTGGCACCTCTCAGAACAGCAGCAAAAGAGATTCAATTTAAAATTCTCAAGTTTCTACAGTAATTCACTGTAGAAAATAACTATGTCAAAAGATCATGTCACAATTTTGAAATCTGTCTTATAACAGCAGTCAGGTTTTTTTCTGTACATTAGACAACATGACCACACGCGCAGCTCAGGTGTTGCTGGTCGTCTACTGGTTAGGATTTGCTGCTCTTACTGCCGCAGAAGACCTTATCATGTGTCCCCGGTTATTATGAAAGGCAAATGGAGTTCAGACCAAGAGAAACAGGCGACCTGCCCCTTTATGTGAGCACTGCATGGAGTTTTATGTCATCTAGTGGTGAGGTTGCAGATTGCAGCCAATTGAACACCCTTCGCTTTACCCTCCCTTTCCAAGTGTGGAAGAGAATCTACGGAGGCCATGAAAGGGCTTCACTAGAGCCACTGTTTGGTTTGTCCTGTCTGGGCTACTGTAGAAACATGATGTTGCAACATAGATCTACATAGATTCTACATACTGGTTCTGTAATATACAGTATAAACGGGAGGGATGACTGCAGGAAGAAAAAAAAATTGTTTTACTGGACACCTGACTGGTGTTTCAAGATGGACTTGAAAAACTGTAAATCTTTCCTTTAAGTGCTTGCAAGTGCTTTCCGTTGTCATCTGTGTGTAAATCTTTCTGTCTTTTCCTCCCTGTCTTTCTGTTTCAGGTGGAGGTGCAAAGTGTGACAGTGCAATGCACTGTGACGTCTCGTTTTGCCCACACCGTCGTGACCTCCACGGCTTTGAACAAAGCAAACGTATCCCAGGAAATCTTTTTTGAAATGGAGTTACCCAAGACTGCCTTCATCACAAACTTCAGCATGTCAGCCAGTTTTCTCTCTCTCTAGTTTTCATTCTGTCCTCACTCTTACCTGCATCACGACTAGTGTTTATCCCTGCTTCCTTTCACAATCTAAAGCTATTTTTCCCACACGATACGGCTGATTTACATTCCTTAAGTCGCCTCATGTTCTTCTCTATCTGTGTGTCTCAGGGAAATTGAGGGTCAGGTGTATGTTGGAGAGGTGAAGGAGAAAGAGAAAGCTAAGCAACAGTATGAGAAGGCTGTTTCCTCTGGACAGACTGCTGGACTGGTCAAGTGAGTCGGTCCACATTAAAATTACATAAAGCCAGTATTTCTGGCATAAAAATACGATCAAAGCATGTGGACTTATATTGTAAAGATCTTAAATTGTTCATTTATCCCTTTTATTACAGAGCGTCTGGAAGAAAGATGGAAACGTTTTCAGTGTCTGTCAATATTGCAGGAGAAAGCAATGTAACTTTCATCTTGACCCACGAGGAGCTCCTTCAGAGGAAACTGGGCCAATATGAGATTTTGACTCGAGTTAAACCCAAAACACTGGTCCAGGAGTTTCAGGTGAATCCATAGCAGTGATGAAACCCTGGCCCAGGGTGATTTCAGACATCCTAAATGAATGCTTTACTTTAAAATTAATTTCTCTCTTTGTGTTTGTCTGTGTGGACACAGATTGTGACAAACATCTATGAGCCCCAGGGTCTTTCTTACGTTGATGCCCATGCAACCTTCCTCTCTAATGAGCTGCTCCCTCTGGTGGAGAAAACTGTCACAGACAAAAAGGTACAGATACAACTGGCCTTTTAAGAGCTTGTTTCTGATTATTGTCTTGAAGAGTTAACTCTTTCAAAATGATCTTGGTCTCTCTTCCTGCTCTGCATGATAATCAAAATTATTCATCATTATGCAACGTATTTATCCACGTTTCAGGCACACATCTCTTTCTCACCAACTGTGGAGCAGCAGAGGAAGTGTCCAGGTTGTGATGGAACACTTATTGATGGAGATTTTATAATCAAGTATGACGTGAACCGAGAGAAAAGCCTCGGGGACATTCAGGTCAGCTGTCAATAAAGACTGAACTCAGAATCACCTTCATGTACACTTTAGTTTGGGGAAAACAAATCCTCACACTTTTCTCTTCCATGTATCACACTGCTCTTTGTGATTCTTTTCAGATTGTGAATGGATACTTTGTGCACTTCTTTGCTCCCTCTGACCTGTCCAGAGTCCCAAAGAATGTGGTGTTTGTAGTCGACAGGAGTGGATCAATGGGAGGAACAAAGATGCAACAAGTGAGAGATTGTTCCAAATGTTGTTGCGCTTCTAGTATAGCAATGCTCAAATGCCCATATTTTGACCTCTGATTTTTTTGTAGACACGAGAAGCGTTGCTGGCCATTCTCAAAGAGCTCGACGAAGAAGACCACTTTGCCCTTATCAAGTTTGATGAAGCAGTCGGTGTCTGGAAGACGTCACTTACCAGAGCAACCAAAGAAAACGTGGCTGAAGCCATGGTCTACGTCAGCGGAATAAGAGAAAACGGAGGTTAATAGAAAAGTGACAAGTGATATGTTTACTACTTAAATGAAAGAAATACACTCCTATACTGGCCCGTTTTCATTGAGAGTGTCAGAGAGATGTGCACAAGGTGCACTTTTGTACTCTGACCACCTGGGTTGAAGTAGTGACCCAATCTGCATTGGGATGTGGTTGGATGAAATAAACACAGGCCATTCATCCTGGAGGCCGGTGTTCGTGTTTGTGAGAAAGCAAATTTGACCTGCATTTGACCTGAATTTCTTTAAGTAACCTGCATTTCTTTAAGTAACACAAGTAAGTTACTTACATAATGTAACGTATTTAACTTACGTAAAATCTGTTATTGGAACCCAAACTGTGATCTTTTCCCAAACCTGACCACAGGGTTTTTGGTGCCTATCCCTGAAGCACCTTGGGCATATCTGTGAGATGCCAGTAGCCTGTAACAAAATAGCAGTATTTGATGATTGCCGATACGTTTTATAATTGGCTGTGTGTTTTCCTTCTAGTTACCGATATCAATAGTGCAGTGTTGAGCGGTGTAGACATGCTGATCCGAGACAGACGATCCAATACTCTCCCAGAGAGAAGCGTTGACATGGTTATTTTACTGACTGATGGAATGCCAAATAGTGGTAAGCATACACAGTGTGTACATATTGGAGCATGGAGTGCACATTTGACCAATGTTCTTATTGAGTATTCAATTTTTGTGTGTTGTACCTGTGCATCTGAAGGTGTGTCTGACATCTCAACCATCCAGCAGAATGTGCGTACTGCTATGGGGGGAAATATGTCTCTGTTCTGTCTTGGATTTGGCAATGATGTGGACTACTCCTTCTTGGACGTGATGAGCAAACAAAACAAGGGGCTGGCCCGCAGGATCTATGAAGCTTCAGATGCAACACTTCAGCTCCAGGTGGAGGGTTAAGGCTATTGCTCGATTTTGTATTTTTGTACATTTTAATTGAAATGACAGCAGCTATGTTAGATTTCTCTACAATTTCGTAATCACGACTGAATTAATAATACAACCTGTATGGATTTATTCCAGGGTTTCTATGAGGAAGTATCCAGCCCTCTGCTTTCAGAGGTAGACCTGCGTTATCCTGACAATGCAGTGGACTTCCTGACCACCAGCCACTTCAGCCAGCTGTTTAATGGCTCAGAGATTGTGGTAGCCGGTCAGCTGATGGACAGCAACATGGACCAATTCCTGGTGGAAGTGTTTGGCCAGGGGGTGAGGAGAAGGCACAAATACATCATGTTGAGGTAAAGAGAAGACCTATTTGTGTTTATCTTTTCTTCTGTCTTTCTTCCCCCTGCAGTTTGAAGACGACTTCAAGGTGCAGGGCCAGGCCAGTGCTGTGGACTGGGACATGATGTACCCAGATGAGGAGTATATCTTTGGAGGTTTCACTGAGCGTCTGTGGGCCTACATCTCCATCCAAGAGTTACTGGAAAAGAGGTAAGTCTGACTTATTGCGCCTAAGTGAAATTAGTCTGTTATATTTATGATAATTATCTCATTAATGATACTTGTTGGCCATTGATAAAGGGCCTATGTCATTGTTGTAATAGTCAACTATAGTTTTTTTCCATTGTGGATTTCATATGTGGAAACAAATACGTTTTCTTTCCTGCAGCAAGAGTGGCACCCCAGATGAGAAAGTTAACGCCACAGCCAAGGCCCTGGACATGGCCCTGCAGTACAGCTTTGTCACCCCTCTCACCTCCATGGTGGTCACCAAGCCTGAAACTGAGGACGGACCAGACAGCCCTCTCATCGCTGACAAGCTTACTGAGGGTAACGGACGGTGCTTGAAGTGGAAAAAATAAGGGCTTCATGTTTGTTTGTCTATCAGCCACCATCAGAAAATCCTTATTTCTACCGTGAACAAAAGATACTAGGATATTGTTAATGTTCACAATATAAATGTATTTAATCAAAGGGACAACCATTTAAATTGCTTGAGTAACAAGACTAGGTCAAAACCTAGGATATAGTGGATCTAGCGAAATGCTAGATGGCTTCTAATTTGAAATCCAAGTTTTTATTTGGAAACGGATGCGGGAAGTCTCAACATTCAGCCGACCTGTGGTGACCACAGCTGTTTTATCTTATGAACTCGCGAGGTCACAAGAAACAGTTACAAATTCTTGTGCAGTATCTGATTCAATATTTAATTGCAGCATGAATTCAGCAAATCTTATACATTTTTTGGAAGACAAACAAAACTGTTATTCCTATTGAATAAGATGTTTACATACTTACAAGGGCTGGAGATTTCAAGCAAAATACTATTCAATAATTGCTCGGGAACTAATTTACTATTAATTGACTATTAATTACCTGCAGAGTTTGGACTGCACCTTATCTTCCTTTTTTTTTAACGAGTTCTACGTAGAACTTTTTTACGGCTTTGCGTATTTCTCCTGTTCACACTGTGCCATCTAAATCTCATAGCGTTACACAGTGTTAACTGACCTCCGGAGCCCGGTAACAACTTATTCTTTTTTACCTTGTCTCATGGCAGCTGGCAGCTGGCAGACAGCTTTTAGGTGAATTACTGCCACCTTCTGAAGGCAGTAAAGCATTACAACTAGGCACCGGTGAAAACAGAGGAAATAAGGAAATGTGATATTGACATATTGGATTTATTATGTTTTAATGATCCTTAATACTTTTGTTTTGTGTGTTCTGGGGTTAAACTGCAGGTGTTTTGCTGATGCAAACATTACTTCACCAGGCTTTTCTCTCCTAGCAGTGGCGCTAGCTTTAGCTATCTGCTCCCAGCCTATTGTTAGTTCTGGTGGGGTAAGATTTGACTTTCGAAGCTCTGCTATGTCATCGTCTGACATGTGTTCTTTTGGTCCCTATTTGGAGCCAGACCATTATTATTGTAAGTTTAATGTTGCCACAGACAGAAAAAAGAAGATAAAAGCAGTCAGGTGAGAATAGGAGCAGGTGAGCGTCTCGTAGTGATCCCGAGGGAAAACAATTAATCAAAGTAAATTTGAATCACCCAGAAAACCTGATGTGGAGAAGGTCATAAAAAAAAAAGCCATACACACTAAAGAGTAAAATGTAGAAGTTCCAATGTATCAGCGCTTCAAACATTGATAATGGACAGAACATAGGGAAGGAGAAGATTTAAAATGTTTAAATGTTTAAAATGTGGTTTTGGCAGTCAAGCTTTTCAATGCAAAGTAAAATGTAATGTAAGACATTCACGAACAGAACTCGCTTTTAAATACACATTTTCAGCACATTACTTCCCTTTACTTAAGTATAACAGTAGAGTGGAGTCTAGTTGAAAACTGTTAAATGTAACAAGTTGTTCTATCCATCTGTTATTTGACAGTGCAAAGACAACAGGCAGAAAAAATGGGTAAGGCAGCCATTTTATTTTTAACCACATTTCTTAGTACAGAAAACATTTCTTAAATTAGTCCAATTGCTGTGTTGCTTGATACCATGATCTTATTGTTCCTGTTTATAGTACATCAATTTAGAGGGGTTTCGATGGCAAAAACTGCTTACCAGCATTCACCCACATATTTTGGTAAGTACAGTTTAGCAACACTGCATGGCTCAGCTGTTTTGTCAATCCATCACAACAACACATCTTCTACCAACATTCATGGTCCTCAGAGGAAGAGTCCCAATGATCTCCTAACTTTTCATTCAGCGCCACCACGAGGTTGATACCTGTACAGTGAAATATCTCAACATAAATAAAGCACCTGTAAAACTATGGACATTCCCATTAACTTCAGCTGTACTTTGTGTTTAGTGCCCAAAAAAATGATGTAAAAGATAAACATCAGCATATTAACATTGTCATTGTGAATGTGATAGCCTGCTAACATTTAGTTCAATGCTTGCGCCTAAGTTGCTACGTAGATGTTTAGTCAATAGGGGTCTTATTAACTTTATTTATTACTATTATCATTCTCTTGTTCACCTGCAGTGGATGGAGATCCTCATTTCATGATCGAGCTTCCTGACAGAGACGATGCTCTGTGCTTCAACATCAACAACATACCAGGAACCATTTTCAATCTGGTCAAAGACCCACAATCAGGTCAGCCTTGACTGAGGCCCGATTGGCATGACTTTCTTACTTAAAAGATAAAATTATCATGTTTTTTTTTTTTCCCTCACTGGACACGTCATTTACAGTGTATACTTACAGGATGTGCCAGAAAATTGTATCTTGTAAGTGAACCTCACTGTCTTTTTAGGTATTGTGGTCAATGGGCAGATCATTGGAGACAAGAAGATTCCTCCCAGCGGGAAAATTAACACCTATTTTTGGCGTTTTGGCATCGTCCACCAGAATCTGGGGGTTAGACTGGAGGTGAGCACTCAGGATATCTCCGTGTTCCAGGACAACAAACGGGTGAAGCTGCTGTGGTCTGATACAGCCGGTCTGAAAGGAACCAAGTGAGTGTTCCCATTGTTACAATTTTATCTTTCAGCAAAAGAAGATATTGCTCGGAATGAGTAACATGACATGTAAGTACCAGTTCGAGGTGAACGATTATCATATTACTTCCCCTCTTTCTCTTATACAGTGTGGATCTTTCCGTGATGAAGGATCGCAGCCTGACAGTGACTCTAAAAGATTCCGTTAAGTTTGTGATCCTGCTGCACAAAGTGTGGAAGAAGCACCCGTATCACCGGGACTACTTGGGTTTCTACACCCTGGACAGCCACCTCCTGTCCCCCTCTGTTCACGGCCTGCTAGGTACAACACAGCATTCCAGTTGTCTCTCTAATTATTGATTTGTTTCACATTTTTTTAAAGTGAAATGTTCTTTGTGATGGGTTTCAGCATTTTTAGTATGTAGTAGTGACTAAATCAAAATCACATTTTAAGCATTAATCATCTTTATTTATACAGTATGAGTTATGATCAAAAAATTGCGAGATTGTTCCTGTTGCGCACAAACAAGAGTGCAGCACAGTGATGTGAATGGAGCAGGGGCAAGCTATAACTGTCTTGAGTAAGTCTTAAAATCTTTGTGGCTTGATCAACGTTAGGCGTTCTGTTACACACATTTTTGTGACCTCTGGCATGTGTGGATTTGCGATATCACCATGGACCTCAAATTTAAGCAGAGAGCACACATACAATTTTGTGTCATATTTGTGGGAAACAGAAAGAAGTTGCTGAGAGCTAAATCCAGCAAGTAGGGGAAATGGTGAGCGACAATTGGGTTGTGGTGAGCGGGAGGTTTGTTATGGAGGAGAACCAAAGTGCCATCGCACCACAGATTAGCTCGTTTGTGTCAAATGTTTTCCCTCGCACGCCTTAGAACGTCATAATTGAACTTGTCGTTTACAGTTTGATGCTGAGGGACGAATTCACGGTGTACAACTCTGCAAATGTTAAAGAAAACCAACTTGGTTACCTGATGCACCTTCTTAAGGTCGTGAATATTACTCAAAACAATTCCAGGTCCAGTGCTTCACTGCAGTATTCTTTTTGAAGCATTTCAAGGGTCTTTGTTGCCCAATTTCCCAAGTTTGACACAAACTTTGATGTGCACTCTGCTCAAGTCATGAAAAAGAGTGTAACTGCTGATATCGATCAAGCGACAGAACTTGGAATATTTACTTACAAAGGTTATTACTTCTCTCTGCTCTCTGCTTTTTACTGTGCTGTGTTCCCTTTGTTTACAACAGTCTTTAAACATTTTGATTCACCACAAAGTGCTGACTTGAATCTTTCTGACTTCACATTATAATAACATAATAATAACACTATATAATATAGTAAAGCTGAAGTTATTTTACTCCACTTGGCAATTGTCTTAAGTGGAAACATACTGTCCTTAAAATCATAATAATTTGTAATGATACTTCATTTAAATGGTGGATCTTCCTCCAGGTCAGTTCTATCATGGGATTGAATATGAAGTGACAGACTTGCGTCCAGGAGAAGTCCCAGAGAAACCAGACGCCACCATGTTTGTGAGAGGACGGGAGCTCAATGTGACCAGGTACACTAACTCCCTCAGATGATTATGTCCCATCTCAGTGTGGAAGAGTCTGCATGTAATGTGTGTCTTAATTGTGCAAAAGGTTGTTGCTTTGTACACGAGGTGCACTTAAAATCTCATCTGGTCTACATGAAATGTGTCTCTCGGTCCCCAGAGGCTGGCAGAAAGACTTCAGGAGGGAAGTGAAGAATGGAGAAAACGTTCCCTGCTGGTTCATTCACAGTAACGGAACAGGTCTCCTTGACGGAGATGCAACCGACTACATCGTGTCAGGCCTTTTTAAAACAGTTTAAAAATAGGTTACACATCCATGTCTGCTGCTGAAATCATCAAAATTGTAAAATGAATTCTTCCTATACTTACACCACACATACATAACCAGTGAAAAAGAGGCCTCATTCACATTTTGTATGGACAATCTCATTTCCCACCAGATTCATTTTTGGAGTTAAAAAAATGGGAACTGACATTTCACTTGTCTTAAAATTTGTGGGACAGTCCCAGACACAGATTGAAGCTTCATTAAAGATGTCAGTTTTTTATGTTTTCCGACATTGTGCAGTATGACATAAAATACAGTTTAATTTGTGTTTCTCATGTCTTCACTTTGGTTATTCCTGCTATTTACTGAAAGACAAGTCTGACTTTGAAAGTGTTGAATAGCTTGCTGCTTTCAAACTGTTGTGATATGACACAAAAACACCCAGTCTCTTTTTAATCCTGGTTTAAGTGCTTGCTATTGTCCGGAGTTGACAGGATGTAAAGTGGCATCCAAACTGTTTCAAAGTAGGGCAACTTTGACAATAAAAATGTCTGGTATAGTTCATGGGGAGCTTACTGAATGATTGCTGTACCACATGACACCTAATAAAAAAAAGTTACCTTGGCTGTGACAAATTGGTAAAACACTTCTTAATGATCAGTGCAGGAAAAAAAAAAAAATTGCAAAAGAAGAAGTCCACTGTGTACCTGACTTTGAATGACTTTGATTTGTGTCTTCAGCACTAAACAGCAATTAATACTTATTTGATTAGGAATTTACATTTTTATCATGATATAATCATCCTTATTCATGTTGCAGCATGTGGAGAACAAATAAATGCATTCATACCAAGAAAAACCCAATGATTTATATGACCTGAAAACTGCATTTATGCATGCAGTGAGAACACACCTTGTACACTTTAAAATCAAACACTGGATCAGCAAATTTGGACTATTGAACTCTTCCATACCTCCTTAATCCCATAAACACATACCTATTTACAGGAAACCATGCACTCTGACTCACGAAAACATTGTGTGCGAGTGGTGAATGCAGAAGGTCCCTCCTCCTGGAGTTTGGGCGGAGTGCCTCTTTTGGGAAGACTTGATCCCCACATGCCTCGAATTCCCTCCACACTTGTTTTCAGCCTCGCCAGGGGAGAGGCTGTCCCGATTCCTAGGCATGGCTACGGTGTGGAGAGTCCTGCTGCTGTGGCTATGGGTCTGCATCTGGCTTCCAGCTCAAGCTCAGGGGGATCTGGTTGTTTCCAGGAGAGATGCTCTGACACAGGTATTTATAAGAAGCTAAATATGCAGCATTTGCATGTAAACACTTGTTGTTTTCTGTGTCAGCTACTATCTTATTAGGATAAGTCTGTTGATGAAAGCCTGTTAAAAGAGAAAATCTTCCCATCAACAGGCCTCAGGCACAAAGAAAGTGATTGGTTCTGCAGGTCTTCCAGCAGCCACAATGTTGTTTCCTGTGTAGAGTGCATAATTACCAAGTCTGGAAAAAGATGCCAAGGCAGTGGTTACACAGTCATCTTCGGGAACAACAACAATGCATCAAAAATGCAGCAACAGCTTACAGAATTATTTAGTGATAAAACTAGTATTTTAAAGCCAATTTTGCTGTTTGCTGGAGTGATTTAAACATTTTTTATAACACACCTGCAGAGGGGAGTTTGAAAAATCATCTTAAGCCAACGACAGGAAAAGACTCAAGTCTAAGAATGCTGATCATTAAAGTGATACTGGATTGAAATATTTTCTTTTCAAAATAGTGTTAATAGCGATGTATATTTCATGGTGCAGGCTGTGCAAGGCCTTTTTTGTACTAATGTTGCAAAATTGTACGTGGTCAAAACTTGATATTTGTTTTCTGTCTAGAAGTTTAAAGTTAAGATTGGTTTTCAGGGAGTCAAGTCGCACAATAAGCCAATTCTGAAATCAATTAATGTAACTTTAGGCCCGTGTATATTGTGCATCAACAGTGTACAGCTGGTTTATTACCTGTCACGAAGTGGGAGATAGTGGTAAAGTCGTTGTTGTTTTCTGTATCTGACTGTACAACATTCATTTTTCAGAAACAAAAAACAACAGTTAGAATTTAGCCCGAAATTTTTGCGCAACTCTGTTTTTTTCAACTTCAAAATTGGCTATTGGTGGAGGTGTCTCAGAATGACATCTCATGCCATCGTTTTGGGTCGAGGACTAAAGATTTCTCAAGATTTTCTCAAGATTGTGACATTTTGTTTGTGAGGGCAAGAAATGACACATTATATAGGGCCTTCACACCTGACCTGAGAGTTGTGACTAAAAACATTTTACTGGATTCATCGTTTGGCACCAAATTTCAACAATAACACCATAAGTAGTCCATTACGAAGAAGCAGGGACATCAGTTTCTCTACTGCATTTAAGGTGTGTCATGGCAATGACTCCTCTGTCAACTTTTGCTATCTGTTCATCTTCTTCTCCTGCCGCCTCTTGCTCCATGCGTCAAGTCTCCACTAGTTGGCCCTCCTTAGTTTCCCAACCTCTGCACATCTCTAGACTATATACAGTACAGAGCATTAGTCCACTCCATGTTTGGATGGATTGTTAACAGCTTTCCCTCCTTGCATGTTGTTGCCTGTTGTTTTTTCCTTTCTTGTCGATCCAATAAATCTTCCTCACGCCTGTCTTAAGTCCTTTCTACGGTTCTGGGTCCACACCTTGCTTCCCAGACAAGACTAGATTTGTTGCTTGATATTCTGGAAAAACTGCTCTAAAAGACAGTTTGTGACACTTACAATAGAGAAGGCAACTTAGATTTCAATGAAGATATTCAAAAACAGATTCATGTATAAAACCATTTTTTATGTGAGAATTTCATGCCAACGTATCACTTAATAATGTGAGAAATCTCAAGTCATACATTTTGTGCCCATCTCTGTCAAACCCTGTGTCTTTTCTCAATAACACTGCAGTCATTTTGTGTTGTGTTCCAGGAGACCAAAGAAGCTCTGGGCACCAGGTCAATAAAGGTACTCGGCTTACAATGCGTACTTACAAGAGTAGAAACAACCTATTTCCTGATCCTTCTATTTGTGCTGTGTTATGATGTCATGATGATGAAAATAGTCTTGTCACTTTCCTTCCACAGAAAAGAGCTGCAAACGCTGCAAATGTAAGAAACTAATTTTGATACTGATATAAAATTTAAAAAAAAAAAAACTGTCTGTATGATAATATAATAATCAAAAATAAATGGTCAAGCTGGTGGCTTCTATCTTACAGTAGTGGCATTGTTAGACATTGCAAAATGAAGTCCACATTTTCCATAAACCTCATTGCTTCCAGATGCCACTTGTCCTGCTTTTCTCTCCCTGGTGAGCACTGGCATGCATGTATTTTCTCTTCGCTTTACTGGAGAAAATAAACATGCCTGAAGTGATTTGTCCATCTGTGTTTGATTCCTTTTTGCATTTGCCAGTATGAGAAACTCTGAAAGTTTCACCTTACATTGTGACTACAGAACAGTGACCTCTTTTTGTTTTGTGACACAAATCATTAAGGGGACATTTCTCATGACATCTGATCCAGAAGTCTGCGGGGAGACGCTGAAACTCTGCCTCTCGTTTTTACCACTAGTCTTGTTTGGTGTAGTGATGTTTTAGATATTGTGTGATTATGACATCCTGAAGCTGTTGACCTATAAATAAACATATTTTTCTACTGGAATAACACATTTCTCTCTCTGTCTGTTCTTTCCAAAGGTGGAGGTGTACAGTGTGAGAGTCGCCTGCACAGTGACGTCTCGTTTTGCCCACACTGTCATGACCTCCAAGTCTCTAAACAATGCAAATGCCTCCCAGGAAATTTTCTTTGAAGTGGAGCTGCCCAAGACTGCCTTCATCACCAACTTCAGCATGTCAGTAAAAACTCAGCTCTTTCGACAGTGAGCATAGAGCATGTCTTTTCATACTTTAACAAAATGTCCTTGTGCCTCACAGGGAAATGTATGGTGAGGTGTATGCTGGAGAGGTGAAGGAGAAAGAGGAAGCCAAGAAACAGTATGACAAGGCTGTCTCCTCTGGACAGACTGCTGGACTGGTCAAGTGTGTTGGACTGAAGATAATCAAAGATTTTCAACATGATGTGGTGTAAACATCACATAAAAATAATCAATTTCCATTGTTTCAGAGCCTCTGGGAGAAAAATGGAGACGTTTTCAGTGTCTGTCAACATTGCTGCCAAAAGCAGCGTGACTTTCATTCTGACCTACGAGGAGCTCCTTCAGAGGAAACTGGGCCAATATGAGATTTTGACCCGAGTTAAAATCAAACAACCGGTGCAGGACTTTCAGGTTGAACACACTGTCCTCTTTTATCTTTCTTGATAATGACACGTTATGCCTTCAAATGGAACTTGTGAGCTCCTGGTTAGGACAGCAGTATGTTTGACAATCAAGTGGTTGATAGTGAGAACAACGCTGCTAGGCAACAACAACATAGATGCAAAAACACCCTTGTTCTCTTGACATTAAACAAAGGCTAACAGTTCAGCAAGATATCAGGCGGGTGGGGAAAAGCAAGAAATGCAAAGACAGAATGGTAGAATAAAAGATGAGACAAACTTTTTTTGAGATGTATTATTACCTTACAAAAAAACCTATATGACTAAAAATTACAATTTAACTTAGCTCCTTGGCCTCTGCCATTTCTTGTGAACTCAGAGGTTTTAGGAAATTGCGAGGTCTGAATTTTTGAATACCAGCCGAGGGGGCCGTTCATATGAATTCTTCTGGTGAACATGGTAAACACGACTCGGCAATAGTCTGGATGAGCTGGAACTTAACTCTGTTCTCCAGTATTAGCAAGTGTGAGGAAATTTGTGTCAACATCAATGAGACTTTACGTGGCAATGATTCCACAATTGATTTGCTTAATCGATTGTGTGTGTGTGTGTGTGTGTGTGTGTGTGTGTGTGTGTGTGTGTGTGTGTGTGTGTGTGTGTGTGTGTGTGTGTGTGTGTGTGTGTGTGTGTGTGTGTGTGTGTGTGTGTGTGTGTGTGTGGAGACAGATTCTAGCAGACATCTACGAACCACACGGTATCACTTTTGCTGAGGTCTCGGCAACTTTCCTTACCAATGAGCTGCTCCCGCTGGTCGAGAAAACAGTCACAGACACAACGGTAAAGAGTTAAAAATCTTTAGTGTTGCACTTTATTCTTCATATAATGTTAGCATTATTAATAATGGTAGTATAAAGGATAATGTAAAGTAAAATTAATTTCTTTGTTTCTCAGGCACACATCTCTTTCTCACCAACAGTGGAGCAGCAGAGGTGTTCTGGCTGTGAAGGCTCAATAATTAATGGAGATTTCATCATCAAGTATGATGTGAAACGAGATGAGAGCCTCGGGGAAGTTCAGGTCAGCATGAGAAGCAGTTACAGTATATCACTGAAAGCACTGTATTATGATCAAAGATGCTCCTGAAAAGAGCTGACAACTTTGTTTAATGAACTTTAAACTGAAAAACTTGTATTTTTACTTCCCTAGCCCTTTAATCATGCACAGACCGCTGCTCTTGAGCTATTAGTCTTAATCAGATGCCATGTTTCCCTTCAGATTGTGAATGGATACTTTGTACACTTCTTTTCCCCCCCTGACCTGGCCAGAGTCCCGAAGAATGTGGTGTTTGTGATTGACAGGAGTGGATCAATGGGAGGAACAAAGATTGAACAGGTAAAACACTGATGTGTAAGTACTGTACATACTGTATGCATCTCTGTAAGTAGAGCTTCATATGTGGAACTGGGAACCTTTGCAGACCCGTGACGCAATGGTTGCCATTCTGCAAGACCTCCATGAGGAGGACCACTTTGCTATTGTCCTGTTTGATGACAAGGTTATCCCCTGGAAGGACTCTCTTACCAAAGCAACGACGGAAAATGTCGCTGAAGCCATCCTCTATGTCAGGAAACTGAAAGAAAGTGGATGTAAGAGGAAAAACAAGTGTCACAAACTTTTATGTTCAATGTTTTCATTTCCTTGTTTAGATGGCAAGAAACGCAGTTTGAATATGTACATACATTTACAGTTTGTTATGGGCAAACTATATCTGAGGCTAGTACTGAATGCAGAGCAGGGAACAGAAGATTAAAGCAAAATATCACAAATACTCAAAACTTCTGACCTTATATTTTCTATTCTTTGTTTAAAAAACAGGAAAGAAAAATGTAAGGCAAAGAGAGATGTCAAAGGAGTATATGGACGATATAAATCAGATAAATGAAGAGTAAAACACAAAAGTTGAGAGCTAAAGAGAATTGAATAAGAAGATTGGAACCACTTCTTTTTGTGTTCAGTATGATTTCTTTGGTACTTTACGACACAGCCAGGCTGACTGTTGATTCATGTATCCAGTCTTTATGGATAATTATACAGCGAACAGAAACGATAGGAAACGTTGAATGTTGAACAATTCCTTAAAAGAATATAATGAGGACTTGATTTTCTCTATGATAATGTTGCTTCAGGAGATTTTCATATTAATCTGTTCATTGTGTCATTGCCTTTCAGCCACCAATATCAATGATGCTGTACTGAGGGCCGTGAGCATGTTGATGGGAGAAAGACAAGATAAGAAACTTCCAGAAAGGAGTGCAGACATGATTATTTTACTGACTGATGGGATGCCAAACCACGGTGAGCTGGCTTGGACCACAAAAAAAAAACTGTTGTCTGTGCAGAAACATTTTGAAAACTGGTTGTCTCCTAAAAATAATCAATAGATTTGTCGTTTTGTTTGGAAGATCTGTTCAGGATTAAATAGCTGATTTGTAAATGCATTAACTTGATTTTTATTAGATTCAATATTTTCATTGGGTTGGTAAGCTCTTGAAAAATGTAAGATGTTAAGTAACTTTTATACATGAACTGCATTGTATTTATTCGTCCTTATATGTGATGCATGTTTGCTTGCCTCTTTAGGGGTGTCCGACACCTCGAAGATTCAGGACAATGTACACTCAGCTATTGGTGGGAAGATGTCTCTGTACTGTCTCGGATTTGGAAATGATGTGGATTACTCCTTCCTGGATGTGATGTGCAGACAAAACAAAGGACTGGCCCGCAGAATTTTTGAGGGTTCAGATGTAGTCATTCAACTTAAGGTATCATAAGAAAAGGAATATAGCTACTGTAAAGGCAGTGTCAATGCAAGTTTGGAGATGGTTGATTGTACCTTCAAGGACATTTGGGAAACAGATATTGCATTGATTTGGAGTATGTCTCTGTTTCAGGGTTTCTACAAAGAAGTGTCCAGCCCTCTGCTCCTGAAGGTGGAACTGCTTTATCCAGACAATTCAGTGGACTTCTTGACCAAAACCCACCACAGCCAGCTGTTTAACGGCTCAGAGATTGTGGTGGCCGGTCAGCTGAGTGAAAATTACTTGGATAACTTCTTGGTGGAGGTGTTGGCCCACGGGGTGAGAAATGGACAGCAAGCAATATTAGAACAAGAATAAGACTTATCTTGGTGATGACAAAACAAATATGCATTGATGAAACAGTCCCTGCGGCAAACTTTAATTGTAAGAGGGACATTGTACATCAATTGGACAAAAAAAAAAAAAAAAAAAAAGTGGTAGTTTTCCTGCAGGACTTTAACTCATATTTTCTCATTACCTTAATGTAAATATTTAATATTTTATGTTTTTTCAACTTAAAAAAAACAGAACTTATAAACATGAATTGAATGAATGTACTGCTGAGAGTTTACTCAACTGATTAAATACAGTTTTTAATTAAATACAATTTTTATATTAACAGACTTCCCAGCATGCATTGTTTGAGACTTGAAGCTCTCCAGAGACTCTGATTTGTTGTAGTTCAAAGAACCTATTCATTTGGAAACTGGCCGCATGTCTTTGAAGTTATAGTTTCTTCTCATTAAAATGAAAACAGTTCATGAGGGTTAGAAGTGAATTCACTGTGGCAGATGTAGTCATGTAAAATGAGAAACTGGCTCTTTAAATTGAGAAAACATAAAAGGAAATTACTGTAGGTCGATGTGATCATTATGTCTGTAACCAAACTATTCCGTGCATGTCTTAAATACAACATAACTTGTTGTTTTCTCAAGTTCAGTGAACCAGTCTACCTGTTTTTCAAAACTCATAACATTATATTTAACTAATTATTGAAGTTGAGATTGCTCACATTTTTAAGCTAGTTTACCTTTCAGATATAAACAAACTTAAAGTGATTTGTGCTGTAGGTGTTTTTAATGTATCTGTTTAAGAAACACTTTCAACACATATCTCAGGGCCTGAGTAGCAAAGTGCTATGACAGTTGTTCCCATTTTATTCTTAACACATTTGACTGTTCTAAAAATTTTAGCAACAACTATTAAATGGGTTACTGGGGAATTTAGTACATGTTAAACTTGGATGCTGAACATAAATACCTTCTGAAAGCATGCTGGCGTTGCTGTGACATTATTAGGACACTGAAGTCAGCTAGCTTATAAAGAGCTGCTGGTGTGTCTGTAGACTCAAAGTCTTGCTCTCCTATCATTTCCTCTTCTGTCTGTAATGCCATTTATTCTCTCATAGCCTGAAGAGGACTTCCACGGGCAGGGAAAGGCCAGTGTGGTAGACTGGCACACTATGTACCCAGAAAAGGAGTACATCTTTGGGAATTTCACTCAGCGCTTGTGGGCCTACCTCACCATCCAACAGCTACTGGAGAAGAGGTTGGTTTCTCTTCATACTGTGTCAGATTAACAGGAGAAGCTGCTCAGATCAGTTTGTGATGCAGGAATGATGTTTTTTTTGCACACACATCATGTACGTTCTTTTTTTCTCTTCCAGTGACATCGGTACTCAGCAGGCGAAAGACAGTGCAACAGCCAAGGCTCTGGTAATGTCCCTGCGCTACAGCTTTGTCACCCCTCTCACCTCCATGGTGGTCACCAAGCCTGAAACTGAGGATGGAGCAGGAGACTATTTGATCGCTGATAAACTCACTGAAGGTAGGGAAAATAGGACTGCTCATGTTTAATTAGATAGTAGCAGCTTCTTCCTCTTCTTCTGTAATATAAAAAAAAATTAACATTGTTGGGCAGGTCGATTGTTTTCGACTCCGGCTGATAAAACTAACGACCCACATATGCTAGTACGCAGCTGTTGGCTTGTCTTTCAAATATACAACACAATTTATATCATTACTAACCTTTTTAATCAATGTGTGAAGCCTTGCCAGTGACATCTGTCTAGCCTTATGTTGTGTTGTTTTCATGGTTTCCTTGTTTTACAGACCAACGACAAAAAGCAGAGAGACGCCATGGTATGAAAAATCTCTTCATTTAATAATTTGACAAACATGATGAATATTATTTATCACCGAAGGCGTTGATACTACATTATTTCCAGGCCTTTCCTCGGCCACTGCTGCCAGTTCCCGTAGTACATCAGATGGTAAGCTCTTCATACGTTTATTATTTATTATTATTTACTTTAGTGCTGACAGAGGACAGGGAAAATGTGACAGGTCATGGTAAACAAGTTAGAAGGCAATTTCTTTTTCTTTTTCCTTTTCTTTTTCATATTTGCTTTTTGCCTTACAGAACACTTTAATGATGTTTTTGCAGTGGATGGAGATCCTCATTTCATGATCGAGCTGCTAGACAGAGATGACGCTCTGTGCTTCAACATCAATGACAAACCAGGAACCATTTTCAATCTGGTCAGAGATGCAAAATCAGGTCAGTGTGAGTCTTACTCGCTCAGTCACTCTAAAAGGCAAACACACTTTTCTTTTCTGGGATTCTCAAGAAGCAATTATAAGTCATCCTCCTCATTATATTTAGGGTTTTTGGTAAATGGCCAAATTATCGGCAAGAAGAAAGTTGATCCTGATGCTAACGTCAACACCTACTTTGGACGTTTTGGCATCAGCCACCAGAAACTGGGGGTGATGCTGGAGGTGAGCACTCAGGACATCTCAGTGTTTCACCAAGGCAAGCAGGTGAAACTGGTCTGGTCTGACACAGCCTCCCTCAAAGATACCCAGTGAGTAACTATGCTTCTTCGGGGGTTTCTTGACAAAAGCAAGTTTTTTTGTGAATCACAAAGAAATAAAATGATCATAGTTTTGCTGTGTTGCTGTGCTGCTGTCAGCTATAAGTCACAACTCTTTTGTTTCTCCTCTAGTATGGACCTCAGGTTGACTAATAACAGCAACCTGATAGTGACGCTGAGGCACTCAGTTAAATTTATGGTCATCAGACACACAAAGGTTTGGAAGAGACGCCACGACCAACAAGACTACCTGGGTTTCTACACTCTGGACAGCCACCACCTGTCTGCTTCAGTTCACGGTCTGCTAGGTAGAGAGCTGCAAGAAAGTTTCATCTCATGACTGAGCAGCTATTTTATGCTTTATAATGCCTAATTCTTTTCATAAAAAAGATATGAAGTAAGCCTTTTTTCTGCAGGTCAGTTCTACCATGGCGTGGAGTTTGAGGTGACAGACCTGCGTCCAGGTGAAGTCCAAGAGAATTTGGATGCCACCATGTATGTGAAGGGACAAATGCTCAACGTGACCAGGTGCACTACTTTATAAAGCTTGAACACATGCAGAAACTGCATTCAAGATCAAAAAGCATTTCTGTTTATGTATATGCCTCTCATAATCCTTTTTTAAAAAAAAAAATATGTTGGCTAG
This sequence comes from Brachyistius frenatus, assembly GCF_029030835.1. NCBI lineage: Eukaryota > Metazoa > Chordata > Actinopteri > Embiotocidae > Brachyistius > Brachyistius frenatus. The sequence goes on from NW_027210603.1 coordinate 6,990,848, forward strand.
GCAATGGCAGAAGAACTTCAGCAGGGATGTGAACAATGGAGAAAGCATCCCCTGCTGGTTTGTTAACAATGAAGGAAGAGGTCTCATCGATGGAGCAGCCTCAGATTACACCGTGTCCAGCCTTTTTTTGACTGTTTGATTATTGAAAAGCCAAAATGTAAGTAGCATTGCTTTGGAGCTGTAGAGTGCTTCGTTATGGGAGTGACATGTGGTGTGAGATAACATATTGATAGTGAGTCACAGTGTGTCTTCATTCAAAAATTACACTCATGTAGAAAATGAGGATAAAGATTATATTTTTATGTTAGGGCAATGCAAGATATAGAATTTATGATTCCACTTAACTGACATGTGTATGTCAGTTGTGTATAAATGTAAAACAGCACACACCTGACAGACCAGCATCATTATCCCTTTAATATAAATTTCATATCTGGACCTTTCCTGCTAAAAAAATACTTGTAGTTTATTGGTATCAGTGACATATTTCTGTGATCTATGCAAAAAATAGCAATGACAATGTGTTTATGAAACATATAACAAAATGTTATGAGGGCTTTAAATTCTCTTGAAAGATTTGTTGATGACGTAGATCATTTGGTAGGTAGAGCTTTACAATGTGAGGCTGTCAAGAGTTTACATACCATATTAACTTCACTTTGTTGGAATCAAATTAATATGTTGCTGGTTGTCTCTTGTCAGCATAGAAAAGACACTGGATGTTCATCATTAAGGTCAGCAGAAAGTATATTACATTTAAAGTTTGGTGTACGATGGTAGAGCAGGCCTCATTGCGTGAGTGTTGGGGCTGTGCTTGTGGTAAAAAATCACTAATTAGTCTCCAAATTGTTTTTAGAGCATGACTCATTGTAAATGATTACAACATAACATCATAGGCTATCAAGTCTCAAACATAAACCATCACATTATTGCGTTTGGTAATGTCAACAGCTGATGTAAAGTAAAGTTGGACCTGTGGTTAACTCGCTTCACAGCTGGTACTGCAAATGTTTGCACCTGAAAGTAATGTCCTTAAATTATTCATTAATTACGTTTCGCATCACTTGATGATCAATTAATTTGTTCATTGCAAATGTTTTGTCAGATTCAATTACAAAATCACTAACTGTATCATAATCATATTTGTCACTTAACATGTCCTTAATACTGACTGATTAAAAGCAATGTCACTCAGGGGATATTGACCTTCTCACAGTCCACAATGCTTCTGATGACTTTTTGTCCATCCTTGTGCATGTGATTACATTTTAGTTTTCATTTGTCATAAGAAGAAGAGCGCTTGTGTAAATCAAAGCACTAATGACAGCCCTGTTTTATTGAGGTGTGTCAGTGAGTCATAGCAAAAATACCAAGCATGCTCACAACGTCTGTTTTGTGACCTTGATTTACAACATTGTTCTTGACCTAGGCTAGGGAAGAAGTGAGACTGAAGGTGAAAAGACGCAAAGCAACAGAATGAATATTATATTCTACATAAAATCTTTTTACTGAACACAATGGCCTATATTTAGATGTAACCCTTTTGTAATCATCAACTTTTGAACAATAAATAATTTATTTTCCATATTTTTTTCTCAGTGACTGTAACTGATTTAAATTACATACATTTTGTAATTAAATTACAAAATTCTGTTACATATAATTAGTTAATCAAACACTGACTGTTCACCAGAGAGATGGTACTTTGACATTAAGGTGTATGTTTGTGTGATAACACTTAGTTTTACTTCAGCAAATTCCAAACCACAGAGTGTTTTAACTATAATGTTTGCATAAAGGTATTAACACTTATTTCCTTACTGTATATTTATACAGTTATTTGTTGGACATATTTACCCTTTTGTCAATTTAATGACAAGACAGTCGTGAGGGTCTTGTTCATACGTTTTTGGCCACAGGGGGCAGCAGTGAGCTCGTCGAGTCTTTCTGCGCCGCCGCCAACTCGAAGCAAAGAAGATCGAAATGCGACCACCAGTCACGCAAAGAAAAAAAAAATGTTTTCAAACAGCACGTTTCACTTTTACAACCTGAAAACACCACAAGGATGGAGACGTGAGAAATTAAACTCAGGTAAACTTCCTCACCTCTAGAAAAGGTCTGTCAAATATTATTCAAAACCTTCCCAAACTAGTCTTAGCTGGCGTGACCAGGGGCGATTTATAACTAATCAAACATGAAACATCTAGTTTGCAAAAACCTGGAACGGATTTTATACAGCATGACTAACCAGAAGGAATGAGTAAGTTCGACTCATGATAGCTTTTAGGTATTATTAAAGACCTTAAGTTAACTTATTGAAAATAATATTGCTGTGTGCCGCCCACCTGCTCCTCACCTGGAGAGAGGACCAGACACACGTGACACTCATCACCTGCAGGTTTATTAACGTGTGGACGCAGGTATGTGTTTTTTTTTTTTTAAGAGTTAAATGAACAGTATAGTACATGTTCAATTACAGCCTATGTGTACCCTAACCCTATTAGCACATGGCTGCAGTCATTTCTGCCGCATTAAGTTTCGTCAATGAAACATTAGAATGCAGTAGAAATAATAAATCTAACGTATTTAGCATTTTTGTCAATGATAAGAAGTGTTTTAAAACTAGAAAATGATACCATTCAAGGCAGATAAAATTAGAATAAGACAAAAGGACAGCAGTATTTAAAAAAAAAAAAAAAATTGAATTTATTTTAGAGCAATATTGTAATGCAGCTGTTAACTTTACTTAATAAGCGCCAATGTAGTTGCCAAACAATTTGTGAAAGTTTGTAATATCTTTGAGTATTCAGAATCATTTAATACATGATACCGCTAGTTTATGGTGTGATGTTTGTGCTACTGTACCAGAATTTATTGTGTGTGTGAGTGGATGCATTTTAAGCAATGGTAAAAATGTATTCAGGATTTAATATTTAGGAAATATTGCAGCTCTACCTGTTGAGCTATCAGACTGCACTATACTCTTTCTGACTGGGGTGAGTGTTTTGATATTCCTTAACCTCATATTATTAACAGCTCTGAACATAGTTTCATTTTCTCTTGACCCTCTTATCCCTCTCTACCCACTTATTACACTGAACAAATGTTTTAATATACATGAATGGCTTTGTGCTGTTGTTGTCCCTTTGCAGCGAGGCTAAATGTAGTGTGTGTGTGTGTGTGTGTGTGTGTGTGTGTGTGTGTGTGTGTGTGTGTGTGTGTGTGTAAGAGAGAGAACTCCTTGTACTGTAATAACTTACCAGCTCCTATTACATGGTTGTGGTGTGTGCACTAATAGATCCAGGACAAGTGTGTTGACCCCGGCCATGTCGGAAGTTCAGGAGTTGAGAGGGATTTTCTGGAGGGGATCTTTGCAGAAGTGTTTGCCTGTGTGTGTCTGTCTCTTTGTATGTGTGCGTTTGTCTAAGCTTTGCTGATTAGCACCAGATGTGCAAGGCTCAGGGTGTCGGCAATAGTTTCAGAGAGCCCCACTGTACTTCATTCAGCCCTTGTTGGAGCAAGCGCTCAAGCGACTTCTTCACACATGGCTGACATTAATATCTTTGCTGTTCATCCCTCTGATCCCCACAAGGTTAGAAACATCAGGTCAGTCGGAACCAAAGGAAGTTTTATTAAGGAGGCTGTGCAGCCGGGCCATGCTGTTGATGTAGGTCTCCTGTTACTCCACCAGGGGGTGAGAGCGAGCTGTAAAACGTCTGCAGTGTCTCTTAACTCAGCTCCTACAGTCAGAATTGACTGCAGCAGTTTAAAAAAAAAAAAAATTCAAGGAACTTTGCATTTTTTCAACCACATAATGTACAAAAAACTTGTTTATTTATTTATTTAATTGCAGTGTTGAAATAATATTGTAAAGAGAAATAAGACTTCTACTTTTACATATTGCTGCAGTATTTTTAGAGACTGATGCAATCAATTATGATCAATCAATTTTATTTACAGCGCAAAATCATCGTGGAACATTGTCCCAATACACTTTACAATTTGAATGAATAGAATAGAAGACAACCACATTAAAATATCAAGGTAAAGAACATGTTTTAACAACATACAGTAGTGGCGTATGCATAGAAAGGAGAAGAAAGCACAGCTAATGGATAGTTCAGGGTCACACAGTTGTGATTAGTGCAGCAACCAAGGAACATTAAGATATTGTGTGAACTGAATGTTGATTATGTTTTGGATTAATTTATTAGTTGTTGCGTCTATAAAGCCTCACAAGGAGAGAAACGCCCATCACAGGTTTCCAGAGCACTCCGAAAATCGGTTTACAATTACTTGCCCTGCAGAAGAGAGAAGAGCAGAGTATACTCACACCTGAGAAGCTAGAATTCTTCTTTTAATATGACTTATGATAGTTTCAGGTGTAAGTATGATTATTACAATACAATTGATTAAATTCAAAAAAGTATATCCTTCTGCAAAACAGCTGATTATTGCTAAAGATTTTCAGATATTATAAAATATATATTTACAGGTATCTTTAAAAAAAAAAAAAAAAATCTCAAGATTATTGTTGTATTTTTCCCCTGTATTCTCGGATATTGAAGCCATGAAGGTGCAACAATTTTCCCTCTCAAATCACCATGCAGTGTGGCAACATTTCTCTGAATACTGTCACAAGTTATTATTTCATGTAACTTTCTTCCCCTTTAGTCCTGCTTTCTTAAACCCTCTCCTCCATCCTCCCCTCTCAGGTCTTCCCCCTCGCCCACCCGTCTCTCTACCTTTTGTCCCTGTGTGAATATTTCACATTGCTGCTGCCGCTGGTGCGTGATGCGGGGGACTGAGCGCTCATTGTATGCCCGCAGTGTGGGAGCCGCGGTATGCGGCTTCTTGGCGTGTGGTGTGTCGTGACAGGCGTGTGGCCGCTGACGCCAGCCGGCCGCCTGCCCGTCTGTCTGTCTGTCGGTTCAGTTACACCTGACCGGCGATGACATCGCTGTGTCCTCACACACGTACAAACATGCACACACTCTCTGATATGTTGCAGCATGTCCTCAAAGTTCAATTTGGGCTGAATGATTCCTCGCCAATGTCGTCTGTCCATACATCCCTTCAGTAGAGTTTGATATTGTTTTTTATCACGCTGACTTGGTGTAAGTTACCAAAATGTACAACCGAAATGTAACTTGTATAATTAAAATTTAATTGTATTTATTTTTGAATTATTTTATAGCTGTTGCGTCTGACAGTTATGAAGTAAATCTGTACGATTGATGTTGCAGCACTCCCAGTTTCTGCTTCACATGTACCAAGTGCGTCTAACCGTGTGCAAGAGAGAGTTTGTTGTTATTTTATAGATGCATTTTTTGGGTTTTTGAAAGGTGCTGTTCTGTCCAGCTCTCTTCTGAAATGCAGTGGAAGGCCAGGCGATATTGCAGTGCACCTCGATGTAATCCTTGGTATTTAGTGTGTTCTCTCAGGCTGCCGAGGTGAAAAGTTGAACCTGGTGTTGACCTTCTCTTGAGAGAGGGCTTAGCTCTGAAGTCAGGCGCAGGCCATAGGCACAGGGAGGATATTCTCAAGTTCCTCTTTCCCTCCCTCACGTGCACCGCTCCTCCTCGCGGCCACCCTCCCCTCGCACACGGAAACAATTAGCATCTGTGATAAGATGCTGTACATATTTCCAGCATTTTATCTCACCGGTTTTGTTTGTTTGTTTTTCCATCATGACGAAAGTCTTGTGTCCTCTTGTCAGAGCGTTGTTAATCACAATTACATCTCATCTACTGTAGGTGCAAAGAGCTGGAGAGAGACGGAAGGAGAAAGAGACTGAGTGGGGCCGAATGTTTATCACTGCAGGGAGTTGAATTCCAGATGTTGAGATAATGAAGGAAATAAGCAAACAATTATGCAAAAATAGACAAAGTGGAGGAAAAAAAAAAAGCATGAGCAGACTGATAGACGACAGGAATGATGTTTGGGGCAAACTGGACAAGTTTGTATTTGTACTCCCAAGAGGCCAGTTTAAGACAGGTCTGCGCTGCACTGAGAAAATACGATTTCTATTCATACATAAAAAGGAGGGCATCACAACTTCAACAAATGCTTCAGAAAAACCGTTTCCCTGATAAAACGTTGTCTTGGTGTGCATCTCTTTGTGACTTCAATTATGTAAACGTGTAACTCTGAACATAAGCAAAGATATCAACATTTGGACAGGGTGTGCGTGTGTGTGTGTGTGTGTGTGTGTGTGTGTGTGTGTGCGTGTGTGCGCGCGTGTGTGTGTGTGTGTGTGTGTGTGTGTGTAGGGGGGGTGTTGTAGCATCTTTTGTTTTTTTGTTTGTGGTATTTATCTCCTAAAGAAACAAGAAACAGAGCGCTAACCATTGCGTAACATTTACAAATCTTATCATGTGTCGTATCATATGCGTCGGACTTGCTGATCCACACTCACATTTCACTGAAGCAACATGACCCAGAATTCAAACCCAAAACAAAGTCTGACATTCTCCCAGTCCAGCAGGAGAATACATGGCCTAAGGATATGAGCCTGACAGTAGATGCTGCACTCTGTTCTCCATCTGTTTTAGTTTTGGAGTGGTTGTGATAACCTCAGCCTGACCCCTGATTGGTCTAATCTCACCCTTATCTTTTCTCACTGGTCAGCTGACAGAACGCAGCGCTGCGATTGGTGAGGGCACCGCCGAGGAGGAGGAGGAATTTGTTTAGCGTTGTGTTGGGGTATCGGTTAGACAGTAAGAAGTTTAGTCTACTGTCCGAACCATAGCAAAGCTTCAAAACACAGGAACGGAAGGAATGTTTAGGGTGAGGATTCAAAGAGCCAAACGTGTTGGCTTTCTCAGGCTGTAGCTGATAAAATAATCCTGATACTGTTCACATTTATTGTGCACCAACATAACTGGATGTCTGTGAATTTACTACAGTGCTAGAGTAACAGTTGTTGCATCTCGTAGCAGTTGAACCTGTCTCTTCATCTACTTTTAACTCCAGAGAATATTGCAGCCAGCTTCCAATACATTTCTGTATTGATGTAAATGAGTTTCACTTCATTTTTATCTGTTGACCCACTATCCTGTAAAATGAAATAACTGCAGTGACAGTGCTTCTAAATTGTTGGCAAGAGACACAACAAACTGGTGTCCAGTGCAGTTGCTGCTCCAGGCTCTCTGTTTGGAGGGTTTTGGAGCCATATTAGATCAGAGGACCACTCTGTTTGTTTGTTTTGATTTGGGAGGGGCCAGGATCCTGAGGGATACCTACTCCCCACTCCACCAACTACCAGTCCTCTATCCCTCTCCAGGATTCACCCTCAGGGCACAGTCAACTGGAGCCCCCGTGACCTCTCTCTCACCCCTTCCTAACCTACGTTAGCCAAGGCATCCTGGGAACAAAGCAGAAATCGAAGGAAGACTCTGCTGTGTCTTAGTGTCTGCTCAACCAAATCACAACCAGACCTGTTCATCCAGGGGTGTAGGCATTGCCACCCAGGTGGGGGGCCCCTCTGGCCCTGGCGAGCCCTGTCAGAGGTTCATCCCAGCGGGTTGACCTCTCTTTGATCTGCTTGTGGGTCGGAGGTGTTCTCTCTCACACAGTAGTGCTTCAAGGGCAAAGTATTAACAAGGTGAAAAGACTGGCCGAAGGCGATTAAAACTGCAGTCTCGTCCTTGTGTATGTTATGTAATCATCATCATAGCTACTTTTTAAATTGCTGTAAAATATGGCATCTAAATTTGCTTAAATTTGAGGAGGTACCGATTTGGATGGTTGATATAAGTTTCTCCTCTAAGTAGTGAATTGTTGGTGTATTTTTCACATGATTTTGTGCTACTGCTCGTGCTCTGTTATGAAGCCCTCTGGGTCCCATGACTGGTTTAAACTCTTCTCTCTTTCCACCTTTTCTCTTGCCTTTCCAGTGACACACTTTTCCCATTTCACTATCTTTCCATCTATCTGCCTGTCCAAGCTCAATGAACAGCATCAGCCAAGGGCATCCAACTTCATACATACACATCAACACACACACACACACACACACACACACACACACACACACACACACACACACACACACACACACACACACACACACACACACACACACACACACACACACACACACACACACATGCGCAAACACCCCCTCACACCTCTGCTGACCTCTTCTTCATCTCCCACAAGGCCTTGGGGTGAAGCAGCCTGGCACCAGACAGTTATTCAAACCCTCAGGCAGCTTCACAACAGGTCAGAGACAGAAACAGAGAGGTAGTGAAAGAGAGAGAGAGAGCGAGAGAGAGAGAGAGAGAGAGAGAGAGAGAGAGAGAGAGAGAGAGAGAGAGAGAGAGAGAGAGAGCAGCTGATTATTTACTGGTGTCTTAAAGTCAAATGGTTGGGTGGGTGCGTGTGTGGGGGGGAAGGGGGACCTTTTCTTTTGAATAGAAAGACTTTGTGAAGTCTTTTTTGAAAATTTGGCAGTGATTGCCTGGCATTGTTTGCTGGATTTACATCAAAATTTCTTTAGAAATATATAAATAAAAATAAGAATTTAGTCTCAGAAACTAATTTGCTTCTTTGAGTCATTATTACCTTTGTAGATTTCCTCTGAGTCTTTAAACCCATCCCTTTATAACAGAAAAATATGTTTTTCAGCCATAAATTAATTTTGTTTTTAATATATTTCATTTCATTTTAATCCCATGAAACAGGAAATAAAAGCTGTGGGGATGCTGGGATTGGATTAAAAGTCATCTTTGTAAACATTGTGACCCATGTCTTTGACACGCCTCCTTTCTCCTCTTGAAGGAAGTCTCTTCATAACATGAACGCCAAGAAGAGATGAAGGTCTCTTTTTAAAAGAGGACATGGGATGGGGAGGCAGACTTTGGAGTCTTTGTTAGGCACGTGGGCCTCTGTTTTGTGTTGGTTTTGTTCTTCTAAATCCTCCTCGGTTTGTGTTTGTCTCCCAAGCTCTGCTTTGAGCGATTAGGGACAAGGGTTTGAACAGCTTGGTTAAATGAAGACATAATTCCAGTCCTTTATTGTAGCTTTGAATAGTCTCCCTTTATATCAATAAATGACACTGGTTTAAATATTAGCTATATTAAAGGTTTGTTCTTTAAAGAGATGCAGCCCAAAGTGTTTTCAGAATGTTTCTGTCACATTAGACTTGTGGCTGGTTTGTTCTTTATGGCACGGGAGAATATTGTATTGGACAAGTGATGTCAGTAAACCATGCCACCAGAGATGAGCCATATCACAAGAGGCATCGCTAGAAATCTGAGTTGTGCCATTAGACAGAGAGAAAGGCAGTATCTTGAGAGAGAGAAAAAGGGGAGAGACACAGAACGGATTGTTCCACAACAGACTGACGGACCTTTTAGCCTTATCTTCCTGAGCTACTCTTACAGAAAACCAAGGAGAGAAGGGAAAAGAATGCCCTGCTCTCTCTCTCCCTCCCATTCCCTATTCTCTCATTTCTCCTGTCTGCTTCTCCCCTCCTTCTTCATTTTTTTCTTCTTCTTTTGTCCATCAGTCTTTTCCCGGGGTTTCTTAAAAATCCTCTTAACCCTTGAACTCTTTCTATTGTCCCTTGTCCTCCATATCTTACCTTGATGTTTTAATATCTTGTTTCTCTCCTCACCCACAACTATCTTATCCCTCTTCAGCTCTTTGGAGCACTCTTAGAGCTCATTGCTCTTTCAGATTGTTAAAAGGTGGAATTTGTAAGCCACCCCTGAGTCTTAGCAGCAATTGGCTCTTTGCATCGCATTCTGTAAAATACATCCCTCTCTCCATCTCAGACTCACACTGGTGCATGACAGCTTTTTCAGGAGGGGTGCCATACAAACACAGGCCTGGTTGCCTTCGCAAGAACATCCTATTTGCATTTGTTTACATGTGCCACTCTCTGCACACTTGGATTTGCTGCATGTCACAGTGTTTTGGTGCAGCCCCTTGCCCATATCCTGATTCCTGATTCCTGATACACACAGACACACGCACACACATACACACAGCAGTATTTCGTTGTGATGACACTGTGAGTCGTCCCTCTCCTCCTCTGACAGAATGAAACGGATGGATAATTAGATATCAAAGGAAGGCAGGCTGGGTGTGGCGAGGCGCACGGGCCCCTACGATGGTAAAGCACTTATTAATGAGATAGGCCTTATCTGCTCTCCTCCCAGGAATTCTGCCTTTGATCGGCCCCGACTCCGGACTTAATACATTTTTGATTGATAGGCCAAGATGACAGAGAGAGGCGGTGTGGATGGGGTAGGTGGGTGGAGGGGAGTGTGAATGTGCATGCAGAAGGAGGGGGATGGGGGGAGGGGGGGGCAACCCTCAGATGCAACTGTAACGATGCCCTTCACATGATTAAATAACTTATGACAATAATGTTTTCCCGTATGGAAGAGGATACATTATGATGAGCTTACACAACTTAGAAGTGTTTGCATGATGAATAAATCTCAGTTTCACTGACATACACATACTGTATAAACACACACACACATGCAGCTCCACATTCCTCTGCCCATACACACATAAATTCACTAAGACAACCCAAACAGACAGGCCTATTCAGTCACCTTAACCCCAACTATAACTCACACACCAGGGCACCAGAAAATCTTTTCCCCAAGACAGAGCAGGCGAGGGGTAGGCCTGTGGAGGGGGACTGAGATAAGGCCCTATCCCCGTCTGGAGATGAGTTATAGCCCACCCAGAAGGATGTGGCTAGCAACGACCCACCCGGACACGCTGTTCAGCTTGCTGGGATTGGTATGGCTGGTGTACTCCCGTTAGGGAGGCAGCGGGCAACCTCATCGGCAGAGATAACGGCCCCACTCTCAATAACACCTTGACCAGAGGGAGGAGATGCGGCGGCATCGAATCAGCGAGTCTCTACAACCACACACACACCCCAGATCAACACAGATCATACACCAGCACCCCCGCTCCCTCTCTCTGCCCGACAGAAGGTGACTGAGCGTAACCATTACAGCGCCGTGTCACCTTCTTATGAGTCTCTGTCAGTGTGTGGCACTGGCTAAATTAAAGACGCAGTAACTGCTGCTCCGTCACCTGCCCGCCAGCCCCCATTTATTACAATGGCAATGCGTGGAGGGATAACCCCCTCCCCGCATCAAGTGGACAGATCGATCAGTGCGACAGGCACATTTCAGGTCCTCAAATCAATCACACTAACAAAGGCAGGTGTTTGTAAAGGACCACAGCTGTGTTTCTGGATGAGTCAGGAGAAAAGGCCTGAACAAACCCTGTCGTCCTTAAACTTGACCTAACTTCCAATAGTGTGGGTCAGTGCATGGATGTCTGTCCCATTTCAAATGACTTTAGCGTCTCCTATTATTCTGGCTGTTATTCAGGTATTGCTTCTTGATCACACACTTGTTTGGCAGGTTAATTCATTTGGTATGCAGGGCTGGATAATTGACTGTGGAAGGTGCTGTGTAAGTAGTCGAAGAACAACCACAGGCAGATTTTAAACTTACACATCAAAGTTTTATTTAATAGACGGACAAGGCTTTAATGCTGGACGCAGCATGAGAGAGCAGCTCCATGAAATACATGATGAAACAGAGGCCACGCCGTACAGAGATGGGGTGGGAAACGAGACAGCACTAGGAGGGGGTTAGATGATAAGAGTGGGAAGAACTGATAGAGTGGGGAAAAAGTGTAGAGAAAGAATATGATTAAAAACAGCAATCACCCGTTGGAGGCTGATAAACCAACCGGTCGTTAATTGGAAGCGTGCAACTCGTGGGGATGTGGTTGGATTAGATTCACTTCTCTCCTTTCCTCTGCTGCTCTCTTTCTTCTCTTTCCTCTTCCAATGACTTAAATGTGTAAGACTCCATTATGAACGGTTAAAACGATCACAATGAATGTAACATTTTTTTTTTTTCACATTTACCAAAGGAGAGAAATCAAATGGAGACAGTGTCCCTGTTTTGCTACTGTTCATCTGAAAGAAACTTGTGAAGACAAAATGCCATTTGTTAGAGAATAAAATGAAAAAGGAAGAGATTCAGATGGAGAGACAAAAAGCAGTGAAGTAGTAGCTATTTTTGAGTGATCTTGGTTTTTGGGGCATAAAGGAGATGGGAGATGGGTGGTGGTCCATAAACAAAGGGCTGACAGCCCACCCATCACCCCGGCAGGTCTGGCTTGTGCTGCCATAGATAAAGCAGGGCCGCTGCCTCCTGTATCAACACCATCCATCATCCATCTTTGCCTGCCTACCCTCCCTCTCATTCGCCCTCACATCAGCCACTCTCACTCCCTCCACCTGCTCTTCCGCCAGCTGTGTGCGCCCTTTTTACCCATTGGACCATTCACAAAACTTTGAACAGAGCAACTGCAACTTTCTCCGTTTTGGTTTTCCGTTGAACTTTTCCAGTTAAATCAAACCTTGCGTGAACACTTGTGTTTTCAATACAACTGTCCCTCAAAGTTGTATCATGGACTGTTAGCTGCTTATCCACTCTTTTGATATGATTTTAGGGGGCTCCAGGCTTGTGTGAATTATGCATCTAAAACTCAACTTGAAGAGGATGAGCATTAATCATTGACATGCCCACCATCCTCTGTGCCTCTATAACTTGCTGTTCATTTTTGTATTGCAGCATATTGAAGGGATCCTGACAAGTGAAAAGAAAGGCATTGTTTTCTTTTTATTTCTTTTTTGAATATTTAAAGACTATTCCCGTTTCACGCATTTTGTTCGTCAAATCAGACAAAGCAGCGGTTTGACTGAGCTTTGGCAAAATAGCGCTTTCCACAACCAGCCTGACAAAATATTAAACCATGATTTAGAAAATGTTAGCCCCCACGAAATGACCCTTCAGGCCACCATTGTTCCCTCTTCAATTTGGGTTTTGTATGAGCATCTCCTTCTTTCTTTGTTGCCCATGGGGGAATGGAAATTATGCAAATGGAGATGGGCACTCTGAAGGAAAAATGTTGACATCTCCCATCCATGCTGCCCCCTAAATACACACACATCATGCACAAACCATTCAGTGAGCGTTCTTTTGGCCCAGTTTGGTGGGTCTGTCTCTTTTGGCTGTCTCTCAAGCATACTTTAACAATTGCAGCCATATTGCTTGTGCTTCATCCTTTCTTCTATCCATCCATGGCCAGTTTAGTCAGCCTGGACAGGTGCTGAGACGGGAAGACTGTCAGAAATTGTAACAAACAATACTGGGTTATCTAACTTTAGAAGAAACAGAACAGAGGAAGTAAAAGTCGTCTTCTCCTTGAAGAGAGGCTCACTTTGATTAGCTGCCTTCATGCCTACTCTCCCCACGCTCAAATATTAATCACAGTGTAGGGATGAATGACATTTTTTGTTTTAAAGAAACAGACAATTTAGAGATGGTTTGGAGCAATGGAAACTTTGTAAATGCATTTTCTTTCCTTTGGTACTTCATTCAGTTCCACCAATCAAAGGGGAATTAAGAGATAGAGCAGAGACCTGGAGACTGAGCAGAGCAGCACGGCCGGGGAAATGGCTCAACTAGAGGATGAATTAAAATGAATAAAAGCCAAGAAATGGGAAAATGGGCTATCACTTGTGCAGCATAATGAACAAAGTGCAGATATCACTGTCTTTATGTGGCTGGGGGGCTAGAAGCTCGATGTTCTCACACGAGAGGAACAAATGAGAGTGAACGAAGCCAGAAAGCATAATGATTGTCCATTAGTCTGTTCCGAAACTCCACTTCCTGTTGTAGCTTTAGGGAAGCAGAATTTCGGAGCGGTGGGAACCCGTCATCTGACCTCGGTCCACTCTTAGAGTACCCCCAGCCCGCCCTAAGGGGGTCAGACACGACTTCCAGTGTATTTGCTAAGTACAGAGTTGGGGTTCATTCAGAGGTTTAAAGGCTCTCTGTGAGTCAGCAACCAAATTTAAGTACAAATTAGGTGAAATTATAAGAAATCTGGCACTTTGATGAAGCTGTTGCCAGGAATAGTCAAATATATGTATAAGATATCATCTTACGTAATGAAATATGTATTAGAATGCATTTCGTACATTTGACAAAGAAAACAGTAATGTTACTTTTTTTTTTTTTACTTTACACTTAAACGTACAACTTTTGTCTGTTTTCCCTGTGACTGATCGAAATGTCATATTTTGGCCAAGCAAAAGTCAAAAACCCAAAGATATTCCTCTTAGAGTGAAATAAAATGGAACAAATTGTTAGTCAGAGAAGCTGTAACCAGAGGATGCTTTGAAATTTTTGCTTGAAAATGTATTAAAACAATGGATTAGCTCATTTTTTGCCAGGTAATCGTTTGTTGATTGACTGATACATTCATCATAATATATTTGGGCTCTCTATGTATGATCATCTAATTGTGTCCGGCCATGTTGCAGGCATTGTTAAAAATCAATAAGCAGGAGGACTCTATTTGAGTAGGATTTTTTCCATCTGTGTGAAGTCCCTTTTTTTTTTAATGTAATTTACTGAAGAAGCCAAAACCGACATTCTCGTGCTTCTTTTATATAGAAATAGTTTCCCAGTTACATTTCAAGAATATATTTTACTGATATAAATCACTGTTGTAAATAAAAGGCATCACATATACCATGAAGGAATATTTAATCCATATTTCCCAGCGCTTCACCATTATGTTACACAACTACCATTTTTCTCTAAAGATGCAAGAAACTGACATTTGTTTGCATCTTCAGGATCTCCACTTCTGTTTAAAAGAAAATTGTATCTCTAAACTCAGAATACAGACAACCTGACAGTTGAATTTCATTTCCATGAGTTTTCCCTCCTCATAGACATGACAAATGAGCACCATCATGGCTTCATGATGAGCTCATCGCTGCATACCTCCGGCTCTAATGATGATGATTCTCATTCACGCGTGCCCTAAGAAAGAGCGCGTTGCAGTTAAGACCCCTGAACTCACCACCGTCTCCATTAACCCCCGTGACTCAGCTGCTGACACCAACCCCACCCTCGCTTAGTGTTCACACACATCACACTGCCATGACCACCAACTCAGTATATGTGGTTGGACTGACATGATCAGATATGACATAAGCAGACTGTGAAGTGTGTGTGTGAGTATGTGTGAGAGAGAGAATGTGTGAGTGTGTAAGAGTGTGAGAGTGTAAGAGTGTGAGAGTGTGAGAGAGTGTTTCATGATATTAGTGCTGAGGAATGTTATGTGTTGGAGGTCATGTGAAACACCACTGGCACTCTGAGTAACCTTCAGGAAGGCTATCACGACATGACCCGGAAGTAGTCAGGTCATGAGTTGGGTCAAAAGGCTCGCCTCTGTTGACAGCACCCTTTCCAATCTATACTCAACTCTCACTCCTCAACTTCCTGGGAACCTTACTCCCGTGCTGTTCAGTTTAAGGGGCTGTATCCACACAGGAACTGACTAAAGCATAGAGGGCTATTGTTGGCAGTTTGGATATCAGGCAGCCGTTCTCTATGGAGGTGAGAGGAAAACTTCCCCCAGGAAGTGCTGCGGTGGACCAATCGAAACCACATCTTGATGTGTCTTATTGATCAAACCCCGTCTGGTTTAGAATTTTAAACCAAGACAGGGAAAGGTGTCCCTGGCTTAAACTGCATGGAGCATTGATGAGTGTTTGTGGGTCTGAGAGAGAGGGATGGCGACGGGGAGGCGACGGGTGGAGGAAGGGCTGACGTAAAAGTCACAGTTCAAGTTGCATGTTAAACAAACAGTGAGGCTTTTTGAACGGCTCGAGCCAGAGGTTTACGCAAGTTAAGTAAATTAGTGTAAATCTGCAGAAGTAACCTAATTTTCAGAGAAAACAAATGGTGGAATTTTAATTGAGTGCAATCGTGGTTAACTCACCAGGCAGAGGGGTGAAAATGAAGCGAGACTGATGGAAAGACTAATGGTTTGTGTCGGCTGCTGCCACAGCAATTATCACCGGTCTTTACTTTGTTAAAGACTAAAGAGTAAGCTCAATGAAATTATCTTGTAAAAAGTACACTAAAATGAATATGCAAAATTAGGCGTCTCACGATATACCGACATCGACGATAACTGATATTTTGAAAATAAAATATTGATATCATGCTAATTATTCATGTATGATAAGAGCGTAAATAATCAAGTTAATGGCTTAGAAAATAAAAGCAGACTTAGTACATGTTAGGATGAAGTAATTACTAAATCATTTGCCCACTTCATAGCAGAGAAAATTATGTCTGTTAGAATTGTATTTTGAGTGTAGTTTGCCATAAGAGACAAAACACAATAAACAAATGAAAAGATGAATTTTAATTTCAGCATTTTTATCATTTTCTTCAAATTTCTTTTGATATTGGGATAATATTGTTATTGTGATTTCTTTCATCCACGGTTGTTCTATAATGAAAATCTGATATTGTGATAGCCCTTTGCAAAATATTATAGAAGACTTAACAATGGTACAAATTTCAATGACAATCTTTAGTCCAGCGTGTTGCATCATGGTAGGCTCTGTTCGTTGTTGTGTGCATGACATGATATTTGGTTCATGATTTGTGGAATATATGTAGTTTTGATTTCTGACACGCATCTGACTTTACTGAAGCAATCATAGGAGTCTATAGACGGGAGTGTTTCTTGACGAGCCCTGAGTCATTCTGACAGGAAAAAAATCTAATCATCAGGAAATATAATTAACTGAATTGTTCCTGCTGCTTGTGTGTGGATGTGCAGAGTAAAGACTGAGGGAGGGGGCGAGGCTGGGTAACCTTGTCTAAAAACTCAGTCCATCTGCAGCTTTCTCTCGAGTACTGAGTGTGTGCTCATGGTATGGACACATTGCGTGCAACGCTGCTTCTGCTTCATGCTGTCTGTCGGCCGTCAGGCTCACATTACCATAACAACACATAACTTACACCAAAAACGTTAGGTATAAAAGAAAGTCCACTGGATTATTGTCTCATGTAGACCAGTTAATAGTGTTTTATTCAACATGTCTATTTTTCAATGGACTTGAGAGGGTTTTTGCTTCATATTATGAATCCTAATAATTTGAGGATGCATTTTAATCTTCTTAAGACCCATGTGAAACATTGCGTAGGTCGTGCATGTACTAAACAGCAACATTAACTTACCAACTAGCCAACATATAGTAAAGTAGATTTTTCTTTTGTCTAAACTGGTTTGATGTGTAATCTTTGAAAGTAATTGGGATTGTTTTAGTGAATGCTAAAACACTCATACTGTATCTTTGAAATATCCCTAAAATTCTTATATGTAGGACAATTTATAAGATGAATTGTTTTGTGAATATGGAAAACCTTTTATAGAAATAATGTTTAAGGTAATACATCGTTCTGTCATGTAGGCATAGGTGACATGATTTAAAGGATGTTGCACACTTTGGGAGTTGATAACACAATTTGGATAAACGCGTGATGGTTAAAACATCTGATATTCCTTAAGGGGTGTGTTTCACTTCAGTCTACTGTCATCAGGCCGCTGGGTTATTTTATTTGTACAATACAAAGTGATTTAGTGCATTCATAAAAATGTTAAAAAAAAGATTTAAAAAAAAAAGGCCAAACTAAATTAGACATTGCTGCAGCGCATTTTATTATTATTAAATCTAAAAATAATTTCATTTTTAAAAACTATTTTGGTCATTATTGAATCAAATAAACTTTAAGAGCTTATCAGTAGTCATTAGAATTAAGATGATCTCCGAGAAGTTACTTTTGCATCTGCAATGACAGTCAATGTGCTGTTTCATTTAACTTATCATTTTGATAGTACAGTTATATGATGGGTGCATTAATAACATTTTCATTCAAAATAGAGGAAATAGTTTTATTCTTTCTGAAACAAATGGGCAAAACAGTTAACTTGAAACCATTAAAATATGAGGGTGAAAGCCTAATAAGTCATGTATGAATTTGTGGGTCATGTTATTAAATTGTTGTGTGTTAGTGTAATCCCCCCCCCCACTTGATAACATGTAAGGAGAAGTTTTATGTAAACAAATCCACTGCATTGATTTTTAGCAAGGTCAGAACAACTCAGCTTGTCAGTGTGTGCACATCTGTATGCAACATTCGTGTGCGTGTGTGTGCGCACGCGCAGTCATTGTAATGTGCGTTTTAATGTTTTAACATATGCAACCCCTTATAAACAGTGTTTTATGCAAACAGTGGCAGAGCTCCCATCAGATAAGGCTCCAGAACAGGAGAAGGAGACTTGCGTTGTGAAGCAGCGAGGGGGTGGAGGAGAGGAGAGGAGAGGCAGAGTGAGTGAGGGGTGAAAGCGGAGGCAATGTGAGAAATGAGCACAAAACACGGTGGCCAAGAAAATGTCTCTTTTGAACATTTTGAGACGGCTAAATAAAGAGCAACACATTTGTTTGAGGAACTTTTTTTATTTGACCTTTCAAAATTTTTGCATAACATTTCTATGGCATTGTTTCAGTATTTTAACTCATAATAACTTCATCTACAATTTTATAAAATACAGTTTTATATATATATATATATATATATATATATATATATATATAAAGTAATGTCAACACAATTTCATACCAGGGTTTTTATTTGGGTAAAAAAAATAAATCTTCCCGCATGTGGAGGAGATATCAGCTGTTCACTGCAGTCCAACGTGTATCTCGGGTCTCAGGTGTTTTTTCTGTATAATCTGTGTTGTTGTGTGTATCTGATGGTAAAACACGGCATGGCATTGGTCACTTTATCATTGCTAATGTAATCTCTCGCTCCCTCTACTTCCTCTGTCCACCCAACATAAAAGAACACTGCCTGATAGAAAAAAATATACAACACAGCAACTTGGCCTGTAGTCGCCTGAGCCATGTTTCTCCCTATCTTCTACCTCTACCTTTTCTTCTTCCTCTTTTTCTTCTACTTCCCAGCTGCAGAGGGAAAAATATGTCCCATTCCCTCCGAGTTTGAATGTGCGTTTTGGCTTCTGTTTTAACTTTCTCAGCATTTCATCTCTCTATATTCAGATTTTTCCTCTGTTTTTTTAAGCTTGAGGAAGCCACTGTGGTGTTGGCTGAACCACTACTCTGCCCTAGATCAGCTAAATCTCTCATTTTGAACACCCCCCGCCAATTTCTGTCACTCCAGGAGACAAATGTGCATCACCGAGTTCTTTCCCCCTTCTGCCTGTGCCCACTGGCTCCCTGAAACTCAGTTCCTTTCCCCTTTGAAGTGCTGCGTGCAGAATGGAGATTCTTTGCATGGTAAATTCGCCCGGTTGCCCGCAGCGTATCCATTACACAAGTTTAAAGAATGCTTCGGAGTCGTTTTGGAAGGGCCCTTTTTTCTCACTTCACAACCAATTTCTCTGTGTTTTGAACTTCGGTAGTCATGAGCCATGTAATCTGTAAATTGGGCCCTTTCTTCCAAGCCTACGCTCCACCATCGAGCAGCGTTTGATGTGCAATTATTTTACTCATTACATGTTAATTTTATTGTTATAGTTTGCAAATGTTTCTCGGGGTCATGATGTTAAAAGTTTCTGAAGAAGTAAGAAAAGAGGGAGAATTAAGCGAATCAAGCGTACGTCACGGCAGCGCAGAGAGCTCATTTGAGATGCTGGAGCTGGCTATCTCTCTGCTCACTTTCAAGCCTTTTAGAAACAACCTGCTGGGTGGTTTGAATAGCTAAGGAGAAGTTGATCTGGGATTTAGTGTGGAAAACAGATCCAAGGCCCTTTATCTGCTGTAAAAGGTTGGGAAAATGGAGATTTGTCGTGTTTGTTAGAACGGAACCATAATCTCTTTCACAGAGAAATCTTAGCAGTATGGGAATCATATGTGCCGTTTATTTATCCCTTTGTCTCCATTCTCTCTTCACACATCTTGGCAACCTGGTGTGATTATGTATGTTTGCATACACTGTTGATGTGAGAGGGGAGGGCTGGCGAAGAAGAAAATCTGTCCTTTTTTTCAGAAATAGCGGATTTGAGTGGTTTGCTAATTTCATATAGAAGAGGATCAACACATTAATTATGTCTGGCCCGTGAACAAAGCATTTTTTGGCACTGGTAAATGTCATGGAGCTTGGCAGTACAAGTCTGAACATCATAACCATGCTGCTAAATATTAAATTCATGTCACTGAATAATGCTGTCATGCTTTTTTTCATTTGATTTCAATAGCTGTAAATCCATTGATGGAAATAAGATTGTATTTTACTGTGGCAAATGTACTTTCACTGTAGATAATTTCATTTCATGTTAACCCAAATCATTTGGTAATAAGGCTTTATTGTTTTGCCTTTCTTTGCTTAAATAACGACAGCTGCTTTAGTTTCAATGCTGTTTTATGTTTGATAGTCACCCTGACTGAAATACATTTATAATGAGGCTTCAGCTGCAGGACAGAATAACTAACACACATGTGCCCAAATTGTTTGTAGACTTTCCTTTTCATCTGAGGAAGAGATAGCGCTCTCTGCTCTTTCTTTTACCCCTCTTTCATTTCCCCAGCAAAGGCAAATTCTGTTGGACTGTGTTCTTTAATACCATCAGCGCTAAATAAACTTTGTTGACAACAATAGCTGCTGGCAAAGCGCCTCCACAAACAAAGGGGAGCCAACAGGTTCAAAGGCAATGCATCACTCTGACTCTTCATTATTCATCCTACTGTCTTTACCTCTCAGTCTCCATTCCCTCTGTGTGTGTGTGTGTGTGTGTGTGTGTGTGTGTGTGTGTGTGTGTGTGTGTGTGTGTGTGTGTGTGTGTGTGTGTGTGTGTGTGTGTTTCTTTGTGGCTCTTTGTCTCTTAAACTGCTACATGGTCTGGATACTGAGGCTTATTAGCTGTTGAGTTTAATTAAAAAAGGCCATTCATATGAAAATGGGAGTCCGATAGCGATTGCTGTCCCCAGCAGCTTCCTCCTGTTACTTTTAATTAGACACCCACTTGATTGACATCAAGCCTACTGGCGGCTGAAGCATAGTGTGTGTGTGTGTGTGTGTGTGTGTGTGTGTGTGTGTGTGTGTGTGTGTGTGTGTGTGTGTGTGTGTGTGTGTGTGTGTGTGTGTGTGTGTGTGTGTGTGTGTGTGCGTGCGTGCGTGCGTGAGAGAGAGAGAGAGAGAGAGCAAGTGGGTCATTTACAAGCAACTATGCTCATATGTAGAGCGCATGCTGGCATTTTCTACACAAACATATACACAGACGTGCAGAAATACCAGCGCTGAGGTCATTAAAGCATTACAGCGGGAGACTGTACATCAAAGTTCACTTTGTCGTCATGAGGTAATTATCCGCACAGTAGCACAGAGCTGGGCCGCCCACCTTGTCACTCATGTCCACCGGGTCATGTTGAACAATGAACAGTAACCTTGTGATTATGAACAGGGTGTGCAGGGATCACGTCGGCAGCACCCGCCATGCTGATGGAAAAGGTGATGAGCTACTTCTCTCTTTATATTTGTCCTCTCTTTCTTCATCCGTTCCTCGTGCTCTTTCTGTCTCTGGAGAGAAGTGGCCCTCTTTATCTGTTTTCAGTGCACGCTGCAGCTCTCTGCTACCTTATTATTATACTGTCAGCGGCACGTGCCTGGCTGATAGATGTTCCTCTCAACTGTTTACTACAAGCAGATGATTTAACTAAGGCTCTCTGTTCAACCTGACCTCTCCTCTTTTCTTCCTCTAAAACAAGATGACTTCATCTGTTGTTTACGACGACTCCATTTTATAGGAGGAGGTAGAGGAATAAGTTGTACAGCTGATGTTTGTGTTTTAAAATTAAGGTGTTTGTGTGTGCGAGGAGGCACATGTGTATTTCTTTTTTTCACATCTCTGTTATCGCAGGACAGATTGCGTGCAGCGAGAACTCCTTTTGTGCACATTTCATTTCCAAACACAACAGCTCGTGTGTTGGATTCACAGTGTTTAGTAGTTCCAGCTCAGTTTAGCCCAGAGAAGCAGCCTGTTTCCTGTTAGGGGCGAAGTAAGGCCCACCTCCTCACAGACTGAAGTCTCCAGCAGAAATGGCCCATCAGAAATCACTGCTCTGTAAAGTTGTGTTCCTCTCCCCGTGTTTTGTTTTGATTTGCCGGACGTTTGGGAATGATTTGGGAGAAGGGCCTGATGGCGGCAAGGATATCAGAACAAAACGTGCATGGTGGATCTGAAATGTTGTTCCAATTACCGCCTGCTTTATGAGTTTGTCATCTGCTGTTGAGACGCAGGGTGGCCTGCATTTCATGGTGTCAGAAGCGTATGCTTGTTGTTTTTTTCATTTTGCCTCATATGCGCTGGAGGCTAATGTAGCTCAGTGCAGAGACAGTCACCAATAGGGGGCACTTTAAGTAAAAACATGAATGAAAATAAACTATGGAGGGACAAAATGAAATAGTGATTTTGGTTTTAGTGTTGATTTTGGTCTGTCTTCATTGTTTGCTATCCAAGGCAACATGTTTTCAATCAAAATTTAATATGTACTACATTAGCCTAGTGCTGCACAGTATGGCAACATTTTTTTACCCTGGTATTTTTTTAAGAGTCTGTATTCAATATGGTGTTTTTTTCCCCCTGACTCGGCTTTTATATAGGTTTAGAATGGCTTATTCTCAGGAGTACATAGGATCTATTTTTCAATGTCATCATTTGTATGTTACACACTTCAAAAGAGGTATGAATCATCATTTTCTTCCTTGACCTGGTATTCTGCAAGATACACAGACATTGTAACATGTTTGTGTCCTTCTGTTAACTCTGTCGGATGTGCCTTGCCCCCGTGTTCACCTTGACAGAAGCACTCACTTCAGGGTATACTCCTTGTACAGTAAGGGGGTAACAACTCTTGTCCTCATGTGTCTGAGTGCAGGTAACTGGATCACAGTGACTGTTTGGTATAACTACACAACACATACCTCATATCTAGTGTTTTAATCCTTGACTCAGCACTTCTTTTATCGACCGTCTGTAGCGAGACCATGTCCTTGTATAGGTGGATGGTTATTGTGTTTATAATGTCTCATTCACTCTTGCTATTCCAACACATTTTCTGAAGTGGTGATGTAGTAAACTGTGAGTGTTACTCTTTTTTTTAATCTCCCTTTTTTCTGTCCTTGAATATACTGTGGTGACAGAGTCTTTCCCGGCTGTTAACAGACTGTTATACCACCTGGATAGCTGGTTGTGCCAAATGTGCCATTCAGCAGTGTAGCTTGGCAAATCCACAATTATTAGGGACACAAATGGTGTTTTCCCCTTTTAAAGAGAGTAAGTTGTGGGATATTAATTGTTGTGTTATAAAGTTATAACATTTGAAGGAGTAAGAGAGGCACACTCTCTAAATAAGCTTTCCACGGCGCTCTTAAGTGTTCAAACGCAGCCAAATTGTAGTTACGTGGATGTACCTCCAGTTCTATGAGTATGTATAATTGTTTGCCAAATGTAAAGTTACAGCTTTTGTTTTAACACTCGGGGTAACCTCCCACAACTGTTAGCCTTTATTTCTATTCTTCTGTGAAATAAAAATGACTTCAGGTTGTTTCATTTTACTTCAAAAGAGTGCCATTTAAAGGTCCACCGGCCTCTCTGCTTTTTTACTCTGTTGCACAGTGTTCCCTCCTTCCTCTCAGACAGATTAAATCACTTGTGTTACTCGGAAATGCTCCAAGCAATAAGGCAGGATGGAGCACGTACAAAAGAGCCTAACATGGTTTGAAAGAGCAAGACAGACAGTGAGACCAGGGGGGAGTGTGTTGATGTAACATATCATTGTGGCAACTCTTCTGATTTAACACCATTAGCCAACCGGCGTGAGAGTCCAGCTGTCTCCCTGAGCTGCCGAGGTGAGTTACCTGGGCTGACTTACCTGGCCTCCCAATGCCCCCCAGGATACAGTGTCTCAGCCAGGCCCCGTGTCCTCCCCTCTCCACAGCACTTAGCAGTGATTAACCCCGGATTCGGCCAGCCCACCTGCCATCTGACTACCATTACAGCCCAGCTTATCTGCCTCTCCATCTCCCTACAATAGGGCCGGGGCCTGGCTGGGGGATTGGGCTGGGGAAGGCTGCCTGCCCTGTTTAATAATAAATCATTAGCTAAATACTTTTGTCCATTTGTGTCATGTTACATGTACTTCAATTTTCTGCTCTGTCTCTGTCCATCACCTCCCTCCCGCCTTTTTTCTTTCTTTGCTCGTCACCACCTCCGACTGCTGCCCCCCTTCATCCTCAGTCGCTACCAGTCTCTGGCCACCAGATTTCTCCTTCCTGTTTTTTTTTTTTTTCTTTTTTTCGGTCTCTCTGTCTCCAATAGTCCTGACTGCACATCTTGCTTCTCATAAGCAGCCACATAATTGTATGTATCCTATGCTTTGACCTTGAAGAAAAAAAAAGTATGTGAAACTTTTAGATCTCAGAAAATATCCAAAATCAATTTTCCACCTTGGGTTGATCATTTCATTATGTTGAATCCGAGCTGACATGCCGCTTCACGTGTTTGTGCCTGTTTCTCAGAATGGCTGCATTTTGAATGGCACCATCTGAATTGGCCTGTTTTGGCTGCTACCGTGTCAAAACCATCCATTCAGACATATCACTAACATTTATGCTCCACTGTACACTTTTTTTTTTGTGTGGTTCACCGCAGAAGGATACTGCACTGGCCAAGACACACACACACACGCACACACACGCGCACACACACACACACACACACACACACACACACACACACACACACACACACACACACACACACGCACACACGCGCGCGTGCTTGCGCTTGACACAGCATGGGCAATCTGGACAGCGAAGAAGAGATAAGTCTTTTTGTTCATCTAACTTGTATAAAGTGATTATGGACATACTGAGCCCTCCATTTTTAGACTTCTTGACGCCCCCACCTTAGTCACCCTCTGGTCTGACTGTTGTAATCTAATTTTCCGCTGACAGAGGCCGTGGAGATCCTTGGGTCACGGTGCGAGTCCCTCCAGCTCACCCCTCCTCGCCCTACCCTGCGCCCTCACGCTCTAACTAAGAAGTCGCCATACAGCAGACAGCACACATTAGATCTGTCTACCACTACGTCAGCTAACCCCCCTCCTCTCCGATCCGCAACCCTGCACTGCCTCTGTAATCAGAGAGAGAGATTAGAGAAAAAGACGGCAGAAAGGAATTACATTCATCCTTGTATCCGCTTTTTGTTGTTCCTATCATTGCTCAGCACCTTACAATACCTGTCGGTGTGAAATATGAACCGTATATTGCATATAATTTTAAACCTGTCACAGATCATTTTTGAGGATAAAAAGGGGGATGAAGAAAGTGTGGTTGGGTGTGTGCAGTGTTAGAGCTGAGACAGGAGGCCACACCTGGAGAGGTCCTGCTCCTTGCTGAACTTTACTATTTCATCGACATGGGTCTCCCACAGCTTCCCTATACATCACTCTGTCTGCCAACACTTGCATATGGCCTGCACTGCTTCTGTTATCTATAGCTTTTTGCATGCCAGGGGAATAGTTTTGTCAATGGAGAGCAGTTTGGCTCTTGAACTTGATTGGCCCGTTGAGGGATTTATTCCAATCGTTTGCCTTTTGCTGTAAAACATTCATGTCAATATCGGACTGGCACAACTCAACCTCATGGCCTGTGAAATGTCAGGCTGGTGTGGGTTTCTTTGTGTCTGAAACAATTGTTTCAGACATTTTTTTTAAAGTTGATGTGTTTTTTTTGTATTCGCCGCCTTCAGTTGTAGACCTCTCTCTCTCCGTCTCTCTTTTTCTCTCCCTCCCTCTCTCTTCTCCGGGCCGTAGCATAGCTTGTAGCTGATAGGCATCTCCTCTGGAGTCTGCTGTAGTCTGCCCCGGCTTCAGACAAAGTGCCTCCATCAGACCAGTGAGGCTCCCTGGGAACCTAGGAGCAGACCCCCTGGCCCCACCACCAGTGTGTGTGTGTGTGTGGGTGTGTGTATACAGTATATGTATGTGAGTGTGTGTGTGGATGGATAACAAGGGCTCAAACTGGAACCTTTGTGTTACAGTCCCTGTATTATAAATGGGTTTTGCAAACTAGAAGATGTGGAGATGTGGAGATGTGGAGCATCCACAATATGTAGGCCACAGCATATATGCCTGGTTTATTATGAGTATTCAGCTGGAAGCAGCATTCCATACTGTTACCAATTGTTCATTATATATGTTTGTATTCATGCGGTTGTGTTTTAGTCCATGTGAAGAAGCCATATCAAGATTGACTGCTCTGAGACAGTAAAGCACACTTGTAAAAACACACACATACACACACGCACACACACACTTCACAAGTCCTACTCTCTCTTCAAATCTGCACTCGGCATCAGGGAACTTTGGAGCGCTGGCTTTTTGACTTTCATCATAAGTAGAAAGAGAGAGACCAAATGGACAAAAACAAAACGCAAAGGAGGAAATCAGAAGTGCTTTTATCAGGGGCCCAGTGCTCAGGGCCTGACACACATGTAGACACACACACACGCATATACACACACATACTCTTCCTGTACCTGACCCCCATCTGACCCCCATAACTTTCCAACATTTAAAAACGCATTCAAGGAGGCTATTCTCCCACTGGGGTCTGTTCGTTGTGTGTGTGTGTGTGTGTGTGTGTGTGTATGTGTGCGTGTGTGTGCGTGTATGTGTGCGTGTGTGTGCTTGTGCATTCTTCTTAGGCTATCGCCACATCACTTGACAAGAATTATATAATTGCAGTCTGTGATCTCATTTTCCTCAAAGAGCATTTTGAAGTTTCCTTTCCTCTTTTGCTCTTTTTGTTTCCTCTGTCTCCCACTTGTACTAATGTAGGAATGACTCACATTAAATCACCCAGCTCTTCCCGTTATGCCATTCTGCAACACATTAGCTCTCTGCTCACTGTTTGTGGAAACTTTTAAAGGTTCAGAGGGTAAATTCAAATCAGTGTTTTAATTGTGTAGCTGTGCACTTATGTAAAGTTGATGCCATCCACTTTTTAATTCCTCAGCAGCTCTGTTGGCAAGGAGAAAGAGAGAAAGATAATTTTTTAATTACTATTTTTATTTTCCCAGCATTTTTACTTACTATGTAAATGTGTTATTTGTTGTGATGATGAAAAACTAAGGTGAGTTTGTGGCTGTTATTCAAAATTGTATTGTACCTGGTTGCCTTTAGAAAATTTGAGTTTATAAAAGATTACACTGAAATAAGTGTTTCTTCCTATATTATTTGTTAATATATTAATTCATTGTTTTACATCATCTTTAGACTTCTCTGCCTTCAGAATTCTTTCCCACTTTTACTTTGGCAGAGGCTGACAATCACATAAAAAAAACAAAAACAAACATCTATTACCATTAATAAGTTTAAATGCTCGAAGTCATAGTGGGTACTCAAACAGAGACCTTCCTTGTTTCACCCCCCGGTCCTCTTTTACAATACTCCTAATTCCAGTTGGCCATCATTAAGCAGCTAATGACTTGATAGTTTCACTCTGTCTACAGAAATCTGACCTTTTACATCTTATTTAATTCCACTCTGTAACTCCACATCTGCGCAGCCGCAGTCCCGTTCATAGTCAATAGAGGGCAGAAGTGATCTGCAAAGGTTCGACTGGATATGAAGAGAAACAGAGACATGTAGAGAAAGTGTGTGTGTGTGTGTGTGTGTGTGTGTGTGTGTGTGTGTGTGTGTGTGTGTGTGTGTGTGTGTGTGTGTGTGTGTGTGTGTGTGTGTGTGTGTGTGTGTGTGTGTGTGTGTGTGTGTGTGTGTGTGTGTGTGTGTGTGTGTGTGTGCTTGTGCTGGCAACCTTGTCAGTGTGCATTTGTGCTCATTTGCCTGTGTTTTCTTATGTATGCTTGTTCATGCCTTTGATAAATTTCTGTATAGCACTGATCTGGCTGCTTGCACTGGATGGTAAAGTTTGAACAAACCTTAATGGGACAATATTGGCCCACAAAGATAAAAACATAACAGTAAAAATATTAAGAGTATCGAGACTACATTGGATTAAAACTGGAATTATGGTGTCATTTTAAACAAATCCTAATCATCACAAGATCTCTATAAATTATTTAATTAAGGCACACTGTGTGTTTATAAAGGCATATTCCGTAGTGTTAGAGTCATTTTGAATCTTTGTGTTTTGCACAGTGCGTGCTCTTCATCTTGCATTCAGAAGCTACATAACTGTATGTAATTTAGTTTAAGTAACTCTTGCATCTTGTACTTTAAAAGGAAAAGAAAATTGCAGTCTTTCTCTCTGCTTCCATAAATCAAATAGCATCAAATGTATAGAAGAGTTAAAAAGCTGTGCCCACCCCAATCCCTCTCCCCCCTAATGGTTTAGTGGCTGTATTGTCACACGGGCCTTATCTCCGATTGACACCTCTGGAAACGTCCCAGGAGAGGGACAGATTTGCTGCAGGATTAAACTAATTTACCAGATGATTGAATGTGAGTCCAAAGCCACTCTTTTGGAAAAAAAATGCAAAAAGGGGCTCATTGCCTACCCCTCCATAATACACGAATGACTTGGCAATCATGTTTACATGTGTGTGTACATGAGTGTCTGTTATTTATAAATCTGCTGGATGTCCTCCCTCACAAAGATGGACAGATTCGAAAAGGGTTTCTGAGAAAATGTATTAGTATATTCCAGACTACAGTAATTTGGCAGTGTTGGGTACATATTATTTTTTCAGAATGCTGTTTCACTGTTAAGGTTTTGGAGATGTTCATTTAAAAGCAGCCAGCCTGACACTCAAGCCAGCCACCATCTCTGGATTTGCAGTATTAGCAGCAGACGTGAATCATCGTCAGGATGTAGCGCAGATGGAGACTTGGGAGACATGGCTTTGGGACTGACAGTTAGGGAGAAGGAGGCTTCGCTATAAGACTCCACAGATACCAAACATCATTTTAACACTCGCATGGCTCGTAAACTCAGCATTTTGTTCACGTTCTTCATGGTCTCCCGAATATGTAAAAACACAGAAACATTTTCAGTGTGTCCAAACCAATTTGTGCCGGAGGGATGTTTCTTAATTGGAACACATTCAAGAGAACACTTACATGCTCCCGAGTGGTGTACAAAATATTACATTAATTAACATGCAAAACAGTCCCGCTCAGCACATGCACGCACACACACACACACACACACACACACACACACACACACACACACACACACACACACACACACACACACTCGCAATGCAAGCACGCAAAAAGATTGCAGCGACAGCACAAAACAGACGTAGGCCAAAAGGAAATAAGGGCAAAGAATAGGAAGGAAATTTGCTCGAAAATTTAGCTGTAAGCCTGCTGAAGATCTTATTACATAGGCTGAAGATAGAGATCTCAGCTGGAATAATACTTAGCACATGCTGCCCTTTTAATTAAGCAGTAATATCTGCAGAGAGGGGTGGAGAGCAAAATCTCTCTGTTTCTGTCTTCAACATCCTCACTCGCTCACTTTCATATCACAGTTCCCCATCTTTACCCTCTGCTCCTCTCCCTCTCCCAATAATCTCCTATGAAAGGGATGAACCAAGGTGTGGGATGGGGGAGGAACGGGGGACACACTCTTCTGTGAAGTGAGTGTCTTCTATGAGGCCTTACACGTGTTTCTGTGTTTCTGCCTCATCGGGGCTGCCTAAGTGCCCTGCAGATGGCCCGAGGGCTCTCGCTTTGAGGTGCGTTAAATGTGTGCGAGCCAATGTGCACGTCTCAAGTGTGTGTGTTGGTGAAGGCCATCTCTTAAACTGGTGGGTGGTACGCGGGCACCTCTATACCAGAGTGTTAGCACTGAGGCCTGGCCCCGGCGTGCCTTCGGGCTGCGATACCTCATGCGAGTGGAGGATAGGAACCAGTTGTCTAAACAGGGTCGTCCAGCCTGGTGGGGTCTGAATATCAGGATCTCTCACCACGGGGCAGCTGTCGGGGACAGATCCTTGGCGTCAGGACCCAGAGCCTCACTAAACTGTTTTGATGTCAAAGTCGACCGTATTAACACAATAACTGTCACCCAATATGACTTTTTATAAGTGTTAAATTACTGCATCATAGAATTATGGTTTTAGAAGTGATACAGTCACATAATAGCATTATTATTTTCTTAAACACAGTGGTTGTAATTACAGTAGGTGAGCTGAATGCTGGCTTGTTCTACTGCATTACTGTTCTTAGGTATAAAGCCTTTAATCCTGTGAGTATTCTATTTAATCTAGTGGCTGGGTGACGCCTCTGTGCACTTCCAATTGTATGACATGTAGCACATAAAGCCTTTATTCAGATGTGTTAACCATTGCACCGTGCTCCATACAAGTGCAAATCGAGTTAACGCTCTCTGTTCGCCTGTGTCTACACACCCTGCGCCTGTGTCATTACTCTGCTCCTACTGGCAACTGAGCTTACTCTGTAATTCTGCACATACGCACACACGCGCACACACACACACACACACACACACACACACACACACACACACACACACACACACACACACACACACACACACACACACACACACACACACACACACACACACACACACACACACACACAGGAGCGCCAAAAAGGCCACATGTTAATCAGCTGTGAGTTAAACTTGCAGCAGAGAAAAGACAACAGATCAGCTCAATTAACACAAAAAAGAAAGTGCTCTCTACACACTCTCTCACACAAACACACACATGCACACACACACAGCCTTAGCCATTGCACCTGCAGCTGAAGAGGCATTGTTCCAGCAACCCCCTCCTCCCTCTATCTCTCTCTCTCCCTCTCTGTCACTGTCTCTCTCTCTCTGGAGGAAAGCTGTTTTGTGGCTGCTCTTTTCTCTCCTCTCTGGGCCTTGGCCTTTCTACAGAGCACCCCCTCCTTTCTCCCATTTCCCCGGGTCGCTACTCTCTTTCGAAGGTGCAGGGCGCCCCTCGCCTGCCTCACTGCAAACACAGCTGACAGAGGGCTGCTCACGTGCCGCTCCACAGGGCCCCAAAATCCTTTTGAGTGTGCGTACAAGTGTGCGAGAAATTGGGGGTTTGTGTGTTTGAGGAGGATCCGTGCTATTCATCCTGTTTCTCTTGATGCTGTGGATGTCTGTCCATTTTCAATTGTCTGGTTAGATTGTTGCTAAAACAACCTAAACATATTGTGTAAATGTATTGTGTAATTGTGCTTCTAAATGTGCATCCGTTAAAGCAGGCTGCCCTGCCAGCATTACACATTTCATTCTTTAAATATGAAAACGTACATTTTATTTAGACCCTTAAAATCTGTAATATCACACTGTAAAACTGCAGTACCTGTGCTACTGTGCGTGTTACTGTTCCCGTGTTAACACAACTCTCATAGATGACTTGAAACTGCAAAATGTGAAACGGAGAGAATGACTTAATGACTGATATCAAGAGGTTATTATTGACCTGTTCATTCTAAGAAAGTAGGTTTTGTCTCCACTCCTCCTGGAACATCACTCCGTCCTTGGCTCTAATGCCGTATTTGCATCGCTCCCCTCTTTGGCTCCCTGTCCCATTTGTCACCGCAGCCCGTATTGCTCATTCTCACTGATCATCCTATCACAGTGCTATTTTTCATATTTCTCATATCCGCTCCCCTTATCTCTCTTCCAGCGCCTGGGCCAGACACGCAAAGCTAATACAGGTTTCCAATACGTGTGCAGAATTCAGTGACCAAAGATTACAGCGGTGTGAAATACATATAGATTTCATATGTTACTCTGTGTTTGCTTGTAATAGGATCTGGCTGATCCCATTTCCAATAACTCAGGAGATAACAAGAAAGTACACATTGTTGATCAATGAGGAGGTGGAATTGCTCACAGACATTTACTCATCACACACAAATTAGAGCAGTGATGATGGCAGCCGTTATAATTATTTTCAATTTCAGTTATTCACTGACAAATTGACAATCAATTTGTGCAGCTACTTTCTAACCCACAGAAAAACACAGACATTAATGCAGAGTTTATTAGATTGTGTGTGTGTGTGTGTGTGTGTGTGTGTGTGTGTGTGTGTGTGTGTGTGTGTGTGTGTGTGTGTGTGTGTGTGTGTGTGTGTGTGTGTGTGTGTGTGTGTGTGTTACCAAGCACATATGCAAGTATGTGTCGAGCTGTGATGGATGAGCTGCTGTAACTGCTGCTTGAGTGCTGTTGCTGGTATTCTAACCATGTGTGTTTTACTGCCCTGCTGGGGCGCTCTTTCTTTCATGAAGACCCTGCCTGGCTGCATCCATCTCCCCAGGTTAAAACAAACACAAAACTCCCACCACCACCATTCAGCCTCCCAGCCCAGCCCGGCCTGCTTGGCCTGCCCTCCTCCTTCCTTGGCTCCAACAGCCCCGACCAGGGGGCAATAAACTCGTTATCTCCCCTCTCAGATCCTAATCTGACGGCCCGCCGCCCTGCGCGCTGCCAGGTGACCTGGGGTGGGGTAGGGTGGAGGGGAGGTAGAAGCTCCCTCTTCAGCTTTTACAGCTCCAACTCCGCTTGCCTTTTTAAATCCCCTCAGCTTTCCCTGCTTGTCAGCACCATCTTAACCCCCACCTTCTGAAACCCTCCCTTGCCTGGGGCTCTGAAGACCTCCTCCTTCTCCTTGCTCTCCTTCTCCTCCCCTCACCCTTTCAGCAATTAATCCAGCTATTGATCACAGTTAAAGTCTGAAGGCTGGAAGGCTGCAGACAGACTGGTTGAGGTCTATTCAGGCCGGTGGCAGCAAGAGGCCCCACTGCTGATGAAGCCAGAGCATCATGATCTTTATGTTGTTTGGTGTTATGGCCCTGCAAGTTATTCAACTTATATGTCGACAAACTTTTGAATTTACGATTCTAAAGGTCTTTGAAGGTAAATCTCTTATATTGCCTGACCTTTATTTTTTCATAATTTCATGGGAAAAATCATACTTTTTTTTCAGTTCTGTGTGATTAGGTTTGCATTTTACTGTACAATTTGGTTTATGAGGCTGCAGGGATGTTGACAGAGTGGAAGATTTTGGCAGAACTCCAGTCGCTCTTCAATTCGTTTTGAGGAATGCTTTAAGATACTACCCCACTCTTTGCTTATTGTTCTTTGCATGCAGGGTCAAGAAAGGCCCTCCAACATCTTACAGTAAAGTAAAACCAGACAGATGCTCTGACACTCCTTTGGCATACTCTGCTTTAAAATATATTCATAATGTTGACATAACCTGACTACAGTTAGTGTAGCTCAGACAGCGTCAAGGGACTAGCTCATAAGCCAGACCACCGCCTGTGATAGATGCTCAAGAACAGTTCAAATGTATGTGACTGCCCCAGGTACAGTATATGGAAAACTCCCCAAGGTCTCCGTCTGCTCAGACCTGCCTTATTAAAGGTCTGTTTAATGACAGCATGGATGCAGATTCGACTTTCAGTATGTGTGTGCAGTGTGTGTGATTCCACGTATGCGAGTTCAATTCTCTGAATCTCATCAATCTTCTTCACTGTATCATCAACTGTGATTGTGAAGGCTCTCAAGGGGTTTTCCAACGATGGTCACAACTGCATTTGTGAGCCACTGTGCTTTTTCCCTGGCTGGTGACACAGTCACCCTCTGTGCTGTGCGGGGCTCAAGCTGAGGCTGCAGTCCGCGTCCAGGTCTTTGATGTGAGGAGCGAGGCGAGCTGTTTGGGTGTTTGGGCAGGAGCTGGGACAGACGGGGGCAGAGTGTGATGGAGTGATTACTCTCCTTGCTGCTCTCCTGTCTGCCCTGGCATGAATGCCCCTCTTCATCCACCCTAAAAGGCACATTATTGGCCCGAGGAGAGTGGGATATCCTGGCCACTGACCCCAGAGTAGAGGTCAAGGGGAACAGGGGGGCAGATGAAAGGGAGCATAATTATGGGCGAAAGACAAAAAGAAACCTTGTCTCCAAACAACTATTTTTGTGGGAAGGGGGGAGAGGCTTGGGTGGAAGGGGGGTACAATTGAGATCAAGACATTTTCCCTGGCAAGTTATGTCCTTATCGCGTCCCCTACCGCGTGATGGAGAGCTGGGGACCAGCTCGGATTGGCAGAGTTGTGGTTCTTATCTGATGACGATTGGCTGAGGCCCGCGGGCACAGGAAGTGACAGCATAGTTCCCACAGTCCCACCCCTGTGAGAGACAGTGATCAACCTGGAGAGTGCTGAAACCCCACATATTTATTTTTTTGTTATAGAGCTACTCTGTTGCCTTTTTTTTATTATCATTAATTTTTTATTTTTTTATTTACTATCTTAAGACTTTGGTGATTTATGATTTGAATAAATTGTCTTGTTTACAGCCTATTTTCACTAAATATGGGGGTTTTCCTAGCATACCAGTGAGGCTCTCATGCTTTTGCCTCTTATATTGTGGCAGCCTCAGGGTCCGTGTTTGTTTGACCTAACATGCGCTAAGTGGCCAAATGGCCAGCTGACTTTGTGGTTTTCTAGCTTATTCTCCCGGGAAGCTTTTTTTTTTTTTTTTCTGAAACTAACCTGTCAGTCCCTCAGTTTGTGCGGTTTCAGGAAGCCGTGGACTGCTTTCAAAGCTCATCTGAGAAATCTGTCAAAAATCATGTTTGGTCTTTGGTCAGAAACTGGAATTAATCAATCTGGCAGTTGGTCCAAAAATTTGAATGATGCTGTGGGACATGGCAGCTCAGTTGAGATCAGAGTAAAGCTTGGTACTGTGACTGCTTCTTTAGTGACGATGAGGGAAGTTCCCGGTTTTTGAAGAATGATCAAGCATGTTGTCATAGGAGGCCGAGTGTCATTCACTGAGATTTTATCTGGTTTTGTGGTACTTTTTAGAATTTTGTATGTTTGTGTGTTGTGTAGTTGCATACATATATTCCCTTGTTATGCTGTCCATGAATTTTTTTTTATAAAAGCCCATCTCAGGACAAGCATTACAAACAATCTCATAACTGTTGTGGTGCGGCTGCTGGTCAATGTGGTGCACTCGCTATAAAAATATGCAGTAAAATCATGAAACTTTGTAATTTATCTTCACAAGACTGCGAATAAAAATTGTGGTATAATTTGAATGAACAAGGCAGCCTGTCCTCACTAAGGATGTAAACAGTATAAAATCCATGTGCTTAGAGTCATTTTTAGTCTACCCGCAGTAGTAAATTAGTCACACAACAAAAAAGAAGGCGTGGGAATATTAATTGGGACAATAATGCTGCTGTATTGATGATCTCACCTCATGCAGCCTTTTCAGACATACTTGCTGGCGCCATCTCTGTTTTTTTTTCATTAACGTTCCTTACGGTTTTATTCAGACATGATCGGACACATGAAAACTGATCCATTTTTCACATGATATTTGGCACCTGGTATGAGTTAAAAATTTCACAATAGCAAACAGAGACGTTTTTTTTCTAACCTGCATCACTGAATGTGAGAGAACCCCCGAATACATTTTCACATTATTTACTGTTATTAAAGAGCACATTTACCTCCTGTTTTAGAATATCAGACAATTACAAACATTAAATGGCGCCATGTTCAGGTGGGACTCATTTAATTCCCATTTACTCATAAAAAGCTTTTAATTGCATGCTTACTCATCCATGCAGTTGGTATAAACAACAATAAAAAAAATATATTGAGAAACTATTTATCAGATCGACTATGGTTACACAAGGATTTGTATAACCTCTTTGCCCAGGTCACAACACTAGGGGAAAGTAGTTTTAATTGACTGATCTGATATGAGTTCAATCCTGTCACTTAACTTAAAATGGGCTCTTTCGCAGTGTTTCCCCTCTTATTTTATCAATGCATAAGAGATGGAGATTGAGATAAAATATGAATAACAATGTTGTTTGACAGCAGTAATATAAAGATGGACACAGATTTGATATCTTCCTCTTTCTGTTTAACCTTGTGCTGCTCCAAGCTTTACATTAATCTCCCAGCAGTTCCGTTCAGACTTGTGCTGCGTTTAAGGTGATACCGAAATGTTGCTCCAGGTGAGGTTACGATCCTGTAACCTGCTCCTTTCTCGTGATCACCTGTAGTTTCTACTAAAGCTTCAATTATGTATTGATATTGGGAAGAAAACAAAACAAAAACATTCAGATATTGATACATCGGCTTGAATGTAACAGTAGTGACAAAGATTATGTAATGGTGGCTGGATATTTCACATCTTAATGATACATTTTATTGTCCAAAATTACATCGGTTAACTGAAATAGGGAACTTCACAGGGAATTTACCAATTATAAATAACAATAAATAAGTAAAAAACCCAAACAAAACCATTTCTAATTTACCCCAAACATATTTTCAAACATATTCTGTAAAAAAAAGTTTTCACATCAGCACATATTAGACAACATATACACCGGTATATTGATATGTCTGTCTCAGGTCGATATCGGTCAATAAAAGTTTGCTAGCTGATAAATTGGTCAGTTTGTTACAGCTTTGCTCAGAATATAGTGGTTATTAGGGCCCGAGCAC
Source organism: Brachyistius frenatus (assembly GCF_029030835.1). Taxonomy (NCBI): domain Eukaryota; kingdom Metazoa; phylum Chordata; class Actinopteri; family Embiotocidae; genus Brachyistius; species Brachyistius frenatus. The sequence goes on from NW_027210603.1 coordinate 7,027,305, forward strand.
CAAATGGTGCGAAAGCCCGAATGTTATTTTTGTATGTTACTTTTGTCGGACAAAGGAGCAGAGTAACTCGTGTGCTGATGATCACAGATTTGGTAAGAGGTAATAAGAGTTTTGCCTTCTTTACTGGTGCACACAGCCCTTGGCCAGGCTTATGTGATCATTTACAAAAGCTCTGTTTTCCCTGTTCATTCTAAAACAAGGGTTTTATAGTTATTCCAATCTAGTTTATATTTTTAAATACTCTTTTTGGCTGTGAAACCTGAAAGTGGAAGTGTGGACAAAAGGCCAAACTGTAGGCAAAAAGCATTTTGAGACACACCAGATATAACAATCCTGCAAGAAACAAATTCTGCATCATTATTAAATTGTGTGTCATTTTATATGTTGAATTAAGGTGACAAAAACAAAGATCCTTTAGTTAAGCCGAAATATGAATCCAGATCGATGATGCCTAAAAACCATCAAGTTTGGACTGAACGTTATGTTAGCCTGCCTGCTTTGTCACTGAGATAAGCTGGTTTAAAAATTTCTGAGCTTTGTCATAAGAGAGATCACATTTGTGAAGCTGCAGTGGAATTAGTATGGCACCATTCTGACTGCAGTTTTCTGTGAATTACAAGACCCAATAATTTAAGGGGCACACTTCAGTTTCCTCCAGTGAGACTGGACTGTGGGGACTTCTGAATGCAGAGAGATTCCTGGGCATCTCTGGCCAAGAGTCAGCGCTGTTTGTGATGAATGTGATAATATACTTTATTAGATATATCACATGCTGCTCTTGTGATCTTCTTCAAGCCCTTGTGAAGAATGGCTAGCTGTCCTTCCTGCTGTTACAATTAGGAGTAGAAAAGGGATTTGTAAGTGATAAGAGGAGTTGAAAAGCTGAACACTTAACAGCATCATCTAACAGTTGACTGATTAGTGGTGAGCTGTGTGCTTGAAGCTGTTGGTGCATGTTTTGACACCTGTGGGCCTCAGACAGGTTAGATGCTCCTGGATGTTACATGTTGAGTTTGTGTGTCTGCATAAAGGCTGATGTCTCATTGTGGCAGATGGATTTAGGATCCACTCAAGGAGTGGAGGTGAGCACTCCTCCCCCTAGTTGATGGATGGAGGTCAGGCAGGTGTGGATTTCTCCTTCCCACCCAGGGAAGACTTTGTTGGGGATAAGGAGGAGTGCCTCCACAAGCTGCTTTACCAGTTCAGGACTCTAAGATTCATGATTGCCCTTTACAGGAATGTGGTCAGGCAAAGGGAATAGTGTGTGTGTGTGTGTGTGTGTGTGTGTGTGTGTGTGTGTGTGTGTGTGTGTGTGTGTGTGTGTGTGTGTGTGTGTGTGTGTGTGTGTGTGTGTGTGTGTGTGTGTGTGTGTGTCTGTGCGTGTGCGTGTGCGCGCGCCCATGGTGTTAGTGTGTTTATGTAGAGGGCCAAGTATATGGGAGAACTCCACATTAATGCTACACTTGTGAATGCATTTGTTCTCGACTGTGGATCTTCCAATACTCTTAAACCTGGATTGAGAGCTGACACTTGAGGATGACTTAGTGGGAGCAACGAAAGGCAGTCAGGGCTTCTACTTGTAAAAAAGTACAAATTTGTGATGAGGGAGAGACGAACCAGCATTAGGAAGGAACATTGGCCTGAGCAGCTTTATTACTGGCAGAGATTTACGCTCTACTTTATTCCCAACTGTCACTCGTAAAAGTAAAGGAGAGAAGAGAAGAGAAGAGAAGAGAAGAGAAGAGGAGAGGAGAGGAGAGGAGAGGAGAGGAGAAGAGAAGAGAGGAGAGGAGAGGAGAGGAGAGAGAGGAGGAAGAGAAGAGAAGAGAGAGAGAAGAGAAGAGAAGAGAGAAGAGAAGAGAAGGAGAGAAGAGAAGAGAGGAGAGGAGAGGAGAGGAGAGGAGAAGAGGAGAGGAGAAGAGGAGAGAGAGGAGAGGAGAAGAGAGGAGAGGAGAGGAGAGGAGAGAAGAGGAGAGGAGAGAGAGGAGAGGAGAGGAGAGGAGAGGAGAGGAGAGGAGGAGAGGAGAGGAGAGGAGAGAAGAGAGAGAGAGGAGAAGAGAAGAGAAGAGAAGAGAAGAGAAGAGAAGAGAAGAGAAGAGAAGAGAGGAGAGGAGAGGAGAGAGGAGAGGAGAGGAGAGGAGAGAAGAGAAGAGAGGAGAGGAGAGGAGAGGAGAGGAGAGGAGAGGAGAGGAGAGGAGAGGAGAGGAGAGGAGAGGAGAGGAGAGCACGGCCCTGTATGATAATCAAACCTAAACAGGAAATCAGTCGGAGGACTTGGCAGGGACGAGGATGTCATCGTGAAGCTAGATGCTCTGGTTCTGAGCAACATTTTTGTTATTTCTCATTTCACCTTCAGTTATTCTGCCCTCAAGCTTGCTTTCCAACTGAGCCTTTTTCAGGCTTTCACAGAAGAAAAATGTTATAAGAATAATAATGTTACTGACTCAATCGCTGACTTTATTAAGCAACACACCTAATTGCCGTATCATTGTTAATTCCTTTTAAACATAAACATCCTCTGTCACACAGACACACACATGACAGTGTCATCTTCAGGGGACATATCCTCAGGTGATTTCTCTAAGAAAAAAAAGAAATGCTTTGACAACTAGAGAAGGAATTTGAAGAACTGTCCTGAGGAGTGTTTCTGAGAAAATAGATAAGATAAACCGATGGAGGAGTTCAATGAGGCATTCAGAGAGATCAACCCCGCTGATAAACTAAAAGATAGAGAGAGGAGAGGGGGGAGAGATAGTGCAGGTATGTGTGAGGTAGTCAGATTTAGGAGATGCAGTTGGCAGGTTTTGTGTACAAGATTGTTGTTAGATTGTGGTATCTTATTTGAGCACGCTAGATACACAGAGGTGGCAAGAATCACTTTTGAGCCATGCTTGAGCATGTGGAAGGGGCTGTGCGCTGTTGTTTAGCCACGCTTGGCTATACGGGCCCCTCTCTCGGACTGCATTGTAAAATCACATTGATCTGGCCTGACAAGGCGTTGAGTCTTATCCCCGCAGCGCAAGCTTAGGGGTTGACGCCACCGGCTGAGGAGGATAGCGGCAGCGGATAAGATGAGGGAGAGGCGAAGATCCTCTGCCTCATCGGCCGCATTAAGAGATGGGAGGAATCTAAAGTGTAAAATCGGCCTCTTTTGCGATCAGTTGGGATTTAGCACTGGTTTATGGCAGTCGGCGCTGGCGCTGAGTTCTCCTTCCTGACAGGGTAATCGCCCAGGGGCTTAGCGCCACAGGAAGAACAATACCTCCCACTTCCTCTCATCTCATCTCACGGATGATCTGGACAAAGTACACGTCCACATCGACCATATCTGCCGGAGCGAAGCAGCCAGGGAAAGACAGGAGGATGACAGGCCGAGGCCTGAGAGAACGCTTAGAAGTCCGACATGCTGTCAGTGAGGGGCAGGCATGAAGGAATGTTTGTGTTTGTCTGAAGTGAGTGTGTTGTTGTGTATCTGCGTCCCTGCTTCTCTAAATACAGCATGTGGATTTATTTGTGCATCACTATGTGGGTTTGTGCCTATTTCTGTTGGCTGTTTGTGTGCATACAGCGTTATTAGATTATATGTGTCTGCATACACCTTGCTCATGTAGTGTGTGTGTGTGTGTGTGTGTGTGTGTGTGTGTGTGTGTGTGTGTGTGTGTGTGTGTGTGTGTGTGTGTGTGTGTGTGTGTGTGTGTGTGTGTGTGTGTGTGTTTACGTTGTTATAGAATCTGAGTGTGTACCTGATTGTATGTTCATAAATGTATGTGAGGAACCAGCATGCAACATCCAGGGGGGTCAGTGCTAATCTGCCTCAGGTTTTAGTATCTACAATTCCTCCTGTTCCCATTAATAAGCGCCCTAAATAAAGCTGTATCTCTGACACATGCAAATGAACCAACGCAGCAGTAAAAAAGATCAAAAGATGAGAAAGGCTGCTATTACAGTAATCTACCTCGGCGGAGATGAGAGGCTTTTATCTGGCCTAAATTAACTGGCTGATCCGCAGTCCATCATCAGCCACGGGATCGGAAAGCGTCAGGTAGCGCAGCGCTGCACAAATGTGTTTCCAACATAAAACACTAAAAAACAGCCGGTGGGCTGCTTTTATCAGCACTGAGTTATGCAGAGTAAACTCATTTTAAATCTTTCCATCTACATAGAGCTCTTTTCTGCTCTGTCGCTCATGGTCTAAAAAAGCTGCAAGAGGGGTTCATTTGACAAAAGTGTGGAAGTGCTGAGGTGGTTAAGTGCAGAAGGAACATAGAAATGATCTGAATCAGGAATACAGTCTGTTGTCTTGCTCAAAGTTAGATTCATTGTCCAGGTTTTCTGCTTCCTCGGCTGAGCTAGCTGCGCTGTAACCTGAGCCCTGACTCTCCTCCCCTGTTTCAATCTGTCCAGGTGCTGGGCTTCACTGACCGTCTAAATCTGTTAAGTACAGTCTCACTCCTCTCCGTCTAGCACTGTGATAAGGAGCAGAGTTTCTAGTCTGTACCTCACACATGCATTCTCATATAACCCAGCCATTACTTTGCATCATTGAGGTTTATTTTACCTGATAAGTGCACTGAGGGACCATTCTCTCCGCTGTAAGTCCTGAGGAGGAGCGGTTGCTCAGAAAGAAGTTTCAGCTATCTGAGGCATGGCAACCATTTTTATGGTACTGCCTGTTGCACTTAGCAGCTTGCTCCCAGGTTCTCATGTCAGGCTTGTACACAGCAGGAAAGTAGCCTGGTGTGTAAATAAAAACAATCAGGGTTAATTATATGACTGTAAAAAACCACTGCTCAAAACAGGGGAGTCATTAAAAAGAGAGAGTCGTTTTCACATGCATAATACACAAACATAAGCACATCTGTGCATGCACACACACAGACATGCAATGTGGTCTTGAGGCGTAACCTCTGCCCTAAAGGAGCTGCTAATATGCCTAAATGACCGGCCAACAACTTTAAAACATCAAGTGGCTGACTGCTCAACAATAATGACATCTGACCGTCCAATTAGCACCACAAATGGCCACAAGAGGTCCCGCCTGTATGTGTCAATGTGCCCTCAACATTAGTTCATATGTGTGTTTGTTTGAGAGCTGCTATACATTTTAATGTGGTCTTTGCTCTGTGTGTGTGTGTGTGTGTGTGTGTGTGTGTGTGTGTGTGTGTGTGTGTGTGTGTGTGTGTGTGTGTGTGTGTGTGTGTGTGTGTGTGTGTGTGTGTGTGTGTGTGTGTGTGTCTTACTTGCCTCTTTTGGCTGGAAACTGTCACTGTCTCTGTCTAATCGGATTGGGAGAACACCAGCGGCTAATGTAGCCTGCTGCCATCAAGTCGTCCATTTAAAGCAGCGCTGATCTGATTGCTGGAGTTTATTGGAAAATGGAGGGGCAGGGCCGAGCTCCCCCGTGTCCCCTTTACTGTAGCTCTTTTCACGGACTGAACACTGGGAAGGGCTTCGGCTTTTACCTAGTTAGCACCCTTATCAGTCACAGTGAGTTTGGGGTCACTTTGGACAAAGACCTAGAGGGAAATGTTAAATGTAATTTCATTGACAGGAAATGGGACTTTGGATGCGATTAGATACTTGTGGGACAGGTAGGGCAGAAGAGAAGTGCTGTTTGGAGTTTGTTTAAAAGCCATTTGAATGTGCAGCTTGTTGTCCTCATATCGCTCCTGGAATCAGCTTCACCAGAGCGAAAGCATGGCGTTCACTGCTAAGTCATGTAGTCATTTAACGCCAGCCTTTCTTTTTAACAGGCTGCTCCACTGCATCCATTTGTTTCTATTTTTACTTTCTCAGGGGAAAGTGGGAGAGTCATAGGTGCTCTGTTATCACTCAATACGCCCGTTCACGAAACATTCAGAAAACAAACAGCGACCATGAACAGTTGGTTTGTTGAGTAAAATTTGGTGCAAGTGCTACATGCTGCTGAGCTCTGGTGCAACAGAAAAACAAAGATTACGAGTAAAAAAATTTGGTGTTTGGGTGGAAAAACAAAATAGCATTCCCCACTCAATTGCATTGTCTGTGAATGTGTGTGCAAACCTCTTACTAATACCCATCTCCCTCCTTTTCTATGACTTCCTACAACTCCCCCACCCCCTCCCCGCTCTCGCTTGCGGCCACCACTCTCCCAGTTTCTGTCACTCCAGCGATCTTATCACACCTCTTCTGATTTCATTTGACCGTCGCCAGCTAATCAGAGGCCAACATCTGGATGGTTCCCATGGCAACCGGCAGGACCAAATATTCCAGCCCTTAAAAGGTGGGTCGAGGTCTCGGGGTGGAGGTTTGGAGAGGGGGGGGAGGGGGGGAGGGAGGGAGGGCAATGAGAAACTCCCAGAGATTGACAGCTTTGATGGAGAGAGAAGACCGGAGGTCTGAATGGCGCTACACCGCCACTGTGTTTTTTTGTGTGGATACAGTATATGTGTGTGGGAGTGTGTGTATGTGTATGTGTTACCTCATTTCCCCTGAGCCCACTGCCCATCCCATGGACCCAGTGGGAAAGGGTGGAGCGAAGGGCTGTTTGTTTGTGAGTCTGTGTGTATGTGTAAGGCAGAAAGAGTGCAGGGTTATAGATGGAGCTATTTTCTAACTGTACCAAAGGGCTCCAAGCAGCCACAACAGTGGCTACAGCTTAAAAATACATTCATACGCACAATAGTGTTTTGGTTTTTTTTTCAATAGTGGGAGAGAGGAAGTGCACTGAGCAGTATATAGACCTCTGCCGCCTCCATGTTGAGTCACTAAGAGCTTTATAGCATTACCACAGCCATTTTTTAACTTATTTAATGTCATAGCTGCCGGTAGACATCAATAATTTTGTTAGCTTTCTTGTCCTTAGGATGCAGCTTTGTCATTATACACAAGGCAGATAGACTCACATTTGATTGATCAGTGGATTGACTGTTCACTTCACCTGTTAATTACTGTCACTGTCCTTCCTTTCCTTCTCATCTGACCCCCCCCCAACCCCCACTGGCCTGCCTCTCTTCTTCATGTATTCATTAACCAGGGTCCATTAAAGTTGGACTCCCCGAGGCAAGTAAAAACCTCATTTAGCACAGCCTGTCCAGCCAAGACGGGAAACGCCAGACCCTCTCAGGCCTAACTGGATTAGGAACCAGCCAGCGGATGGGCTGTGGGACAGAACTGGTCCAACCACTTAAGACCACACTAAACCAAAACGGAGCTGGTTAGGATGTGAGGGAACTCGTAGATAGTGTGTGTGTGTGTGTGGGGGGGGGGGGGATGATAACTTATTTTAACAATAGAAAGTTAGCATTATACCATAGTTTGTTAACTTTTTCAAAAAATAAAAATTTCAGTAACTTGTTTTTGTTCCTTTTTTTTTTTTTTTTGAGGTATGCAACGACACCTCGTGTGTGATCGAGCATCATAAATATTCTGACTAATACAGGAGATAACCTAAAGCCCCATTATTCTGGAGTTGAGATATGTATTTCTCTGAAGATCCCATATTTTACACTTTCCTGGGGTTTTATTTACATTATAGATATCTATCAGAAGATATTTTTGTGTTTATAAGTACAAAAAGAAACATCTCAATATAGTATTACTTTTCTCTTCAGCTTCTCTCTGGAACTCTACAAAGAACAGGCTTTTATAGGTCTGTATCTTTAAGACATGTTAGCTCCCTGAAACCGCTCTGTGTTTTCTTCGGCATACAAGGTTAAACAGTGGGCCCTGCTGAGGGCGGACATCTAATGTGAGCATGTGTTTGTGACATCACAAAATTATGGAAGTACAAATGGCTTGTTTACAAGCACAGTTTTGAAAACACAGGCTGCTTCAGAAACAAATACTGTATGTCCCACAAGTACAAAAAATACAAACAAACATATCACTAGAAATATAATGGAGTCTACGCCCATTTTCATATACAGACTATGGCTGTATGTGATCCAGCAGGCGGGCCGAAGCCTGTATTTGTTTCTGAAGCACGACGTATTAGAAAAAAATGGGTATTTGTTTGACTAATACACATAATCAATGCATTTTGTATTTCCAAAAACAAAATGCTTTTTTTTTTTTAAAGTTTTGTATTTGCAAATTATTTGTTAGTGAATCATAGGGCATTTGTTAAGCATGTTTTGTTAATTAGATTTTGGCAGGAAAATAGTTCCTAATGTCTGCATTTCATGGGTGACTTTCACAGTTTTGCCATTACAGTATCGGTTTTATAATTTAAAAAAAAGACCAAAAATCTTAATTTATATAATTTGGGAACTGTCATGGCTAAACAGGTTAATCCATCAATCATCCATACCTGCTTCGAGGGGGTGTGGCCTATCCATCTTACTTTGGGCAAAGATAAGGTACACACTGAACAAGGGAGGCTGTGGCTCAGTCGGTAGAGAGGGTTGCACACTAATCGGAAGGTTGGTGGTTTGATCCCCAGCTCCTCCTGTCCACATGCCTATGTGTCCCTGAGCAAGACACTGAACCCTAAAAAAAAAAAAAAAAAAAAAATTGCTCCCGATGGTGAACCATCGGTTTGTTGTAAGTCGCTTTGGATAAATGTAATGTAATGAACAGGTTGTCAGTCCATCATTGAAAATAATCATTTCATATTGTTCAAATTCAGAAAAAAATTTAACGGCACCAAAATTGAAAGTTTATTTTTTTCTATTAGCTGATAGACTTTGAGTTATTTAGATTTCAGATTTTTTTTTTTATATGTATGAGTTTGTTTTAAAATTCAACAAAAGCCCTGTGTGATCATTACAATTGAATGTGGTTACGCGTCAGCTTAAACATGATCATTCAATTTGTAATTTGGTCAAATTTGTATACAGTGTCATTCCATTATGGTTGTATGTCATGCTGACAAGAACTTTTAATTATTAATTACAGCAAATTCATACGTTCTACATACATCACCCATTATGTGTTACACAGATATAAAACCATTTAGAGGTGTAGGTCTAAATGTTTGAATGATCACTGTCATAAACAGACTGGTATGTAAGCACTCCTCTCATCGTCCCAGGCCTCCCTCCCTCATTCTCTTATCTGGCTCTCTCTTGTGACACATTTTAAGACTATTCTTTGATGATTTACATGTCTTTTCTAAACAGGCAGACAAAGATCACAGATCTCCTCAACTCAACCCCGGATACCATTATCTTCTTGTTAGATATTAGTCACGCGGGACATTAACGTGTTTTATTACATGGAAAGAAATTTGGTTTGTTTTTATCCCCAATGATTCATTTGTTATTCCTCTTAGTCATCTTGCAACTATTGCTTTCATAAGAATAATCATGTAAACTACAAGACGTCTTTCTAAGTACGTGATGTTTTCCTTTTGCTGTGCAGTAAAAGCTGCTCTGCTCCATTTTAAATGAATGAACGGCAGTGGCAAAATAGTTAAACCAAGGTCAGGGTAGGACAGAAAAAGAAAGCTATAATTTTTAAGACAAAGTTATGGGAAGCTAAAGGTGAAGTTAACAGTTTGAGACTGAGATGGGTGGGACGTTCCTCAGAGATCACAGCATACCAAGAGAGAGGAAGATGGCGATGAAGGGAGGGACTGAGGGAGGGAGACACGTTTTAGTCCTATGCTAACAAAAATATTGTTTGATCTGTCAGACGCAGTAATTCACAACAACAAAATTCAACATTGGTTTGTCTTTTTCCCCTTCGCTTTCTTCCCATTTTGACGCTGATATGAATCTCTACATTTCCTCACTGGGCTGTGAAGTTCCTTTTAGAGGTCATCAGCCTATAAATTGATATGCAGTTTGCATTAAGGTCCCTGAATGATGAAAGATGAATGTTAGACCATTTAGTTTATATTTCTGATTGTTGAACACACCTATCCAAACAGCTTAAAAATGGTCATAGAACGTGTAATATGTTTTCAGTCAGATCGTAGTGAGATTATCTAGTGTTCGTTCAAAACATAGACCACAACAACAACAACAACAAGCCTCGGTTGACAGTTGTGGGTGTTTCCTCATTGTTGCCATGCACTATTGGTCAATTTGAATCATTTTGAAAGAACACATCATTGCATACCAAAATACATCAGCCATGCCAGCAGCAGACTGGCCCTACAAACACTGCCGTTAGAAATAATACCCCAGGGATCCAAGAGCACAGAGAAGCGGAGGGCGGAGGAGAAAATGGGGAAAAGGGGGGAAATCAGAAAAGGTTATAAAAAGAAAGAGAGAGAAAGCCATTGAGTATCAGGGGAGCTGTATGGATCCATTATGGTGCAGCTGTAATTAAGAGGGACTCTCAGGATGTGTAGAGGGAGTATTGCAGGGTGTAAGTGCCAACCACAGCCTGCTGGGATCAATAAGTCTCTATTCACAACAGGCTGGACAGGAGCTGTCCAGCTCTCTGAGTGCTGAGCCTCACTTTCTGCTGTGACTCGGGCTGAGACATCAGGGAGTTGGTTAAATGATCCATAAAGATGTGAAGTATCCTTTATTGAGATATTTAATACACTGGGCAGGCAGCTCACTGAAGGAATTTAATGTCAGACACCTGTTGAAGGCAAGATTAGAATAGGAAAAGACAGAGGAACCAGCATTGCAAGATAATAAAATCAAAATGACAAGACAAGAGCTAGCAAGGAAAAAGGGAGCCTGCATTGAGGAGTTGATGATAGGCAGAGGGAGGAGCACTGATAACCTTGCTGGCTTAAAAGCTTCCTCCAGAGCCTAATCAGGCGTCCCAATTACAAAGACGAGCTCCCAACGACCCCCTCCCGCCTCCCCCTCTCTCTGATGTCCCCCTCGATAAACGGCATTATTAATTAAAAGGCTCCAATTGAATCTGCGTCTGATGGACGAGCCTCGGGACGATTAGCTACAAGACCTGAAAGAGCTTATTTCTACATGATGGAATCTGTCGATAAAGGGAAGGAGACAGGTCAACACATTGATGCAATGTCATGGACATGCACCGACAAAGCCTTTTAAGTGGATGCCATGTTCTAATACTATTTGTGATGTCATGAATAGCCTATATAAAAAAAATTCTATTAGGAAATAAGGAAGTGTCTTCACAGGGGTTTTCCCCTATCACCTCAGAGGTCTGTGGCTTTTTTTCTTCTTTTTTTTAAGATTTAGCATTTTTGCCTTCGATTAATAGCTGAGAGCGGAGACAGACATGAACAGAGTAAATAAAGCACGATGCAGCAGTAGTCCCCAACTGAAATCAGAACAGGGTATTCACATTACATATGTAAAAATATACAAGAGTATTATATATATATAATTATATATATATATAATGTACCTCAGAATAGTAGCGTTTTTCAAAGCTTTTTTCATATACAGTAACCTAAACTTTCGACTTGTGCGCCACTACATTCAATTCAATTCAATTCAATTTGATTTATATAGCGCCAAATCACAACACAGGTTATTTATTGACACTTAACACATTAAAGTCCTTACAGCAGAACTTTACAACATTATACAGAGAAACCCAACAATTCAACAATTCCCACTTAAGCTCGGATGGAAAAACTCCTCTTTCAGGTAGAAAAACCTCCAACAGAAGGAAGGAAAAACTCCCTCTTAACAGGAAGAAACCTCTGACAGAACCAGGCTCAGAGGTGGGCGGAGCATCTGTTGACAGAACCAGGCTCAGAGGTGAGTGGCCATCTGCCTCTACCGGTTGGGGTGAGGGGAGAGGAGAGAGAGAATAGGACAGCAGAGAGATCCAAAACATGAACTGTTGGTGGGGCCGACAATCACAGAGCAGAGACATGCAGCTCCAGGTTGGGCAAAAGCTGTTTATTGGGAGGTATGCAGACATGGCTTGGCTTGGCTGCGATGCCCCACCACCTCTACATCTCAGTCCTCCGGGGAGCCCTGAGGGATCAGATAAGACCAGGTTCCCATATCAGGGTCGGATTGACAGTTGAGTGCCTGAGGAAGAGTGATGGGCTTGGGACTCAGATTGGGAGGAGGGTCCCTTATACTGGAGAGCCCCAAAGGGACCTCCGGGGCCCACAAAATATGTTGCCCATAATGGTACTGATTGCTTGATTAGAGAGAAATAACTGGTGTACGATTTAATAATAATAATAGCAACAACAAAAAAATAGACATTATTTTTGAGTCATTTAATTTTATGAAGTTAAGTGTCAGTTTCACTTTTGCTAATTTGATTGTATCCAACTGGCTCCAATAAGCAATAAGATATTTATAGCTTGTGAGATTGGAGCTTGACAAGAAAACTGATTGTTATGAAAGTCTCCTGGGACTTTTTTTCCCCTCTCCTCCTACTGCTCCATGATAGAACAAGATAGGTAAATAATGAGAGCTTTCGCTGTGGTTGATTCCCACATATGTATCAACCATGGATGCAACAACATGTTAGAGAGAGGGTCAAAGGCTAGATGCAAGGATTTTATCTGGAGAAAACCATTCTGTGGAAGAAGTAAGAATCCCCCCCAGGGTAACAAGGACACATGGCTGAGTTATCTTTTAAAAGTGAGAATGTAATGGTAGATTTTAATCAGCAACAAAATGGACAAATTTAGCCGTTTAGCTAGCTTTGAGTGAACATTTCTATTTCCTTGTTACAGTTTGTGCATGTGTGATTAGCTGGTTGTGTTTGTTCATGTTCAAAAGAACTTATATTGTTTTATATAGTAAATTAAAGGCCTTAATCAGTTTGAAACATCCCTGTGGATCTCATCTTAGTGGGGGTTGTATTCTTTGTTATATTTAAAAGGGATATTCAGAGTTGCTATAAAAAAAAAAAAATGTTAAAAGACGATGTGCTCTCAAGGCCGTTGAGGACTCCTCCAGGGCTTCTGACTTAACCAGAGAAATAATGTTGCTGCAGACACAGACTACATTATTGTCCTTAGCCTGCAGACAACCTTTCACATATTTTCCCTTTTGCTTGATGGAGCTCTGAGACTCCGTGTCTCTGCTCGACACACATACACAGACACGCACACACACACACACACACTTGATTATATATACATACTCATGCCCCTTATAAGCGTGAACTGACCCATTAACCCAGTACACAGCACCATTTACATTCAGTCACACACACTCATGTATGATTACACACTCATAGATGTGCACAGGCAGAGTTATGGACGCGCACATACTCTTCTGGGCGGTTCCCGTGTGACACACACACGAGCACACGGTGTTGGTCAGACAGACTAACTGGCTCTCGGGCTAATTGAGTAGCGTGTGTGGCCCCGTGTGGCCCCGTCCTGACCCCTCTATGCCAGGGACACCACTGAGCCTCCGCTTTGATACATTTGATACGGTTTAAGTGAGGAATGAAGACCTAAGCCTGTTTACATTTGAACTGGATTAGTGCTGGGGTGACAGTGCAGTAACGACAGAGAAAGTAACTCTGAGTGAGAGTTGGAGAAAGCAGAAGTATTGGAGTACATGGAAAGAGGAACCAGCTGAAGCATCTTTGAATCCATCTTTGTCATCTTTTTATTTCATTTATTTTGTGTTCATTATGTAGACATAAGTGGAAGATGTTTTTTTCTGCAGTTATTCCATGTTTGTTTAGTTTTGCCTTACAAAATTGGTATTTTTAGTTTTGTTTGTTGGCATATTTGTACATTTGCGAGGCCCAGCTACATTACAGGGAATGTGTGTATCCAGTGTTCATCTTGGTCAGTGATTTATTCGACTTCGTATTATGGGTATCATTCCATTATGTATTAGTAAAATCGGTCCCTGCACATTATTGTAATTGAGTGACTGAAAACAGGAGAAATGTGATACCTCTGTCTCTGTTTCTGTGTGTGTGTGTGTCTCTTATTCTTTCTCTTATCCTTTTTTTCTCAGTCCTTTTTCCTCGAGTAATGATTTGATGTTGCTAATGGCTTCCTAAATTTTGCAGAAAGGGCAGAACCAGCACCGTCTAGAGTTTCAGACATTGGAGGTCTGCCAGACAAGGAGGGAAAGTGTGGAGGGGGAGTCGTGGCTGTGTTGGATAGTCTAGGTAAGGAGGTTTGAGGAATGAGAATCAACAGGGTGTTATCCTTTTAATGGCTTCCTTTCAAGATATTAATATATCCTCTTTTTCTGACATCCCTATGTCACAAAATGGAAAAATTCCCCAAATAAATCAAAGTTCTTGAAGCCTGAACTGTCTTATTTCTCAGAAATATTTATGGAACTGGAGTCATCAAGGACAAACCATATAAATACTTAGGAAACACTGAATTATAACTAGCATAAATGAACTTGTCATATAAAAAAACAAGTAACAAATCCTCGAATTGGCAAGACTCTAACTGCAGTGGGTAAGAGATAACATATTGCCTCAAGGTGTGTCTGGCCACTGCTGGGACTAACAGACATGGAGATGCAGCCTCGCCGCTGCTAGTAGAATGGATTCTATTGTCGGAGTGCTCTACTGCTCATTCAAGTAAACCCACATGAAAGGAGTCAATGGAAAGCAGAATGACGAATGAATGTGTTGGTGCTTGTAGTTTACATGCTTGTACATCTGCTGGTGTGTGTGCGCATGCGGGCCTGTGTGCACGCGCACATGGGCGGCATGTTTGTGTGTGTTTGCTTGTTTGTCACATGATGTCCTGTGGCAAACCCTAACTAACCGTACAGGCGCCAGCAGAAGGTGGGGGAAGTGTGTGTGTGTGTGTGTGTGTGTGTGTGTGGGGGGGGGGGGCGCATGAGAAGACTCAGAGCAGGGAAGAGCAGCTATGGAGCTGTGGAGTGGGGGCCGCTGTCACATGATGGGCACATAATGAAGCCAAACTACAGTGAAGCTGTTGAATAACTGTACAAATGACTCATGACTGGACTTAGCATTGTGTAAACATGTGGCTTCAGTTCAATCTTCTGAATAAACCACCATATCAGACGATACAGCTGTCCGCACAAAATAAACCTATTTGAGCTTCACACCTTTTAAAAATCTAAAGCACGCTGGGTCCCTTGCACTCGGATTTTGGACATGCTAATGTTCTCACTGTCCTTTGATACTGTGTGTGTGTGTGTGTGTGTGTGTGTGTGTGTGTGTGTGTGTGTGTGTGTGTGTGTGTGTGTGTGTGTGTGTGTGTGTGTGTGTGTGTGTGTGTGTGTGTGTGTGTGTGTGTCCTCGAAACTTGGATCTCCTGCCAATATCCAGCATAGGGCCTGTAAAGTCTAATGTTGGTATTAAAAAATACTCCACAGAGGCCGAGCATTTCATCACCATCAAATTAAAAAGGAAACATTACGCCAAGGTGGTATTTTCTGAGCAAAATGCCGAGCTGGCTTGACAAGAGTCCAGAGTCGGCGGACAAAGGATGGACACAAGCGACACAAGGAAGCACAGTGGCTGTGTGGGGCTCTTTATCACAGAGGCTTAGTAATGCTGTCACACAGCAGCTAATGCTCACACTCCATTAATCACAGCCTGTACATGTGACTGGAGTGTTGGATGGCACGTCTGGGAGTGTGTGTTAGAGTCCTTGCAGCCGAGGTGGTAGTGTTTACCGAGTGCATAAGCAGTGGTTGGCCGCAGGCCTGGTACACATGGCCATGATAGGCCACTGTGAAATGTGGCTGACAGAGGCAGCCGGTTTGCCCTCTCCACTGTAATTTTGTGTGTGTGTGTGTGTGTGTGTGTGTGTGTGTGTGTGTGTGTGTGTGTGTGTGTGTGTGTGTGTGTGTGTGTGTGTGTGTGTGTGTGTGTGTGTGTGTGTGTGTGTGTGTTGGCAAATGTGCCTTTGTATGAGCACAGACACTACTATGTGAAGTCTCAGTCTCAGTTAATTGTTGATTTCAGTGACTTTACTGGTTGACACGTACTCTTTGTTTCTAACTTTAATGTATGGATCTGCCTTTGTGTCAACAACCACTCCACTCTATTTTACTCCAGAGAGGTTGTTTTTTGATGCTGAATGGCACAGCAGGCATGCACTAATAGCGGAGAAGTTACAGACAAGATAGGGAGAATGTTAATAGGGTGGGAAACAAATCAATGGAGGGCTCTGCCATTCTGGCCTGTCCAGGCCCCTCTCCTCAAGTCTGTCTTCTATTTTTTTCCCCCTTTTTTCATTCTTGAGCTCTTGATCACTTCTCTTTCCTCTCTCCACTGCATTCCGCACAGTTTTGTCATCCTGCCAAGGAAACGAATCAGAGAGCCTTCTCTCAGCCACCACACTTTTCCTTTGTCTCATTCGGCCTTTCGGCTTCTGTCCACTAGTAGTTTGGGCCTACTATCTCAGCAGGCTTCATTTTTGACAGGCCGCAGCCTATGATGTCACACCAGGAGCAAGGGCTGTTGGGTAGTGACCCAAGGGTCGAACGAACTGAACTCGGAGAACATTTCTGCTATTTGAAAGGGTGTTGTAAAAGTGCTCATTCTCTCCTTTCAGGAGAGCACTTCACTTGTTTGGAGAAAGTGTCTCCTGTTTCAAGAAGTCTGTCCTTGCCCTTTTAAAGTGTTTTAAAGTGGCTCCCGGATTCCTTATTTTTCTCCTCAGCTAGTTCTGATGTGTCTGTGCGTGCTAGTTATCGTACTACAGAGCTTGTTATTTGCACCAATAATTGAATGAAGCCGTTCACAGTGCTGACTTTTAATTAATTTTCATGTGTTGTTTTCTTTTTTTCCCAAGATGATCTCCAGTGAACCATAGCAGTGGTGAAATGTTTTAATCAGACGGGTAAATGGAATAATTCTATCAGTCAATTTGGTCTTGTCTTTATTTTTACATGGGCGATTAACCATGTTACCAATTGTTCAACTGGCTGGGTGGATTAGCTGGATTAGGTGTGTGTGTGTGTGTGTGTGTGTGTGTGTGTGTGTGTGTGTGTGTGTGTGTGTGTGTGTGTGTGTGTGTGTGTGTGTGTGTGTGTGTGTGTGTGTGTGTGTTTCCATTTCCGTGCATGTGTGTATGCTTGTGTGTGTCTGTGTGATGCCAATTAATGATGGCTTGGCAAGCTAAAACTCAATCAGCGGCATAAACATAGCACAGAGAAAGTGATTCGACTTCATCAGAGCAAGAGAAGGGAAATTGCACTTGCCAACAAGACCGCTGGCCTTTTTAACTGCCTGACCCAGCAGGAGGAGGAGATAGGGTGTCTGAGATGTTGCACAGGATCACTTTGGGTGTCTGTTGTTGGTTGTACTCAGGTGTGTTTGTGTCAGGAACACATACGGAGAAGCTCTCTATGCCAGTTAAACCCTCTCACCACCATCTTAGTTCTTTGCAACCTTTACGAGCAGCTCAGTGGTATACGTGTCACACCCGTGTCTCTTTCCCAGCTCTTATCAGTCCAGATAGTTTTCACATAGACACTCATACCCGCACATTCAGAGGTTCAGCTAGCCACAGCAGCTGATGGAGCTGATGCACGGCTGCTGTGACGACAAGAAGAACAGGGCCTTATCTATCATTATGGCAATGGCCGTGATGGAATGATGACAATCTGCTCTTGGCTTTTTGCATGTTTTCTTACAGGACTGCCAAAACGCAGGCATGTTAGTACAGTCAGTGATCACGTGTACTGCAATACCTGCAAGGAAACTGCAAATATAAGTGCTTTATATCTGGCATCTAGAACTGCGTGTTTGTTTCGGACATCATCTCAACGAGGGACGCAACACAAGACAAGCGAATGATCACGGTCATGCAGAAACCGCAGGAAAGTGAGTTTATGTCACAGGTTCGTTTTTTTCGACTCATCGTACTCTCACCGTGGTGTCTTTCTTTCCGACAAAGATGACAGATGCATATCAAGCTGTGCAGTCTGCTCAGGGGAGATAAGGACCAGTTAGGTGCTGGGGTTGCAACATCCCACTGAGCCAATGAGTGAGCACAACGTCTTTTTTCATACCGATCCTCAACAGATAGTCCTGCAGTGCGCGTGTGTGAGTGTGTGCGTGCGATGCTTCGGATAATTTCTGACTCTGCTGAAATGTGGCGTCGACTGGTGTTATGGTTGCAGGTCTGCTCACATCTCCTGTCCTGAAACTTGTTTTAAAATAAAACAGAAGTTGAATGAGAGGCAGTTGTAGAGCAGGTTGCCTGTCCAATCCATAAATAGAAAGGTTGTTCTTATTGTCCTTACTTATTATGAAAATGAAGTGGTGTAAATTGCAAAGTCCTCAAAGATTAAAACCAAAAGCTGTCTTTATTTCTTTTTATCTGTTGTTTGGCTCTATCGTCACATCGACAATGTTGCCCCTTGCAACACTTTCATTTCTGTCATTTCTCACAAAACCCTTCCTGTGGTCTTTTAATTCTTTAATCATATTAAGCTTTTTTTTTTTTTTTTTTTAAATGAAGCACAGTGTTTCACTGATTGCTTAAAACTGGCATGTGCACATATCTGTGTTAACCTGTAACAAAGCCATATAGACACAACAAACTGAGAAAAGCTGCCGTGGAGGGAATGTCCTCACCTCATGGAGCGATTCTACATGAGTGACATGATTTGCTGGACTGAAATGAGGCAGGCTCTGTATGTGAGACTTAGCAGTCATGTCAGCACTTTTCTTTTTGCATGTAGGCAAACTTATTTTCTGCTTGTATTGTAAGCGAGCAATCTCGAAGTATCCAAATATCTCAATACATTCGGAGTGGCTATGCTTTGTTGTGAGGCCAAGTTGGTCCCTGAGAATGAAGAAGTCCTGGAAGTGAATTGAGGGCAGCCACAGAGCAGCTCTGTCACTTAATCCATCTCCCAAGCAACCATCGTTAGTCTACAATAGCGAGCTGAACAGCTTGGGAGTTTGAGCCTAGCACATCAGGTCTCTGTGGGCTTCTACTGTCCTCCACTGTCCTCCCGTTCTCGTTCTCTGTCTGGTCATCATTTCCCTGTGGGAGTGTCCAGAGGATCCATCCAGGGGCAGGCACCTGGGTCCTATCCTCTCCCTCTTGGCCATGGTCCAAGATGTCCTCGACTCCCCCACTCATGCCTTTCTCCAGTTACCTGCCAGTGAAAGCGAGCGGAGCGGGGGCGGGGGCTGGGAACGGTGGGGGACATTGTATGGGCGCGGAAGAGGATGGCAGCTCCAGACGCCCACTCCCTTGAGCCCTGCTAGGCATTAGTACTGTACTTGCCCCCCAGTTTGTCAATGGGAGCCTCCAGATGAATGGGCTCATTTGTCCTCAGACAGTGGGGATGAATTTGTCTGTCGGAGCAGGTGAGCAGGAGGGCCTCAGTGCAGCAGAGCACGGCATGAATGAGGCCTGAATACTACCTGTCCCAGGTGAACATCCTGAATGCTCCCTGTCCCAGGTGAGAGGAGACTGACCTCATTTTTCAGGGTGAGTTGAGGGAGAGGTGCTCTGCATGTCCACACCCTCTTCTTTTTTTTTTTTTTTTTTTTTTTTGCAGATTACACACTCAACTTTGTGTGAACGGGTCAGAACGGGTTAACAGTCAGATAACTGATGCTAATTCACAATGGTCTCAGTTTGAATCGCAGGGTGTTCGTTTGATTAGGAGATCTGAGTGGTGTTTAGGATTCTGTGTTCATCTCATTTCAGAATTGATTGTGAGTAAACAGAAGAACCTGCTAAATGTAGCATGGCAGCAACATCCCTAACAGCAGAGTGCAGCAAGTGGATTTACAAATGTGATAATCTTTGGGGAGTACAGCATGGTAACCACAAAAACTCCGTGCACTAATCATACACTTCTTTCATTATTACTGTACTCTACTGAGAAACCCTTTGAAGATTACAAACTATGGTAATAAACTCTTTCTGGAGCCACTTATCATAGTTTCTGTTTTCTCTCTTTCACTTTTCTAGTTTCCCCTTTATAAGCTCCTAATTTAGGTGAACATTTCATTGAATAATCTCTCTGAGGGTTAAAACATATTTTCATGAAGTTTAAATTTTATTTGATGTTAAAAAATGTTAAAGTTTAATTATTTTATGGCAAAGTTTAGTCACACTAAAAACCTTTCAATCTTTTATCTTACGTTTAAGCCCAAATAAATATGTTGAATTCTTAATGGTCGCACCGTTGTATGGTCAGCTTTTGTGTTCCAGCATAGTGTGTGAGGAAACAAGCTCAATAGCCCAAATTAACAACAAATGTATATCAACAAAGTCAGTGGTAGACTGATATTAGCAGCGGGTGCTCCTGCTCCATACAGAAAGATACCCACAGAATTACACTTAAGTACTGTAAAACCTTGTACCCCTCGTAATCAATCTCTTTTTACTGTCTCTGTCAGACCTCTATGTTCTTAATTGGTCTTAATAGTACAACATAAGTATTTCCTGTTTGAACTTCTGACTTCCTGTTTTTCATTTTTTCTCACTCGTGTCCTCAGTCAGGCTTGGTATGCAGCTGTAACTAGCTGGTAGCCTTTCAATGCTGGGCTCGAACTGCAGGCCGGAAAAAAGGGCCATTTGGGTCATGAACGAGCCAAAGATCAAAACACTTTTACTGACTAAATTTTGACGTATGGAGAGATCATCAGTACGATTTCTGGCAGGTCAGGATGCGGTTGTTTCCTGTCAACAGAGGTCGTCACTGATAATCTGCTGTCAGCTCTGCATCTCTCTGTGTGACAGTTATTACCGTCACAGCTTTGTCGATCACATAATTGCTATGTGCTACGGTTGATCAAGTTTGTGTTGAGAGTTGTTCAGGTCTCAAAAGGGTGTGTGTGTGTGTGTGTGTGTGTGTGTGTGTGTGTGTGTGTGTGTGTGTGTGTGTGTGTGTGTGTGTGTGTGTGTGTGTGTGTGTGTGTGTGTGTGTGTGGCGGTATCTATGAATAGTGCTCACCAGGTGTTTTACTAAATGTACGAGCCTTTTTCCTGTCAAGCTCTGTCAGAGGGGTATTTCTATGAATTTCTGTTGATCCGTGAAAAGAGGAAATTCATGTGTAGGTCTTTTCATAGCACAAACACTATGACTTGAGAACCATTACAGTTCAAACAGTTAGTTTGCATCATAGCAGAGCTTAAGTTCTCTGTTCGCTCAAGGTCAACAAATAAACTATTTACTTGGGAAACTTTATGGCAGCTAAAGGCAGGAATACATGGCCGATGTTTGTATTATCTAAATACTGTCCCATCTTGCAGCCTTAATATCCTTCTAGGGGTCTGAGGAAGGAGGGATGCTTTTCTAGCTAGGCCAAGGCAAAGGTCAACCCCCATTGCAACACACACACACTAAGAGACCTGCATTTGAACTGCACTGCACGTCCTTTCATCTTCTACGTCTCTCTCTCCCTAACTCAACTTTGTGAGGGGATGGTCGGGATACCTTTTGATTCTGCTAATTCAATTTGATGGAAAAACAAATACACTGGGGGAGTGGGAGACAAGAAAAGAGTGGGAGTAGTTGTGGGAGGGGTGGGGGGATAGTTACAATGGAGCACAGAGAGGGAATGAGTGGGGTTGGTGGCGGTGAGGGAGGTTGGCGAGTGCAAACGGAAGAGCGGCAGGGAGAAAGAAAAGGAGGTAGGGAGTGGAGATGAGTTGAAACATCCAGTTCCAGGTTGAAGTCGTAAACCTCTCGGTGCTCTGATCTAGGTGGCCACCATGTTCACCCCGCCGACGCATCTTGAGATCTCTCCCTCTTCATCTCTTCTATGGAATGCCACTCTGATAGTGAAGATAAGTAACATCCTATTTTATGGCTTCTTCTATGTCACATAATTCATGGACATGAGTTTGGAGCGGATGTCTTGTTCACTGTACCTGTTGGTTTAGTGAGGTCTGCTGAGTAGAAAGTAGACAAACCCTCATGTTACAGAAACTGAATGCTTTTAATGGGGTAAAAATGGAGCGACAGTGCTGACATGCTGACTACCAAGACTTTTAACCAAGCATTCATTTCAAGTGCGAGTGTGTATGTCATATCCCTGCTACCGAACGCCCTTTCAGGCTTTTCAAGCACTGTGTCTGCACTGGGCATTAGAAGCTTGGTCACACACCATACCAACCTTGTGTATGTGTGCACTTGCATGTTCATGTCTGCACATGTGCTCTGGGAGTCGCTGGCTTGGCAGCATCCTGTATTATTTTTGGGGAGGGCTGCTCCTTCCCCCTGGAGGGCCTCATTGAAGAGCGCTGGCTCTCTCCATCTCCCCCTCTCAGGCTCCGGGAGTGCAGCCAATCCCAGTCGAGCAGGCTCGCTGGCTGTAGCAGCGCGCAACCCGCTGGAGTCGTGGCCTGTGCAAGGCCCGGCTCCCACAACACTGCGCTACACACAGATGGCTAGACTGCTTACTGGCAATGGAGCGTTACATTTTCACTGGTGTCCAGCAAGTGGATCAAGAAGATCCCGCCCCTTCTCTGAGAACAGACACTCAGATGCAGTCCTCCAGTCCATATGTGTACAGCCTGTCAGCGTTCAGGGCTGCTACGATGCACTATAAGCTAACTGCACACTGCTCCATTGCTAACCCTGGATAGCAAAACAGCACCTCTTTTAATCCCTGGATAAATATTATTTCCAATTTGAACTGATCAAACCTCTGAAATCCCAGCAGATCAACAACACAGCAGTCAAGCAGATGTGAACAGGGTGGAGGGTTCAGGGAGGGGTAGCAGTCCACTTTTAGCTGTTTAATCGGATGGTTTGTGCTGTGGGTGTGTGAGGGCACGCTGAACTCCGTGATGATGACCTCTAATTGCCCCTAATCGAGCAGACTCATTAGTGGCTGGCTCTGTTCAAAGTTTCTGCAGCCCCTGTATTTTACTGTAATCGTCCAAATGGGAGGGAGAGACAGAAAGACCAGCGCGGAGAGAAGAATAAAAGACAAACACAAGAAATGGGAGAAAGCGAGAGAGTAAAAAAAGATGAACAAAGAGAAAGAAAAAGAGGATGAGATGAGGGAGAAACAGAGTCCACGCCTGCTTCCTGGCAGCCTCAGCTGCAAGCACATCTGTGTGCGAAGGGTTTGAGCAGACCCCCATGTGTTTGCTCAGGTCGCCTGATTGCCTTTCCTTCCTCTTCTCTCTCCCACTAAAGACCCGGTGTCCTTCCTCTAACTCCAATCACCGCGGCCAAGAGAGCGAGAAAGAGGGCTACTCCGACAGACGCAGGGAGAGCGACTTCCACTGAACTGCCCTCATGACTCAGTAGTTTTCACATGCAAAGTCATAAAGAATTTAGCTGTTAAGAGATCAAAAAACAACCTTGCATGGATTATTTAGTTAAATTAGGATGCGAGTTAGGTTTTTGAGTTTGTGTTTGTGTGCGCGAGTGCATGTGGGTATGTGCATATGTATGACTGTGTGTGACTCCGGAGCCCTTCACTGGAGCCTGCTGTCTGGGTACAATGGTCCAGCCCGGGGCCTTTGCTCCACAAAGAGGCCTTCTCTTAACAACGCGCCATCACAGATAGAGGAGGGGCCTGACCAAAGCATTACCACGCTTAAGGGATCACAGAGCTTCCCTTGATACATCCGATATCACTTATGATTATAATAATCAAGCACTATTCATTTAAAGTAGAGTTTAGGCTAAGGCGGGGTATATGTGCAGTACCTTGCAAACATTTGAACACTTTTAAATGTTCGGATTCTTATCAATCAAACAGAACCATCACGGCTCCCAACAACCCTAAATCAGACAGCTAGTATCATAAAGAATTATCTTTAGTGACAAGAATAACAAGGATTTCTGCAATGTACCAAGTACTTAGAAAAACTGTGCCCAGGTGCCCCTTATATTTATTTTTCTCGTTACTGTTTTTTGTTAATTGAAAACTATCCATGTGTACAGTACATAAGAATGATAGAGACAGGCTTTACTTCAGTATTAAACTTTATTTCCTTTTCTTTGTGAGATGGAAAAATGATAAAAACGTACAGCTCAGGGACTTTTTCATCTAAGACAGGTCAGTGTTTTCTTTACGTAATAACCATGAAATTAAAACCATACGTTTCCATGTGTGTTTGACGAAAGCTTTAAAGAGTGAAAATAAATTATCGTAGCAATAATTATAACAACAAATATAACAACAGTACTAGCAATTAAGCATTTATAAACACTCTATTTACTGTGTGGGGTTTTCTTCTCAATAAAACTCTGTTATCAAAAACAGGTGAGCATTGTGGTGGTCTGCAATCCAGCATGTGAGGAGAGCACTGGTTTGTGGGTACTGTGAGTCTGTGTCCGACTGCTTTTGTTCAGCCAGTCCGAAGACTTCCAGCGCTGAGGACTCTGTCTCTATCCACTGTGGACGGCAGTCTGGGGATGGACAGGGTGCATGTATCTCAATATATAGTGAGATGGTCGTGAGGTGAAAACAGCGATTCTTTTTAAGACCTCTCATGTGTCTCCTGTTACATGGGTCAAGAAGAGGTGGGTACCAAAGTGACTTAGTAAAAATAAGCAAAAAGAATGACAAGCATCTCCATTCACTGCGTTCCCATTAGCCCCAGTCACCCGGGGACTAACCAACTCCCTCGTCACATTGGCTCTTCACAGAGTCCACTAAACTCCTGCTCTCCGCAGCGTCCCATCAGTGAGGTCAGGCATGACGCGACCTTCAGTCATTAAGTCCAACTGAAAGTCTCTCCCCTCCAACCACTGTACATGACACAAGTCTGTTCAGCTTTCGGTGTGATGTGGAGGCCATTTAGTGTTTATGGCGATGGCTCCCAGCAGGCGAAGGGTCTCTGGGTCTGCCGGGGCCTCAGTGAGGCTCGGCCCAGACTGGCGAGCGATTGGAGTGGTGGGGGTGACCGAATGAAGGGTGAATGGGCGTGGGAGTAGGAAGCATGTGTCCCGAGTGGCTGAACGGGGGCAGGTGACCCATGTGGGTCATGTGGCTGGTGAGGCCGTGTGCAGTGCCAAACGGAGAGGCCTTGTCCTGCATGCATTTAGACAGCTCGTCAAATCCGTCCCCTGCTCGTTTGTTCCTCTTGGACTTGCTGGACATCTTGCGGTTGCGTGTCTGGATGCCTTCCTTCTTCATGGTCAGGGGTCTGTTGACCTGTAGAGAGCAGCACATGAGCTCAAGGCACGCCAGACAAAAGCTGCACTGACAGTGTGAACACTACGTTGCAGTGGTTTGGGTATATTTTGCTGTTAGTTCCAGCTTGTTTACTGACTCATAACTTATACATATTGCAGTGCCAATTATGATTTACATGCATTTCTTTCATGGCAGCCCAATATTCCATCATTTATTACAACAGTGTGAGATAAGTGCTATAAATAATGAGCAGCTGTTTTGCATATATTGCTCCGTTATAAAGCGAGTCATGGGCGTTTTTTTTAGCTTTTGTCTAATTGTCTAAACCAAACAGAACCGTCCAGGTCAATATGAATACATGGGGATGAGAAGCGGGCAGGGCCTGAAAGGAGCAGCCTCAGACAAATCCTCATCAGTGTAACCGACGCCGTTACACTGAATGACAGTCCCACCCGGCAGCCTCTCCGGGGAGTAACGCCCCCCATTGAAACAACGATGGATTAATAAAAAAAGACGACCGGTGGGTTCTGCTCGACAGGGTGAGCAGGCTTTGCCTTCTCACACCCAGTTTCGCTGCTCCTAAATCGATACGAGCTGTCCGCCCACTTAACCAGTTAAGAACCAGCACCCCTCCCCTCCTCCTTTCACCCCAAACCGCACACTCGGGTGCAGGTTTTTTTTTTTTTTTTTTTTTTTTTTTTTTCGTTTTGTTTTTTTCTTCTTCTTTTCAAACTACTTACATTGTGCAGTTTAAAGTAAAGGCCGCAGGCGTTACACACCGGGTCTCCGTTCCCGTTGCGCC
Organism: Brachyistius frenatus; assembly: GCF_029030835.1. NCBI lineage: Eukaryota > Metazoa > Chordata > Actinopteri > Embiotocidae > Brachyistius > Brachyistius frenatus. Next base: position 7,052,998 of record NW_027210603.1, read on the forward strand.
TCCACAGGGTGGTGGTGGTGGTCTGGCAGTTTGCACAGCAGGTGCCTGCACGTCGAGCAGCGGACTGAAGGAAGCAGAGAAAATGCATCATAAATAAATCGAGCCTTGTCGAAGTTACAGCATTGCTAATGTAACTCGCTTTTACACACCCTTGTCTTTTAGCATCATCATCATCATCATCATCATCAGTTCTGTTGATAACGCAGCAGCAGTGACCCCGCATTCAAAGAATTCATAAACGGTACGTTTTGGTGTGAAACCGCGACACGTGAGCTTTCAAGCCCACCGCGGAAGCACGCGCAAAGCATCAAAAGAAGCAGACTCCGGCTGAAAACATCCCTGAACTCCTCTATTAAATCAGCCGCATGTTTGCTGACCGCTATGATCAAATTTTGTAATTTGTGCAATAATATACGGGGCCATTTCTCCGCAGAATGTCTGATTCTCTCTGCTCATAAAGGTAATTATCATATTTAAGGAATTCAGATAAGTATGTTGCTATTAACATGTTCTCATGGGGGCTTTGTGTAAACGCTGTATCATTCCTGATCCAGGAAAACGGGGCTACAACTCGTGGAAGACCCGCCGTCCTGCCTGACAACGTGCCCCTGCGTCCGTTGCGGATCAATTCTTCACGCATAATAAGAAACATTAGTTTACATCCAAGAACCCTCCGGTTCTCTGCTTCGCAGGCAGCGTCCAGGTTTTTCTTGTAATTAATTTCAGGTGGAGTCGTATTGACCCACAGAACAACAGCGAACCCTGCTCATTTCTATTCCCACAGTAACCTTCATTTTAAAAACACAAAGCGGCTGCGCATTAAGACTGTACCACTGCCCACCGAGAATGACAAACAAGAGAAGAACATAAATCCATTTATTTTCCAATCCCCGCCTCACGCTCTGTCTCTTCACACATAAGCGGCTCCTCCAGTGTTGTGATAATCTCTTTACAGTATATGTCAGTCTGCTCACAGAGAATGCAGCACGCTGGTTGAAGGCGGAAACAGCCGGGAGCCTGACTTCCTTATCTGGGCCGGCCAGATATCCGGATAGGAAACAACTGGATGCCCCTTTGAACACAACTCTGAAAAACACTTGAGCTGAAAATGCAAAAGCTACAGCCACACGGGCCGAGCCAGTGGAAAATGTAATGGACTTTTCACGAGGTGGACGTGGTGGTCAAGAAACGACACGACGAAATACCATCAAAAAGGAGCTGAAGTGCGTAAAGCCCATTCTGCACATTTTTACCGATCGGCTGATAAGCGGACAATTTATTGGCAAGTCAAATTACCAGCTCATGTTAATGAAGACCATTAGACCCAAGCCACAGCCTCCACAATCATAATTAGCCGGAAAATGAAGACGCCCAGACCCCTTTTTATTACAGTCATAAGGTTATACAGCACTAAATGTTTTATTAGCTACCAAGTTTTGGGTGTTAAATCCCTTAATTAATTCATTGAAATGTACCCATGATTACCATGATTGTTAATATAATTTTTTTTAAATTATTGTTGTTGTTTTTATTATTTTCACTTTTGACAAAGCAACCGTTTCAGTAAAGAAAAACACTATACCAAAAAAAAAAAAAAAAAGAAAGAAGTTTTTTTTTAAACTGAACAATATTATTCATAATAATAATCATCAATATCAGAATATAATGATACAAATAAAATGTTCTGATAGATAGATAGATAGATAGATAGATAGATAGATAGATAGATAGATAGATAGATAGATAGATAGATAGATAGATAGATAGATAGATAGATAGATAGATAGACAGATAGATAGATAGACAGACAGATATTCAGCTTCAGGACGGTTAATGTTAAGAGCTCTGGTACATCCACCACAATAATTCTGTGTCCTCGCTGCTTTTCATTTACTCGAGCTTGGTGTTAACTAAAGCAGCATGGGCATTGGTATCAGTGACAGTATCAGAAGTACCAGCAATAATGATAGCAGGAACAAAGGCAATAGTAGCAGTATTGTAACAGGCCATGAAGGCGGATCATCGGGGGTGAGAGGGACAAACAATTCCAGGAAGATCATAGGGAAAATATAACTTTCCTGGAATTGTGCTGCCGGCATCTGCTTTGTGCTCATATTTGGGTGCCTTTTCTCAGAGCAGAGCTACAGAGTGAGATGTAAAACTCACCAGTCGCCGTTTGGGCTTGATGAGAGGTCGGTTCTGGCCGTTCATTTTGTGGTACAGTCCGCAGGCGTTGCACAGGTAGTGGCCGGTACCATCCCGTCGCCACAGAGGGGTGGACGTGGCACCACAGTTTACACACTCACGGCCCTCTGCATATAGATCAAGAGGAGGAAAGCAGAAGAAATTTTATATAATTAAAAAATTCACACTCGGTCAGAGGAAACATACAGCAGCTGTCCAGACTAATCAGGAAACTACAGCGCTGAATGACCCCTGATGGCCCTGTAATATGAAGTCAAAATCTGCCTCATGATAGTGACAATGTCAATATCAGCGTGCAGGTGTACCAAGTGTGCACGGCTGTCATGGACACAGACACCTCTATGTAAACCGATCCAGAGTGGGGAGGCCAGAGACAGCCAGAACATGTCCAGAGGTGTCCAACAAGAAGAATGAGACACGCCATCAAATTAGGACTACATTATTCATCAGCTCAGTGGGCGCCCATCAGAGGAAACATAAGTGTGTATAGGTGGTATTAAATGTGTCAGACAGTGTTGCAGTCTTTGATGAAAAGCTTGCATGCCAGTTGGTTGCTAATAATATTGAAATGGCATCCAATCCAGCATCATTTGGATAAAGAGTTTGGATCAGAGTTCCAGTGTACACTCATTCCTTTTTCTGTAAAAAACCGTGCTTCTTTTATTTATTCTCACAAACTCTCCTCTCCCACAAAAGGTTTGTCTGACTTCAAACAAGACAGTTGCTAAACCGACCAATTCATTTAATTCAAGTATCTGCCTCTCCCTAGAGCATCATCTCATTATTCCTATTATAATGCCAGCGACACCCAATGTCCCACCCTCGCTCTACAATGGAATCTGACCTGCAAAAAGCTATGTTCCTTTTGAAATGCATCTCAGTGGTTTTTTTGTACCTCCCTCCTCTTCCCCTTAAGTGTTTCGCAACCACAAGTAAGCGGGTTCATTAACGTTTTAAATATTCATCAACAATGACTTCAATGTTTTCTCTTATGACATGTTGAAATAAGAAAAACTTATTTGAACTTTGAAAAACAGCTTTGTGCATTAGGTAAACTAGGATGAGGGGACGGAGTTCTGGTTTGTGGCTAGTTCAACAGGAAGCCTCAGCGCTGTACGGTATATGTGCTGACAGCTGAAATGTCATTGTGGCATTTTCTACAACAATCAATCACCATTACTGGCACTGGACATCGGCTTTGATAGATAAGAGCCTTTTTAATGCTGTAGCAGATATGTTTGTGTTACTGATTCAGGCCCAGTCGGTCCAGCTTCTTTTAAATGTCACAGTATAACATTTCTCTGCCACAGTGGCTCATATTCACTCAGATTATCAGGCCGTCAGCATTTCCCAGGTGGATTAAAAGGCACGGGGACAACAGATGACAATATTGATAATTACACAAGAACATTTGGAACAACTTGTTGCCAGTGTCCAATGTGTGCTGTTGTTTTTCCACCAATAATTCAAAGTACAACAGCTGGAACAATGCAGGGAAATTACAGTCATTACCAGACAGTCGGGTTTTTTTTTTTTTTTTTTTTTTTTTTTTTTAAATGTCTGCTCATTAGTGCATAAAGTCTAAATATATCCTGAATATTACTCCCAGCACGGCGGGTATTGAATCACCCGCATGCCCAGACAGGCATGAAAGATGTCTCCTAATTCTAAAGTATTTCTCTGACTTCGAGATTTTGGAGTAAAATGAAAACCAATGACGTGCATTTTAACCCAGGATTACTCAACGCACCAGTTTCCCCCAAAAAATGCGCACTCATCTTCACAGAGAAGCAGATCTGCTGTGGACTAGTTCGCCTCCACTTCTTCATGTCAGCGCATTGTGGGCCAAGGCCGCGCTTAAAAACACAAACAGCAGGGCTCTGTCGCCTGTGCTTTGTTAGTACTGGGGGAGAGCGGGTGGGCGGGGTGGAGGTCGTGATTTGTTCACTTGGAGGTATACAGGATATGGCAGGAGCCAGTGCGTCGTGACTCCTTCATTTTTTTAAGTGCAATAAAGGCCACGTTTAAAAGAAAACAAGCCTGTGGCTCGAAGAAGAAGAAGAAACCGTCTGGAAATGGCCTATAGTAAAAGTCAGAGTTTAATTGCATAATGATATTTGATGTAAAATGATCGGGAATAATTACAAAAAGAGACCAGTTTTTAATCGTTTCTCAAAATATAGCATCATACTTCTGATTATTGTTCGGCAAACAAACAAAAAAACAAAAGCAAAAATTCAAAAAAAATATTCATGAGCAATTTAGTTTTTGTCTGAAGTCACCCCGATCAGACTGATGGGTTTCGAGTGAGGATCGCTCTCGATTAAGCCGTTTACAAGTGGTGCGATGGGTGAAAAGATAAGACTTGTCAGTACACGTTTTGAGAGGAGACGTGCTCGATATGGAAATTTTATTTTTATAAGTGACCCACTATCAGCAAAAGTCGTGCCCACACAGCATGTGAAGTAAGAATGTGATGAGTGCAAGGCAGAACTGACACAAAATGAATAAAACCTAAAACAAACACATGACCGTCCTTAAGAAAATGCCCACACTCTTATATGAAGGAATACATAATAGTGACAATATTAAAATGTATCTAGTGTTGATTGACTTGTGTAAGGCCACACCGTAACCGTTTAATTAGGGCCTATACATTTTTTTCTGCCATCTGATGAGAAATGGAGACTCAAACACATGAGACTCACCTGAGCTCGACCTGGCTTTGCTTTTGCATTTGGGCGTAAAGCTGGAGGAGGACCCGCCGAGCAGGCTGCCGGGATGGAAGAGACTGCCGCCGTACTCGTGGGGTCCAGGCAGAGAGTAGGTAGGGTAGGTCGGGATGGGGTGATGCGTGCCCGGGGCCTGGCTGCTCATGGAGGCCAGGCCGCTGCGGAGCGGACTACAGCTCTCCATTTTCATGCCGTCCGTCAGCTGCACCTGGTATTTGATCGACTCTTTCTCGTCCATCCTGGTCGAGGTGGAGGTCGGAGAGGTAGGGCCGGGGTCCGGGGACACGTCCTTCGGAGGGGTAGGGGGGAAGCTGTAGAGGTGCGGGCTGGAGTGGGACGCCGGGGTGAGCGAAGACACGGGAGCCGTGCCAGTGCTGCTGCTGCAGGGGTAGCCGGAGCCGGCTGGGTGAAGGCCGGGTTTGCTGAAGTGGCTGACTGCCCATGCGTTATGGTGGTGTGCAGCGGAAAGGGCTGCTTTTCCAGGGTCCAACCACGGAATACCGGGGCTGTGGATGAGGTGTGGTCGGCAAACCTGGTTCCCAGTGAGTCGGGCTGAAATTCATAATTATATAGCATTGTACTTTAATTTCGTGTTAACTCTTCAATCTTACCAAGCTTGCAAAGCAAAAAGATCGTACCTGTTAAATGCCGGAAATTGTTTAAATCCGACATTTAGTCTCAGATGTAGGTAAAATATTGATAGTTAATTTAAAATTATCTTGACCAAAATCAGTTAATTATCCAAAAATCGTTACCATTAAAAGACAGGAGCCTCACACATTTCGCTTTAAGAGATATTTAGGCCAGTTCCCTGCATAAAAACAAATAGGAGCTCCTCGTCTGGGCAGGATCTGTTCATCCGCAGCAGCTCTCGGACTACAGATTGTTATTAGTAAATTTGCGGTTTTTATTTTATATCCGGGAAGTGCCTCTCTCTCCCTCCAGAAACCCCTGCCCCAGCAGAGAGGGGTTAAGTGACATACTTCCCTTTCCTCTTGTTGTCATTCGATAGAAATTCCTTTTATGTTGGTGAATTGTCCCAGAAAAGTCAAGGTGGCCTTTTTTTTTTTTTTTAAACAACAAATTACTGCATAAGCTTGTAAATATTTTCTACACAAAATGAATAGACCTGAACGAAAAAAGTACACACACTCACATATCCTATATCCTAATGTAAACGCTGTTACATTATGAAGGAGTATTTTTTTTTTTTTTTTTTTTTTTTTTAAATATCTGGCTAGTATCTTACTAAAAGTTAAATTTTTCAGATATTCCTCATCACACTTCTCAGACTGGTTTGTCTTCGAAAACTTGGGCGCATCTTACCGTGCGCTTGGCTGTAGGTGACCCTTGCCCGGGAGTTGGTGTAGTAGGGGTTCCCTTGAGAGTCCAAGTGGTTCAGAAACATGTCAACCTCGTCCTGGGGCAGTAAAGGCGCCATGGGCTCCATGTAGTTGTGGCTCAGACTATGGTGGTGAGAGTCCGGGTGCTGGCCGTTCAGCACAGCATGATGGTGCGCCATCCACCGAGACTGATCTGCCGCTGCGACCTCCATGGATGAGTCTCCTTTTCCTCTGAATGCGTCTCTGTTTCGGCTGTGTTTGCCTCCAAGTGAAAGTTCAGTCCTCCTTACAATTTAGTTCCTGAGCTATGAAAGTCTCGATTGTGTTTACTTTTACTTCAGAAATAGAATCCTTAAATAACTCGATCTCCTTCTCCCTCCTCAGTGATAACCTGCAAAGAGACGAAAACAAAATGTTAGTTCGTCAGCGCCGGCTGCTCCCCCTCTCTTTCCATGCAAAGAAGCATCCTTTGTATTATTATCTAAGCAGATGACACGTGAAATAAAGTTTACACAATTTAGGCTCCTTGTGATTACAGCGCGAAAACAAAGTGGTGCGGAGCTGTCTCCACTTCGAAGTAATGCATTCCGCGTCCGCATAAAGACAAAAAGCACAAATGTTTCCACTGGATACCTGTTGCAGTTTTTTAACAGCTGACGGCAAATACAGCTGGATGTGTAAACCTCTTGATCCGTGCAGTGCTCAGGCTCATTAATGAGATGTGGCGCAGACTGATGCGGCCGGCGCCAGTAAATTCCCCTATCAAGCCACGTGGGGCGGGGCGTCGGTCTGGGCCAATCATAGCGGGCCCTGCCACAATTGGATCGCTGCGTCCCTTCTCTCCTTCTTTCAATTTCCATTTCCCTGCACCGTAAAACTTAAAGACTTATCAATCAGCAGGGTAATTTCTCGGGGGTCTTTTCTCTCTCATGAAGCTCAAACAGAATGAGCAATAGGCCCATGATAATCTGCTTTTTTAGCGGCAGTTAGAAGCCGACAGACATCTAACTTGGAGGTAAATTCAGTTTGCACGATATAATAAGGATTTTTAAAGAGAAACTATATATGAAGCCTTCTGAAAAATATTCTTAAACCAACAGATAATTTTTTGTATTACTTTGGAACAATTGTTTAAAATCCTCAATATCGTAGCTACAAAATGTTTTTTTGTTTTAACAATTAAAACTGCTGCTTGAACCTTACATTACGAACAATTATTGTATGTGTTGTTTTTCGCATATTCATGTTATGTAAATAAACCGCGATTTCAGCACCTCTAAAACGAGGAGCCGATTTATGACCCCGAAATTGGCCGCATTGTTGGGTGCGCCTAATTGTCTTTAATTAGTAGCAGGACATTCCTCTTGTGAAAACGGTGGTTTTGTCTCGGGGACAAAGCAATCAAACACAGTTTGCATAATAATAGCGCCTGTTTCTTACAAAGGTGCGCGCAAGGCCTCACCAATGGAAACCAGCGGGTGACTATCAAATTGTCTCCTCACGCCCTCGTTCAAATTGAAACCCTCAACACATTACACGCAGTGCGTAAAATCAACAGTAAAAGCATGCGTCCATGCATGCGCATCGTTTCTATGTATATGTATGCGTGATTGACAAGGAGTAATTGGTCAATGCCTGAAGCCTAGACTGGCCGCCACGCCGACGCCTCGATCTGACGTCACAGAATCGCTGGGGTGTGTGTGTGTGTGTGTGTGTGTGTGTGTGTGTGTGTGTGTGTGTGGCGGGGGTGATGGTGGTGGTTACATGTTGGGTCACGTGAAGCTTGTGATACCCAAGGCAAATTCTCCAGGTAAAACACCCCTCATGACTCTGATGACACAATGCAGGTCATGACAGTCATATTCTAATTTGATATTATAGTGTGTGTGTGTGTGTGTGTGTGTGTGTGTGTGTGTGTGTGTGTGTGTGTGTGTGTGTGTGTGTGTGTGTGTGTGTGTGTGTGTGTCAGTCACCAGTCATTAAATCACTGGCACGTTGCCAAGGGCAGAGTTGATGAGCTCAGCCCTTTGAGCTGTCAACTCCTAAAATCAACAAATTAGTGCATGTGAGGCAGCAGAGGACCAGCTACTCCAATAACTGACATTCCAGTGAAAAGAAGCACCGCAATTGTCAGGTGGAGTGACAACATGCTTGATATTGTTTATTGTCTTTTAACCATTTTATTCGCTATGACTATGGATCAGTCATCGATAATACAGTAATTAGACCTATGTACATGCAATTTAATAATTGCTGTCACACATGTTTTGAACCTGAAGAAAGAAGGATTCCCTCTGAATGAGCTTGAACTGATGACCGGTGATGCTCTTGATCTTGTGGCCATGCAAGTGAAAGGACACTGCTTTTTCTGCACACTGTCCTATGTGAGTGTAGTTGTCAGCCTTGAGTGTCTGCGTTGCCTTCTCCCTGTGTTAGGGCCTTGGAGAGTCGCTCAGGATAGCTGCTGCAGCATGCCCATTGTTGTTTGCATGTTTGCCAAATGGATTACTCAGCAGGATTTATCCCTCTGTAATTTATACCTTCATTAATCCTATTTATATCTGTGCTGGAACAAAAGATGGGAGAGGATGACGGAGGGTTAGTGAAGAGGATTGGGTGTGGGGAGGTGCCGATGCTTTCCCTCTGTCTCCCTCAAGGACACAGCATTGTTTCACCCAGGGATGCTATATCCTAGACTGGAGAACACTATCCCTCTCACAACACCTCCTGAGCTGGGTGAGAACTGTGTGCAACCGCTGTATTGCTGTGCAGCCACAGTGGCTAATGAACAACGAGATTATCATTCCGATCCATGCTGTTATTAAATGGGATTGGCTTTATCTACCTGTTTGTTCCCATTGGGCATGGTCATCCATCATTAGCCAGAGTGGAGGTGTGTGCCCGACTCTGTCTCTGTTTGTGTGTGTGTGTGTGTGTGTGTGTGTGTGTGTGTGTGTGTGTGTGTGTGTGTGTGTGTGTGTGTGTGTGTGTGTGTGTGTGTGTGTGTGTGTGTGTGTGTGTGTGTGTGTGTGTGTGAGAGAGAGTGTGTGATAGAGTGAGAGAAGAGCCACAGTGGGGCTTGTGAAGATAAGCAGAGCCAGAGAGAAGAGAATGACACAAACCAGCTGAAGCATTATTGTCCCCTTTACTCACGGCTAATTAGATCGAGCCAGGGCACTGGGGGGCTTTATAGACCCAAGGACCCAGACACAAGACCGTATAACTGCTCCAAGAGGGGCCTGGATGCTGCTAGGAGAGCAGCACTCACGCTCATTTAAGTAGTTTGAGCTCAAAATAATAACATTTCAGACAAGGGGGATGGCAGAACACATGCACTGCAAACTTAACAAAAGGGATTATGAATCAGATGATAGGTTTTATAACCAAAACCTCTTATATGAGCTATAAATACAGTGCATTATTGAACAAGTTCTGTGTCGCACAATTCTGCAATGATTACATATGGAAACTGTGACAGCAGCTCTTTCAGCAGCAGTGTTAAATTCTGTTAATTCATTAAAAATAACTTCAGGTTTATTTACCTTCTCCTTCCCCGTATTTAAAGGTATATGCCACACACACACACACACACACACACACACAGTCTCAAATAATCACATAATGTTATTTGAATGGTGCGTTTAAAGCGTCATGCAGACAACACAGGGGAAGAGGTCGGTGTAAAAAGGTGCCATGTATTCACTCCAGCTCCCGCATGCCTGTGGAGCCCCCAGCCCGCCCCTGTCTCTGCTCCACCATTGTACTGATGTGATTGCTCTTTCTGCTGATGAAAGAGGACTGGCTCCAGTCATTATGCATCCTAAAGCGTGACAATTGGATACTTTTGTCGTCACTAATATCACGCTGATGATACACTAAACCATGTCGCGATCGAGGGTCTATTCCAGGACGAGAGCACCTTGCCCACGGCACCATGAAGAGAGCTGCATGAAAACTGATTCCTGCTACTGTAGTATTTACATGGCCGCGTGAATCCTCCGAAATTTTTTAGAAAGAGAAACACACATATCTGCTGTAGGTTGTTATTATGAGTGCAGCAATTATTAATATGGACTCAAATATTTAGGAAAACAAAGGTCTGAAAGGAAAAGCTTCCAGTGAATTAAAAAAAAAAAAAATACTGCATCTTATGTTACAATAAGCTTCGTTACTACAATACAATTCATTCAATATTGTGCTGCTTATCAGATGTTAGAGGCTGACAGTTAATATCCGAATATCTAAGGATAATAAGGCTGATCCTAAAGGGTATTGACCACCAAGCAAACTTAATTCCTTAATAATGAGATGCACAAAATAACCTCTATTTTTGCGGCAGAATAATGTTGATGAAGATTGATGAAAAACGTGTTATTGCTTGCTTTGGATATATTATTTTAAAATGTATCCGCCAAAACAATTCCCACAGAATATTTAGAGATGGCATATAGTCTTAAAAATAGCATAAATTCTCTTACCTCCCCAGCCTCAGCTCAGAGAGGCTGCGCTTTGGAGTGAAACCAGAGAAAGTGGGTCCGTCTGATTCACTGTTTCGGAGGTTCTCTCCAAAAAAAAATAGCGGCGCAAAAATGAAACACGATCGATGCGAAAAGGTGTCCAGAACAGCCTCGTTTTATTTATTTTTAAGAGACAATATGGACCAGAGCGGCGGTCTTTGTGTCGTCGGCCGGCAGAGAGCAGTGTGTGTGTCTGAGCTCAGTATCTCCCTCCTCTCTCGCTCTTCACCCAAACCTCTCTGAATATGAGCAAAAACTTCTGGGGCTGAATGAGAGGCTGCGGGCACACAGCAACGTAATGGCACGTCAGCCAGCAGCCTGTCTTCCGGGTCCCGGTTAAATACAGAAATTGGCAGCAATGGACTACCTGTTCCCAAGAGGTGACCAGCACAGTTTAAACTGCCTCTTGCACTGGGTTTCAGCATTTTATCTTTTTTATAGACTGTCAATGGCCCTCGGTTTTACATTCAACTTCAATACCGACTTTTGTGTTGGATATATTATTCAGAAGTGTATACAAGCCAGTATGGGGACATTTTGGAGAATTTATATTTAACCTATCCTGACAGTAAAATAATGAAGAAGCCAAAATACCTGAACAATTTGTTGAATCCCTCAACAAATGGAAACAGCCCCTTTGTTAACTTTTGTTTCAGGTGCAAGATTCACAATAATTGTGACCAATAATAAACTGCGGTAGCCGACAGAAAAAGTTCATTTCAAGCCGGATAGCTAAATAAAGGCGCCCATTTGCAGCCCGTGTTATTTGTCCTGCAGTAAATAGGCCCATAAGTTACACGTTATTTATAATACTTATTTGACGTTCATAACTGTTTTTTCTCTCCGTTTTCACTTAAATTTGAGAAAGCTTGACAGCCTTGCTCCTAATTGACTTACCGAGATTTTGCTCCCTGACTCTGAGCCCCCGCTCTCCCCCCCCCCCACCCTCCTCCCCCGCCCCTCTGTGTTAACTGTGTTAAAGAAGAAAAAGACGCTTCCCTCCTTCCTTTGTGTTTGTGTGCTTTATATCCCACACAGTAACAACAACTTTGTAAAACATGCAAAGCCTCTAAAATCTCTTGCACGCGACCTGGGCTCGTGCGCGGCTGCTGCAGCCAGGCAGGTGCAAGGGGCGCGAGGACCTCTGCAACTCGGGGCTCGTGGTCCCCAGAGTGCACACGCACTCTCAAAACAGAAAGAAAAGAAAAGGATGAAAAAAAAAAAAAAAGAAAAGAAATGTGAAGTCTGACCAAATATATATATATATATTTTTATGTTAAAAATCACCAGAGCTACAGATAGCCTAATATTTGACACAGGATGGGCGTCCACGGAAATTAGCATGCATAATAGGCTACAGCCTAACATAAGCATTTATGGTTAAAATAGTTTTACAAGTAGGCTTTTTTAAATGAGAAGTCTCTTTTTAAAATTTGTGTAGGTTGTACTGTTATTATCTGGACTGAAAGAAATCACTTTAGATCAGATATTTAGGCCTGAATTAGTTTTTGGGGATTAATTTATAGCCAGTTCGGTATTAACATGATTAGGCTTTAAACGAAATATATGTGACTCAGCAGTTATGCCTTTTAAAACTAATAGGTAATTAAAATCCAATTAGTTTATGACAGTGAATCGAGTCTTTGATCTGTCTCTATATTCGACAGCAAATCTCAAAAGCTATCAATCAGGATAAAAGGAGATACATTAAGTTTTATCCAAACTGATTGGTTGATAGATATTACTATTATTATTATTATCATCCTAAAATATATAAATTCTATCTATCAAAAAAAATCAATAATAAATAAATCTCATGAGTATAGCTTAATATATTTGTGTCTTCCCACACTTGTTTTGTTAATCAATTTTCTGCATGTTCTTCACCGGCTCCGCGTGTGTGCGCGCACGGTTTTCGTCAGGCAGATATTATAAGCACACAGCATTAGATGCCAGGGCCCTTCTCCCTCTGATTATTACCAGGGGTAATATTTCATCGGCACCACGCAATCTTTGTTCTCTGTGAAGATAATAAATGGCCTAATCGTTATCAGCAAACTGCTGGGGGTGTCAGCACCGACCGAGGCTGGGAGCGGGGTCCAAAGTGCTGCTGAATAAATTGGTGTTCCTTATCTCTCACTCCCAGATTATCGCCGCCTTTTCAAACTTGCACAACAAATACATTCAATGCATCTAATGCATCATTTGTTGGGGGGTGGAGGGGGGAGATCCCGCAGGTTGATAGAGACAGATAGGCGCAGGGAATGAGACATATTTACACGTTTTAGGCGCTGCAGCCGTGCAGCAAATATAGACTCTATATTTGGCATTAGAGGGAGTTTATTGGCCAGGCCATTGGTACACACACTTTACATATCAATACAAGCTATATTAAACATACATCACTGTGATATGATGCCTATCTGCCTGATTAGTCTCATCTATTAGGCTAGATGAAGCCCTTTTTAAAATTAAGGCCATCTTTTGGAAGTTCAGCTCGTTTTGAGTTTTTATAAAATGAAACAATATTATCACACATTTACGAACCTGCACTTCTGTTCACAGTTGACTGATTAATATATTTAGATATGATTTTAAAAACGTAAGATCTAACAGCACAAAATGCAGATAACGTGATATGGTTGATCTCCAACTCTAATTGCACTTGTGAAAATGATTCCGTCCTAATAAACACATCGAAACATGATAGCATTATCTTCAGTTCCACAACAGGATAAGCGGCTTAACATGCACCGTTAGTTTTCTCTGATTTCGTTTTGTCTGGTCAGCAGGCCTGTACTTCTCTCCACAGCTAAAGGGCCTCACTCTACAGGCCCGTCTTATCATTTTAATAAACTGCTGTGGCATTTGGTTGAACAGTCTGTGTCTGCTACAATTTCAAACATAAGCAGAGCACCTAAATTTTTATAATTGATGTCAGACGAGTGCAGTTTAAATTAAACGAATAACGACCAGAGCATGCCCTCTCCCCACACATTCACTTTTCTCATGACTGACCTTTTCCTGTCTTCAAAATTTAATTTATAATTTCACTATGCTGAAAAAAAAAAAAATCACCTGCGAGGTAAACGTGGCAGGAAAATGGTTGTACGTCCACAATCGAGCACGAAATATAATGCAGCATTTCTGAGTGACACTTAGGACAAAAAAAGAAAACATTTTCCAATAGGCACACACAAACACACACTCCCCTTTTAATACCGTGGCATCTCCACCGGCCCCGCTGCTCTGATGGTCTCCTAGACAACCGAGATAACGTGCAGCAGTTTTCCATATCGGTCCCGGAGTCTATTATAGCTCGGGATTAGCTCTCTTTCCGAAAAGGTCATACACAAAGTCACCAAACCTGCCTTTTTTCCCCCGCCATATGGCCCCTGCGTGAGGGCACATTCATAAACATGCATGTGCCATTTCATGTGATGCCATTAGACTAATAGCACTGCGAATTTTTCTGCGCTAAAAAAAAAAACTAGTCATGTAAATAAGAGCCTTCTGAGGAGACAGCAGAGACCAGTATCCCCAGGACTGAGGCGGAGAGTTTCACACTGCAGGAGAGAAGACAGTTGGACAGGAGGAACATGTGCTGTTATAGAGCGACCCCTGGCGTTGGTGGGGTGCACTGCAGCACCACCACAAGAGCAGTCCCTGGTGTCGGTGCGCATGCCGAAAAAGCAGAGATGGAGTGGATCAGAAATCATTTAGAGCCTTAACTTTTCACATTTCTGCTATATCCTTTACTCTACGAACCACAATGTCAAAGTGAAAACATGTATAGACAACTTAAATCTTTCATTTACAAAAGTATTCAGACCATTAGCCATTAAGTCTTCTTTGGTAAGTCACTACAAGCACACCTGGATTTGGGCTCTTTATCCCATTCTCACTGTCAGATCCTCCATCAGACTGGGGGCATCTGTGAGCTGCTATTTTTATGTCTCTCCTCAGATGATCTGTGGAAGAACTCTGGACTTTTGCTTGGTCACTCAAGGACAGTCAGAGACTGTACTGAAGTCACTTCAACATTTCTTTACCCGTTCGCGTCAAATCTTTGTTGTTCTGAAAGGTGAACTGTTGCCTCAGTCTCAGGTCACATGCAGACTGTGGCAGGTTTTTGGGCCTCACTATTTGACAGTATTCCCTCAATTCTGAGCAGTCTACCAGTCCCTGCCCCCTCATAGCATGCTTCACCCTGGAGAATGGTATTACCCAGAGGATGAACAGTGGATTGTGTGCGTCAGACATAGTGCTTGGATTTCTGCCCAACTGTGCGCAGAGTCCTTCACTGCTGTGTGAAAAACACCATGGAGGCTATCATGTGCCTTTTACTCAAAAGTGGCTTCCATCTACTCCACCATAAAAGCCTGACTGATAGATAGTTACAGAGAAGGTTGTCCTTCCAGGTTCTCCTATTTCTGCAAAGGTCTTCTGAAGTCCAGTTAGAATAACCATCGCTGGTGGGCGTCCGTTATTGTGCTGTTGCTCAGCTGTGGTTGGACAGCCAACTGAGTCCTGGTTGATTCAAACTTCTTTCGTTCCTATTGCTGAGGTCGCTGTGCTCCTTCAGCCACTAAAAGCTTTTGGATTAATTTACACTCTTGCCTTGATCCTTTACAAAACTTTATCACTGAGGTCTACAGAGAGTTCCATGCGCTATTGGCTTGTTTTTATTTTGCCTGATGTGCATTGTAAATTGTGGGACCTTGTTTCATTCAGTTCGCCACAATTTCTAGACACATCTCAATGGTAATAAAAGCAAACAGGAGGCCCCGGAGCACAGCAAAGAATCTCAATACTACCAATATAATGAGAGATATCGGTTTTTTGATTTTTTTTTTTTTTTTTCATAAATCTGCAAAAAAATTCTTAAAACCTGTTTTCATTTTGTCATCATGACTTTGTGATTGAGTGTAGATTGATCTGCAAAAAGTGAAGGTCTGAACCCGCTGTATTTGCATGAAGGTCTCTGATGGATTGAGCAACAAAGAAAGTGTAATAATCAAGCAGCCTGGCAAGGGACTGAGACGAGTGCACAGCTGAACTGTTCCAGCTGGGATTCCCGGTGACTGGACAGGAAGTTAGAAGAGTTCTGACAGGAAGTGTGTTTTAAGGGAGGGCCAGCATCGGGTGGAGAGAGAAAGGGGGAGATGTTTCCTGTCGGTTCTCTCCACATGTTTAGACGGCTTAGTGTGACCGCCTCTCTCTTTCTGGGTTCACTTAACACCCAACAAGAATACATGCCAGTGTGCAATTGCTTTATGCCTGTGCTAACAAATTATAAGGAGGCTTTTAGTGGATGGTGGTAAGCCAGAAGAGTAAATCATGTGCACAGGGTAGGATTGTGTCACAGGATGCAGATGTCACCACATGAAGTGACACTTCCTGCCCATCAAAGCAGTCAGTGCCAGTTTAATGGACTCACAATCTGCAGCCCACAACAGGAATGAGGGTTCATGGAAATAAGGCAAGAACATTCAAGAGGGAGAGATGGCAGAGGAAAGAAGGAGAGAGCACGCGCCGAGGGATGTTGTAGGAAGAGATGTGATGGAGCGATATGTGGATTGCAAGAGGAAAAATCTCTTTGTCTCTCCTGAGCTCAGTGGACAATCAAAGTTTCCTATCAGCTCTGGAGTAGGGGAAATTGGCTGCCCTGGGAAGGAGAGGGCCACTCTCACAGCCAATGGGAAGTGCCCCTGTCACTCTAATCAGGTCCGATGGAGAAAGTAGGAAACGTGTGTGTATATGCACGCGCTCAGTTGAGAACGCGTTTTAACAGAGAGCAGCTTTGTTTCACTTGTCTTCATGTGATCCAAGATGATATAAAGTGTAAAGTAGCGTCAGACCTTCATCTGCAGCTTATCCCCTGCACTAAGGGACATACATGAGCCACATGGGCGCGTTTTTTGGCAAAACTTGCCCTGAGAGGCATGACCATCGCTGCTTTGATGGAGCGCCATGTGGCAGAGATCAGTGGGTCTTAGTGGGAGCTGTGGACAGTTGCACACAAGGGTGGCAAGGGAAGAGGATTACTGTCTCATCAATACAAATCCATACAGAGAGGGAGGTTGACATCAATATGCACACAGATATAGGCAGTGCACAGAGGCTTTGAGCGAAAGTGTGCGCAATGTAAACATCCACACAAGAGGAATACGACCGCAGCCCTTGGTTACTGCGGGGGTTTTTGTGCCATCCATCTTTCCTGCTGTCCCTCCGTCCCCACCTCCTCCATGCCAGACAAGAATGTGTCTCTCTGCACCCGGAGCCCAATCCCCTGTTTGAAGTCCCATCTCCATCTCTGCGCTCCCTACACTGTCCTTCCCTTCCTCTGCCTGTCTGACGGTCTTATCTGTCAGCCGTGCTCCTCCCAGCCTCCTGCAGCTGCAACCAGGGCCACAGACGCCTTCATTGTCCTCCTCTTCCTCACCCTCACGCTTCTGCGCCCGGCCACATCACACCTGCCACCTGCACAGGACGCAGAGCCCTGGGACCTGAGCCGCGGGGCTTTCATCCGCCCCTCACCTTGCCCTTCAGAGCCTCTCATCCCCTCATCCCGGCACCCTGTCACTGAGGAATGGCCGCTGCAGAGGGCCGAGGCAGAGTGGGACACAGAGCTCCTGTTGTAAAGACCTGTGTTTTAAGCAGAGCCAGAGAGAATCAGTGCAGGTGAGGTGTGTGTTTGAGGATGAGTTTTGTGTTTAGATTTGACTCGTATTTCTGCTTTTTGATGACATCCTGTTAGGGCTGAGCAGCAGGACTGGATGAATTGAATGAATGTACGTCGTGAGGAACGTGGACCTGAGAGTGTGTGTATAATAACATGCTGACAGTGAGGGAGGTGGCTGTGTCTCAGTGATTTATGAGAGTGTGCTGTGAAGGGTCTTTTGAGCAGGATATTGTTCCCTGACTGGTGACTTCTGCCTCTCTCTCTTTCTCTCTCTGTGTGTGTGTGTGTGTGTGTGTGTGTGTGTGTGTGTGTGTGTGTGTGTGTGTGTGTGTGTGTGTGTGTGTGTGTGTGTGTGTGTGTGTGTGTGTGTGTGTGTGTGTGTGTGTGTATTTTAGAGCTAGAGAGATTAAGAGGGAGAGTACTGCAGGTGAGCCCTCAATGTAATCAATCACCACGGCGTCACAAGGCCCACGACTTGTGGATTACCCCGTCAACTGATATCTAGTTTGACTTCACATTTTTTTGCATATTCATTATTCCTGGCAGATAAAGAAAGAACACAGTCTGCATCATTACTATGCTTCAGGAAAGGAAGATAATAATCAACCTTGTGCCTGAGGCGGATCGTGACAGCTCAACCACATGGCCCAAACAGTCCAACACCCTGCACAAACCCCACCATCCACCTCAAACACATGCACATACACACACCGTTTGCCACATCAGGATACAGTGAATTCCGGTTTAAACAGTATTCTGCTCGGTTCACACCAACAGATTAACCGCAGTTCTTCTGCGACCGGTAATCATATCCTGGGCTCGAACTGAAATGACTGAAAGGCCTCAACAAGATGATGCTTTCTCAGCGATACAGCAGCCATCTGGGGAGGCAAATGGATCGAAACACAAAGATGTGTGACATAAGAAATGAGGTCCAGTCACATTCAATAATACCTCGACAGGTAATAGTCGAGTGGTGTGACACCTGTTATAAGGACTGGTCTGAAAACGTTCTCTAAAAGTGAAGAATAAGAAACATTTATGAACCCACTTACATGATCGTATGGCCAATCATGTTTGTTCTGAGCTGGAGCAACAACACATTTGGTTAAAATTGAGGTCCGACCATAATCTGACTTTAGGACCATTTAAAATACCACATAAAAGAGATGTGGAATTTTGGAGAAAGAAAAACAGCATGTAAAACTATGGCTAGCCAGTGAGACA
The DNA here is from genome assembly GCF_029030835.1 of Brachyistius frenatus. Taxonomy (NCBI): domain Eukaryota; kingdom Metazoa; phylum Chordata; class Actinopteri; family Embiotocidae; genus Brachyistius; species Brachyistius frenatus. The sequence goes on from NW_027210603.1 coordinate 7,071,707, forward strand.
ACGCCAGCTCAAGCTTTTTACTTTTTCCTGAAATTGACTTAACAATTGTATGGTCCCACGCCTAAGTGGTTAAATTCTTTGTATCATGTAAAAAAAGACAGCAGCTAAATCTTAAATCACACACTTAGGGAAAAAAAGTAAGACCAACTAAACCTGCTGAGGAGCCTATAGCCGAGTGGCATCTGCAGTCTCTGACTTCAGTGGAAATCACATCATTTCAAGTGGTGAAACTTAATCTAAATGACTTATTTCAGTGTGTTTATTGTCAATTTATTAAAATAGTTTAGTTCAAATGGACAGGAGAGGTGAAAATTCAAGAACATCTTTTTTTTTAAATTTTTTACAGGGTTTCATTGCTATATTTAGCCTATATATATGTGTTTTACGTTTCAAGGCTATGACTAATTAAAATCAGCCTAAATTAATAAACAACTCAAACATCTGTTACACAAATCAGCTTAGTCCATTCTACTAAACCTCTTCTGAATAGTGCGTCTCTCTGATGATAGCAGCCATGTAAGACCTCCGAAGGTCTCTTGAATTTAAATCAAAATACATTTCATGATGCGCTTTTACACACAAATGTTATGTTGAGGAATAAAAGTACTTGTAATATAAAGTTTAGTTCAAGTATTTACTTTCAGAAACTTAATACATACAGGCTGTGGTCCAAATATCCTCATCTATCGTCAATTGTTCTAAAATGGGTGATGTGTCCTCATCACAGAATTCTCTACTGTAATAAATGCAAGCTTACTATTCATTAAAGAAACATTTCTCAAGAATTTTTAAGGTTTTGATTAAGTTCTATTACGTCTCAGTGTGACGCGATAGCATCATGAAAGCACGGAGGGCAGATGTGAGCTCAGTGGTTTGTTGGTGGACGGGTGGCCGCTGTTCTCTGCTGTGAGAATGAGGCTGTGCAGCTCTCCAAACTCACTGCTCCAAATCTCCAGCCGTGGACAAACACACTCACAAAATTGCTATTGTGTAGCCTTTCACCAGCACCGAGCATCGGTGCTAACAGACATTGTCTTTGCTTTCTCCCTGCTGTGTATTTTCAGAATGATTATTGTATGGCACATACAATATGCGACCACTATCATTGTGAGGGGAGCGAGGCTGTTATTTTGAAGCAGGAAATGACCGGCCAGGACCCCTTGTGACCTCGGAGGGAAAGCGATGACCTTAGACTGACCCTTGTGTTTATCCTGGGCTCAGACTGTGATTGAGTTAAGTCGGCTGCCCTGCTGACGAGGGGAGGAGAGGGTGATAGGTGGGGTTACTCTCAAACAAGGAATGCAACAATGTGCAGGAAAGTCCCTCTGAGGTGCCAGCTTTATAGGAGGCACCAGTCACGGTGCGAATGGGACTTTTAGTTTTATCTTGGGATATTTGGATGACAATGTTTTTCTATTTGGTAGCATAGTATTGTGACAGTGTCAAAATGCAGTATAGTATTGTTAAATATTGTGCAAAATTTAAATAAACAAAAAACTTCCAATATGGTAAAGTGGTAGTTCTTGACACAAGCATGCCCTCTTTTGATGAACCAAGCGTACTACCTCCCTAAATGAAAGAGGGCACCCGTCTCAAATAGCAGGCAGATTAAAACATGTTCTTTATACACCTTGTTTCATCTGAATAATCATGATAAAAGATGAGTTTCTCAAAACTTTATTTCAAATTTGACAACTTTCCACATCATTGTCCATTTCACAAATATTTGTTTCCCATCTTCCATGTCTTTTCTCTCATACAACCTAATCTCTTATTCTTTAATCTCACAGTCAAATAAAACAACAAAAAAAATCATACAAAAATGTAGAAAATATGACTGAGGAACATCAAAAACAAGCATTTGGGATGACAGAATCAGAGCTTCAAATTTGTTCAAATGTAAATGTCAGTCAGGGGCGAGTAGAAAACCAGTTGTAAGTGCAGAGAGATAAGATTGGAAAAGACTGTCATCGTCACACTTTAAAGCTAGAGATGACTCAAATTTAGAGTACAGTATATGTAAGTAAAGACATGAGACCGAAAACACTTGGGCCCTTCAGATATTAATTTCAAAAACAGTCACCTTGACCATACAAACATTAGAGTGAAAAAAGAACGTTCAGATTTGAACATGAAAACAAAGACTCATGTCTGAACCAAACATGACGACGTTTAACGGTAGCTCAACTGAAAAATGACAAAAGTTGTGATGGAACTGCTCTCGATCTGAGCACGCAGTGACCTCAAGTTTATCACAAGGCACAAGTGTTTGGATAAACCCATCACTACCATACGATGATTAGTCCATGTCTGGATTCAAGGATGGTAAAAAAAAAAAAAAAAAAAAATGTGTAAGTGAGTCACATTTCATTTCATTCTCATACATATCGTCGGTTGATGTTGTAGCAGGGGTGTTTGTGTGTTTGTGTGTCTGTGTGTCTGCGTGCGTGAGAGCAGCAGGAGGAGGAGGAGTTTAGAGGGCATCTAGCAGACTGTCAATGCGGCTGACGAGCTCCTGTCTCTTGCCGGTCAGAGTCTTCTCGCTCTCAATGTAAGCATCCTTCTTGACTTTACCAGCCACCAGCCTCTCTGCCTCCTGGCAGGAGCGGCACACCAGCTCCTTCACCTGGCCGTCCAGCTTCTGCACCTCTGTGACCTGCAGACACAGAGAGTGGAGTTGACGTTACTGCGCCTCCGGTTAATGGAACTTAACATTTCACTCGCAGCACCCAAATTACTCGCCTTGTCGGCCAAGTCGGAGCCCTCTGCCTTGAGGCGAGCCTGCAGTGAGCTGATTTCATTGGTGAGAGTGCGGTGGTCGGCCTCCAGAGTCTTCCGGCCGCTGTTCAGCGCCCCCGTGTCGCGGGACTGCTTGTAGCGGTTGACCACCTCGTCCATGTGCCGGTACAGACCGAGGCGCTTGTTAACCAGGGTCAACACCTGCTCTGTGATGGAGGCCACCTTCATACGCACCTCAGCTGCCGGGTCCTGAGCACAGATGAGAGAAGTTAGAACAGATTTAAAACTCACATGAATGAAGTGACAATAACAATTAATATATCGCAATGTTCAGCAGAGCTGCTAATGAGGGGGCATAAGGATAACTGACATAAACTGGGCTGTGTAAAAAAAAAACACGAGTGTTTTCATACCTTTGTAATGGCAAAGTCCAACCGTACATAGATGATGACAGTGAAGAAGAGGATGTAGAAGGCCCCAACAACCAAGAGAGGCTCCTGCAGCATCAGGATCTTATTGAAGTTATAATGAACCTGGTAATCACAAAAGAAGTTTTTCATTCAGATTTGAATACAATTTCACAACTCGTATCACAATCAAACTACATATTAATAAACCGAATAGAAATGATTAAGGTCTGTGCAAAAGTGAGTATGAGACAGATTCTTTAGTTTTTTACATTTACGTCTCTTTTAGGTAACAATAATAGACAGATGACAGGAAATGACGGTAAAGAAATAAAACCAGCTTGACAAACATCCCTGGATGCCGTGTTCAATGGTTAATGGAAGTAAATGGCTCTCAAGATTGTTTACTTCACTTTATTACTTTCAGAGTTTCTGAACTACGTTGTCTCAAGGGTTTTACAGATGATTCACAGTTTAACTAACCAACACGATCTAGCTAAAGCTAACATTTGCCTTCCTTATATTAGCTAAGGAGTGTTATCTTGGTGATGGCACACCCTTTCATTTCCAGTGCTGACTCAACATTTCAATAGGCTACTAATATTAAATGTCACAAATGATCTAATGTTAGTTGGTACCAGCACGCAGCAGTGCGACAACAGGGAGATGTTGTAGATATTTTGACATCAATATATAGTTTATTACTTTGACATTCTTTTTGTTTGGATGTGGTGTTGTCTCTTGCCTTTTTGATTTTACTCTTAATACCATCATACTCTTTTGTTTTCACTCAGGGGTTTAGGAGTTTCACCTGGCGAGGTAACTGAACAATATTTAAACATTCCTTCCTATTTTTCTATGGTTCATCTTACCACAACATCATGGATGTGCTGCTCCACCAGGTTGTTCTTGGTGGCGACCAGCACGGGTCGGCCAAAAGTATCCAGATATGTATAGTGCAGCTGGTTTGGCATGCGATCGATTTTATAAGGTGTATCCACGTGGATGTTTCTGATAGGATAAAGCCGAGAAATGGGAGAAAAACATCAACCACTGCAAATGTCTTCTTGGATGAGTGCGAATTAAATTGCAAACACTTACCTGGCCCCCTCTGGCAGGATGATTTTTACAGTGAGCAAGTCAATGACCTGATCATCATAAACATGGTCAACTAGTCTCATCTTCAGTGCATACTGGTCACCTAGTGCAAAAAAATGATGCAACATATTAGCACATCCTTGGATTCAGTAATTACAAAGAATGTGTTGATATACAGTTGGAAAGATATGTTCAGATCCTAATGACAGCAAGCATCTGCCCTGCTGAAGGAACCCTTGACACTGGTTTTGTTTCAATTATCGACTTATATCCATCACTAAATGGTTTCTCCTGAGAATTATCGGAAGTCAACTTACCCAGGGTGTAGAGGTACTCGTAGCTTGGCAGATTGTAGCCGATGATGTAGTGGGTCTTCCAGCCTCCAAACAAGGGGAAACGAGGTCGGACCTCCACCTCCACCGAGTCATCCAGAACCTGCAGATGGGAGGTGGAGATGTTGCCAATCTCATCCCTATAGTAAACGTCTTGGGCCGAAGCAGGAAGGATAGTCTGTGGAGGAGAAAGGATGCAGTCGTCGTAGTTATCATCCAACAGTGAAAACAAGGCAGACGATGGTCGTTTGCATCTAGAACAACAAACCTTGAAAGACTTGACAGATGAGATGCCGCTGTCGGACTGCCGCTGGTAATCATAACGTGAAAAGGGGCCTTTCAGGATGGCTCCTGTGTGCCTCAGGTCAATGGTTTCTTCTACAGCAATGTTGCCCCAGTGAGACACCTCAATGGTGCGAGTGATGCCACTGATGGTGAGGAAGGGCGTGTTGTTTTCGTAATGGATCTTCATTGCATCCTGAACAGTAGACACCATACACAACATGAAATGCATTAGCAGCTGTTTTGCAGCTTTACTTGAGGCAAATCAAATCTGTGCAGAGTCGTACCTCGCTGAATGGAGCAACGTCTCGGAAGGGTCCGTACTCAATTATCTCATCGGTCTTGCTGGGGTTGCCCAACTTGGTGTAGCTCTCCACAGTCTTGGAGGCCAGGCGGACACGTGTGGTCTGGCTGCTGGTGGGATACGGGGAGTACATGTAGTGGTTCCCCTGAAAAATCACCAGCTGACGCTCAGCCTGGGTGATGTGTGTGGGGAAGGGCCTCAGGACATGGCTGAAGGTCATCTCCACCTTCGCTTTCAGTTGAGCGCCTGCAGCCAGACTGGAGGGCAGCTGCACTTTGTAAAACTCTCCACTGTTCCAAACAGACGACAGAGAGGCACACGGGTCAGACACATTTGCATAATAATGTTAATGCTGCAACCGGAAAATATCAGCTTCTCAGGAAAAGCAGTTATGTTTGTGGGAATTTATTTGTGGATTCTTGAAAAGGAGAAAGGTTTTAGCATTTTACATTATATGTGTAAAATGTTGCTGAAATGATTATTTATATTTTGGTTGATTGAATAAATCATTTTTGTCCTCTAAGCTAGGAACTGGGGGACAACAGTGTTGGTCTTAGGTTAAAGGTTGGGAAAAAAAAACGTTTATAAATGACCCCAAGATGTTTCAGTTTGCGACTAACTTAATGAAATTTTGATTCAAATGCACACATTATGCTTTGCTTTCATCAGTTCAGTTGTTTTTATGGGAAAGCTCATTTCTGATCCCTTACCTTTGGCCCTGAATTGTTGTCTGCTGGAGTTCAAGTGTGCCATCCTCCTCTTCATCACCCTTCACCTATAAAATCATCATTTGAGTATATATATATATATATTTTTTTTAATAAATACATTTACAAGCGAAACACAAAAGCTTCATACTGCAACAGATAATAATCATGTGTAGTTCATGATGCTGTCTGAAAACTGCGTTATTTAAATTCCATTCAAAGTGAAGGAGGCAGGTCGGTGCGCAGCAACACGGAAGTGAAGCCGCCCAGCGCATACGTGTCATTCAGCCAGAGACGGAGCCGGGAGCCCTGCGGAAGTTAACAATCGCATCCTGAGAAGTTCACAACCAATTCATCTGGTCCAGGCTGATTTATTTAACTACATTTCACGGGCTGGTGTGAATAGCTTTCACGTTTTACAACACACCTTGTAACAGTAGCTCCCGTTGGCTAACTGGCTTTTTGACTCCGTGCTTGCAGAGCTACACTGAATGGCGAAGCTAGTAAACTGTGCATCAATACACTGAATGAACACTTTGTGCAGCGATGTGCAATAAACACTTAATACGACAAAACAAAAACAAAAAAATGTGCCTCCTGCAATGCGTTGCAGCGTGTGTAGCCTACTGCACGGAAGCTAACGTGCTAACGCTAGCGAGCGGGCTACAGGACTCGGCGGCGTTTCATTCACTGAAGTTTGTCTCACCGAAGCTCCGATGTACGCCAGGTGTGGAGCCAGGTCAGCTTCCACCGCCAACACGAAGCTGTGGACGGCGGAGTTCCCCTGGTTGGACAGCACTATCTCCGCAGTGATCTTGGCCAGATGAGTGCTCAGGTCCACTGTCCTCTTCACGTCCTCGTTCACCAAACCGTCCGCTGAAACCTCCGAGCTCACAGCGGACAGGAGCAGCAGCAGCAGGCGGGCGACCAGAAGGGACGACTTGTGTGTCATGGTTCACGAGAATAGGAGCTGAAATACCGGGGCGAAAGCGGTTAGATTGGAGATAAATGTAGAGCAGCAAAGAAAGGCCGCCGTGCTGCTCTACATCAGAAAGGATGACGCTTCATTCAGTCGGACGTGATGACGTCACGGCGCGCTCTTTGTAACGTGCTTGTGCGTGGCAAGCGCGTGTGAAATCTGACACTAACTTATTTAACATGGGCTTTCGAGAGATACACCCGTTCTGACATTTAATGTGAGACCCTTTTCTCTTTGTTATGGACATTTTTTTTTTTAACTGTCTGATGACAAAATGGCTGTGAAATGTGAAAAACGCTTGTTATTATTTCCGTCAGACACTTAATGGTCTCACGCCGAAATAGCTCAGTTGGGAGAGCGTTAGACTGAAGATCTAAAGGTCCCTGGTTCGATCCCGGGTTTCGGCAGAAGTTGATTTTTTTTTTTTTTTTTTTAAAATTATATACCTGACAACAGTACGTCTGTACAGAAACAGCGAATTACATCACGAATACCATCTTTTGAAAACCAATACGGGGAGTCCGCTCCATCTTTTTCAAACCAATCAAATATCAGAGTCCATCTTTTGACAGCCAATCACGGCACGAGGTCCATCTTTCTAAAAGCAAATAACATGCCGGAGCCCATCTTTTCACAACCAAACACGGTGCGAAGTTCTTTCCAATGCTGGTTATATTTCTGTGTTCTAGATGTAATGGTGTATAATCTGATTTTATAGGAATACTAGAGTTTGATTTTTATTATATGATTTGTTTTTCATAAATAACAGATAGAATAGCACTCTGCGTTTAAAAGCAATTAATTAATTAATAGTCACAGAATAATGAAAGGAAATATGTATATACCGCATGGTAGAGTATGTTCAGCCATAACCCCATACACATGTGTTACAAGTGAATGTACAAGCCTGCTACATACTATTCACAACATGTGACTTGACCACAGTTACTTTACAGTTATGAAAACAACTGACCTGATTATAATTTCATGTAGTCATTGGAGATTTTATTTTTAATCCAGTAGATGGCAGCAATGTAACATTTTGGATAGCGAGCGCCACGAAAAACCAATAAGTAGCAGCAGAGACTGATGTTCCAAAATGGTCTGGTTCGATCCTGGGTTTTTGCGGGGAGATGAGTCTTTTATACGCTGAAAGAGAGTCATAAGTTGTTATTGAATTGGCTCTGTATTGGTATTCGGTCTAAGACTGGTTTGAAAGAATGACTTTAAAAATGTGACCAGTATCTCTTTAACTAAAGCTCTTAACGACCAAGCAACCAGGATCCAGCGTGTTGACAGCATTGGCTGTTTATTGGAGTCAGATATACCGATCAGACACTAAAGATGTATCCTCTGCACATTGACCGCTGCAGGGCGGTGGCATCATCATACCACTGAGATTTTGAGTGACATTAACGGCACAATTTTACAAAAGCTAGTACAAAAGAAGTGTAAGTGATGGATTTATAATTTTATTTTTTCACAACATAATATAAATCGAACAATTTAATATGTCGGAAACTGACAAGCAAAGATGATCTGCTTAGAGAGTACAAAAGCTGAAGCAGAGGAACCAAGGCAAGCCGGTATCCCCCTTAGATAAAGAGCGTCGACATCAGTGGCTGGTGGCTGGGAAAGTCTATATTTATGTTCACCCCGTGGCTCTCTTGCAGGTTATTTTTGGTCAACCCCTAAACTCCTAAAAAGAACAACTCCAGCTGCAACAGGCCTGTGGATGAGAGTATCTGTAGTTCTTCTGCACGTTTATTACTGAACGCTCACAAAGGTGTTTTAAGACTGTAACAGTCCATAGGAAGTATGTAGTTTAAAACTTGTCTAGTAACAGGATAACGTAATTTTCTGTTCATCTTTGCAAACATTAGATTAATTTGCTTTTATTGTTTATATCTGTTAAATACGTTACCACGTGATCGCGAGATTTGAGCGTTTCCTATTTTCTGAATAAAAGCAGAATTAATTCAGCAGTATAAAACCGTGTGCTGCCTGAGGTTGCGGCTGGACATCAAGACGTCCCTGAAACAACTTTGGTGTTTTTCGGTGCTCGTCAAAGTCCTGGGCGGCAGGGCGTGGCCAGCGCGTGACGTCACCCCCGCCGACGGAGCTTGTTTTGGAGGAAGTGCTCGTTTAGCAACTAGCCTCGTTAGCTCGGCTGGAAAACCAGCGTCACCTGCAGCTGGGCGAAACGGCACCACATAGTTACACGGAGGGATTTACACGTCGGCGGTGGCAGTGTTGATTTTGATAAGAAGGGTTATCGGAGAGACGAGCAACCAGAGACACTTTAGCTGTCGACGCTTTGAACGTGTTGTTTTGTGACGGCAGACATTTGGAGAGCGCTGTTAGCCCGTCAGCTAGCCTACGCGTTAGCTAACGCTTTTCCAACGGAGGCAGAGAAAAGAAAAAAAAAAAAAAAAAGTCCACTTTCGATTTCGTGAGTACTGAAGGATCATCGACCAGGTCGGTTTGTGTTCACTTTTACCGACCATATATCTGAACAGTCCAGCTGTCGTTATCTCAAAGTTTCATATTTGTGAATAAGCCGTGCTCTGCTAACGAAACGTGAGCTCAAAATAAGAAGTGTCACTGATGTGTTGAGATCATTGTGAAGTCGTGAACTCTCCGTTTCGACTCGCGACTGCTCTGAAATTATTTTGTAAATTAACACCGATATTTTCTAATTTATGTTCCATTATTTCCTTGCTCATAACCACCTCGCTGTCTCGCCTTGATCTCCAAATGTGGTGTTTATTATCCCCTTCCTTTGGCTCGCAAAGGTCTGACGTCATGACTTTCTGCTCCGGTTTATAAAGTCAAACTATTTACACCCAGTTTTGATCTCTTAACTGTGGATGCAGCCGGCCGGTCGTCGTGTTGTGCTCATCGTGCCTGCCGAGTCACGGCTCCGTCGGTCCTGTGTGTTGAAGCCATGTGACCCTGACATCGTGTCATGGGGCACAGATTATCAGAGCCGCACCGACAGCTCGATGCTCATTTCGTTTTCAACTGTGGCCTTCTTCTTACACGCATTTAACATCGAGAGATGTGTCAGTGTCACCTGTAACTTGTCTCAAGTATACCCTCTCCGAGGTCTGAGCTGATTGAAATTATTATTTAAGTCCCATTAGTCATAGAGTTTGGACTTTGGTCACTCAGCTGTAGGAGGAGGTTATTATTACACTTGCCCAAAGTCAAACATGCTCAGTGATGTCTTTGACCAGGCGTAGGCATGTTTGAGCCATTGTTTTAGTACTGAAACAATACGTACTTCCAATTATCTGGATGATTTATTACCAGAAATATGACGCAAAGGTTTTCATCAATTATTTTTGACCCATTCCTACGTGACACAAGGGGGCATGTTCATGTTTCTTACCGCTTTTGGATTTATATCAGACGTACAGAAATGTGATAGATAATAGGGCCGGGGTATGTTACATGTAAAGGGGAAGGATGGACAATAGCTGACACTCGTATTGCATGCTCATATTTCCTTAAATTTACAATCAAGATGTTGGAAATGTTTTAGTTTGTAGTTGGGACAGAATTTGGTCCATAATGATTCATGTGAAAATCTCTGCCTGCTTGATTTAACAAATACTGACCTCAGATGGGACTTAATCATAATGCATTACAGTAAAGTATTGTAATGATTAACACAATTCATGTATGCATTCAGCGTATTGTGGAGTAACTGTGTGTGCGCTATTTTTGTTTTCTATTTCTGGAAAAGTCCAGCTTCATAAATCCACAAGAATTGTTACTTGGAAGTGAAACAATATAGTTTATTCAATTGAAGGGTTTGTCAGCTTTATAAATATCACAACATCAGTCCTTTACAGTACAACAAAAAGAACCAGAAGCAGTGACTGAAATAGACGATATCAACTCAGCTCAACAACCTCAACACTGTATTGTTCAACATATTTTTGAAAAAAAATTGTGAATTATTTGCTACAAGAATTGTATTTAGAGTCTCGTGGCACAATGCATTGTAGCATATTGTTTATTACAGTACTTATCTTTGTTTTCAAAGTACAGGAAAGCCAAGTATAGGAGGCGTTGCACTTGGTCTCATTCTGGGACTCGGCCCTTCTTTGGACGACCTTTATATTCGTGTATTACCTGCTGGTCCACATAAGAAGGGTCATCACTCAGGCAGGGCTGTATCCATCTTGTTAGAGAGATTCTGCTGCGGGCTTTTCTTCAATTGGAGGCGGTCTCCTCTCCTCTAATTTTGTTTTTTTCTCTTCACAGCTGTGGCACAATGACGTCAAGGAAGAAAGTACTACTCAAAGTCATCATCCTCGGAGACTCCGGGTAAGTGATGTTTAGCAGTGGCTTTTATACAAAACAATAATGGTTCACTCAAATAAAAAAAATAAAAAAGACAACAGCAAGCAAGGCACCATTTTAAACCTTCTCCAATCAATTCATGGCGGTGGCGTTCTGCTTCCCACTTTTCTTCCCTTCATGTGTGCTGAATCTTGTCCTGTAATATTTGTTTTATAGAGTTGGGAAGACCTCATTGATGAACCAGTATGTGAATAAGAAGTTCAGCAACCAGTACAAAGCCACAATAGGTGCTGATTTTCTGACGAAAGAAGTCATGGTGGATGACAGACTTGTCACAATGCAGGTACTGACGAAATCATGACGACAACAATGTCCTACTATTATATTTATCACTCAAACACAGTTGTCGTATCTGAAACAATCACAGACTGCATTAAAGGGCTAATCAAATGTAGTGATGCTATGAAAACAGATGGATTTCTATCTCACAGTAGTAACTGACTGATTGCAAAGAATTTTGCTGGTTTGCCACGAGAACATTTTGTGTAACTTGTGCATCCACAAAACTAAGGAGGCTAATGAGCCGGTCAATGCATTTACCCTCGAACATTACGGATGCAAACACTTGGTTACTTTAGTGAAGTTCAAAATCAGAGTCAAGCAAATCTTGAATAACAGATCTGGAAAACGTGTTACTCTTCGCAGAATTACCTTTGTTTACATCCAGGTTTTTACAGATTTATACTCAAATCCCCCCAAAAAACTCAATCAGCAGTAAAAGAAAACTCCAACAGAGTCCCGTCACTCTCTTCTTTTTGGAGCTGTGAATTTGTCTCCTGTGGGGAACCACACATTACACTTTAGTTCCGATCATCCCATAATTAGGATGACTTGGTTAATTTAAACCATGTAAACATTAAAGTCACAGTATTACATCCCTTTATTTACAATGATCAGATAATTTGTAGCCATGTAAACACAGCCTGTCCTTCATAAGGATTATTTCCTCTCTATTCTGTCTCTCAGATCTGGGACACTGCAGGTCAGGAGAGGTTTCAGTCCTTAGGCGTAGCGTTTTACCGTGGAGCTGACTGCTGCGTCCTGGTGTTTGATGTGACCGCACCCAACACCTTCAAGACCCTAGACAGCTGGAGGGATGAGTTCTTGATCCAGGCCAGCCCACGAGACCCAGAGAATTTTCCCTTTGTGGTGCTGGGAAACAAGATTGATTTGGAGAACAGACAGGTGGGTTGATATTATTTAAAATTGCAACGTGTCATTTGTTAGATACCCTCTCTATGTTTTAGATTGGGTTTTTTTTCCAGGAAATGTACAGCTGTGGTTAGTCCTTTTTGAGACTAGAATATTTTGAGAATTTTTTTAGAGATTGAACTATTTTATGTTCTACCTGATGTCTCCAACATGAACATAAGCTCCTTTGTGTTTCAGGTAACAACCAAGCGAGCGCATGCTTGGTGTCAGAGCAAGAATAACATCCCGTATTTCGAAACCAGCGCCAAGGAGGCGATCAATGTGGAGCAGGCCTTCCAGACTATTGCACGCAACGCTCTTAAACAGGTAATGGCGGGTGGTTTGACATAGTCTGGACAATGTTGAGAAATACACTTTTTGAACATGTTTCTGTGAAAGCTGGGAGATGCAGAGCTAGGCACTCACCGTGTTGTATTGTCTGATTTTAGGAAACGGAAATGGAGTTGTCCGGCGACTTCCCTGAGGCAATAAAGCTGGACAGGAACGAGCGAGCCAAGCCGTCAGCAGAGACCTGCAGCTGCTGAGGACTCTCCAGATCTTCAGGGGGTTGCCATCGCCCTCACTACCCTGTCTTGCCTTGTCTATATATCCCCTTTCCCATAGCCCACTGTGTTATTCCCTAACGTCCAACATACAAGCAGCATCCCACTCATAGAGTATACTACTACACACAAACATGCTGCACTCACCCCCTTATGTATACAAAATACACATTTTCTATGAAATAGGAGTCTCCTAGCCCAAAGAACACGTAAAAGAAACATTATGGCATTTACTTGTATGCTACTTGTTACTTCCCAGTGTTTCCTCCTACTTTTTCATGGCGGTGGTAGTTTGGGCAAATCTTATTTTTTGGGTTCCATGCTGCTTTCTCACTCAGTTTTGGTTCTAACTGCTCTTATTTGGATACTTTAAGATGTAAATCAAAGCATTAATTTCTATATGTATTTGTGTTTATGATTTCAGTCAGGCAACACTTTATTTTCTTATCATAGTTTCAGTAGCAGTAGTACTTTTTTTATATATTTTTTTCACAGCCCACCACCGCTGCATGAATAATGAAAACACTGCTCCCCCATTTTTACTCATTTGTGTTGTGACTTAAATGAGTTTCACTATCAAAAACACTTGTTACCATCATTCCACTTTACCTCATAAACACCTTAAAAAGTAATTTCCGATACTTAAACGGGGTCGTATGTGAAGGTGCACGTGTGGATCACATCAAAATGCTGCCTGCTGATTCTTGTTGATTGGCATAACTTAAGAATCCAGTTTAAATACATCCAACAAGTTTGTACAGTTTTTTTGTTTTTTTGCACTTTGCTGTCATCCTCAGTAACTGAAGACTTGTTGAAATATCTTGGAGCCACAATAAATGAAATTGTAGCTCAGGTTGAGGACATTGAGTGAATACAGACTCAGCTCCTTGATGCAAGTGCTGTTCCTCTGTTGGGGAAATGAAGGTTCGTCTTGTAATCTATGACTCTTGATACAATATTTGACATGAGAATGAACCAAATCAAGACAGCATGTCAATCTACCTGATAGTCTTGGAGAGGAGAGATTTTTCTCAAGTATAAATATCATTCATAACTGAGTACTATTAGCTAGTACATTTCTTTTTACTGTCAACTATTGCAAGACTTTGTATATTTGCAAACCTCAATCATTGTGTGGGGATGGCAAAACAAGCCGTGTTGTAAATCTCCATATCTGACTCTGCCAGTTGCTTGTGTTGGCAAACAATTTAAGTGCTTGACATTTCTTTTAACCAATCAGATCTTTAACTGTCTGTTTGTATTATGTTAAAACTTTGAAATGCATTATAGATTACAAGATAGCATACATACTGTAACTCAAAGACAAAAAAAATGTGTTGGGGGAAGTATTGGCATTCATTATTATTATATTATTAATATGATAAATGCATAGCATCTACATTGTTTCAAAATGTCTTTGCGTTTGAAGTAATAAGGGTAATAAAAATCTTGATTAAAGCACACTGGGTTTATGACATTTATTTATGAAATCATGAAACTATCAGGCAGTATCAGTGTAGCACATTTTTACAATAAAGTATTGTTTCTCAGTAAAAGAAAAAACGAAACATACAACCTTTTCCTCATACATTTTGAAATAGTAAAGTAGAATAGATGAGGCCTAAATGGTCTTTCAAACGCTGCACTGTTTTCAGTCCCAGTGCACACTGTATTTTCACTTGGTTCTAGGTTTCTTATTGGCTCCCTGAAGCCAATGCTGAAGTGCTCCTGCTGGCTTGCGCACTCTCTCCGACTTGCTTTCTTGCTCTTCTTTACTCTCACATGTATCGGACTCCTTCCTCTTTGTAGGGCCAGTGCTCGTCAGCCAGCTCATCATCATCTTCCTGCTTGCTGTCGGCTTGGGCTCCTGGAAGCCAAAGGTCAAATTAGTCAACTGAGACCTCTGTTCTTGCTCACCGACCGGCACTGTGTGGCTAAATCAACAGTGCGTAATATATCTTGTTAAATCTACTACCTTCTTGCTGTTGAGATCCACTGGCTGGAGACAGTCTGGGGAGTTGTTGCGTGAGTTGTTGACTAACGAAGACACGGGGTGAAAAGTCAAAATGTCTTTTGACTGAAGCAGTTTCAGAGCATCTAGAGACTTCACCTTCCCAAAATCAAGCCATCTCCTCACTTCTTCTTCTCCATCCAGGATTGCTGGCATCCTAAAACACAATCGCACACTAATTTACAATTTCACAGACACAGACAATAAGAAAAGAGCATGTTATGTTTCCCCAACAGCAATCCTTACCTGTTATGGATGGTGTGCAGATTTGGGGATGCGTTCACAGTAATGACACTGTATGTGTAAAGGGGTTCTCCACCACCTGGTGGCGTCCAGCAGTCAAACACTCCGGCCATAGTCAGCAACCTCCATCCAGTCCACTCAGTTGCTGCCTCTCCTCCCTAACCAACACAAAGAGAAGAGGAGCATGCTCAGTTTTTTTTTTAAACAACAAATTTCATGAACAAATGTGGCAGATTTTGTTAGTATGGTTATCATTTTCCACAGTTCCTAGCCTGGTAGTAACATCAAAACTAAGGCATGAGTTTGTATGCAGCATAAAATTTAGAATGCAAAAGAAACACCTGTTGGACACGTGCACATTTTTGCCTTGGCTCTTCTCTGACACAGGATATTTTCAGCACTGGTAATTTCCCATAACTGCTTTCTTTCTTTGTTCTAGATGAAAGAAATACCAAATTCTTGGCGGGTATACTACTATAGAAAAACCCAATGCAAACCTCTGTCAAACTGGGGGAGGCTTCCCCCGGAGGGCACGCCTTGTCTGAATTCTCCTTATTACGAGCTGAGGTCATGGGGTCGTCCTGATCCTCAATTTTCTCCCAGCTGGGCCCCCGACTCTGAGGGAAGTAGATGAAGAAAGGCTGCTTGGCTTTCTCCTCCCTCTGCCACTCATAAAAACCATCAGCCAGGATGACACAGCGCTGTCCTTTGATCAGAGGATCCTTTGGTGGAGATGACAAATTAATAAGACACGTCTGTGTGCAAATAAAATCACTGGACAATAAGCAAGAGGTTAAAGCCAGGATAGCTTTTCACAACTGTGTGCACCTTGTATGACTTCTTCTCCAATATATTCTCACTTCGGCAGTTGCTGGTATTGTATTGCATCTTCCTTGGATCGTTCTCCTTGAACCATGCAGGAATCAGACCCCAGCGCATGGAGGCCAGCACACACTCATCCACAGGAGCATTCTGAAGACACATGTTATATGAGCACCTACACTATATAAAGACACGCTGCAAAAAGGCAGGACAGAGGCTTATGTTGTTTTTATGTTGTTACGACTGAGAGAATTGTTTTGGAGGATGTTGGTTCTTTTAGCTTGAGTTGTATATGTCATAATTGAAGGTCACGGAACATAACATAAAAGAAGCACTATTTCCAATTAGTCCAAAACCCGATATAAGGGTTATCAATTCATTTCAGTTTAGTATCCATTACTTTTAACACCTTTTTTTTTCTTCACCTGAAACCGTTTGAATGTCACTCTGGCGCGGAGGGATCCACTTCCTCAGCTTACTTTTTGATAAAGTGAGTTTGCCTTTCAGCAAAGGTTAAGTAACGTCGAACACACTGTGTGCAGTGTCAGCTGAAGTTACCTGGTCAAAATGCCTGTGGGACAGCAGGACCGGACTCATGGACTGAGGGCTCTTGTTGTAAGAGGGTCGGTATTTGTCCGCGTCCCCATCCCTCCAGCGGGGCTGTCTCCGCAGTCCTCCTCGGTTTCTGTAGGAGCAGGCTCGACTCACCTCGTCAGGAGCCAGAGTGCACGCAGTTCTTCCGCACATTTCAACAGGCCGAAACGGAAAGCTTCCCCGCCACCTGAGACACGAGTCCAATAAAGATTAAATTAAGAGATGCGTCTACATTATTAGCACGTTAGCTTGACTAACGTTAAAACTTTTTTCTTTTTTTTTAAATCTGGCTGTAAAGACACCATTTAGAAACACGGCTTGGCTCACCAGTTTACCTGTGTCGTGATGTCCAACGCAAAGTTGCACTGATTGCCTCCGATGTTATGAGTGTTTGAGTCTTATGTACAGTCTGTGGATTTAGTGCGGCGCGGGGACTTGACTGGGCACGAGCCGTGAAGTGACGTACCATGACGTACAGACGCCCCCCCCCCCCCCCTCCTCCGTGCGCCGGAGCCAAGATGGCGGTAGAACAGAGAATATTCAAAATACAAAAGAATTGATTAAAAAAATTTTTTTTAAAAAAATCACACAATATTATTGGATTGGAGAAAAATAAGTGTAAGAATAGAAAAAAAAAACACATTTTATATATAATCTTGTATTCCGCGAAATAACGTCTCTCCACCGACACAAAGAAGAAGAGTCTGTTTAATGCTCGCATGGTATTGATCATCTATATGAAGGAAAACAATACCGTTTCGGTTTTTAAGGTTTTGCAGCCCTCATATCGAAAAATATCAGCGGGAACACTCTCATGAGGTGATTGGTGGAGGATAAGGTTAAAAGAAACTGAGAAAACTAAAACTGCAAATCAGCCGGCCTGCACTGAAGATACACCTGCGGACCTCAACAGGTGAGACGAACAAAACTGTGACGTCAGCGCTCGGAATGAAATGCTCTATTTCTATTGGACAAACTGCAGAGACGCCATCAATGCTAACAACTTACATCTACATAGACATACATCATCTCTGTCCACTGCGTCGAGGACTACAGGAGGACAGCATGTGCCACTCTTCAGAAGTAGGCTACATCGTGGAGAGGGATCAGGGTTTTCAGGGAGAGGGAACAAGCCACAACATTCAGGCTGTTCAGGCTGGCCCATCTCTCACATGACTGTAGCTCTGTGAAAAGATCATTTTCTTGTCCAAAATTAAGGTAATAGGAAAACAGGTAAACCTCGGTCTCCACCAGCGGTCCTTTCCCAAATGATCATACCCAAAGTATGTCAGGAGTTCCTGGAAAGTTAGAAGCAGTGACATAGACACAAGCGTGGGAACACCGCAGACTCTTACAAATGAAGAGTGGGAAGAATTTCTGGACAGTTACTACTTTGTTGTTCATTGAGTCTGCCTCTGCGTGTGAGAGAGTCATAGAGGAAATTTGGCAGACTTGAGTAACTCACTGCAGCCTCGCTCAGTAGTGGAGCACAAATCGAGCGGAGTGATCATTCTGTGACCCGCTGCAAGGCCATGCTGCAGAGGCCGGGGGAAGTCAGGCCACAGCTGGACATAGATGGATGCATAACATCTGGATCATCAAACTGAGCCAAGTCCAGGGGCAGAGGTTAGAAGTCAGACACAATCCGACAGTTTACACAATATTTGACAAAGTCCAATATTGATGACCTGTTTCCCCCTGTCTTTGAGGTGTCTAATGCGCCGAGCGTCTAGATAAGATCCTCAGGCTGGTGGACGGAGATCCAACCTTTGTCAAAGAGAGCAAGTGGGTGGTGCAGAAGTTCTTGGAGCTGGAGCTGTTGGTCCACGGCACAATGTTTGATGTGCGCCAGTGGTGTCTGGTCACCGACTGGAACTCTCTGACTGCGTGGTTCAATAAAAATTGTTTCCACACCACCTTATTCACTACATACTTTGGACTGGTAAGAGGGGGAATAAAGGGAAAAAAGCAGATATGAAACCAGATTAACATTGAAATAGAAAAACAGGAAGTGAGAGACAGAAAAAGGCAACATGTTTTTGCATGTCATTTTAGGAGGGAGATCTGATTTTACACCAGTGCATGAATTGACCAGCTGCTTCTCCTCTGGGTATATTTAAATCTGTGTAACTGCTGTGTTGCACATCTGCTACGACAAAAGTCAAATCAATTCAAAAGACAAAAGCTGCCTCTGAAACATCTCCTCATCCATTCATATCCTGCAAGTGCTTCAACTGAGACTTGAGAGAACTATTTATCTTATCTGAGTAAATGCTCAACAAGTATTATTGAAGTAATATTAGAAAGTGGGGGAAAGACTACAAACAATGGGGGCTGGTAAAGGAAGAATTATATTGAGCTTTGTCAGGAGGCTTTAAATTGTATTATCTGGGCATTGTGGTTTGGCTAGCTATACAAATGTCATAGACCCTGTACACACTTTGCTTCATGATCCAAGCTGATGCATCCTATTGTGATTGGATAACAAGTGCTCTGCCAAAAGTACCGGTGTGAACGCACCCAGGATACTTTAAGATTCGATCAGCCACTTTCGGAGGTGGTCTGGGATGCATGTGGCCACATTCTTCTATCAGTGTGTTCACGATGTGTCCTCAATCCGTCCTGGGCCACATTAGACAACTGTCTATGCTGCTGCTGTCCTCTGAATGAGCAATACAAATAAATACAGCTCATGTTCCTATCCGTCAACTTGCTTGTCGAGGGTTTCACGATAAAAGCCCCCTGCACTCTTCGTCTACTGAGGTTCTCCAACTGTTCTGAGCCAAAACACCGGGGCGCTGCTAAAAAGAAGGGTTCTGCCCTAGATGTCGGTAAAGAGTGCAGTGACTCAGCTCAAAAACATCAGTGAAGTCTTGCCACTTCCTGAACCACCTGTGCCCCTTAAAACCTTCACACTTCCACCTTCCAATGAGAGTGGACAAGTCCATCCACCTACCTGTTACTGACCTGTCACATTTTGCGCTGCAGGATCAAATTTGTGCTGAGAGGAAGTCTAACTGCACTGACGGTACCGAGAGAGAGAGAGCGAGAGAGAGAGCGAGAGTATGGCTCCAAAAACGTCCAGAAAAGCTTCTACCAGCTCCTCTAGTGCCCAAAAAAATATTCAAATGAAGGTTTGTTGAGCAAAGCAATAACACACTCCTTCAGTTTTAAATGTCCTTTTTGCAGGGTTTCTTGGCCTACCTCATGATAACACCTGAATTATAATGTATAGCCACATGTCTCTAAATCACTTTCTTAAAACCCATAATACAGCTTTCTGACAGGAAAACATGTAATGAGATATGTGTCAAAATCCAAACAGTGTGGGCACCAAATAACAATATTTAGTGACAAAAGTAGAGACTAAATACTAATGTCACTTAATTGTAAGAATGTCAGTGAAGACGTCGTTGTGGTTTGTATGGGGTATAATGCACGGGAGGGGATCATGAGCTCAGGGCAAACATTTAGAAGGCAAATAATACAAGAATTTGCATTATGAAAATGAAGAATCCAGTGCAGCAGATGACAGAGCTGTCCTGAAATCTGATAACACTGCTGACCATCATAGAAAAACAAACATAAGGATAAACACAAGAAGCAACTGTATGACACGAGGAGAGTAAGTAGACCTGGACATTTTTCATTCTTTAGTTTATGTATTCATTATAGCTCATGTTGCATACCAGAAACAGAAAGTAAACACTCTCATTCGCAGAGCCCTCCCTCAATAACAGAAAGTGAACAGTAGGTGGCGATCATTCCCAGCTGAGGCGGTGACGCACTCTTCCACGCGAAGAAGAGACGACGCGACAGCAGCCGAGCACTTTCCTACTTTGAGACAGAGCTAAGAAATGGCGGCGTCCGTGTGCCGAGTTGGGAGTACCGTGGGTAAAGCCCTCGCCAAATCCCGCAGTGTAAGTATATATTAAATGGCTCAGCAAGAAGACTTTCTGTGACGTGAATGCCCTCCCCCCCCTCCGCGGTCACTGGTTCAGGTCTCTGAGCAACCAGCGAGCCGTCCGCCGTACCGGAACTACGCGGGGTTAGCATTAGTTAGCTGAGCAGTGAACGCAAGGTCAATCACCAAATCAAGCAGTGCGCCGTAAAACAACCATTTAACAACTAACCGTTCAGTTTTATACGTGTGTTATTCAGATAAGCTGGTGGTTGTTTCGGTCGTCTTCGGGCAGCCGTGATGTTTTCCTTGTTCCACTGTGTACTTTTGCTTTCACGCTAAACGACCTACAGCGGCGTGTTAAAACCATTCAAAACAGTCTGATCCGGACACACTGTCAGTCCCCTGTTACCCAGTGAAGTCCCCTGTTACCCAGTTAAGTCCCCTGTTACCCAGTTAAGTCCCCTGTTACCCAGTGAAGTCCCCTGTTACCCAGTGAAGTCCCCTGTTACCCAGTTAAGTCCCTTGTTACCCAGTGAAGTCCCCTGTTACCCAGTGAAGTCCCCTGTTACCCAGTTAAGTCCCCTGTTACCCAGTTAAGTCCCGTTACCCAGTTAAGTCCCCTGTTACCCAGTGATGTCCCCTGTTACCCAGTTAAGTCCCCTGTTACCCAGTTAAGTCCCCTGTTACCCAGTGAAGTCCCCTGTTACCCAGTTACTGCACCCAGCTTCCTCTCTGGACCCCGTGACCAGAGGTCATGCCTTTGATTCAGGGTGTGCTGCTATTTAAAAAAAAATACAAATAAAAAAAGGATTGCCTTGTCGTAGGCTATAAGGGACATAAGATGCCTGATTGTTTTCAATCAAGTCGGAACAGAATGAAACAGTAAATCAAATAACATATCTTGCTTGTAAGAATATAAACAGTCATTTGAATTGAGCAGCAGTCTGCAACAAAAAAAGATGAATCTTTCAACTTTTACTGGTACAGTGCAATAAATGTATATTACATGTCTTCATATTACAAAAATGAAAAAAATAAAATATGAAAGTGGTTCTAACAGTAATTTGAAATGTACAAAATAAAAAAAAAATAAAAGATTTTAATCTGTCCCCTCTTAGCCCATCCTGCTGTCTCTGCGGCGTGGACAGGCCTCAGTCAGCTACGCCCAGAGCCTGGTGGGAGCCCCTGAAACCAGTCTTACTGCCCTGGATAATGGTTTGAGGGTTGCGTCTGAGGAGACTGGACATGCTACATGCACCGTAAGAGCACATTAATAGGCTATTTTTCTTTTTAAACTATGACTGATGACATTTTAATACCACTCATTTGCACTTCAAACATTTCTCTTCCCTGTCACAGGTTGGACTGTGGATCAGTGCCGGCAGTCGCTATGAGAGTGAGAAGAACAATGGGGCAGGCTTTTTCCTGGAGCACATGGCTTTTAAGGTATGCTTCAAGACCCTAAATCTCATGCAGGGCATTTCGTCAACTTAACCTGAATGTTATTAGGATATATATTAAAAAGTTCCATATGTTCGCATTACGCAGTTCCTTCCATTCACATCTCTTCTCACCCTGCAGGGAACCAAGAAGCATCCTCAAACAGCTCTGGAGCAGCAGGTGGAATCTATGGGTGCTCACCTGAGCGCCTACACCTCCCGGGAACATACTGCATACTACATGAAGACCCTGGCCAAAGACCTGCCTAAAGGTGAAAGAAGTTCTGAGAAGAAGTGAAATGAACTGATTATTATCCAGTTTTGATAATAATCTGGTTTCAAAGACATCCATGTCAACAAAAATGTATTTGTTTTTCTACGATGAAATCAGTCACACAATCATGCACAACACATTTGCATTCTGTCGCACAGTCCGAAATACTTGGCTTTACACTGTAGGGGTTGGTAATTAATATTTTTCCAAAGTGTTGGCATGTTGGCGTTTTAGTTGTGAACAACTATATTTCCTGTGTTTCCCAGCCGTGGAGCTGCTGTCAGAGGTTGTGCAGAACTGCTCGCTGAATGAGGCAGATATCGAGCAGCAGAGGGGCGTGGTGCTGCGTGAGCTCGAGGAAGTTGAGGGCAACCTGCAGGAAGTCTGCCTGGACCTGCTGCATGCCACAGCCTTCCAGGGCACTCCTCTGGGGCACAGTGTGCTGGGCCCCTCCAGCAGTGCCAGGTAGGAGGACTTGCATTCAGATCAATCACTGCCTCAGACCTGCTTTCGTCAAAAGCAAACTACTGCTAAAGCAGTGCAATACGGTAATGGTAATAGTTATTGTTTAACATTACGGCAAAAATGTCTGAATTAATGCTGATCCTCACATTCAACGCTTGCAGGAGTCTGACCCGCCATGACTTAGTGGACTACATCAACAGCCACTATAAAGCCCCTCGCATGGTGCTGGCTGCTGCTGGAGGTAAGTCCTCTTCCTCCTGATAAACAGTGTGAGGCGTCACTCAGGCAGCCTGGGCTTCTACCTTTCCTGGAATGGCTTAGTTTTGATCTGATGTGCTTCCACTACAGGTGTGAACCATGAGGAGCTGCTTGGTTTGGCCAAAACTCACTTCAGCGGAGTGTCTTTTGAATACGAGGGAGATGCCGTCCCTGTGTTATCACCATGCCGTTTCACTGGCAGTGAGGTGAGATTGTGTGTGTGTGTGTGTGTGTGTGTGTGTGTGTGTGTGTGTGTGTGTGTGTGTGTGTGTGTGTGTGTGTGTGTGTAAATTGTTAATATGAACTACGGGGAGGTTTACACTAGGCTTTAGTGTGAGATATGGCCGTATGGATTTCAGTTTTAAATGGATAACCAGATGATCGTGAAGTGAACCAACTTCTATTTCAGAGTAGAAATTGCCATTTAAGCAAAAATACAGTTCCATATTCACTGGGAACTCTTAGACTATTGCGACCACTGCACACTCACGCAAACAAAGACAGAAACCAATTCACTCACGATGTAAACTCAGGCTTCAAACTTCTAAAATGATCCTTTGACTGAGCTGATGAGAGACATGTATTTAGCTGTAATCTTTAAGATGAGGGCTGTTTGCTGCACATCTTTCATCAAACTTACCTTGCTTGTTGGCAAAGGTTATCATTGATTGTTGATCTACAGATAGATTGTCTGCCCAGTGGTATTCTCTGAAATGACTGTTCATAGCTTTGGTAGATTTATTAGTTTAACCTGAAAGAGTTTAAACTGCACCTCATTTTTTTGGTCAATTTTTTATTTTTACTTTTTTTTTTTTATGGAAAAAGTACCTCACAGAACTTTTTGACAGCTGGAGTCGTCTTTAATTGGTTTTCCTATTTGTACTCTGGCATCTAATCTCTCAGCACCACACATGTTTTAGTGGGGGCAGTAAACATGTTCTTTTTCTCTTTGGTTGATTAATGGTGGTTGGTGACCGCATGTGTATGGATATTGTGTTCTCAGTCATGGTAAATTGTTGTCCTTTCCCCCTTGTGCCTCTCTTCAGATCCGTATGCGTGATGATGCTTTGCCTCTGGCGCACATCGCCATCGCTGTGGAGGGTGCTAGTGCTGCCAGTCCAGACATCGTGCCCCTCATGGTGGCCAACTCCATCATCGGCAGCTATGACCTCACCTACGGTGGTGGAAAGGTTGGAGGAAATTAAATATTCTCTTTCCACTGTTGTGTTTTTGGTTATGATGCTTAGGAAAAGCAGCAATGATGAAACTGTCACAGTGATATGTCCAAAAATTAAATCATCCCCTTTTAAGCTTTGCCCACTCGAGGTTTTTGATTTCTTGAGTGGCCATTATGGAGGGGTAGAACATGGTTCTCTGTAAACATGGGTCAGGGCTCTCACCCCTGCCTCCGGACCTGTCAGGAGGAACACAACATATAATACAGTACCTAGCAGCTGCTGAAAGACAGGTTTAGCCATTAAGCTCCCATTTCAGGTGTAATATTTAATCTTGAATAATTGGTTTTAAAGTACAATTCTGTTTAGTTATGTAGTTTTTTCATGCTGTTTGTTTGGATTATGGTGAAACACTACTGTTGGCAAATTTGTGTGCTTCCTGACTCTATAATTCTTAATAACAGTGGCTGCAGTGTCATTCGAGGCTGACAAGTTTCTATTGTTATTTGAGACTTGAATCCAGAAAGGAGATTGTGTTATAGAGATTAAGCAGACATAGTGCTGAACTTTAAATATTTTTGAAGGTCAGGCCAGAAATGGGTAATAAATAAAATATTTTTTATCAAGTTTGTCAAAATACTGAAGAACAGTAGGAGAACAAGTCGTTTCCTTCTTGTCGTGTGCAGCACCTGAGCAGCCGTTTGGCTCGTCTGGCAGTGGAGGAAAACCTGTGTCACAGCTTCCAGGCCTTCCACTCATCCTACAGCGACACCGGCCTGCTGGGCATCCACTTTGTGACCGATAAGGACCACATCGATGACATGATGCACTGGTCCCAGAACGCCTGGTCAGTAATGTCGCCAGGATAAAGACACATACTGGACATGGAGGACATGTGGTACCCCAGTTAATTTGAAGTTGACATGTTTACTCTGTTTGTTTGTTGTGCGTCTTAAGGATGAACCTGTGCACCACAGTCACAGAAAGTGATGTAGCCAGAGGCAAGAACGCTCTGAAGGCCAGCCTGGTTGGACAGCTCAATGGTACGTAATGTGTCTGTGCTGCATCCCTGCAATCTTACATACACAACACTCATGAATTACAAGCTAACGTGCATGTTTTGTCTTCAAGGGACAACACCAATTTGTGATGACATCGGCAGACATATCCTGAACTATGGGCGGCGTATTCCTCTGGCAGAGTGGGACGCCCGGATCGATGTAAGGACACTCTGCCTGTACAACTGACAGAAAAACAGCGGGAGACTTTCTGCCTTCACAGCATGAGGCAGTGGCTTTTCAAAACTGTCTAAAAGTCTTCGAATCTGTCGCCACAATAAAAGTTCTGACCTACTCCACGTCTCTCCTTTCAGGCTGTGACTCCCAGGATGGTGCGCGACATCTGCTCCAAATACATCTATGATAAGTGTCCTGCTGTGGCAGGTGTTGGTGAGTTCTACTCTGCTTTCAGTTCCTTTTGCAGCACAGTCAGGACCCACACTGTGGGGTTTTTCTCTAATGTGTCCCTCCTGCTTGTCCCCTCCAGGCCCCATCGAGCAGTTACCCGACTACAACAGAATGCGCAGTGCCATGTACTGGCTCAGGTTTTAAGATAAGTTGTGGCGTTGCTCCGTGTGTCCCACATTTGCTCCTCATCTTCTTCAATCGTACTTCACCTTCGTCCCATCATTGCTGCAAGAGTGAACACCTGAGGATTGTCTGCACGGTGGTGCGACAGCACAGGCAGCCTTCCATCCTCTCTTTGCTCCCGCTTTAATCCTTCCCTCATTGATTTTAGTTGGTCATCACGGGGGCAACCAGTCTGCACAATATTGGTCTTGAAATTACACTCTGGTTATATATTGATTGTACTAAACAGGTACTCATCACCTGATCCCGACCCTAGAGGGGAGTGGGGAGAGGACGGACTTGAATATTAAAACGTCATCGAAGTGATACGATACAGCCAATACTGAATACAACCAGCATGGAGCTAGAGTTATATTTATAATTTGTCTGTCCACTATTGTACATAAAAGAAGCTGTCATTCCGACAAAAATAAAAAACTAAAACATTTGTGGAGTGTTTTATCCCATTCATACATGGTGGGTCATTTTTCAAAACATCAAATACAAATTAAAACTGCAAGCAGTGATGTATGGGCCCTCGCACTCCCGCGCGCCTCCTCCCCGAAGCCATCTCCCCGAGGTGCAGCGCGCGAGGGACCGCATATCCCCGCTTAAAGTTGCTATTTTTGTCTCGTTTCCTGTCTCCAGCAGGGGGCCAGGGCGAGCCGTTTGGCCACGCCCACTCGCAAAACACATCAGATGTATCATCTCACCACGCCGGATGTATGTAACATGTTTCATGAAAATCCAAACCCACATGGCCCTGTGTGAAAAAGTGTTTGCCCCCTAAACCTAATAACTGGTTGGGCCACCCTTAGCAGCAACAACTGCAATCAAGCGTTTGCGATAACTTGCAATGAGTCTTTTACAGCTGTGGAGGAATGTTGGCCCACTCATCTTTGCAGAGTTGTTGTAATTCAGCCACATTGGAGGGTTTTCCAGCACCAACCTCCTTTTTAAGGTCATGCCACAGCATCTCAATAGGATTCAGGTCAGGACTTTGACTAGGCCACTCCAAAGTCTTTATTTTGTTTTTCTTCAGCCATTCAGAGGTGGACTTGATGGTGTGTTTTAGATCATTGTCCTGCTGCAGAACTCAAGTTGGCTTCAGCTTGAGGTCACGAACAGATGGCCGGACATTCTCCTTCAGGATTTTTTGGTAGACAGTAGAATTCATGGTTCCATTTATCACAGCAAGTCTTCCAGATCCTGAAGAAACAAAACAGCCCCAGACCATCACACTTCCACCACCATATTTTACTGTTGGTATGATGTTCTTTTTCTGAAATGCGGTGTTACTTTTACGCCGGATGTAACGGGACACACACCTTCCAAAAAGTTCAACTTTTGTCTCATCAGTCCACAGAGTATTTTCCCAAAAGTCTTGGGGATCATCGAGATGTTTTCTGGCAAAAATGAGATGAGCCTTAATGTTCTTTTTGCTCAGCGGTGGTTTTGGTCTTGGAACTCTGCCATGCAGCCATTTTTACCCAGTCTCTTTCTTATGGTGGAGTCATGAACACTGACCTTAACTGAGGCAAGTGAGGCCTGCAGTTCTTTGGATGTTGTTGTGGGGTCTTTTGTGACCTCTCGGATGAGTCGTCGCTGCGCTCTCGGGATAATTTTGGTCGGCCGGCCACTCCTGGGAAGGTTCACCACTGTTCCATGTTTTCTCCATTTGTGGATAATGGCTCTCACTGTGGTTCGCTGGAGTCCCAAAGATTTAGAAATGGCTTTCGAACCTTTTCCAGACTGATAGATCTCAATTACTTTCTTTCTCATTTGTTCCTGAATTTCTTTGGATCTCGGCATGATGTCTATCTTTTGAGGATCTTTTGGTCTACTTCACTTTGTCAGGCAGGTCCTATTTAAGTGATTTCTTGATTGAGAACAGGTGTGTCAGTAATCAGGCCTGGGTGTGGCTAGAGAAATTGAACTCAGGTGTGATAAACCACAGTTAAGTTGTGTTTTAACAGGAGGGGGCAAACACTTTTTCACACAGGGCCATGTGGGTTTGGATTGTTTTTCCCCCTTAATAATAAAAACCTTCATTTAAAAACTTCATTTCGTGTTTACTTGTGTTATCTTTGACTAATATTTAAATTTGTTTGATGATCTGAAACATTTAAGTTTGACAGACATGCAAAAAAATTGGAAATCATGATTTATTTCAAGTGGGTCTGTTACTGTTTCATGGAACTTTAGAGGTGAATTTTTTTCTGCTGAAGCTGTTTGTGGCCTTGATTCTGAAAGAAAATAAACAGCAGGGATGAATTAAGAGATTGGTTTTATTCAAATTCACAAATCACTAGTGTTGTGGAATGTCACGTGACATGTGACTACCCATGTGACATCACATGTGATGTCACAATTGCTTTTGTTTACGATCAAAGGATTCTAGTAGACCACTCCCACTTGTCACACCCACTTTCCATGTACTTTCAGTAGGAGCAGACAGTCAGAACACACCAATCGTCAGCACACACACACACACACCAGACAGTATTTGAGACTCAAGAACAGTGGAAAGTGACTTAAACAAGTAGCGAACAACCAACCAGGAGAGAACTGATTGTATTAGAAGCAGAAATGGAACAAATCCAGAATCAGATCCAAAGTAAATCAATTGTAACTGAGGAGCAACTTCGCCTACACTTTGACCAGGTAATCGAGGCTATGACAAAGAAGCTGAGGGACCTTGCAGATGCTATTTCTGAGGGAAGCAACAAAACCAATGAGATGGACACAGAGCCCTCCACCAGAGATCAGGGCGAGGTCCAGCCCCAAAACCCTGCTGCTCCCGCTTCTGTTCAGCCAACACCGCCTCCAAGCATTTCTGAGGTGGACTATCTGAAACAGAAGGTGGAGAACCATAAAAGAGTCCTGGACAGGACCAATGACCGTCTACAGCAGGGGCACAGGATGAAAGAAATGGCAGAGCGCAAACGACACTACAACCGGAAAAAGCTGTGCATGGTGGAGAAACAACTGCAGGAGGAGCAAGACCTGAGACTCCGCAGTGAGCAGGAGCTGAGGAGGCACAAAGACATCGTTGAAGGTTTGACTCGCTCCTCCAAAGCTGACAGTCCGGCTGAGTCCAGCATCACAAGGAGAAGCAAAGAGGAACTTGTGTGTGTACTTCAGATGGAAAAGGTTAGCGCTGACGTCCTCAAGAAGGAGATTAAGAGCATCAAACTTCAGCAGGAGGAGGTCAGCAGGGAGAACGAGACACTGCATGAGCTGAAGTTCCTGAAAAAGCAGTTGGACAACAAGACCAACTCCTGCCTTCAATTGTCCACCAAAATTAAAGCGCAGGAGGTGGACAAGCAGGCTCTGGAGGAGAAGTGTGACCAGCTGACAGCCATCCTCCATGAAGCCAGCAGCAACAAGGACGAGGAACCCTCCACCCAGCCAGGAGAGGAGAGGGCCGTCCAGGGAGATGTCCAGCCCCAGGACCCTGCTACTTCTGTTCAGACAAGACCGCCACAAAACGATCCTAAACAGGTGGAGTATCTGAAACAGAAGGTGGGCAATCATAAAAGGGCCCTGCAGAGGATCAACCACAGTCTTCTAGAGGAGCAAAGGGGAAGACATATGGCCGACAACAACAGATACTGTGACTGGAAAAGAATTTGTGTGATAGAGATGCAAATTCAAAAGGAACAGCACACGAGACTCTGCTATGAAAAGGAGGTGAGATGGTACAAAGACGTCATCGATTACTTGAGATGGTCCTCCAGACATGAGTGTCTGGTTGAGTCCAGTGACATGAAGAAAATCAAAGGGGAGCTTGTGTCTGCGATCCTGAAGGAAGAGCTGAGGGCTGAACAACTCCAGACACGACTGGAGAACACCGAACTCCAGCAGGAAGAGGCCAGCAGGGAGAACGTCACTTATGATGAGCTGAAGGAGCTGATAAAGACACTGGAGGACAAGAACAACTTCCAGATTGAACTGTCCATCACACATAAAGCCCAGATGGGGGACAATCAGACTCTGAAAAGGAAGGTGAAGGAGCTAACGAAGCAGCTGAAGTACTCAGTCAACCACCAGCCCGAGGTCGTCTCACAGGGGTCCACTTCAGAGGACGACGTAACAACGGTCTCTACACCTGGCAACCACAATCCTGACCTCTCGAAACCACAAGAGGGCTCAACTCCAGAAGAGATCTCGGCACCAGAAGAGATCTCGGCACCAGAAGAGATCTCAGCACCAGAAGAGATCTCGGTACCAGAAGAAGTCTCGGCACCAGTAGAGATCTCGATTCCAGAAGAGATCTCGACTCCAGAAGAGATCGCAACTCCAGCAGAAGTCTCTGAAATAGCTAAAGTCTCTCTTTGGAGACAGTTTAAGAAATTCGTGACACCAGCACATCGCCGCAAGTACAAACATCTAAGCAGGCTCATTGAAAACACACACCTGCTGGTACATCTATCTTTGTGAGGACCTCTGTCAAAGAGCACAAAGGCACTGTAGAAGTACAGTGTTTAGTATTTAGTTAGTGTTAAGTTAGTGTTTAGTTAGTGTTTCGTTAGTGTTTACTTAGTATTTAGTTAGTGTTTCATTCGTGTTTAGTTAGTATTTAGTTAGTGTTTAGTTCGGGGGTAGGGCGTTTTCGTGGGTTTTTCTCTGGGTGCTACGGTTTCCCAAAATGGACGCTGAATAACCTGTAACAACTTCAATAAATTCTGTGGTCCTTCATAATTGGTGTAGCTGTGTCTCTATAGAGAAGTACATATTCTTCATAGTGAAGTGTGTCGGTGGCTCAGTGGTTACAGTGCAGGCCGAAGAACTGTAACGTCTCTCTGTTACAGCCACAAAAAAGTTCACCTCTAATTATTGCAAATATTGCAATTATTATGCAAACATTATTATTATCATATATGACTTGTAAGTAACAAATTCATACTTTGTGTCCGACATTTCACCTGCACATGATGCAGAAAAGCTTTTAGCCTCATAATCCTATCACAATGCCACTTAAAAAGGTTTAGATAAACCAGTTACTGCTGATAGTTTTTTTTCTTATAATGGAAACACAGTAATGGGAAGGTAGTGTGGCTGACATGGAACGATTTTACAGTAGGACTAAAGGATAACGTGTAATAATTTAATTAAATAATTTGTTTATTTAATATTAATTCATCCGAGTGTACCAGTGTGGTAGGACATCTCGGACTATTTTTTTATTGAACCAAAGAGCCCTCTTTTGAACTAAACTGACTTGACTCGACCCATCTGACTAAAAAACTGTTATGAACTCAACATGGAATCATCTTTAACGTTTGGATCCAGGGAACTCTAAACTAGACAATTTTCTTTCATCACCTGTAAAATTGATAACAGAGTTCATGAGTGTTGTTTTCGAGCTGCTAAGCAGTTATTGTTACTTTGAATGCACGAAGTATTGCATATGTTGAACCTAAAATGTGAGCGTAAATAGTTTAATGTTTTATTGTTTGTTGAAGTTTATTACACATTGCAGGTGAACGTAACCCTACGGCTCCAGTTGATTATTGCGTCTGTTATCTCCTTACAATTGCTCCCTTACGAATCTAGACACTGGTCCATAGCATATTGAGTCTTCTATTAACACAGTGTGGGTTACTTAAGCAACAAATTCATACTTTGTGTCCAACATTTCACCTGCACGTGATGCAGAAAAGCTTTTAGCCTCATAATCCTATCATAAGATCACAATGTCACTTAAAAAAGTTTAGATAAACCAGTTGCTGCTAATACTTATTTTTATTTTTTCTTATGTAAACACAGTAATGGGGAGGTAGTGTGGCTGCCGTGGAGAGAGATTTTACAGTAGGACTAAAGGATAACGTGTAATCGTTTTAATTTACTGCCCCATGGGCCTCTACTCGGGCTTGTGAGCTGTCTTTGCTTTGTTTCTGTCATCCAGCACCACTGATTCCTGGATTGGCTGTGGAGTCATCAGAGCAACTGGAGGCAGCTGGCCACTGTCTCCAGGTTGCTTAAAATCCACCACCTCCTGACCGGAAAGAAACGCTGATCGTTCAGCGCTCAGTGCAGAATAAACACTCAACGCCTCGTCATTAAAAACAATTTTAAAAGTATGCTCTGCTCAGGAAAAAACACGTTGGTGGACACGGTAGATAGTTGCAGCGGTGGCAGAGTGTCGGCTGGTTTTGGCGCGAGCTGATTGGCTAAAATGAACCCGAGGTCTACACCTCGTAGGACGTAAATCAGACCCATGCATTCACGCAGTGAAATTAAGTGGGTTCGCACTAGGCTCGGTTTAGGGTAGTTTTAGACCTACACTTTGCCCACGTAAATAATGTCCTCTTCTATTGTACTCTTATCTTTTCAGACTAACGCCTTTCTTTAGAGCTGAAACATATTGCAAACTTAAGTGGGCAGAGCAGCTGGGTTGATATCAGGTTTCACTGATGAAATTAAAATGCTCTGACACATCGCATTCTGTGCCTACAGTCTACGTCAGTGCTTAACTTGAGATGTAAAGTAGGACCTGCTGTGACATGGGCCTATCTCCTATCTTGAATCATAGAGATGAAATCACCTCAGGTTCATGTGTTCTTCTGCGTCATGAATCTGTGCCAATAATTCTGCTGGTACGACCCAATGCATCTGTGTGCTGCTGAATGACATTTGTGTGACTCGTGTTTGTTTATCTGTGGGTAACTGAGACGGCTCGTAATCCCTAGGCCCTCGAGGGCTCAACTATTGTAATCATGCTGTACTCGTAATATTCATATCATTAGTCAGATGAGGATAAGTCTTTGATGGGCTGAACTGGAGGTGACTCAGGACGTGAAGTTGGCTTTATCTTGTTGAGTCTCCCTCTTGGGCCTGACAGCCTATTCCTCCATGTTGTTCTCTACAGGGCTCTCTCTGTTATTGCTCCTGTGTCCAATACATCCCCACTCTCCTCCTCTGTGTTCTATAAATAGACAGACTTGTCTACTTATAAGATATATTCCTTCAAATTCCAAAGATGTGCAATGCAAAGCATTTTGAATTTTTCTATGCAGTACTTAAAAAGCATGCAAGGTTTCCACACAAGGAGACACACAAACATGACTGTGATAATAACAAAATCAGTGAAAAGAATCTGTAGTAATATTTAGATCCACGGTAATGCCTGTCATGTTAATGTTGACACCCACAGAAAAAGTTTTGATGAAACACAAATTTTGTTTCAAAAACTGGAGCAGCCTCAAATGATGTTACCACAGTTTGTGGCACCATGTAGAATTAAAATCACATTAAGTGGAAGAATGTTGCAGAATATGTGGTGATTATGAGCACTAAAGATGATAATTAATTTTTCTCCCTGTGATACTTGTGCGATGATGATGATGATGATGATGATGATGATGATGATGATGATGATGATGATGATGATGATGATGATGATGATGACGTAGACGTGTCTGAAATGTGTCTGTTGTCGGGCTAGGTGAAGAGGAAATGTTTTAGTTTTTTTTAAGCGTTAAAACAGTGCTTGCATGAAATTCATGGCACGTAGCACACTTTCACCACTTGCTTAAGGTTGTTTAATTGAATAAAACTTTATTTATATCGCATCTTTAAACAAATGAAATGTAATTCAAAGTGCTTCACAGATTACTGCCAAAAAGTAGGATGTTAAAAATGGATTGGTGACTAATGCATACCAAAACCCCGCAAAAAGTTAACAGATGGCTAGTTAGGACTATAAATGGTTAATAATAATATTAATATTCACAATCAAAATAATATTTTATTTGTCATAGTAAAACAGGTAAATCTTTAAAAAAAAAATATAAACTTGAATAATAATGATGATAGGTTTTTATACTAAAATGATAAAACACCACAAGAAAGCCAGATTGAATCAATGGATATTTAGTTTTCATTTATATATATCTGTGTTTTCAGCTTCTCTCGGATCTTCTTGAGGGATGTTCTAGTAGCTTGGAGAATAATAGCAGAAATGTTGTTTTTTAAACCCTTTACAAATTCAAATCAGGGTCAAATATCACTTAGATTTATTGCTTCTGTGCTTCTGTTCTGTTAGAAATGGATTTGGTTCTAATGGACTTTTTGTAATTTCTATTACACCTAAGGTATTTTGTAAAGTGTATATTGTATGATTATATCGTAAAGGATTCCTAATTTTGTTTGTCACCATTTGCACTCAGCAGTCTGCAGTCTCTCTAGTTGCATATCTGGGTCACTTTTTATGGGGCAACCTTTGTTGTTATTTTCCTAGTGAAGCACTCTTTTCCTTTTAAGGTTAAAATCATGAAGTTTTCACAGGCTGACTGCTTTTGTAAGTTTTAATGTGTTGTGAAAGTTGTGTCTTCTTCAGTGCTAATCGTGATGATCCTTGGAGATAAGGTTGGGAATTAATTTTACTTTTCTTCACTTCGATATTTGTTCAAAGATGCTGCTTCTTTCTGATGGTGTTACTACTCTGATATATTTTAGGCCAGCAGGTTTGATGCTCCTTAGTCAGAAGGGTGCTTGGTAGTTACAGAAACAATCCACTGACTGAGGGATATCATTTACAATCCCTCTGTTTAATTTTACTTTGTTAATGAAAGATCTTTGTAACTCGCATCCGCTTTCCAAACATGCACCATAACATCAATGTGCACATGCAAAGAAATTAGATAGACAGTATTAGAGAGAGACCAAAATGAACACAAATGGCTGCAATAACATAAAAATAGCTGCTTTGACTGTTTATTATAAACATGCCATATGTTTGGATAGTGTCAAAACATGAACTCAATAAGACAAGCAAATAAACACTATATGGAACAAATATCAATATTCGTCAAACATAAAAGATTTTTTTTTTTTTCTTGCAGCTTGTACATTCTTAACTTTTGACTGGAAGTGGGCTTGGGGTCTGTGCTTTGACTCCAAATTGAGGCAACTATCCATTTCATTATAGGCAAGCTATTGTGATTACCATTGTGTTATTTTTAGAAAGAGAAAGACAGCAATGAGTGCAAAGGAAATGAGATGGAATGAGGGGAGGGTGATGGGGTGTAGAGATGTAAAGATAAGTCGAGTGGGGAAGGGGCAGTGTCACGGCGAGGACCCAAGTGGCTGAAGACGAAGACGTGTACGAGCCGCCGACTGTCAGGTCCATTTGAACATCCGACTGCGCGCCTCACAGGTTGCTCTTCCAGCAGCTGAAGAAGAAGAAGCAGCGTCGAGACAGAAGATCAAAGTATCACAGGAGATCAGGGGGACAGGGACAAGAGATCACTACCAGAACTGCTTGCTTTACAACAAAGGAGGGAGAAGTGCCTTTCTGTCAAGTTACCTACTTCTCGCAGTGGTGACACTGAGTAAGTACTGATTACAATTGTGACCCCATTTATCTGCAAATATGACAGAAAATGCTGCATAGTTTAGTGGAAAATAATGGATACTTTAAGAGACAAGTAAGTAAATATTTAGAAGAATTCTCTACAGAAAACTGTTCATTCTGTTTAGCTCTTTTAACATACTTTTCTGTCCACAACATCAAAGTTACTTTTAAAAAGCTGTTCTGTGCATGAAGAGGGAACACTGAATTGTAAGTCTAATATTGTGGTGTTATTCGTGATGAATACTACATTCTTTTGGTGACGGTCACTGACTGAAGCCTCACGGTGTCACAGTTGTGTAATATGGAGTTGAAATGCTGCTTCTCTCCCTGCAGACAGTTCTGACCATGAAAAGTGTGCGTGTGTGTTTCTGCCTGGCTCTGCTGCTGCCGTGGTGTGTTCAGAGCCACCGGGGCGCTCCAGCTTTTACCAGACTCGATGAGGACACACAGAAGGACATGCTGGCTGTCGACATCCTGAACCGCAGCGGCGTGTTGAACTCATTGCTCCAGTCAGAGCGTCACCTGCTGCTCAGGCAAGCACGAGCCCCACGCCCTGCGTCCCAGGTGCCAAAGAGAGCCCAGCAGGGGTCCCGCTTCGCCCTGTCCCTCGATGTTCCCACCAGCATCCTCAGCGTCCTCATAGACCTGGCCAAGAACCAGGACATGAGGACCAAGGCGGCAGCCAATGCAGAACTGATGGCACGAATAGGCAAGAGGAAATGAAAGCCTCTGGGAGCTGTCTGGAGGCTTGATAAAGAAAATCTCACCTCACAGAGGAGTTAACACGTTGTGGTACCGACACCTGGTTAGAAACAATGTTAGTTCAGGTTAAAGCAGTCATTGCAGTCAGTGTCTGTCCTTTAGAGCTTAGATCTGCTTTACTTTTATACTTGTACTAAATAATTTATTAGATAACTTCATTCTTCACATAGACAGACTCTTGAAATACTAATAAATAGATCGATTGATGTTAAACAATCATTTGAAAAAGACAATGCAAACAACGTTAAACAATGTAAGTTAAAGCTCGAAGATTCGTGACCCCCAACTCCGAAACTGGTTCGCAAATCTCTTTCTTGTGTTTGCATGTGTAATCTTGAATTTAAAGAAAGGGTTGTTCAATTAAATCCAATATGATAACCATATTTATTTCTAAGTCTAATTCATTTCTGCACTGATATCAGGCATATTTAGTATAATTACAAGCAGCAGCAGCAGCCCGTAAAGTAAAAATGAAAGGGCCTGAGTCAAATGAGCCTGCGTCACCCACAGCAGGGTCTGATATGTGATAACAGGACAAAGACGTGGGCAGGATATTGACCTCTGAAAGAAGAACAGACCCCTTCTATAGACCTTTGTTCACTATTACTTGATGAATTTGGCAAACAAGTCACAGCTATTTTAAGTTGAATGCATTATCTGCTCTAGATCAGACTAATATCTACGGCGTGATTCATCTGTGCTCCTACACCGAGCATGAAATGTGAGGCAACAGAGTGAAATAAACTGCTCATCTGATTTCCATTGGAGTCTGTTCTGTTTTACGCTGGTCATGACCTTGACTTATTTCATGTGTCACTTCAAACTACTGCAGCTTTAATAATAGATGCAAATATAATAGAAAACATTCAATAGGCAACACTTCTAATAAGCAACACTATAACTTACAAACACACAAATTACCATTAAAATTCAGTATATATAAATCAATTAGGCCACTAATACATTGCTGAGCAACACAAAAACTCTATAACCCCAGAAAATACTCAAATGGTGCCAGTTATTTATAAAACTACATTTTACTGTTGCCAGAGCTAGCAATAGGAAGCATGGGGTTGTTTAGTATTGGAACAATATTTGTTTGAAGTTTGCCTGCATGCTTTTCTCAGGCTTCTTTTGCAGCAGTTACCACAGGTAATAAACCACAAACAAAACAAGCCTTTTTGTTTAGTAAGTCTACTATGTGTTTCCCCATAGTGCAGCTCTGTAGTCTGATGTGAGTGTCTATTGAAGCGTACTTATAAATGTGACCTTGTAATGTTCAAAGAAAAAAAACTCCACTCATCATTATTAGGCAGTTATCCCCATACAAATTTAACTGGAGGCTACTTGGTTTTACGTAATGCGTGTCCTCCTGAGACACCCCAATGTTTATTTGGCCTTCTGGGTTTGGATTTTAAGTTGTTTTACAGATCGGCCGGACGTGTGTCTTTCTGCTACAGCAACTGCTGACAATACAGGAAATAAATTTGGACTTACAATGTTTCTGGTGGCAGTGACAGAAAGTAACTAAGGACATTACTCAAATACTCGTGTATCATTTTGAGGTACTCATACATTGTTTGAGTGTTTTCATTTTGTGATAAAACATACTTGTCACTGCATTTCAAAAGGAAAATCACTTTGACAAGTTAGTCACCAAAACATAGGTCCATATAATTTAAAATGTGATTCATTCCTAGAGACTAAACTCCATAAAGTATATGCAGTTGTTAAATTACTTCACTTCTAGCAAATTTTACATTAAAATGCTCCTTACACATGTCACTACAGACTTTTATATAATAATATATCACATTATGGAAGGGGCAACTGTACATAATAGATATGACTACTTAAGATAGCAGCGTTTTGTTGTTAATAGTCTGGATCTATACATTTACTTAGTATAATTCTGAATGTAAAGGCTTTCTCAAATAGACTATTCTAATTTGTGGTATTGCAACTTTGACTTTTAACGTATCAACTGGACTCCTCTCTCTGCAGTTCGTCGCTTGTCCACAAGGTGTCCCCGTTGCTTCTCCGCTCCATAAATAATACAAGCCATCAACTCAGAGTGCAAATAAAAAGCTTCAACTATGGCTGTAGTTTCAACAATTGGGCTAAAGAGGCCTCTTTGTGTTGTCAGATATGTTCATGGTGCCCATATAATAGCTTGTTATCCTGTTGTTCAACGTCTTCACAATAAGCAGTAAAACAGAGAAAGTCAAAATGGGCAAACTGTAGCCTTTAATTGGTCCAATTCAGGTGTTGCCAATTAGTGAGACGGTGACAGGCTCGTGCTGGAGGGGTCACGCTACAGAAGGAACACAGGACAAGTATGTCTCCATGGTTTCCCCTTTCCCATATTTGTTACAGTCTTTTAGGTGAATTTGAAATTAATTTATTCTTGTTGGCAGTGCACAATTTTCATGGAGTCAATTTGTATTGCTTCATATTAAGCGTTTCGCTGTGGTGTTGGGCTCTTCATTTGTAATGGTGACCATTTTCTATTTCCAGTGCTTGTGAAATCAGTCTTGTCCAAGAGCTTTTGTTGTTTGAAACTACAAGTTGAAATTTTCCGGAGTTAGACTATATTCTTCCAAAACAAATTTCCGATAGACATTTAAGAAAGCCTTAGAGAATTA
The DNA here is from genome assembly GCF_029030835.1 of Brachyistius frenatus. Lineage (NCBI taxonomy): Eukaryota > Metazoa > Chordata > Actinopteri > Embiotocidae > Brachyistius > Brachyistius frenatus. The sequence goes on from NW_027210603.1 coordinate 7,110,264, forward strand.
GAATTAGTAAGCAAATACTAGGCTATTTAATGTGAAAACTGCACTTGTGTTCCCCATTAGTGAGAGGATTAATTGGTGCTCCCGTTTCCTCTCTTTCCATTTCTAACGCCAGAGCTGTGCAGGAGGCTGTGAGTGTGAAAGATGTGCGCTCAGCTGTGTGTAAACTTTAAAGCTCATAAGACAGGCTGCAACGTGGCCTCTAGCAACAGGATGCCAGTTGTGTAAGAGGGTGGCAGTGGGACATGAGTCTTCTATCCTCTGGCCTTTTGGCTGAATTCACTCTCTTTCATTCATTTTAAACATCTTTACTTTTTAAACAATTTAAAGAAGTGAGGAAGTAGAAATACTGTGGCTCTGCGTTTTACTAAAACATTCTGTTATATCATTCCCTGGGTTGTTATTATTTTGGCCAGTGCACATATGATCTCAGACTGCCTGTAGCATAAATTGTGTAACATGAGGTGATAACTCGGGGAAGTCCCAACACTCTTTACCTGCATAGGACCACACTGCAGTGAATAAGATAACGTGCTGAATATTGATCATTAACCTGATTTGTGAAACTATATGCTTAAATCCTCACTGTCACATATATTTCTTTTGACCTCTTACAGAGATGAAGAGTCATCAAAGTAGTAACAGAAATTGAAGTCTTTTGTAAATGTCTATCATGGTAATGTAAAATTTGTTTTAAACAGAACCCTAATGTTTCTCACCAACCTCTATCTGCTCCCCTCAAACCAACATCACATTTTATGAAGAAGACTTCTGGTTATCCTATCACAAACCTTTCAACTGTCTTCATATGGTTGATTCATCCCAACTCATCAAAATTTGATTCCTAGTTCTTTTAAACTTTATTGATATATGCACGGGTGAGGAATTAAAGGAAAAATCGAAATGCTTGAACCCTCCAGTGAGGGGACGGGTGGCTCTGTTACACTGTGGGGGACTTTTTGATCTCAGGGTTTTGGGGCCACTTCCCAAATTATTGCCTGTGAAGGGCCATAAATGTATCTGGATCGAGGGCCATGGGCCAAAAGTAAATGTTTGTGTTATGTGAAAATAGACTTCATTAAAGTCTAATATATTTAACAGAAAAATAACATTCTAAAATAAAATGTCTGAATAATTAAACACTCTTCCTTAATATGCCTAATAATCATTTGATTAAGTTGCAGAAATTATTGTAAAAAAAAAAAGTCATCTTGCTAATTTTTTTTCAAATTTTCTCTTGTCAATGTGCCACTGCCTCAATCTCTCAGAGTGACTGGCAGCTCAAAGTCTTTGACAGGACACACTGCAGCACAAGAACATTAGCAGCAGAGAGAAAGATTACAATAATACTTCATGGGTAAGATGTAGGTCAATGAAGCTTAACAGCTCTCTGTTGTGTACAGTGCTGTAAAACTCGTATTATGTACTTTTTGGCTGCACAAATGTTAAGATTCATTGTCATCATGGTTAAGATTTTACAGCACTTGAGAATACGGAGCTTGTTAAATGCTTCGGTGGGCCAAAACAAAGAAAGGGCGGAACAAAGTTGGCCCGTGGGCCCCAAATTGTTCTGAGTGATCACTTTTAGGCTGAGATGAAACAATGATGGGATTGACTGATCTCTTCAAGGATGGCCATGCACCCATGAAATGATGCTAATCATGTGATGTTGCCAAATGCTAACACCATGGCCAAAGACCAATTAAGGGAATATCTTTGTGAAAAATGGTGCTCAATCCCTCTAGTTGAGGTCCAGACATATTTTTTTTTTCTTTAATTTGTCATCCATGTACATATTCTAAAAATACGCTAATAGCTGTGAGTTAATTTAGCTATATAAAGTCTTTAAAATACTCAATTGTTATTACTGGGTTTCCATGTAGAACAAACTGCAATTCAGGGCCAGTGGGAGTGTTCATAGAGAATTTCTCAATAAAGCTGACTAGTTGCATTCAGCTCAACAGTCATCAGCACAAAGTTCGCCGGCCAAATGGTGCAAGAAACAGCAACAAGAGAAGAGCATTTATCTACACTGTCAACCAAAACATAGTTGGGAGCAGCTCTTCCAGAACAGACCGTAAGGATTATATTCAAACACAGGACAACAGCTAGTGAAGTATCACTTTTCTTTCATTAAGAGGTTGTCGTTTTATCAGGACATTGTTATGAAATGTTATTTATTGAGGGAGACGGTTTTATTTTCCAAGTTATGACAGATGTTAATATGGAGTTCTGGGTGCTATATCAGGGCTACAATCCTGGGATTTGCTTTGTTGGGTCTTACTTTGTTACTGGAATGTAAAAGTTGGAGTTGTAGTATTTAATCAAAGCTACTTCTTGCTCCTTCTGTAAGGCCTGCTAGTTGTTAGTTGAAATGTGTTACCTTAAAGTCTAATTGCTAAACTGAGGCTACTTCCGGTTGCAGGTTGAGGTGTTCTCAGATGGATTATGCCATGAAGTCTCTCAGCCTTCTGACTCCATCTACCCTCTCCAAGTAAGAGCAGTGCTGCATAATTTGGATCATGAAGTGAGTTCTGTCAGCAGTTGACAAAATAAGGTCTTCCATATGTCTCTTCTCAGGTGTGTAACGGCCAGCGTCTCAACCACCGCCTCCATGACCCAGCAGCTCTTGTCAGGTCGAGTTCCTCGGCCAAAGCCCTTCAGAGTCACCAACGCAGACCGCAGTGTGAAGAAGGGCATTATGGCCGACTCGTTAGAAGACCTGATGAACAAGGTGTGGTGTCGAAAAGGCTTGAGTGGAGTGACGTAGCTGATGGTGGATAATGATAAAAACAGGGACTCCAACATCTCAAAGAGAATTAAGACTAAAGGCATAATGAGGAAGCAGAAAGATACTGGTGTGTATGGATTGAATTCACTGGTGTGTGACTGGCCTGCCACTTAATGCTGCGCCACCTCTGATGCTTCTTCATGCTGGTGAAAGTTAACATGATTAATGAGTCGTGCTATAAGGACATACTGTGTGTCTTCCTCACCAAGAGATATACTTACTATAATGTTTTTTGTCCCTACTCTCTCAGGTCAGTGACTCGTTGACTTTACCGTGCATCGGTGTGTTGGTGCTGGACGAAGACGGCACCGGTGTGGACACGGAGGATTTCTTCCAGACGCTGCGTGAAAATGCTGTTCTCATGGTCCTGGAGAATGGACAGAAGTGGAGCCCACATCCTGTATGACTCCTGTCACATTAACCACTAGATGGCACTGTTGATCAGCTGCATCACTGCATTCCCAAGCATGCAAGGCTTAACAATTCGATAGTTTCCATTTATTCAGCATTGTTTTGCCATTGATTCTTTGATTTAGACAGACAGGAAAATGTCTTTCTTTAATGCAGCAGCCATGACGCAGCTTTGGTCTGAAGAATAATACATGGATTATTCAGTGAGATATCTTATCCTCCAAACTGAATAGGAGAGTAATATATGTCAGTCATTGTACAAAGACAGAATGCGGGGTGAACACCAGAGATTAGTTTCTTCCTTCATACGTTTTTTGAGAAAAATGAAAGGCAGGGGTTGAATATTAATCAGACCCACGGGTGCCATATGATTTGAAAGTGTTCACCCAAAAGCAATTAATTTCCATACAAACTGGTGCATGCAATAATTTGCACCCCCATCCCTCCCACTAACAAATTTTTACTGTTTTAACCTTGCGCTGACCTTGTCATTGTCATTTGCCTCTCATATCATCACAGACAGGAGCTGCTTTAGTGTACTGGAAGAGTACGCTATCATGCAGTCCAGTGCACTGCAGCTTCAATCAAACCAACCTGACTTCTATTTCTCTTCCCGTCACCTCACAGATCTGCTCCTCCAGAGATCAGCTCAGTGATTACAGGCAGCAGCAACGGACAGATGTTGCCAAGGTGACCTTTGACCTCTACAAGAACAACCCCAAAGATTTCATCGGCTGCCTGAACGTGAAAGCAACCCTGTATGGTGTTTATTCTGTGTCCTATGACCTGCGCTGCTACGCTGCCAAAAATATGCTGAAGTGAGTGAATGAAGGAACAGGAGGAATATCTGAGCTCTTCTGATATTTTTATGCTTTTGTTTTTGACCATTATATAACTGATCTGACTGTATTTTTCAAAGCATTGCTTAACTGAAACATTATTTGGACCTCTAGTAGTAATTGAATTCCGCTAGAGATAATTGATGAATTTGAATGAAATTGTAATTCATGAACTCTATATCAGCTGTGTGGCCCCTAACATGGAAATTCTGAAGTCATCTGAAGTTTTACCATGTCTACCAGTGTGGGTGATAAAATGATCGGATCCCAGAAGAACAAAGGCTAGATTTTGCTGAGATTAATTTTGGGAGGAGTTATGTCATCACTGCTGAGATCTGTTGATTTTGGTTTTGTCACGGAGCCTCAGTCAGGATTACGGTTTGCAGACTTGTCAGATATGATTGCAGTGCAGGAGATTTAGAAGTCTTGCACATCAGTTTTATGAAATGCAGCTGATGTCAGAAATGAGCATCTGAGGCTGTCAGTCATTTTCTCATCAGGTTGTCATGTTTGTCTCTTTTCATTTCCTGCCTCATGAAATTACATGTACATTTTTCACATACCAGACTAATATACACAGTATGTACCCATGTCTCATGTTACATAAATGCTGTGTTTGTGTTTCCCCAGTCATGTTTCTCTAAATGAGAATTGGCTATCTATGACCACTCTGACTGTCTTTGCATTATGCTTTCAGGGAGGCTCTGCGATGGACCATCTTCTCCATGCAGGCCACAGGCCACATCCTGCTGGGCTCCTCCTGCTACATCGAGCAGCTGCTGGAGGAGGAGGAGCAGCGAGCAGAGAAGGGCCTGGTGCTGCCACAAGAGAGCAGGATCAGGCAGCTGCAGAGCATGCTGCTGGGAAAAATCCCTCTGATGAACTAACAATGGTGCAGTGAACATGCTGTTCACTCCTTGGACTGAGGTCACAGGGTAGATGTTGCTGATGAAACGTGTTTTATGTCTGTTCATGTCCTAGTTTCCCAGTGGAGTTTGGGAACATGTCAGACATTGTAAACAACAGCCTAGTCTTGTATGCCTTTTTGCTCTGTCACATTAGATGAGCCAACACCAGTTATTTCTCAGAAAGCACTTTTACTCACTACTATGTAACTTTATTCTATGCAGTTATAATAAATAAAAGCAACACATTTTATTTTCCCATTCCTGAAATTATTTTTAGTTCTGCATACAGTAGATCCGCAAGTGAGTTCAAGATGTGTGTGTGTGTGTGTGTGTGTGTGTGTGTGTGTGTGTGTGTGTGTGTGTGTGTGTGTGAGAGAGAGAGAGAGAGATCAAAGTGGATGTAATTGGCAACAGGTTCAGCTGTCTCTCCCACGCTTCCCTAATTGTCCTCTGGCTTGCAGCTGCAGCCTGCCTGTCTCAGACAACCAGAGGAAGACAGTGGGAGCAAGAGAGAGACGCTAACAGCTGCAAGGGGCGAGTGGACGGAAGCAAACCATTATATTAAGAGATGGTGTTTTCAGCTGCTGGCAGAAGTGCCACTTTGGCTGTCCTGTTGAGTTGGGTGACAGCAAAAGCAGGACAGATTTGATCCAAATTGGTGGTCTGCTATATGCTGAAGAAGATGAATGTCAGTTATAGATTCAGTAGGCAGAGTGGGACTGTGGTCCACCTTTTTTGTCTTTCTTTTTCGGTCATTTTGTATTCAGTCCATGTTCACATGAAATCCAACAAACACTCTGCGAATCAGGCCCCATGTTCAGTAATATATTGAAGGATAAATGTAATACATTGGTGAAATTACATCTCTCATCAATTCAAGATCAGTAGATGCCCACCCACATGCACACACAACACAGAAATGAACACTGGTCATGTCCCATTTCTTTGTTTGCACTAAAATGAGTCATGAGGTGCATGACTGACCATCTCTCATGCTTTAATCCACATTTGCTGTGGTCTATAATACAAGCAGCAACATTCAAGTGTTAACCCTAGTAGCCATACAATGATCTGTTTTTTTTCTTTCTACAGTATCAGCTCATTGTCAGGCAAATTACACAAAATATAGATTTAATTTGTACTTTAGATAATGTGAAAATGTAGAAAGAACAAACATTTCAAATTGGGACTTAAAGTTCCTTTAAAGACAAAAGAAGTCTGGAGCATTAAACATGCTTTTATCTGTATGTCCCTCAGAGTAGATCTGGTGCCTCCCCCTCCTCCTGTCAGTCAGTTGGTTGAAGTCCTGACTCGATTCAACTCGGCTTTATTTATATAGCACCTTTCATACAAGCCTGAAGCTCAAAGTGCTTAACATCAGACCAACATACACACACAAAAAGCAAAGATTCAAATAAATCGACAGGCATAAAAAACAGAACAATAAGATTAGAAATAAGATAAAACTCGTAGAAATGTAGGTTAAATAAAATACATTTAAAATGCAACAATAAAAACAATGTTGTAAGAATCAATAATTCAAATTCAGGAAAGTAAAGAAAAACACCAAAGATAAAAACAAGAATCAAAATTTAACATCTGTATGATATACATTCTTCTAGAAAGCCAGATTGACAGGAGGGTCCTCTGTGGATCCAGCAGCAGCCGACCTTTGACCTGGGACAGTGCAGCTGTTTGTCCGTCCCGCTGTGCTGTGCTGCTGTGTGCTGCTGTCAGTGCTCCCTGCTGGACTGCAGCCGCTGAGCATGCAGTGCTCGGCTGCTCCACACAAGGGACGCTTCTCATACACACTCAGGTTGCGGACATGGTTCACTGAGCGCACGGCTCCGAGACAAAAGGTAAGAATACAGTTTTGGGAATGAAAGAATGTGATTTTTTTTAATCCGTGATATTTCGATTGTTCGTTCAGCCGTTGATCTGATAAAGATAATTTGGTGTAAAATGTGCGTGCAGCGCTTGGCGAGCAGTTGGCACGCAGGTAGCTTCCACCATTTCAGTCCAACAACAACTTCATTTGCAAATTAAACAAAGACAGGTCTTTCTTATTCATCTGATAACATCGTACACTTTGATTTCACACATTAAAATGCCTCGGTAACTTTCGAAATTGATGTCGTTGGAACTTTTACGCACCGTGTTTCAATCCAAATTTAGGACGTTTTCTTTGGATATTTAACTTGATATTAATGAACTGGGATTGCTGCTCTTAATGCAAAGTATATCCAATTTGACGTGTTTATTGAATCCAAGCCTGAGTGTTTGTAGCCTTTCTGTGCAGAGCATATGCTGTAGCGCATCGCTCCGCGTGCTGTTTGGCACAAAGAGCAACACGAAATATCGATTTAGCAGAGGAATCAGGGTTTTATTAGAAACCTCGGGCTGGATGTGGGTGTAGGTGCTTGACATAGTTACGGGCTCTCAGGCTGTGTATTTCTCCCACGCTCCTGAGGGAGTCCTCACTGCAGTCCGCTGGAAACATCTCGCCGTGCACATCAGAGAGTGGCTGTTTGATTGGATAGTGTGTGTCTTTGTGTGTTGCGATGTTTTGCATTTGTGTTTGCTGTGTGTGCCAACAGCCTAGGGGGAAAACATGCCTTAAACATCTCGTGATTTATTTGCACAGCCCACCGGTGATGATTCTTGGTTTCAGCTTCTCAAATATGAATACTTGCTTTCTTGTGAATTGAAAATTGAATACGTTTTTGAGTGATGGTCAGATGAAACATGCATTTTAAAAACATAATCTTAGGTTCTGGGATGTTGTGATTGCTATTTTCTACTCATTTTTGGCATTTTTTTTTTTAGACCAACCAAATAGTCAACAAAATAATAGTAGTTGCAGTTACTCATCCATATAGGCTCGGTAGGCTATCAGTATTAATTTGGTATTGGACAGGTCAGTAAGACAAACAGTGTAAGAATTCTGTCAAATCGGACAATAAGTGTCTCAGCATCAGAATTGCAGTCTGCCATTGAATGAAATAAATAAATTCATAGTCTCATACAATCCGTTGGGTGCATCGAGCACTTTCTCCCTTGGCTAGTTATCACAAGCAACAATTTGTCAAAAAGCTAATGCATTAAAAGATAGATGTACAGAGGATAAAGAAAGACAAAGTAAAAACTAAACAAGAGTTGCAGGCTCGATGAGGAGGAAAAGAGAAGGGAGGGGTCAGTGGCAACAGGAGGAAAGCAAAGAGAAAAAGGGAAAAGTCTTGATGAAAGCATTTGGTCTGAGCTTTGTCTCCACCGTGTCGTTCCTGTGTTCTGCCGTGGACTGCTTTGATTGTGAATATGAAGGCGGGAAATCAAATCCTGCTGGACACACGAAGACAGGAAGCCTTTGAGTGTGTGTATGTGTGTGTGTGCATATATATGTGTATGTGTCTATTTTACTGCTGCCAGCTCACCAAATGGATTAACTGTCTTCTAATTGCCTATTTGTGCAGTTAAGTAACCTCATCGGTTTTCACCATGTGGCTTTCTGTCCAACATCTGTCATTGGCAACACGCCTTTTTCTTCTTTCTCGTCTTCTTCCCCACCTTTTCGTCTTATTACCCATAGCTTTTCAACAGCTGGCTATTTTAGCTCCGCAATGAATAATTTAGGTCACAGGACAACATAAAGGCCTTAAGTGAGAGCCTGGATGCTTCGCTCAAACCTGAATCCACCCGTAATGGATTCTTTTCCTGATACCAAGTGTATTCTGGTCAATGCCTGAAATGGCAATAGATGCATCCACTGTGCAAGTTATCTCTTCCATTCTTCCTCAGCCGTCATGTAAACGTACAGATACATTAAAGATGAGTTTTCTGAAAGCGTTCTGCACAAACAGAGTTCTGCTCGACTTTTCTCTCCTTCTTTCTTGAAGCACTGTTTGGAGTTCTCCATATTTCATGCTCCCCTGATCGCTAACTCCAGCCTCTCCTCAGCTGCATTATAAAATGAGCCTAAATATTTATGACTTGGACAGAAATGAAAGCTGGACTCTTACACAGCAAGTGTGAATGCATCCTTAACAACTGTGGTTGTAAAAACCCTGGACAGTGGGTCAACAAACCAACCTGAGTGAAGCAGACCCCTGACTTTGCTCGTGCCCTCGCTGTGTTAACACAGCAATGAGGCTCAAGGCAGTGTCTGGACACAGTGTTTGTGTGTAGATCATGTGACATATGGTACTGTATGTGTTGTAATCGAAACTTCTTCTTTTTTCTGACGCCGTTCGAACATTTCTTTAGGGTGTAATTCACAGAAACATTTGAATTCTCCTCACTTTTTGTGGCATGACATAAACCATGTGGTGCATTTTTATTTTCAGCAATTTAAGACGTGTTCATATATTCAACACATGTAAGGGCCCATCATGGCATTGATTTTGTATTCCACTCTTGATTAAGCATCAGCGAGTGGAAACTAGTCAGCTTTGCTTTTCAACATTAGCCCTGTTTCCCACTCAATATAATTTTTTCATCCATTTTATTTCAACTCCTACCTAAATTTCTATTTCAGTTTGACACGACAACGTTTCTAGAATTTAATTCAAGAATAGAGTAGACTTGGAACAATACAGCCTGATGCTTTAAATGTTTTACAACCATTTTTTACGGCTGAAATACGGGGTGCAGTGCAGTCCAACAATGCAAACGTTAATATGATACCACAACGATGTTCACAAGAATAAAAGTTCATTAGAAATAGTGTTTAATATTCCAAAATTCACTTATAGCTGTTTCTTGCCCTTTCAACTTCACATGGATGTCATGGAGATGCATCTAAATGATGAGAAAACCATGTGATGCAATTGAAAGCTCTGTAAAAAGTGGGATTGTTTTGTGAAATCAACTCATAGATCACTACAAGCGGATTATATTGTCTCGCTATTCCTTTTGTCTTATCTACCAATAAGAGATGAGCTCAAATATCTACAACGGGATCATCATGTTTGTTAAAGGGCATGTGAACAAACAATTGTAGTGTAGCACAGTCACAATTCACTGTTTTTGTATCCATAGTTGCCGTTTTGGCAAGCATAGAACCAATGATTTACACCATCCACTGCACTGCAAGTACCCTTTACATGATAATAATACAAATCTGTAAAATGGTAATCTGACTGTAGTGGTCGTCCTCACATTTAAAGGTCAAAGTCTTCCTTCAACAGGGTTAGTGCACTTAAGAGTTGAAGGCAGAAAAACAGCTGGGGGTCAGAATCGCGAGAGGATTCTGTATTCGATTTGTATTTATTTACCATTTAATCTGCAGGCATAGAAGTAATCCTGGACATTTACAACACCACAGATTTTCAACCTCTCTGCTTTCACCTACAATTGCAAGGCCACTTACCCAGAGACTCAGCAGGTGTCTGGTTGTACAACCAACTGTGTGTGCACGACTGTTGGTATGTGTGTACATGTAGATGTGTGTCTCTCTGTGTGTGTCCTGCTCTCTTAGTCCAATTGTGCTGAGGAGAGCAGTGGCCTGCACATGTTTTTCTCTAACATGACATTTTGTCTCCATTATGGCGTGGTGGCCTGAGAGAGCGCTCAAATAACACACACACACACACACACACACACACACACACACACACACACACACACACACACACACACACACACACACACACACACACACACACACACACACATGCTCGTGGATGTTTATTGTACAGACTGAACTTGCATGTCCTGTGTTCTCATGTTGGCTCCAGCCTCTGTGCTTTGTTGTTGCTCACCCTTCATACATAAACCATGGCATGACATAAACCATGTGGTGCATTACAGCAGCCTCTCTGGCTTGAATGCTGTCCTTTTTATTTTCTTCTACACCGCTTTGTCCCAAGTAATGTCTTGCGAGAGTCAGAGCTCTGCCAGTTTTGTGGTGGCATTGTCATATCAAGTGATTGATCAGATCCCTGGAGGCCAGACATGGAAGAACGATGTCCGTTTTTATGAGTTTCCAAATGCCAAAATCACCTGAAAGTATCTATAATGTAATTACACATCGTTCCATGCCCACCCTGATCACTTACTTTTTTTCTGTGCTGCCATCAAGGTGATCCCTAGCCTGTCAACAACAGCACAGGACAAAAACTTCATACTTTCCCTGCAGCTTCCTTCGGTTCACTTGACGGTCTGATTAGATTTTCAGGCACCTTGCTGCATAACTTTACATCTTAATGACGAAACAGATTTGATTCAAACTGCTGTAAGCCTGCAATAGTACATGTCAACGCCCATGTGTTAGTGAAGAGAACCATGGTTGTTGTTGAAAACTACATTGTTAATTCGACATTTTAATTGGAATAATGGTAGTGCAACATTTTGATCTCCTGATTGATATAGATGTAAAGCAGAATGTTTGAAAGTTGTGATAAAAGTGCTTTTGGCAGCAAAATAAGATAAACCTAACTTTGGGAAATGTGGTCAAATGTCAGCCCCGAACACTGGATGTCATCAGACTTTTCATGTTGTGCCACCATCATGGCAAATTGAAAAGAACATATTTTATGACTAAATACTGTAAATATGTAAAAAAAAAAAATGACATTCCCATCATCTCCAGCCCTATTTGTTTAGTAATATTAGAAAATGTTAGCATACTAAGACACTAAGATGGTGAACATGGGAAACATTATTCCTGTTTAATGTCTGCATGTCAAATTAACATTATGACTTCGCATTTAACCTAAACTTCCTCTCTACTTCTTGCACACATGAAATGAAATTATTTTGAGGCTTTTCTTGACAATCCAATTGTTATTGAAAAAACTTCCAATTCTGATCATACAAAGTCATGGGAACACTGAGAAAAATGTATTCACTAGTTTACAGCCAGTCCTTTTCCAGTGACTTTGTGTGGAGAAAAATTATGTGTGCATCATTTAATGAATGCAGACGTTGTGGCAAAGAGGTTCGGCCACTATTGTAAAATGGCTGGAAACCTCACCATCAGCACAGTCGCTACATTTTAAATGTAACTATTATACATCAGGGTAATCACACTTATAGACAAACAAGGACCGTTCACGCTCTCATTCACACCTAAGGGCAATTTGTAGAACCACTAATTAACCTGATATCCGTGTTTTTTTTTTTTTGTAAAACCCGACCTTGTTTACAATTGGATGTGTCAGTTCTACAGACTGTCTTTAATAACTGTGGTCTACAAAGAAATGCTGTTTTGGCCACGTAGGATATTTTGTTGCAATACCGTGAGTGACTACGGGGAAACTTTTGCAGCAAAGCTGATTGGTACTGCTGCATCCAGCTCTCTGAGTACATCTGTGGCTTTTACTCAGGGGTCTCTGGTTCTGCTTGAGTTGCCACTGGGAGCTATATAGTAACACATTTAATGTTTCTTGCAGTCATATTTAACCAAGATGTTTTTGTAGTGGGGTTCATAAAAATATAAATATATATATATATATATATATATTTTTTTTTAATGTTATTGCAGTAAAAATACATCGGAATGTACACCCCATTTATGTACTTTTCCTTCACATCTCTCTTTTTTCACTCATCATGTAATTTTAACAACCTGTTACATCAGCTTGTCTCAGGGACAGCAAGATTATCTTTACTGCCATTCATCTTTTTAATCTTTTTGCTGCTGCTTCTGGGAAATAGTGGTGTTTCTATAGATGTTCAATTATACGTGCTATACAGTCTCTTGTCACACACATTCTGGGTTGCTAAACCAGATGGGAAAAGGTTCCCGTGCATTGTGCGATGGCTCTGGATGTTAAGGCTTTGATGCACTGTTAAAGTGAAAATGTACCCATTATAGTGTCAGAGTAGTCTCTGGTGTTCAGGGGTTGTTTTGTGGTGAAGTGTTACTTAGAATGCACTGACTTCCTACGTTTACTACATTTACTTCCTCTTGCCAGTCTAAATTCTTACATTTCACTGACTGACTGAAGCCATTAGTGAACATACAAATCGTGCACAACGGGACAATGAGTTGCATTGCCACCCAGTCTACTGGGGCTATGGTGGGGAAAGAAAGTCATGTGATTTTGTTGAATGTTGGTTTAAAATAACAAGAATACTGGAATATAAAACAATAAACAATAGCAAATTAATATTCAAATAAAACAATGAAGATCTAAACTGACACCAAAAATAAATCTACCGTTTCTAAATTGCTGAAAAGTTATAACTTCCAACTTTATCCTGGTTCATTGGCAGCCATTCAACAAGATCACAAAATAGAACAAAACAAGCACCACAATCAGGTCACAAAAAATAACCTACTGAACAACAATTTACATATAAATGGAGCGAAAATGAGATCAAACAAAAGACAAAGACCCCCAGGTGAATCAAAACAAAGGTTTAGGGCCCAGATGTGATTGATAAGCGCTGTGCAGAATAAAATGAATATGTTTACATATTGCATGTGGTTATGTGTGAATTTCTGCATATTGCATGAAAAACATCAGGCCTCAACTGTAGCCAGATATGACCAGCAATAAGATCTGTTGATTATTATACGACCATTTTTAAAACTGTGTTTTATGTGCATTTGTGATGAATAGTTCCAGCCCGTTTTCATTTCCAGGGTATCAGATACTGCTGTTGGCGTCGGCAATATCCACAAGTGACTTTTTGGCATCTGCACCATGACGACCTGGCTCAAAGAACGAAGTCATGTGACAGAATAGAAAGAGTGAAAAAAGTCTTTGAAGGAAGTTGGCGTGGTCGGATAGAACAAACGGGACTTTTTTTTTCGGGAGACCGGTGTCCATAAGAAAGCAAAAGTCTAGTCTATTGAATTTCTTTAATATGTAATGTTTCTTATGTAAATGTACTTTGTTTAAACCAAACCACGATCCTTCTCTAAACTTAACCATTTACTGTCCTAAACCTAAGACACCTTGTGCATATTTCTGAGACGCCAGCAGGCTGACAAAATAGCAATAACTGAGCCCCCAAAATAACCTCTGCAGCTCACCAATGGCTACATCATATCTTGTTTTCATGATCCGTAGAAATCCCAAAGTGTAAAAACACAATTGTGTTTATATTGGAAGTCTCATGCTGGAACAATTTCACACTTTCAGCAGAGGAAGCACAGAAGCTATCGCTCATGGCCAACAAATAGTCAAGCACTTAACCCTGATTAAAACAGACTTATTTTTTCATTATTTTAGTTTTTGTATGGATTAACCAAACAAGACATAACATGGTAATTATTGAGCTTTAAAGGTTCTGGTTGGCAAATTTTGTTACTTGGGGCTATTTACCCCTGCTTGCAGTCTTTATGCTAAGCTAAGATACCCAACTGTACAGTGTTATCAATCTTTCCAACTAAATATGCTTATTTGCCAGAACAAGAACAAAAGCTTGTTCAGGCCATTTCTCTAGATTAAGGATGGAAGTTTGAAAATTTTATTCCACTTGTAACAACACCAGAAAACTCAGCACATGACTTCTTGGTTCTCAATGTTATTTCCTGATTTCAGAGTTCAATCACGACAGGTGTCGTTGCTCTCAACTTGTAGGTCATTACAGAGGTTTCAGGGGAGAAGATGTTGAAAATATAGTACAGCCACTTATCAAATGCATCACCATAATATGACTTTATCCTGGTTTTCAGCATTTTGGGGTCCAAGTGAGATTATTGCCTTCTGCAAAGCTATACAGTCATTACACAGTCACCTATCACCACAGTCAATTTAATAAACTAACCATCTTAATAAATGCACCTGATTTCATACTCGGTTGGCTTTGACACACAGCTAGTTACTGAGAGTGGTGGTGCTTCTTTCTGCAAAGGGTTTAACTGGATTTAGAAATGAACAGCACCTTTGAAAGACCTAACCAGAATCACTCAAAGAAGAAAATTCCTAATAACCTGCTTGTAGATAAAGAACAGCATTGAAACCGTGCTTTGCTCTCCAGGATCAGACATGAGGCACTTTGGTTAAAACAAGTTTATACTGAGTGATTTTTCACATGTCTGCATCATTGGAGTCAAACCTTTAGATGTATAGTGAGATTAAACCGTGGTGCATTTGTTGCCCCCATGTCCTGGCAGGTGTCACGGAGAGCTGTGGTTGCGAACTCTGCAGCTCTGATGATAGAAACAAAGAGGCAGAAAACTTTAGCTTTCATACAGCTTGACTGCAGGGTTCATTCTGCAGGACATGACTCCAACAGGTATTAGGTTCCTCCTGCGAGCTATAGATATGATAACAAGACTTCAATGGATTCAACTTTTAACTGCCTTTTAAAGACACAATGAAATAAAAAAATAAATACTGGGGTGTCTACTTTTTACTATTTTTAACTTACAATGTAAATTATATATCTATATCTCAGCAGTTAACTGTTCCATGGCTTTTTTATGTTTTCTTTTAAGACATTCAGAAAACCCAAATAATTAAACTTTTTTAAGTAGGCTACCAATATACCCTTATGAAATAACAATTGTTTTTACAAATCACACCAAAACTATGACTCCCTAACTCAGCCTAGCCTATACTACAGGAAAACGTTTGTATCATAAGGAGCTCCGGGGTCATTATTCTATGACCAGATTGCTTTTCTGCAGGGAATTTAAGATTGGCAATATCTGTCCAACTTTCCTGCGCTACGCATCTAACCCATGCAGTCATCATGCAGCTTTTCAGATAGGCAATCACGAGTGGAGACTTTCGGGACCGAAGCGGTCTTTTGGGGACTGGAGGCAGCCAGGAAACCAGCAGCAGTTAGAGGGAAGCTGATGTAAGACTTTAGAGTGGAAAAAAAGACTGCCACCTCTGCTCCCTGGGACATCTTGTTTACCGCGGCTTCTGGCTCACCCTTCTTTTCTACTTCCTTCCCTCACTCAGGCATTTTCTAAATTCTGTATCAGCTCTCCTGCAGGTGTTTCACATATCCTACTTCCAGGTGACGCATTTTAAACATGAATCCACTACTACTTCTACAGAAATCTACATTTCCATTTCCAAAAGGTGTCAATCAAAACCTGTTACCCAGTGGTTGTAATCAGACAGTCTGCTCACGATCGAAGCAGCTTGAAACCTCCAACATGAGTCGAGCAAAATGGCTGCATGGCTGTGCTCATGCACACCATCAATTGTTCACACTGTTTTTTCTGACCCATGTTTTTTTTTTCTCACTTTACTTTCCCCAGTTCTCCTCTTTTCATTTTTCTTTACATTCCCATGAGATATCTCTTGTGGTTATAAACTACATGACAAATCTATATCCTTACCTGCTAAGGCAGGGCTGTAGAAACTTGTCTCGTGTTTCCATGAGGATGAGAATTTGCTTATATTACTGAAAATTGTTTAATGAAGAGTGCTGTTGATCTTTAGGGACTTCCATTTCCTCCCACACTCTGTTGTTTACAATGCCCAGGGAGAACAGGAACACATGAACATCAACAGAGAAGTCATTGTAATTTAATTTATTACTAGTGATACTCCATACATCTCCAGCACAAGGCTTTATCTTTGCACTTTCCTGTTGACATTTTGTCTCAACTCAACAGTCCCATCAGGTCACACCACTCTGTCCCTTATTTTTGTCTCCCTCATTTCTTTCCACAGGAATTGAACATGTTTCAATCTCTCTGTTTTAGTTGGCATATGCTTTAACTTTACTACACTATTGTCTCACTGTCACTAGCGTGTTGTCGCCATAGAGGTCAGTGTCACACACTTCCACGCTATAGTACCTGTGCCCTCATTAATCTAGTCACTTGTAGTGTGGTTGCTGTGGCAACAGAAATGGGGAGAAAATGAGTCCATCACTCAACCAAATGTCTTGTTGCCAGAGTGGAATTGTGCAGAGGTTGATATTTGAGGGTTGATTTGTTGTGCTGTTTGTTTCCTGCATCTCTCTGACTCGTAGGCTCATCATCAGATGTTTTAAGCACTTGAAGCTGAGATTTTTACTCTGCAATTTAAGGGAAAAAACCTGGCATTTGGATCATTCAATTGATTTCCCACAGGTCCAATTAGTTGCCACCCCCTAATCAATGACCAGCGACCGTGTTTTACACACTGACTTTAATCTCGTACCTGTCAGTGTAACAGCGAGATAGCATCTGTGTTTATATCAGTGCAGACAGGCTGGTTCTAACTGTGGAGACTACAACAGACTAAATGACCACGTGTGTTTCAGCACTGAAGAACAGCAGCTAATACCAGTCTTGACTGTTCTGATCCAAATACTGAAGTGTAGCGTAGAGTGAGTATTTGTTTGATTGTCATCATCATCTATCAGTCACAAATCATTTTTTTAGATTCACAGATTAACACTGGACAAAAATAAAGAATAAGTTACTGCTTTCTAATGCAGTTAAAGTTATGGCTGTATCAGCCTCTCACCCATTAGCAAATACATGAAATACTCCGATTACACCGCCACGCTTGCGCCACTCAACTACAGCATATCAACAATCATTGCCAAACACAGATATATACAGGTTTTGGTCTGAGCACATTCACCTATATGGTAAAATAGCTGAACAAGTTCACAGCTTCAGGTATCTTGGACTCAACATAGACAAGAAACTCAATTTGAATCAACATACAAACACCATCCACAAACAACGCCAGCAAAGACTTCATGCCATCTCTACAGTCATCGCCCTCTCTCCTGCCCCCCAGCTTCTGCTGCTGCTGTATCAAAGCATCATTGAACCCATTCTGTTATGCTGTTGCACCTGCTTTTTCATCATGCTAACTGTGTCCAACAAAAGAAAACTCGACACTCTCAGACCTACTGCCGCTAAGATCATTGGCCTCATACACCCCATCCTGACCTCTTACATCTCAAACACACAGCCTTAACGCCCAGATGTGTGTGATGTATGTATCCGTATCTACTCTGGACTCCTTTATGTTTCTCTGTTTGTTTGTATTTTTGTATTATTTTGCTGTGAGATATGAACATATGCAGATAATGAAGATATGTTTTCAGCTCTGGTACTAAAAGGACTGTTTGTTCCAAACACAACAGGAGAACATCCCTCAAAAGTGAAGAAACACAATAGATGTTCATCATATTGTGATGCTACAACCTAACAAGTCGATAGGTTTCAAAGAAATACTGTGATATTTTGGGAAATAAACTTATTTGCTTTATTGCATAGAGTTAGTTGAGAAGATTTGTATGCATTCTTGTGTTTGCTCATTACATATAAGAATGAAGCTGAAATAAGGGGACTTTATAAGGAATAGCTACATTGGAATAGCCAGATTAGCTATGTCCAACCTTTGGAAACATGCAAACAACACCTCGAAAGACTAATAAAAGTCTTGTTGGTGGGGTTGCTTGTCAACATAAAGAAATTCTGCATCTATTTTCTGGGTCAATCGATAAACTGAGGGTTAAGAAATTGGTAGAGAATTAAATATAGCTACCCCTAAAATAACAGTGTCTCCTTTACATTTTTGTTTGTGTTGATAATAAACAAGCAAAATACATGTAAGTTAGTGACAGGTGCAAGAAGACTTTTCTTTAGCGTTGGATAAAACCAGCCCGGCTGCTTCTAATCTTAAAGTTTAATTATATAGCACATTTCAACAACAAGGCAATTCGAAGTGCTTCACATAAAACCAATTAAAAACATCAAAACATAAGGCAAAAGAAATGGACATTTAAAAACAATTAAGAACAGCGATTAAACATTAAAAAACTGATTAAAACATTAAGCAAGCTAAAAATAGAATAAAAGTTTACACTAAGATGAACATCTAACTCCAACCTTCTTTCCCAAAACAATGATCAGGTCTTTTAATCCGTGAAATGTGCTTCAGTAAATCTGAAACAATTTAACTCTACTTAATATTGCCAACCAGCTGTATCTGTTTTTAATCACATTAAAGCCCTGACATTTGCACTATGATGGTTGTTGGTGTATTCTGCAGCCTTTCCACAGTATTTTTTGTGATTTACCTCCTCAGATGTGACACTGACGATAAAGTAAATTAACTTAAGTAGTCACCAGTTTGGCTGCGACGTTGCAACACTTTATAAATATGCTCCTTTGGCAGAAGAGGTATTTTGAAGGAACCATGTGGTCTGCTACAGGCAGCAGAGAAAGATTCATATTTTGTGAAACTTGCTGAATGTGTTGTTTCTACTGAACCACTGAGGGCAGTTGATTGCCTGCGGCTCTGATTACTTTGCTTCATTCAATTTGGCCGTTCCCCTGAGCTCCAGCACACATTAGTGGTGGCCTGCGGTCCTGACAGCTTGTGTGCATGTCTCAAGCTGTGGCTGAGCCAAAAGTGTAATCAGTGGCGCTGGTGGAAGACCCACTAAACGATGGTTGCAGACGGTCTGCAGATGTTTGAGCTGATGGATGCATGTGGAATGAATAGATAGATGTATTGCCATATGGATAGCTGGCTAGATGAGGGATCTTTGTGTTATGACTTTTCTGTCCAAAGTTACGTTGAGATCTCTGACATGAAAGAATAATGTGTTTTGATTTTCTCTTCTACAGTTCATTTCTCATCTGTCTGCATTGTGTCTCTGTCTCCCCAGTGCTGTCACCAAGCTGTTATTCATCTCTGCATCATGGACACTCAACCTGGTGCATCATGGGAGCTCATCAGCAGGGTGACAGATGCAATATATGAGGACTGAGGGGTCGTCATGGAGACTGGCAGCTACACCTCAGGCCCAGCCACCACCGACAGGGTTGGGATGGCAGCCGGCTTGGAGGCAATGAGAGTCCTTCAGGAGGAGGAGGGAGGAGGGGGCTCATCCAGCAGCCCTGCGTCCTGGTACATGCCGTACTCGCTGGGCTTCCAGGTGTCGCTCACTGCCTTCCTCATGCTGGAGCTGGTGTTGGGTTTCAGCAGCAACCTGACTGTGCTTGTGCTCTACTGCTCTCAATCCAATTTAGTGGACTCAGTGAGCAACATGGTGACTGTCAACCTGCACGTGCTGGATGTGGCGGTCTGTGTGCTGTGCGTGCCCCTCACTTTAGTGGTGGTGCTTCTGCCTCCAGGACCAAACCTGGCTTTTCTCTGCTGTTTCCACGAGGCCTGTGTCACGTTTGCCAGCATTGCCACAGCTATTAATATCCTGGTTATCAGCCTGGACCGATATGACATCTCAGTGCGACCAGCCAATAGGCTGCTGACGACACGCAAAGCAGCGCTGCTCCTGGCTGCTGTCTGGATCACCTCAGTTGCTGTGTTTTTTATCCCATTCTTGGAGGTGCAGTGGTCCAGCAGAGATGGATTAGAGGAGACAGAGAAGGTGACACCCCTGTCTCTGTCCTCCTATGGCATCAGTGCCACAGTGGTGCCAGCATGGCGTAACCGGACCCTCCTATGTGTTGGTGGTCAGGGCTATCACACAGGCATGGTCATGTATTACCATCTTATCCTGCAGGTACCCATCTTCTTCACTACTGTGGCAGTCATGCTGTTTACCTACTCTCGAATATTGAGGGCTCTAAACATCCGCATTGGCTCCCACATGAAGAAGAGCCAGCGGTTCAGGGGCACCTCCTGCAGGGGGCGCCACAAGAGACAGAAAAAGAGGAAGACAGGGGCTAAAATGAATGAATGTGGGGAGGAAGGAGGGGAGCAGTGCACTGTGGATGGAACCAAACAGCTCAGTCATCCTCCCCTAATCCCTTCTCCATCCCCCACCCCAACAGCTACCTCCCCGCCTGCCCTGTCCTCCTCTGCTCCACTTGTCACCTCTGACATGGGTGCTGCCACCCCCATGCCAGCCACCATGGGTGTCCAGGCATCTGTATCAGCCATCATTGCCCTGCGGCGAGCTGTGCGACGCCATCGAGATCGCCGAGAGCGTCAGAGGCGAGTGTTCAGGATGTCCCTCATCATCATCACAACCTTCCTGGGCTGTTGGGCTCCCCTCTCTGTGACAAACATGCTTATCCTTGGCATTGGCCCCAGTGACGTCCTGGTCAGCGTACGCCTCTGGTTCCTTGCCCTGGCTTATGGCACCACGGTCTCACATCCCTTGCTGTACGCTTTCACCCGACAGAAACTACGCCGTGCCCTCCGTGCCAAGGTAAAGAAGCGGGTGGTGTCGCTGCTCCAAGTAGACCCTTCACCAGGGGGCACCGTAATACACAACTCCTGGGTGGAGAACAGAAAAAACAACCGGCAGGTGCGGCTGGAAGCAAGTGAAGGTACTGACCGTTGCCTGGCAGAGGCCCTGTGAGACTAAAACGTATGGATCAAGCTCGTTTAATTAAAAACCACAACAGAGTCACAGGTGTGTTCTGTTATGAAACTCACTGATGCGAGAAGCCGTTGTAAGAAATGGGAAAAACACATTTCCACCTCTGGGAAATGTTTTAATGTACCCAGCAGCAGGAAACGCAGCTAACCCTCACCTCAGGCAGCAGTGGAAGCGGGTTGCTGGCGTATCCGGGGTGTGAATGGCCTCTGCAGCTGAAGAAAATCATATAATAAACGAGCAAACAGGTGTATATAATTTGTGAAATATTGAAGTTTATTTACGAATGGAGCCGTGTGATCGAGCGTTCTCATAGTGGTGCTTACGTAACTGCTCCAAAGAATGTGTTTAGCCAGCAGAAGATATGATCTGTCTCCCACTCAAATGCTCTGAGGCAGCTTTAAAAAAAATAAAATTAAAAAAAATAAAAATGTATTTGATATTACATCTGCCTTAATTCTGCTCTGAAAGCTTGGCTAACGTGGATTCTGAACAAAAACATATCAAACATCTACAAGCAAGACAGCGACTGCTTCCTGAAATATGACGAGGTGTAAATATATGAGGTTTCAGGAGAGTCAGTCAGCAGACAGAAATTATGGAACAAGTCAGAGGACAATTAAAGGGTGAAATATTAAACTTAGTTTTGACTTCGTGTAAGTAGTTATTATACAGTCAAATGTTACAGTGTTTACTTCAGATTTTGCAATACTCCTTGATATCAAAACAACTCTTTTGCCCCATTTGTTTTTTTAAATGGTTTGTTACAGCATTTAAAAAAAAAATATTTTTGGTGTTGCAGGCTTGCTGTTTTCTTGTTTCCTCACGTTATGCTAAATACAGGCTTACCAGCCACTGGCTGTAGATTGTTATTTAGTGTTAACATGGTAAATCTTTTCATTTGACTTCTGGGAGGAAAGAGAAGAACATGTCTTACCTTGTCCTTTAAATAGTGAGAAAAGTAAATGTATTTTTTGGATTGATTCACTGTTGACAGAAATATAGATGAAGTGAGCTGAAGTAGTAACAAGATGACACTGTAACATGAATATTACCAGGAAACCTTTCAATATAAGCCACTAAAAACTACAACCCCCCAAAAACTGTCTAGTTATACCTTTGTGACATATTCTCCACAAAAACAAAATACTTCGAGCTTCATGAAAATAGTATTTATTACAGGTCTATTTACTGTTTCCCCGTAGCTCAGTTTGGCATGGAAAAAGTGTGGGAAACTCTTTGTACATTATGTAAATACTGACCAGATCGGAGTTTATTACATGTGAAACCTGCTGTACGAGACTGAACTGGTCTGTACGTGATCATACACTGACTTTTCTGAAAGCAGCGGAGTGTTTCAGTCGCAGCTGCCTCGTCTCTGTGTCAGCAGAGGATGAGTTGACCCCTCAGGATCACCTCATCCCCTCAGGATCAACTGAACTTGTCCAACAAACACAGGAGAGTAACTGTGTCATTAATAATAATGATTGGTGGGATTATTAATAGGTCTAGAGTCTGCTGTCGACTTTGTTCTACCTGCTTGTGTGTTCACTGCCCTAATGCTGTCCTCACACGGGCGCTGCTGTGATTTATCACGCACACAATTCACACATTTCTGAATGTAAACATGTGGAAAATATATATTATATTATATGTACACCAAGAATATGCTATCTTTATAGGGTTTTCTCTATGGTGTTGTTTTTATGTGAATGTATTCAAAAACAGTGAATTAATAAATATGACATATTGAAGTCTGAATTAGCTTAATTTATTGTGTGCTTGTGTTTAATTGTGTGTGTTGTCTGTTATGAGTCTGCTGAAAACCCAGGGCCAGATTTCCTCAAGCTTTATCTGACTAAAAAACCCTCTGACTTGCCACGGGTGTCATTATTACATTTTTTTGCATTACACTTGAGGGAACACCAGCTGTGAGAGGAACAACATGAGGACAATTCAAGGCTTTATCTATGTAGCGCACATGATTTTTCCTTCCATACTGAGGGGGCTCCCATGCTGCTAAAGAACATAATGTCCACCTGGACACAACCATTCATTATTGCAATGAACCCACTTTTGTTTGGCATTTATTCGCGTGGTCTGTATTGAACAAAGAGGGCATTTTGCACAATATATACAGTTTGTACATGAGTTCATTTATTACTGTCAGGAAGCAGCCAATAATATGTTGTGTGGGTGGTGTCATTTGTATGTGTTAACTTTAGTTTACATGGTAAAATCAACCCTCACGGTTGAACTGTATACTTTCTCCTACATAAAGACACACTTTGCTGTCTCAGTGGGTGCATCCACGTTCAGTGTAGGTGCCCTCTGTAGGCACTGTACCCCCAAACCTGATGGTGTTCACCACGTGCTCCTCCCAGTTAGTTCTCCTGCAGGCTACACACTAGTTCAAAAGCTGCCTGCATGCGGTTGGACTACTTTGCGTGGGCTTCGTGCTGCGTGGGAATGAAACGCTACAGACCTCTGCAGTATAGGAAAATGAAGGTCATCAATGTGGAATGAGACCTGCAGGGCAAAGTAGGCTAATTCAGCAGCACTTAAACCTATACAGAACAATCAGGCCACTGTTAATATTTCTGTATATTGCTTTTTGTAACTTACACATAATTTAGGTTAAAATCGAATTACCACTAAATCCCTAACAGTATTGTAGGGAAAAGGACAAAAACATTAAATATATACCATTTAGATCAACAGAAAATCGAGTTACGTGATGTTTACACCGCAACTCAAGGAAGACCTCTCCAGTTATTCTTTTTACTTTCTAAATGACCCACCTTTCACATCTATTTTTTTCTATCCACAAAAAAAAACAAGAAAGCATCGATTTTCTCTTGTTCCACCTTGTGGCAACGCATTTCAGCAAAGCACTTCAGAGCGAAGACAGGGGACAGAGTATTCAACTGTAAGAACACTTGTGCAGGTAGTTTTATTGGCAGAGCTGTGGAGCCAGGATCCTGACAGGAGCATTGCAAGATAAGCAGTTAAGAGTTAAGATAATAGCTCATGTAAGGTGAGAGAAACTGGTTTTTACAAGGAATTTAAGGAACTGATGCACTTTACAAAAGCTTTCTCAACCAGCAGTGAAATAGTCTATATTTATATTTATATCTATATATATATCTATATATAGTTTTCCACTTTATTTTAAAGTAATGAAATAGAGAGAGTGAACAGGGTTTTGCACTATCAATGGTTTTACATTAATTGTACCCATATACCAGTCGAGCAACGGCTTCTTCAGGGATATATCAACACCAAGTAAACAAACACATGCAGGACTGCAGTACCATAATACTATAACTAATACTAATAGTAATGGTGTTTGTTTAGTTATGATTATGATTACATTTTCTAATGATTATTTTGGTCTGCAGTTGCCTGTTACCTGTCATCATATTGTACATTTTTTGATATTCTTTACATCAATATATTGGGGGGAACATTTTGAGCATGTTTGAGTATGACAGGGGTCTATTATAGTGTATTATGATTACGGCCCTTCTGTCAACACATGACAACAGTAATTTGGATACCGAACCTTGTGTCTGCCAGTATGTTTCACAACTGAAAATGTTGGCAAGCTAGTGCCTACAATTTTACTCATAAAAAAACTGAAATCAGTCAAGCAAAAGATAAAGAGTGATGTGAATATTCTGATTGTTGATTGTGTAAGACTCCATGAAGAGCCACTGATGAGACACCTTTTTTTGTTAAGTTTATTGACATGACAGATTTTGATCAAATCTGCTCTCAACGAGAGGTTTAAGTTTACACACAACTTCTGATAGGCTCTACTCTTTCAGTAGTTGCTGTGAGTACATTCCTTGGTAAAGAACAAATTCTCTGGGCTATGTTTGCCTGCCATACTTATGTAAAATACTCATTTTATAACAGCAAGGCAGTTCTAATGCTGGATGATAAAATTGTACATGTAGTACTGACCAGAGTACTGAACTCTAGTACTGAACATTTGAAGCTCATATGATAGTGAAGCCTTAGCTGAGCGGACACTGAGCTGATTCTACTGCTACTCGGAACATTCAGTCCTCTGAACAACCATGCATTGATGGACTGTAAATGCTATCAAAAGTCATCAGCCTATTATCTTTGGAATTATTCACTGATGAGTTCTTTCACTGAATTGTGAAAATTCCTAGAAATATAATGAGAGTCTTCTTTCCTGCATCATGACTGAGCTCCTCCATGATGGACTCCCTCCTCCCTCCTGTGTCTGGTCCAATTTCGACCTAATTTCTAAGTTTGAACTTTGTGATTTAAGCATTATAACTTACAAATGGATGTTCACAGGAGCTTCTTTTTTTTTTTTTTTTTAAACTTTTGGACTCAATTGTAAAGCTGTAGCTGTTGATAGTGTTGTCAATGTCCCATAATCTCAAAAGACTAAAAAAACAATGGAAAAATGTCTCTCCTTTAGCCTTTGTATCTACTATACCATTTCCTTAATGTGTCAGTGAGTATATTTTATAAAACCATCTCTGTTAGCTTTTTTTTTTGCCACATCAGATTTTTAACTCTTGTTAGAAAATCCACATCAGTTTCATAATTAGGATTTTTTTTTTTTTGTAACTCCGTGTCGCAATTTGGACATCATTAGAGTAAAATAACAGTTAAATTTTGCTATGTTTTATAAATAAAATGTAAACTTACTTAATGTAAATCTGTAACATGATTTCAGCATCATCATGTCTGACTTTGTACACAGTGCACTGGACTCTGTGTTGCATGAAAGTCAAGATAAAACAATTTGATGAGTATGAACCGGTCAATGCACAGTTGAGTGTGTTTTGTAAAAATATTCCCTTTATAGTCCACCATGCAATGATAGTAGCTGTAGTGTAAAACACATGAGTGAAACCACACATAGTCGATATCACTTATTTGCTCTTTTCTAATTTAGGAAATAGTTTTCAGCCACTTGATTAGGAATACGTTTTTATCGCTAATAGTGAAGGAAAAAAATGAAAACATTTCTTTTGAATCTTGTCGGTAGGGTGTGTGTGGAGCATAATATCCTGTGCTAGACTGACCTCTGGTGGCCACAGTGGCACACTGTCCAGGCGTCCAATTCCGGGAGGACTCGGCAGAACTTCTGACTGACTTTGCAGGTACTCTGAGATATGATAGGTTGATTTTGTGCAGTGTAAAAGAGAAAAGTAGATATTAGACCGAAAAACTGAAGTAGAGTATGTAGAAAACATATCCGCGGCAACCGGTCCGTGTCATTTGTTTTCGATTTTGAGATTGACAAAGCTAAACAAGTGAAAGCACACAAAAGCAGAAAATGTGCTGTTATTTAGGCTACCTATTTAATGCTGACTTAATCATGTATTGCACTATTTTGAGAATATGTTGATCAACAGTCTATCTTTCTTTTCTTCTATTTTTTTCTATTAATGTGTAGACGGAATGATTTGCAACATTCGTTCAATCGTTTAGATCTGACAGACATGACATATTACTTTTTTTGGGGAAAAAAAACGTTACATTAAAAGCGTTTAATGTAACGTTTAAAGGGATTAATTACCTCTAACTGTTTAAATGTTTTTGGGTTTTTTTTCATAGGACGAAACATTTTGAAAAATGTTAACACACAGTTCTAGTACATTTATCGGCCAGTAGGTGGCAGCAGGCTTCTAGGATTGATACAAGATAGCCACGCGTCAGCTACGTAGTTAACATATGTACAAAAGAATTACTGCGTCGCTACGTATGACGCAAGCCGAAATAGCTCAGTTGGGAGAGCGTTAGACTGAAGATCTAAAGGTCCCTGGTTCGATCCCGGGTTTCGGCAAGCGGTGGAAACACATTTTTCATTTATAAGCTTTTTTCCCGCAGGAGTGCGTTCATATCGGCTTACCTCATATTTGTACAGTTTTGTCAGATGGTAAATGGGCTTCTATTTTAATGCTGTTCAGAAAACATTCACACATACACAAGAAGTGTTGTGATTTCAAACTACATGTACATGTAAAAGACTGATGCAGAAGTAACCTAACATAATAACTGAACTCCTGAGGCCACAAAGAGGCAAATAAAAAAACAATAACTAACAAACAAAAAAAAACAGCACAGTGGACGATGGATGTAGCAGAGGCAAATGCTGATGATGGAATTTGGTTCTATAGGTTTCGTGTCAACACAAAATAAGAAATGATGTGACAAAATGCTGCTTGTGTTTCATTATTATGGTCACATTGGACATCAGGTAATGTCAGGGGAGCCTCAGGAGGACTGCAGCAGGCTTACGGGACCTCCTATGGTACATTTGGAGGTTCTGTCTGCATCTCAGCTGTTTAAAGCTGTCAGAGTGCCAGCCAGGCCGTGTAGAGGCAAGAGAGCTTCAGTCCAAGAGAGCAGGTCCAGGCCCGTGGGGCAACAAACAGGTCATGGATTTGCGTCATTCCTATTGAAACCTGAATGAATGGCCAACTGGTTCTCTGTGGTGATGTGCTAATCAGCAGTGCATTGATAATGAACAGACAGAAAGTGGTTCAGAGAACAAACAACGCAGGAGATTGACAGTGTGGGACAGAAAAGGTGCAAAGTGTTCTGGCTTTCTGCAGGTTTGTTTGTGTCCACACAATTTCTGCAGACTGACAAATAAAGCTAGCAATGCTAGCCAGAGAAATAACAATATGGAAGGAAGTGAGACATTTTAATGGGACTAATTGGACTACACAGTTTAGGCCAGATTGAGACTAGCAGTAATCATATAACTTCCTGCAGAATGAAACCTATTGAAACCATGTTGCTTTAACTTGTTTGCTATCAAAGCGAGTGTTTAAAAGTTGCTAAAATAAGATAAGCCAAGATGACAACATGTTAGAGAAAACCACAAAGCTAGAAAGCTATGAAGCACTACTTAAAGATACATGCTGTTTGGTTCAATCAGACTGTATAATTGTGTTTGAGGGGGACAATTAGGTTCAAATGCACATCTCTTCAACTCAGTCCAGGGTTGGTTAAAACCCATCAGTTGACATAAATTACAAATTCATTGTGTGCCTTTTTGACGTGCTCATTTGTTGCTATGTCATTTGCTGCTTTGTATTATCCTGTGCTGTGGGTTATGTAAGATTCTCCTCTCTCTCCCTTTGCTCTGCGTTTCCACCGCTGTGGTCTGGTTTCCTGGAGGCTTTGTTCCTGATGCTCTTGGAGAGCCACAAAGAATGCCTGAAAATGCCAGTCAAGCTCAAAACCAATTGAGTTGGGTGGCTGAATGAAACCCGCAGGTGGAGAGCAGTCCAAACAGCCGGACGGAACAGGGAGAGGATGTTTTTGCTCTAATTAATCAAAACTCTATTCACTGTTGTTCCACTTTCAAGCAGCTCCCACAGACGTCTCGGTTAATTTGGCATGGCCTCAAGGCTTGCATAACTGGAGCAGCAGTGACTTCTATCCAGCAAACTTTCCTTATTTCTGTCCTATTTGCAAAACAGGTTAAACTTCTCGTAGTGAAGTGGTTCATGTCACAGTACCAGGCCGTATGCCTCAAACTTTGCCTCAAATATCTTTCAGAAAAAATTAGAACTATAAACAATTTAAACAATTTTGTGAGGAAGTTAAAGTAGCAATAATGCTGAGTGACACGAGTTGTTGTGGTCCTGGTTTAGTCAACAGTGCTCTGGGTAAAGTTTTTCCAAACTGCTGGCCAGTGTTCACTCTCCTTCTACCTCTGTTTCGGACTTTAGCAATTTATGTGATTATCTGACTGCTTAATGCTCCAGTATTTTCACATGCTAGTGGCTAATTGTTAACAGTAACGAAAAAATTGCCGACATAGAAAGTTAACTATGAGCGGAAAGCCACAAAAATGCAAAGAGAGCAGGATCTTAGGGAAACTTCAAGGTTGACTGGTAATTCATATGCGAGCAACACACCGATGGCATTACACAGTCTTTTGGCCCACAGACAACATCGCGTATTAATGTTGGGTAGTGCATATGTGTCTGTGATATTTTGACAGGTGGAGTTGGTAACAATAATACTGGCTGCAATCCATTAATGTGAGCCAGATCCAGGCATCTGATATTGTGCTCACTTACTGACTTATTGGGACACAAAATTAAATGGGTCTATAATTATTATTTATAAATGTGCTTTACCTATTTTGACAAGTAAAAAATGAACACAGTGAGGTTTTAACATATCTAATCTTTGATGCTCCTGGAGACATCACCAGTGATGTTTCCTGGGTTCATCAAGTGTTTCTGGTCTTTTAACACCGTCAACCAGGTGACCCAGCAGGGGTTGATGAAGCCCCCTGTGTCCAGGTAGTGCTATCCCACCCACGGCTCTCCTTTCTTGGTCGTCAGCCACCTTAAAGAAACTTCTTCGCCCTTCGCTTGCTGGCCCGAGATGCTCAGCGTGTTATCGGCATTGCAGAGGGACTGGCCTGCGAACCCTCTGCATTCTTCCTCGATGGGATCACACCTTGCTTGCCACCTGTTGCTTTGGCATTTTTTTCACAAGCTCAGCATAATTTAAATTTAATTCCAGTCTTTTGCTGTTGCTGGTAGGTCAGTGGAGGAGGTCCTGGGAGCTGTTGAGAAACACCTGTCAGTGTCATTGTTGACATTTCTTGCCTCTGAATCCTGTTTTCAAGAATTTCTTACATTTCTGGTGCTATATACACACGTACTGCTCACAGAAGCATGAGATCTCTCCATGCATCGGCTGTTGTAGGAGCAGCTTGTTCGACTCCTCAAACAATTGCCATCATCACCACTTTGTCAAACAAAAGTTCAGCTGTTGAATAAAAGATTAGGTGCCTCAGGTACCAAATTAATGTGGCTCAACATGTTTTTGTCACTCTAGAGAGCGTAGACAGTGAGAGACGCATAACTCGAAGATATGTGTCTGTAAGCTGGAGTGATCTGGTCCACAGAACAGAAGTATGCCAGTGTCTTTCTGAGATGGTCTTGTTGTAGAGCTCTTGTGACATAACCCACCCTGATGCATACAGTCCAAATGTGACAAGGCGAGGTTGTCTAAGGGAACAGACTATGACCTCGCTTTTGTCCTTTGAGACAAAATGGAGGCCTTGTCTTCTCAGAGTTAGAAAGTAACAAACCCACTCAATGTTCCTTGAACGAGCTCCAAGGACATTAGGGAGCCTTGTTTCTCTGTGTTAATCTGTGTAGATGTTCAGATTGGAGTTGTTCTTTCTCTGCACTGTGCTGACCTTTGCTAATGCTTGGGTGCTGAGCTACGTCATCATATCAAAGCTGCAATTGAGAAAAGTTTTGCTACCATTGCTCTTTTGTTCTCCACTAAACAATGCCACTAAAGTGGTGGCTGGACTTTGAGAGCTTGAGTAAAACAATCTAAAAAAAAAGTTCAAATATCATGAAATCATCGTATTTCTGCTATGGTAAATTAATTCTACCAGGAAATATGGAAGAATATATTTATTTTCCAAGGATTTTACCAGAAATAGAAAACAGACAAAGTTAAACCAAGAAAAACTGATAGTACTTTGTTCACTGTGCTGCCTGTTTCCAACTAATTATTTTAAGATTTAGAAACTCTTTGCTTTTGTTTTCTGCCTCTACCCACCAATGTATGGGATTGCATACAGTTCAGAAATGCAAAGGCACAAATGTACTGCTTATGATCCCCCACTTTGCGTGTTCCAAGCCAAATGAAGATTATTGACATCATCCACTGGAGACTGACATTACCAGGTGCACCCGTCCAGTCTATGCGTTCTGTCTGTGAACTTCCACAGTGATAGAAACACTAACGCATCATTTCATGCTTCTGCGTTATGTATCTTTTCCCATTGACTCACCAAGGTCACATGGATTAATGACTGCAGTTACCTAATGCATCATGCCACCGTGTGTCAGCAGAGCAGAGACATTTTCCAAAGAAAGTGCTGTTGTGTCAGCCAATTTTGTTCTTTCCCTTTCCTCTGGTGCAAATGTTTTGTCATTGTCTCTCTTGTGTGTGTGTGTGTGTGTGTGTGTGTGTGTGTGTGTGTGTGTGTGTGTGTGTGTGTGTGTGTGTGTGTGTGTGTGTGTGTGTGTGTGTGTGTGTGTGTGTGTGTGTGTGTGTGAGAGCCTGTGTGTGTGTTTTTTTTTTCTCACATGGGTGGCGCATCTGTGGTTTTCCCACCATCTGTCAAGGATTTAATAAATGAGCAAATTTAAAATAGAAAGCTGAGTAATACAACTGAAATGACAAGTGGTTACACTGTAGGGCTGGCTCTACACTCTCAGAGACAAGGAAAGTGTCTCCTCATCACCCTCCTCTCTCTCGCTCTCTCTCCTACTCTTTCACCAGAACACATGTGTGCACACACAGAAACACACACAGTGTCCCTCTGAAGCATTTGTCTATTGATATCTGTCTGGAGCCTGGCTGCCTGCCTCCCCCCACACACCCACACACACACTGCAGACTCAGGGTCATGGCTTGTTATGTGAAGCTGCTCCTCAAACATTGTAATAGAAGTAAGACATGGCTGCATCCTAAACAAATGTAATTTTCTCTTTTTCATATAGAATATATTATTACCACTGTTATAATTTAAATCCACCATTTGGCACTGTTAAGTAAATGGCATTTGACTCTGTATTTGCCACTGCTGCAAGTCTATAATCATGCAGAGGTGGATAAAATTACAAGTAATTAAGTAATAACACTAAAATTAAGAAGGCAGTATTCACAATCTCATTTTTGCAATGTTATTTAATAATGAAAATGTGCACGTACAAATGAGAAAAACTAAACTCATCGTAATCTGAAGCTGCACTAAGAAGACTAAAATCATTAAGTCTAACAGACTGGAAACACTCAAAGTATTAGTCCTCCTGTATTGCACTTAAATGCAGTTGCTACTAAAGTAAATGTTATTAATACATGTTCTACATTTCTGCCTTTACTTCGGTGGCTGCTGTGTAAAAATCCTCTTCGTTGCTATGGCATCAAAAATAGCTACTTCCGGAACAGAGAGCCTCAGAATCATCTTCCCAAACCGTAACAGGCTCGAGAACGAAGGAGGTCCTTTGAGCAAGTGTGGAAGAAGAGGTCATATATTTTTGCATTACTGTATATTGCTGAAAGACCAAGAGAACTGCGCACTTCGGCTTTGCACGAGCTGCGTCAACTTGGTTACCGCTACCCAGTCGGCTGGCGATAGACTAATTTAAGATATTGTAAGATAACTAAACTTACTATTATTATTACTTACTAGTATTCGCTGAGGTTTAAAGTACAGGTTTTTTTTCCGGTCTGAGTAAGGTTTTCAGCTGTGTGTGTTAAATTGGAATTTAAAATTGGAAGCTTAAATGCAGTTTAAACTTCACAGATTACAGTCAGGTGATTTCATTTTGGTTTGTGCAGTATTAGTGTGCTGTTTGTTGCTGTGGTATTAATTAGTAAATCTGCTCTTTAAATATAGCAATATTTTAGCATTGCTCACCCTACCCAAGATTATCTAGCAGTAATGAATTAGTAGTATATGATCCACACATAACTTGGATTCATTCATGTCTGATGATTGTGTGACAGTTAATGTTTAATTTCAAAATTGATTCATTTGCTGTTTATCTGTTGGATTAATAAAATAATAGTTTGTTCATTAAGATTTCAGAAAACAGTGATTATGCTGTTGAACACAGTTTCCCAGGTTACATTTTGCAATACATGTTTATATCCAACCAACACAAAGTTATTCAATTTTGGAAATTTTTAATCACTTTCTAATGTAACGTGTTCCTAATTGACTTTCTTGTTCTTTGTACAAAGCACTAAATGATGTAACTTCTCTTGGTGCACTTTAAGTAGTCAGACTCGGGTAATTAAAATGGATTTCTTTTTCTTTTTCTGTGATCTGTATGCCACCATTTTTTTAAATTAAGATTTAGCCAATGAACATGGCCTTTTTCAGATGAGCCTATCAGAAACCTTGAGAATCTCTCCATGGACAGCACTCGTCTTTCACTCTTACGTATTCCAAAATATTGGTGAGGACTTCCCCACACATAAAAGGGCTCTCACTGGCATGCCCAGCCTCCCCATGATGTCATAGTATTTGATGTCTTTGTAAATTGAAGCCAAGTGGTTTCATGGAAGATGACAGGCTGTCTTCAGACTGAAAATACATTTTAACACCACATATTTCACAGGCACTTCTCATTTTCAGCTCCCACTGCATATGTGTGCACACTAACACAAACATTAGTCATACAACACTGATATCATTCAGTCCCTCCATCCAGTCATATACTAATTGCATAATAAACAATGACTTAATCTGTATTTACGCTCTACTTTTTTTTTTAAGAAAAAGGAGAATGTGTCCTTACTTCTCTAAATAGCTTATGCAGCATCATGTAAGCAACAAACTGAGCAAGAAAGTCAAACTATTGTCTGAAGGCTGATGGCAGTTTCATGCAAATTGACAAGTCAAGTAAAACCATACTGAATATAGTGTTAAATATATCCCAAGATGACGGATGATACATACACTTTAGTTGGTGTAAAGAGTCCAGAATTTAGAGCAGTAATCGTTTCCAATAGGAACTTAAAAAGCCTGCAGCTTTCAAGTTACATGGCAACCTTTTAGGAAAGTTAAATTCATACTCTGATAACAGAACTCAGCTACTACTTGCTTAACAGATTGCATGGTTACTTGTATTTTGAGTATTCAAAGTGATGGCAAAGGCTTTTACATTTTTGCATAACAAGATATAGTGTAACCTTTTTATGTGTCACTTTCAAGTAACATCAGAGGCATCTCAGCATTCTTTGCTTTTGTGGTGCCTGTTTTCATTCAGTTAGCCCGACTCTTGAGCCACAGCATGGCTAGCATCTCTTTCACTGATCCCTTAAAAGCATGCAGCTTCTTGCAGTCAATCTCGCAGTCATTCAACTCCTGATAATCTCGCAAACCTCTGATCTGGGAGTTCTTTTTACACATGCTCATACCCACTGCTATGTTTGCTGCCATAGTGCTAAACTGGGATTTAGCTGCTTTTGCTGGGAGCTTTAAACAAGATGGATCTGTATTTCATGTATGTGTTTTTCAGGTGATTTACCTTTTTAGGTCCTTTCTCAGTGCTCCTGTGTAAAGGTCAGTAGACCTTGAGTTGCCACAGAGACATGGCCTCATAACTTTGCCTTACCGTTCAAGCAGGTGACACCACAGTGAGAATACCTGGCCAGCGAGCATTGGCTTAGCGAAGGAAAAAATCTTTAAAGATCCTCTCCAGGCATTTATTACACTCTATTTAAAGTGCTGTCCTTTGTATTTCTATGTAATACGTTTTTCTAAACACCCACACATAAAACCAAATTTAGTTGTCTTGTAAAAATCTGGCATCTACTCCTTTCTCATTAAAAATGACAGAATTTATGAGTGTACAAATATTTTTCATTTCTAAAGATTAACTGATAGACACAAGATGTCTCATACTTCAATGTAAAATCTATTCTTAGTGCATGTGCAAGTTCAAGTTCCTGTATCATAGTTGGATGATACAGGAACCATTGTCCATTGTTCAACTTGCAGAAGCAAGTTGAACAATGGACCAGGATTGGCTTCCTGTTCCAAACTATTTGTGATGTCACATCTCATAAGTAGGTATGTCCTTTAAGAATCTTTCACCCTCAGGAGATGAAAGGGAAAAGAGTGTTTTAGTTTTAAACTCTGCACATACATTATTCTGCTAAGTGAAGCTTAAACTTTTAACTGCAGAACAAGAAGAAAAGTGGAGGGGGACTTTAAAGATGAGGGTCATGGAGTAACACAAAAGTACTGTGTCCGAAAACCTTAAAAGAAGGTGGTGTTAGAATTAAAGCTTGTGCCACAACTCCATAACAGCACAGAAAAGCTTCCCTATGAGATCAAAATGTACGGCGAAATAGACGCTTGACACTGGATATAGACCAGAACCATATCAGGCTTGTGTTAAGGAGAGAAAACAACACCATGATACCGCCTATCAAAGAATGGCTCAGGCCTGGAGCCAGCAGTGCTTCTTTGACCTTCCTGAATAATTTAGGAGTCTACCCCGGTCCAACAGGCCTATCATTCCCCTTCATGAGTGGGACTTGCCAGTTAGCCACCATTTTTGAGTCATGGAACAAGTTTTAATCCTGTGACTGTGACCGCATATGCATAATCTCTTCACCAGCTTATATGTTCTGCTTAGTTACTGTGAGCCCAGTTTGAAATAAGAAGCACAGTTCTGCAAGGTTCAGCATCAGGATAGATTTTCAGACTTATGCCAGGGTAACCAGTTGGACAGAGAAGGAGAGAAAGGAATTTGTCATTGAGAGAACACAACATGAAGCCATTCCATTCGATGAGTAGCCGACCTGCTCGCAGTGGCTGTGGCACAATCCTGAGCTTTTGCCAGCTACATTCCTCCTTTCACCTCACTCCCTGTAGCACACATCCCACCATTCAGGCAGAGTCTCATTAACTGCCCTTTTGTTGAGGGATTACTGAGTTTATATTTAACCTCTGTTCTCACTATCACTGGACCGTTGAGGCAGTCTTTGGCTTTGCCAGCTGTGCTGGTATGGTTTCTGACTAGCATCTCTACACATTTTCAGCCTCTTCGTCTTCATCTCTCTGTTACAAAGAGTTTTTCTCCCTCTTGATCATTCAGATTTCTTTGTCCATTCCAGTCACTCTTTTATCTATTTTTGCAATAGCAGAGCCTACAGTAGTTTCTCCCAGTGAGGGTTTCTAGCTGCAGTTGAAGAGCAGGAATCAGTACCCAGAGAATTACTCCCTCAGATTTCCCATAATTGCTCCACACCTCATGAGTCTGGCAACACATTTTTTCTGAAATCAGAGCTCAGTGTGTTTGTGCATGTGCATGAATGCATGCATGCACATACAAACAAGCATGCATGCATGCACATGTACCAGTCATGCCTTCTTTGTTACTCTTCATCGGTGTGCACACACTATGGTTTGAGAAACATACTATGCTCAAGCTACCGGGTATGAGAGAGTTTCACTAGTTTGCCACTGACTCACTGAGAGTGCAGCTGTGGGGTTTGGCCTCAGGAGAGATGCACTTTAGCAACAGATTAATGGGAAAAACTGTGTAATGGTAATAGAGGTCACTGACATGGAACCATTTCTATTTTTGGAATTTGTTTTGGATTTGTTCATGCCTCTGTTTGTGTTTGACCCTGAGGACTATTTGAGCAGTACACATGAATACACTGCATGTCGTAATTCTAAAGCGGTTTCTGTGCATTTCTTTGTGATTTGCAGGTAGAGCGAGCCAAATGGGTTGTTCTTCGAGCAAACCAAAACAGGCCAGAGGTGTTTTAGCTTCAGGTTGGCAAGGAACTTTCTAGACTCTATTGTCTGTAAATCACCCTCTAAAAACAACCTATCTTTTTCTTTTTCTTTTTCTCCTCCCTCATGCTCATCCTCTACCTCTCCATCTGACTCTGTCTCAGATTTGGTATCACTACATCATGTAATTGTTATGCATGCATATGTTGCACTGGGAGGTACACACATCGCACATCAGATATTTAGGCTACTGCGTCTTCTGCATAGCTGTGGATATAATTGACCTCACCACAGGGTAAAAATGAACTGGTCCCTCATGGTCCAACATGTCAAAACTAAACGCCAGCTGGACAAGTTCATCTGAATGTGCCCAGCTATTGTCCTGGCTTTAAGTCAAAATAAGTGGGCGCTGAACATTGTGAACAGATTTGGACACCGTTGGTAAGCCCTGTTGAAAGGCCCCATATTTTACAATATTTCTGGATTTTATTTGCAGTCTTGATATTCATATGAAAATATTTCAGGCCAGTGAGGAAGTCATTGTCTGGCTAACCTTATAGATAGCAACCCAAGTTAAATAAGTTACAACAATACATGTTACCATGGTTAAACTCTTACCACGATGTACAGCCAAAACTGACATCAGCTCATGTCTTAACAATATTTATTGACAACGGAAGGTCACATGCTAAACCAAGTTCTTACCATTTTTTATTGTGGAACCACAGAAAGGCTCTGCATGTACCATGGTTTTCATGCTTCTTGCGCTCTCATGATGACCATTTTTCCTGAAGATGTAAGTACCTAAGTGGTGCAAACGTGGGAACATTTTAAGTTTCACAATAGAATAAGTCTTTAAGTTGGAATCTACATTTAGTTCCTGTTCGGTTATTTTCAGCCATTTTAAGGCACAGAAATGTTTTTTTGCTTGTTTGTGACCCCAAAGCACTTATTCTTGGCTTTAGTTGCTTGCTGCAAATACATTCCGAATTATAATGACAAACAAGGGTTTGAAGGTAGAAGAGACTTCCCTACTTTTCCGCCGTACATCATTTAGATGTCCTTTTTCCTGTTTCTCTTTGGGCTTCAGATGTTCTTCAGTCAGCCTTTTAGAACAAAGCCAAGCTTACTCATCAGCACCCACTCAGAAACCATCATCAATTCCATTACCCCAAACCCCAGGAGTCTCAGCACTGTCCTCACCATCCTGGATATTCATCACCTGCACTGCTCATTATCAAAGTACAGAGCTCTATCTTAGTAGAAAAGAGGGCAAATTGATGGGAGGAGAGGTTAATATGAGGTATTGTACTTGACATCATATTTTGTCCCAAAAAGGAAGTTCCCATCTTTAGATGGGGTTGTCTAGTTATGCCGGATTGCTCTTTAGTCAGCCGCTTTCAGGGGATAAAGTGCTTATTACGGTGGATGAATGCTGCTGTTTTGGGGAAGATTTGGGACTGGATGTTAAAAATGATGGCTGCATTAGTGCAGCAAAGGGTGTAGATTTTGTCAAAAAGGGAAGGGGGGAGGGGGGTCATCAGAGGGGGTTGTCTGTAATCTGCTGACTGCTGCCAGCACAGCCCATGCTGCTTTGTAACAGTGGATGTCCTGACACACGCAGACTGTAAACCCACTGTGCATTTCATTAGCACACTATAGATCTTTGTGCTACTTTCTCACCTGTGACACAGTGGAGCTGTAAGTCAGTCAGTCACTCTATTTTGCCCTACTAAAATACACAAAAAAGTCCACCATAAGTCAACACTAAATGGTGAACTTTTGCACATTTTTATATCAGTGGGTGGCCTTCGTACTTTAAATTATAAGAATCATAGATTCATAGCATCTTGACCTAGTTTTAGTTTTAATGCTAGTTATGCCACATTTGGATTCCAATAAAATTATATGTAATTATATAATTAAAATGGCTCCATATGTTTTTGCTTCAGAAAAGTATTATGTATATATTTTAGCTCCTTACAGATGTATAGAGCGCTATAGTGTAGTGAGAATACTTTACAAAAGGAGCTGAGATTAGGTGAAAAGAAAAGTAGCTTTCTATGTCCCATCAAATAAAATTTTGGTCCCCAAATAAAGTTAACCCAATAAGGGAAAAATAAATAAGGCTACATCTTACGTCAACAATTATTTCATGTGACATTGTTGTTTCCCATGCTGTTTTTAGAACTGCTTTGTGTTTCCTACTGAGAATCTAAGTTGAGATGCCGCCTGCAGTGCTGGCAGAGTGAGCAGTAGAGTCAAATCAATCAGCACAGTATCACAGTGGCACAGTAGACTTGTGTTTGATAGCCCCGAGTTTCTCATGTATCCATCACAATAAACAGGCTTATATGCTTGTTTGCAGTTGTGCACATAATGGGTATACAGTACTTGAGGTCAGTCAACACCAAGCCTCCAAGTTGCTGTAACTGTACTCTGTGATAAAGCCTTACCTTACCGTATTATGTTTTTGCATCCGTGTGGGCTTTTTCCAAGGATTAATATTCATCTGAGCAGCAGTCTGCAACGGCTGAGACTGTGCTCTCTGCATGCTGACCTGGTTTACTGTCTTAGGTGTCCACAATGAAGCAATTGCCTGTCTTCTCATTTCGATGATCACATTTATTTTAATATGATGATATCAGGTTTGTGTTTCCTTCAGCCTGACTGTGTTAGGCTTCACTCTTTTTCCCCACTATTCAGTGCTATTCTTCCTCGTATTCATTTTTGCTATTTCTTTTTTTTCTTAATTATACCCAATAAAATGTTCTTTTCATATTGACTTTTGTCTTCATATTGAGTTGTTATCGGTTATATTCTGTTGTTATTTATGCAGGGCTCTTTTGTGAGTATGGCTCTGTCTCATTCCTATCAAGACATAAACTGAGATGCACGCGGTTTAACAGCGTGCTGTCACCATTGCAATGGCCTTCCCTTTTTGGGTAAGAAATAGCTGCATCCAAATTGTGTTTGGCACAACACTGTGAGTGTCTGCAGAGAGCTTTGGAACGGGGAGTTACTGAAGGCATGCCATTGTGTTTATGTCAGTCCCCAGCTTTTAATAGTACTTGATAAGTTGTAGGAGGGGTGTTATTTGAGGTGAGAGAGGTGGTGTGTTTGGATTTGGTGCGAGAGTGTCAACACGCTAGAGGATGTGTAGACCTCCATCTGGTCACCTCACGTGAGGTTATGGATGGCGGGAGTTGACACATTTTGAAGGTGAGGAAATGTCAAGGATGTATTCACTATTGACATAAACACACATGCATCCTAAATAGCTCAATAGCATTAGAGCATCTGATATGTAAGCCTCCAGTGTCAAGTTCACATGAAAGAGGTGCCTGTTTTGATTATTTTGCCTTCTTGACATTGACAGTTCTTTGATACAAGCACATCTTGATGTACTCCTTCTTTGTTTCAAGAGCATTTTTTACTCATCTGCAGGAAAGTCAGACTGAATCTATTTGTCTATTCTGTTATTTGTTAATATGTTTTGTATTTACTTCTCCATTGCAGGGTCACACTAAGGCAATCATGACTTTTATCCCCACTTCTATTTAACTTGATACAGAACTCTAACTTTTAAAGACTTTATTGAGACATTAGTAATACA
This sequence comes from Brachyistius frenatus, assembly GCF_029030835.1. Classification (NCBI taxonomy): domain Eukaryota; kingdom Metazoa; phylum Chordata; class Actinopteri; family Embiotocidae; genus Brachyistius; species Brachyistius frenatus. Next base: position 7,150,360 of record NW_027210603.1, read on the forward strand.
ACTTTTAGAAGTGAAAGTGTTACATTATATTTTTTTCCTACTTCTGAATCCTCTGTTCTCTTTTACGGTTCATGAAAAAGAAGTAGTCCCTCCAACTAGCTCTAAAGTGTGTGATTCAAACACTTTGATGTTTTCGTCTGAGTAGAATTTTAAATTTGTAAAAGCAGACAGAGGTTTTCTTCAACCATAACACTGTACTGGAAGAGAGCCTGTGTCCTAACCCCCACACTTCAGTTCCTGGAAACTGAACTAAAGTGTGTGGGTTAGCCAATGCCCTTTGATCTTCATCAGCTCCAGAGAAAGAACACAGCCAAATGGCCACGGAAATAATCCAGTCAAGGCCTCTATGAGCAAAATCCCAGACCCAAAACCATTTAGGGAGAAGGGGTTTAATGTCACTGTACAAGGTCCACTTTTACAGTTCTTTTACACACACACACACACACACACACACACACACACACACACACACACACACACACACACACACACACACACACACACACACACACACACACACACACACACACACACACACACACACAAACAAACAAATGCACACGCACACAAATAACTATTATAACTAGGTAATCATTGACTAATTGAGGATATTTCTGTACATCGTAGTGAATAATGAGTTATATTAGGGCCTACATTGCTGTCAATTAATGGTAAGTCTTTTTTTCCACAATAAAATCACTGAGGACATGAGGTATTCAGCAGCGTCCAAGAGCCCATTAGCAGTTCTTCGTTGGACTGGATCTGGTAAACTGCGTGGTGTGAATGGACTGGAGCCAGTTCAGTCTGCGTCTAATGATTGTGTGTGTGTGTGTGTGTGTGTGTGTGTGTGTGTGTGTGTGTGTGTGTGTGTGTGTGTGTGTGTGTGTGTGTGTGTGTGTGTGTGTGTGTGTGTGTGTGTGTGCGTGTGTGTGTGACGGTTTAAGTATGTGGCACAGCCTAATCCAGGAAGTATATGACGTCCACATCCCTGTTCCCTGTACAGTCGTTGAGTTTTATAGCTTTAAAACTACTTTCTTGATTCAGTGATTCACCATCCAGTCAAAAAAAGACAAAGACCTCCTTATACAGTAAGAGAGAAGCATTGTCAATTTCGTATTGTCTTTAAATTAATAATAGACCATCTCCTTGGACAGACTCTAAACATTCTTGTGCAGGATTGCGTCCATTGCTCTTGGCACCGTTGTGAGTCTAAATATTTGGCTAATTAATGTGAGATTGTTTCCCAGTGGCAGAAGTTTTCTGTCTTCCAGACCAAGATTTTGCTGTACCCCTTTCCTCTCAGCGTTCACACCCTCCTCCCAACTTTGTGCTCGATCCAATAAGACTTCTCTCAATTCTAAAGTTCTTCCTTATCAACCATCTTCATTTTCACTGTCCTGCCAATCTAAATTCCACCTTCTGTATGACATCCCCAGTGTTTAAGATTCCCAATCCACATCCTTTTTCCTTGAACCAAACAGAATTACACTTGGCCTAAAAAGGCTCTATAGTATTTCTGAAGGCAGAGATTTTGCAGTCATAATAACAACAGCACAGGTTTGACTACATTAATGTTGTCCCTCACACTTTAATCTTTTATTAAATTTAGCCAAGACTGTTAACCTGGCACACTTAACTAGAATGCAGCCACTATAAATATTATAATTGTGTTTGCTAAGTCAAAAAATCAGGCCGATAGCACCAAACACATTACCCTAGTTAATGCATCAACACAGCACCTGAAATAAGTCAGGCCTTTTACTATATTGAACATATTGATACATCATCTCTTTCACTCACTGTAGTTTGTGCAGAGGAGTTATTCCAGTAATCATGAAAAACCTTGTGCGCTAATCATTAGCTCATGGTGTCTCCTCTTACCACAGTGCTCTCACCTCCTGTCTACTTTCCTCCATTTCCTCTCACTCTGTCCTTTTCAGCATTTCTTACTGACATGAAACAGTCCCAGAGTTTGTGTGTGTGTGATGAACTCACTGGTAACACCCAGAACTCAGTGCTCACATACCTACATGCACATGCATTTACTGTATGTACATAGTTGTCACACAGTAAGACAGTCTTGCTCCTCCTCCAGTAGTCACAGTGAATAGTTTTACCTTCTATAGTATCCCTCTACAAAAAAATAGATTTTAGATTTTCTGAATAGCTCAACCTTTAAGATTGTTGGTACTTGGTTTTAAGTGTTATCATCTTGTTAGAATTGAAGCAAAGTGTTTTTAGGTATGTTTTTATGTATAATAGAGACCAAAAGTAGCTGTATAGACTCGACACATTTGTAGAATTGCATTATGGTATACACCGGCAGGAACTGGCGCCAAAGCTTGTCTGCCTACACTGGTAGCCAGTGAATTGTTTCCTCCCTGTGTGATCCCCTGTGTTTATTTGTCTGTGGCATTTGGCTTTGTGCAGACTTTGTTTATTAATAGCTACTCCATGGCCTGAATTACCTTCAGCGTGTGGTATTTTTAGTGGGGATTAGGTATTTGGTGACCCATGAGGATTTAGTTAGCGGGTTTATCTGGCTGGATGTGATGTGAGATGATCTGTCTGTAAAATGACCCTGCAAATCTCCACACAGGTAAGATCAGCCTTTTTCCACTGGACCAATGTCAGGTGCCAGGCCAGGAGTGGTATGTCTTGGTTGTGTCTTTGTATGGGATTTCTATGCATTGCTCTGTATGTGTGTGTGTGTGTGTGTGTGTGTGTGTGTGTGTGTGTGTGTGTGTGTGTGTGTGTGTGTGTGTGTGTGTGTGTGTGTGTGTGTGTGTGTGTGTGTGTGTGTGTGTGTGTGTGTATGTGTGATGCCTTCTGAGTGTTCTGCACACGTGAATATGAGTCAGTGTGTCTATGCATGTTTCTCCAGTTTTGCCATTGCGCAAATTGATCCTGTAAAATCCAGACTCATGCTACCTCATTCAGATTATTTGTATTTATGAATACAGACTGTGTGGACAGTTATACATTTTCTTCTTTTCAGGTTTTAGCTCATTCAATTTGAAATAAAGCAGTGGATAAGACATTTAAGTGCCAAGTCTCGGCTTCAATTTAATTTTCATCAACATAGAAAGAAATGTGTGGGAGTGACAGGAAATTAATTGGACAGGCATACATGAGGTCAAACAAAATCACAAAATATTGTCGCATAACATAACGTAGCATTCAATGAATGCCATGAAGCCTGACTCAGAGACATTATGAGACTCTTTGTATCTTTCCTGGTGATGCTCTTGCTGGCTTTCACTGCAGCCAACTCCAGCTTGTCCTTGTTGTGTGGTCTCGTTGCTTTTAGTCTGGTCTTCAGGAAATGGAGTCCAGTGAGATTCAGTGACGGACTCGGCCGGTCAAGTGTTCGGGTGTCATCAAAGAGGTTTTGATGTATTTGTCTCAGTCTTAACATACAGTCTTTGCAGTCACTTGGTTGCTTCTCTCATCATTGAAACTGTATTATTATTCTCTTCTTCACTTTTATGGACTCGTCTTCACTCATTCACTCATGACAGACAGGACCTCAAGAAAAATTGCAGCTCTCAAGTCTCAACTTGGCCTCGTGTGAACTAACATTGAAATGACACACACCTCCCCAAGAAACATTCAGTTGGCAAGTGTCCAATAAAAGCTGAATCCTTGCAATCTTGCACTAGGTATTAAAAGGACATTATCTCAACTGTCCAATTACTTGGTGTACTGTATCTGCTGATCATATTTCCAGAACTGTTGAACGTGCTCTAAAGCCTTCTGAAGCTGCTACAGTCTTGATTTAATATAACATCAACCCACTTCATATCCTCAATGACATACCTGCTCTCACTTTGTCCCCTTTGCTGCCATGTTATGTTGATAGATACAAGCTTACAGATTAAGGTTGCAAAGTCAGCCCTTTGATCTCACTAAACTTGTTGATCCTAGTGAGGATTTTGAGACAGCTGCCTGCGTGTCTTTGAAAATGAAGCAGAATGTATGAGACAATTGAAAGACATTAAAATTAACATTGTTTTGGACATTTTATAGTGGTGTTAGGCTTACTGTTAAGCACACAGTACAGTGGACCAACGTTTGATTTTGTGGCTTTTGCAGGCTCCTCTCACATCAGTGTTTGCATCCTCTGTGCTGCAGTTTGCCGCTACACGTCAAAGACATGTATGTATTGTGAACTTGACATGTGATGGATTTTGAATAGCCTCTTGGTATCAATTAGGCAGTTTGCAATAGTTTGTGTTCTAGTGTAAAGCTATGTTTGTGAAAGCAGCAAGAGCAATGGCCCAAAGCAAATTCATAAGGATGAAAAACACAAGTTGATAGCAGTAAACAAGTCTGTAGCCTCAGTACTGTAATGCATATAATTTCCATGGCAACAGCTATAGAAGAGCATACCGGTAATTGAGAACCTCAGCTTTGCACATGGTTTCCAGTAAAGATGTGATGGTCTGTCTGTCTTTGTTACTGTTAAGGTGGACTAGTGACCTCCAAAATGTGTGTTCTTACTTCTTTTCACTCTACAATGGTACTTCTGACTGGATGCTGTGGGTTTTATGTAGAGTCAGTATCAGTTTAGATTTGGAAAATCGGTTTCCTTTGCAGTTTGTTAGATTAAAATCTGTCCTTCTCCTTTTGTCAGGGTCACAAGAGCTCTGTTTTTGTCAGGAGGTTTTCTTCAAACTGCCCAACTGTTATATGCTTTGTCGTGGTGAGGGGCTGAGTTCCAACTTCCCGTCACCTGCACATCTCAGTGACTCTGTTTGGGACTGCCACGTGCTTCAGCAGCACTGTGAAAAAGCCCCTGCTAACTGCCCCATGTTGCTCGTGCCCCTTTTCCTTCAAGGTCATGCAATCATTTCCCCTCACCTTTTTTTACCATCCGTTGGTATCTATACAATTTCCTCTGCGCAGTTATTAGTCATTTTCCCAGTTGGGCTGCAGTATTCCATCACATGCCTGTTAACTCCCTCTGAATACATTAAGAAATCTAACAGGTTAACAGGGTTTGATTTACACACACTCGTGTTTAAAGTTGTGCCTGCTGGCCTGAGACTCTGGATGTCGGCGAGATGAAACAAGTGCCTGAACCTTTATAGCTTCCAATAGCATGTGCCTTTCAACCAAGTGACTGCAAATACATACAAGTCTTCTTTCTTTAAATGTGGATGTAAATTATATTGATGCTGTTTGATCTGCTCTGAGTTATTTGTGGTATCCACAGACCTCACGTCATATTAACCGTATATTTGAATACCATCATCCTGCTGTCTAGGAAGTTATCCTGTTTTTATAGAATTGCTAACTGTCTATAATCTTCAACTTTCTAATGTGACCATAGCAGGCAGTGCACGTGTTGACATGGACATTGTTAGATGTGTGCACTGCAAGGCAAGCACATGGTCATAAAATAGTGGTTTGATCAAGGGTCTTGGCTCAGCGGTTGCTTTAAGCCTTGGTTAACCAGGATCATTATATAGCCACAATTAAATCAGGACTTGAAGCACGAGCAGCCATCTGACATCAAAAAAAGAAACATATGTTAGTGACAACACTTGAGTTGTGGTTTCAAAAATTCATAACAAAGGTGTCCCTGCTGAGACCAGCCAGGCTGTAGCTGTCAGAGTACTCCGTCTATTCAGGTGCCGTTGATAAAAGATATCAGGAACATGTGTTGTGTGAAGGCTGGGTGTCCAGGAGGTGCGGGGGTCACCCTACTTCTTATTCCACTGTAACAAAAAAACTTTAGATGGGTTTGTGTGTATGTACTCGTTTAAGTGTAACTCTGGCTATTTTCTTCTTGTTTGTCCTGGCCCAGTTTCGGGGATTAGAGGATTAGTGCTGACTCTGCTCCCAACACAACCAGCCAGTGCCCAACTGTAATATAAAGTACACACACAAGCTGACTCGTACGCAAAAAAACACTTCATGTTATGTTAGAGGCTGCAAATGCGTATCCATACGCTCATTAGCATTTTAAATAATACACTATGCACTGACATTAGCTGTGTTTTCCCACCAGCAATTTACAAATATACTCCTTGAATGGAGACACTAGTGAGTGACTGGCTTAATCAGATGTTGTTTTGCCTGTTACGACAGTCTGTGTCACGAAGGGCTGGGAGGGTGCAAGACGAGGATTATAGTTTCCACTGTGGTCAGAACACAAGATTTCAGCAACCACAGACGTCATCCCCACTGATACCATCTTTTCCTCACAACATCACATACTGATGTTTTGTAAGAATCCAGGAAACAGAAAAGAGTAGAAGATGACATAAAGACAAGAAATTGATACGATGGCAGGCTTTATTGTGAACACCAAAACTTTCACGTCACTAAACAAACAAGCCTTCAAAACTTTGATTTGCTCAGTTTGTTATCCGAGTGTTGCCATACCAGCATAGTTTGGGGTATAATTAGAGGAAGTAGATACAGTGAAACAGTATAGCTGTATATAACAGTGCATTTTGACATTAAAAGGCTGCATTATAGTATCTAGTGTGTGAACAGAAAATGTGATGTTAAATTGCAGTTTTTAGTATTGACAGGATTTAGGTAATTAAACTAATAAATGGATGAATTAAATGAAGACATCTTTATTCTGCACTGATTTTTCCATCATTATAAATCACATGCTGCCAAAGCTGTTTGCTCTTTTACCACCAGGTTTTTTGTGCAGTTAAATGGTCATTTTGCTTATATTTGACTACTGTTTTGCACTGCGTGTCAGTTTCTGTGTCTCTCTCTCATGTCCTTGCTCTGTTGTTCCCTTCCCTGCAGCTCACTTTATATGAGGAAATAGTGCTGCTTGTTCCGCCAGGTTGTTAAAAACCCTTCTGTCACACAGACAGAGAAACAGCTGAGTTCAGCTTCGCCCTCCCTTCTTGTTTTGATTCTTCTTTCCTGTCTCCCTTCCCCCAGACTCCCCCCTCCCTCCACTGTCTTTGTTTGCTTGCTTCTTTGCCTCCAAGGGTTACCACCCAACAACCTGCTTTGGATGCTCATGATTGGTGGATTGTCTGACACTGGGCGGGCCCAGTGTCAGACTTGCGAGAGCTTTACCAGTCGTGAGCCAGCTCTCAGCTGTCAGACAGCGCTCGGTCTGCAGTGGAGGCACAAGCAGGATCCGTCTCTGCCTTATTGCCGCTGCAGATCCAAACCTTAACATTTAAAGGACTTAAAGGGGCTTTCTGTTTCCACTCCGATACAATAACTGCCAGACAAGGAGTTGAAAGGAGTTAAATATCTACTAAACACGAGCTGCCTATTCTGTTTCTCGTCTATTTCCTTCTTCCTGTCCTTTGTTTTCGACCAGCAGAATCCTTCACAGCGCAGACAAAGCAGGTCCTCGTCGCAGCAGCTTCTGAAGACATCGTGGGACTATCTTCCAACAACCTGTGATTTTAATGCAACGCTTCAGGACTAGTCCTCTGTGGATCTGCAGTGTTCGAGCGAGTGTGTGCGTGACCCTGACAGATAGGGCCCTCCCCACATTGTGTGTGCGTGTGTGAGGAGGCTAATGCCCGCGGTAGTGTGGCCAGTACCAGAGGAGGATGAGTCCGGCTGTGGAGGCTCAGGCCCAGGAGGCCATGGATGCAGAGCAAAAGCAAAAGCAGCAGCAGAACCAGCTGCAAAACCAGCTTCAGCACCAGCAGTGCTACATGGAGAAAGGGGTAATGCTTGAGCCCTTCGTGCACCAGGTGGGGGGACATTCCTGTGTCCTGCGCTTTGGGGAGCAGACCATCTGCAAGCCCCTCATTCCCCGCGAACATCAGTTCTACAAGAGTCTGCCTGCTGCAATGAGGAAGTTTACCCCCCAGTACAGAGGTAAGGACAACTAGTCGTTTCTCACCTTCGTGTTGCCTGTTGTGTTTTGTTGTGTTTATATGCATCTCTCTTCATGTGTCTGCTCTAAGTGCATGTGTGGAAGTCAGATGAGAGTGGATGTTTTGCAGAACTTGTGTTTTTGCAGGTTGTGTGCATCTTGAGATTTTTAGGAAACAGGGCTCCCTGCGTCTGCTCGAGCGTTGTTTTTAGGGTGCCCGTCAGCAGTGTACCAAATTGTGCCACAGGAGGGTGCTGTAGCAGCCGAGACTGTGAGTGGGACTCCAAATAGGCCACCTGGTTGTTGTGTCCTGTTTGTAGAAGGCTAAACCAGGTAAGTCTGTTAAGCAGTTGTGAGGCACTATATTTATTCCTGGCAAACAGCCAGCTTGCTGAAAAGGACACAAAGGGAGAGTCCAGAAATCCAAGGAGCTGCAGGTGGAGGTCACCTGAAAAGGTCAACACAGGTAGTATACCAGAAAACTTCCAGATGAGTGTGGATCAGTCCACCGACTTGATGAAGTCATCACTGCACCTTTTTTAAGATCTTCAAAAATGAAGCACAGCGAGTGACGTAAGCAGACAGAAACTGGTTTAATACTTTCACATACTTCCACAAGCTCCTCTGCTTTTTGCTCATCGTTCATTTTGAAGGTGTGACGGGTTAAATCCGACAGTAAGGCCGTCATTTTGACAGCGATTAAGAATATCTGGGGTCCACAGAAGCCCCAGCAGAGAAGAGCAGCCGCTTTACATGTTAACCTCCAAAATACTGAACTACAACAGAAACTCATGTGATTATACAATGATGAGGTTAAAATCATGCCTTTCCCTTGCTGTACCATGAATAATATTTGTGGCAACATTCTTTTCCAAGTTACCTCTTAATGTTTATTTTCACATATATTCTCAATCCTCCTCTCCTTCACTTTGTCTCGGCTTCTCCCACAGCTGTACGTCAGACACGAGGAGGAGGAAAGGGTGGGGCTGTTTATCATAGCAACAAGTTGAGAAATTGTGAAAATATAACTGTGCTGTTGAAGTTACTCGATTGTAAATCTGGAAGCTTTGGGAATCCTCTGTAGCTGGTAGCTTGTTAGCATCATACAATAACTTATTCTTTTTCGTGTGTATGTGTGCAGTGCTTTGTGGTTTCTGCATGATGTACAGCGTGTGTATTGCTGATTATTTTGTGAGGTAAAATTGTTGGTAATGAATAAACAGAATTCTAACTTCAATTTTTATGGCCTTTTGTCTTTTGTGTTTGGGCTGTTATTTGAGCATATTGATGTGTTTTAAGAGCTCAGTGTCTCTTCAGTGACACTCACTAGAGATTTTTTTTTATTTGATTTTTTTTTTTATCAGCTTTTTAAAAAGAAAAATTTGTAAGACACATTCTCTTCACCGCTCCAGGAAACCGATGTCTGAAAGGTGTTTTTTCTGTCTCTGTTCTTGTCTCAGGTGTGGTGTCGGTAAGCTTCGAGGAGGATGAAGACGGCAACCTTTGCCTCATTGCCTACCCCCTCCACAGTGACCCAGCAGCAGATCTAGAGTACAAGGACAACTCGGCAGACTGTGAGCCCAAGAGTAAGATGCTGAAGTGGGGGAAAATGATGACGTCCTCGCTGCTTGTGGATAGTGAAAATCACAGCAAAGATGGCCGTAGCCGCCACTCGCGCAAAGACAAGGACAAGAGGTGAGATAAAAGGAAATGTGCTAACGCAGAGGACGGATCAGTCAGGGACGGGTTTTCTCATGATAAACTAGAATATGTGCTCAATGCATCAACGAGTGCGGACAAAGTGAGGCACTTTCACATTGATATCACATCTAATGTAAATGAAATGAAAGATGATGCATTTTTGAAAAGAGTTACACAATCATGGCATTTTAACCAATCTTTACTTTTCCATGACGGTAAAGCTCATGACGAACATGTTGACTTACTCATACAACCTAAGGCAAAACTGTCTCTAAATACAGTAAGAGGCTGATCCTCAGCCTTGGCAGCTGGAGGGAGGGTCACAGACTCATGGTTACATAACTGCTGTAGATGCATGTGTCCATGTCTTTATACAAACACAAAACTCAGTCAGCCCTGGCTTCAGCAGTGGAGAAGGATGATGCTAGTTGGTGTCTGAGTGTATGGACGGTGGTGGGTGAAAGACCCGATTCCGTTTGATGCCTCTTTATACCAAATTTTTTGTTTCGCTCTACAGCCCATGTGGCACACTTAAACCATGTGCACAGGCAGCATCAGAGCTTTGTACGTAAATCTAACGAAGATCTCTCTGTCTATCATTCAGTGTCCACAAGATACAGGAGGACATGGAGTTGGAGTGGCTGCAGCAGGCCGAGGTGATCTACTACCGAGTGGAGCACAGTCACAGTAAGGCCGTCCCGCAGCTCAAACATAATCCCTGGAGCCTGAAGTGTCACCAGCAGCACCTGCAGAGGATGAAGGACAATGCTAAGCACCGCAACCAGTACAGTATCCTTTCACTGACTGAGAGCTACGCAGATTTTAAATTTGCATCTTAACAATTAACATCACAGTTGTTGTTTGAAGAGTAATGAAATACATGACAGGTTCCAAGTCAGAGGACGCGGCGTGAGTCTCGGCCAACTGAGTCACCAGAACAAGTCAACACCTGCATATTTACATACAGTTGCGTGCATGGTTATCAGTGGCTGCAGGTTGTGCCTGAGATCTGTTACCTAATCCAGTGTCTGGCTATCTTTTTCTCTGTTCTGATGAGTTGTGTTTCAAAAGCACTCTCATCAGTCACTTGATATCATTGTGACTTGATATTACATATTGCAGTGAAAACCTACCGTCTATATTGTTTTTTTTTTATCTTGTCTTGTCAAGCTGGTTCAAGTTGTAAGCTGATCAGTGTAGAAGAAGGCCATTGTTTTTCGACTTTATCCTCCTTGACTCAGTTTCCCAGAATTCATCCTGCTAGAGAACCTGACCTGGCAGCACACTGTGCCGTGCGTGCTGGACCTGAAGATGGGCACACGGCAGCATGGGGACGACGCTTCGGAGGAGAAGAAGGCCATGCAGATCCGCAAGTGCCAGCAGAGCACATCCGCCTCAATAGGAGTCCGCCTCTGTGGCATGCAGGTGATCTTTGAGTCTAAGACTGTGTTCATGACTGTCTAAGAGGAATAGTTTAACATTTTACGAAATACGCTCGCTGTCCACTCTCATATCCATCTTTTAAATATAAGTCCACAGCCTGCAGACACTTAGCTTAGCACAAAGAAACAGGGAAACAGTCAGCCTGCCTCTGTCCTGTAATTTACCTTCTCGCACCTCTACTGCTCACTAATTAACACATTATATCTTGTTTGCTTAAATTGTACAAAACCCCAGATGTATAATAAAAATAAAAAAATAAAAAGATTTGGTATTTTATGGTTATGAGTTATACAAGCTGTCAGGCAGCCAGCTGAGACTCCAAAAAGTTATTGCTCACAGTCAGTAAATAATTATATTGTTATATTGCTTCAAACTTTAGAATTTAATAATACTTGATAATCTGATTTGTTTGTGTTTTAATATATCCTGTAACAAAGGTCTGAAATTGGCACCAGTCAAACACCAAAAGGCAGAGAAATTTGACTTTGGCAGGTATATTGTTGTAACTGACCGACCGCGCATTCCAATAATAATTTGAGAACAGTAGAAGACTATGATGTCTTCACATCCAATTAAACTTATCCCTTTCACTGCCATGATCATTTGAGTAGAAGCTATAAAAATTATGAATGAACAAAAGAACTGTAAAGTGACTGTGAAACTCTTTCTCTGGACAGTGTAATGCAGGTGAAACAAAGCTAGATCAGTTTCATGCTCTGGGAAATCTTCTCCAGGTTTTCCAATGTCTCCATGTTTCTCCATCACTGCAGGTGTACCAGTCCGACACAGACCAGCTGATGTTTATGAACAAGTACCACGGCCGCAAACTGACTCTGTCGGGCTTCAAGGAGGCTCTGTTCCAGTTCTTCCACAGCGGGCGACATCTGAGACGGGAAATGTTGTCCCCAGTGCTGAGCAGACTCAGAGACATGCAAGCTGCCCTGGAGGCCTGCGAATCCTATCGCTTTTACTCCAGTTCCCTGCTCATCATTTATGATGGAGCGCCACACAGAAAACACACGCGCCGACGCACCGAGGACGGACTGTCTGAGGAGGACGAGGATGAGGACGAGGAGGTGGAAGCTGAACCAGAAATGGAGGAGGAAGAAGAGGAGGAGGAAGAAGAGGAGGAGGAGGAGGAGGTGGGTGAAGTTGCAGGTGCACTTGGTTTTCCACATAGCCCATCCACATCCAGCGATGGCACCAGCAGTTGCTCCAGCAGTAGCACAAGTGGCGGCAGCTCGGCTATCGGCCAGGCTCGCCTGTCCTGCTCAGTCCCCCGCGGCCCCGTGGTGGATGTGAGAATGATTGACTTTGCCCACACCACCTGCAGACATTACCGGGAGGACAGTGTGGTTCACGAGGGCCAGGACAGCGGCTACATCTTTGGTCTCCAGAACCTGATCACCATCATCTCCGAGCTGGAGAACCACAGCACAGACTGACATGAGTCGACATGCGAGCATTCAAACACAGAGGCACAATAACACGCTCTCTGACCCTTGGAGGAACAATGAGCAGCGGGCCACGCAAGTGGAGAGAGATTTCATCTCTCGACTTCAAAACTGGACCTTGTTGTAGCTGGTCTTTTCATCGGACCCCCTTCCTGTTTCTGCATTTGGTGCTTTTGGATGTTGCGGTCGTGTATGTCCATCTCCGGGATAAAAAAACAGACCTGCGAATAACATAGAGGAGCCATCTGTTTGAAAGATGGAGTGATTAAGCCATTGTCATCACACTGTTTTAACCCACTTAACCTTTGAGAAAAAGGATAGGCAGCAAATAGATGCAGTTTTAAGCTTGAGACAGTAGAAATGTTTCCTTGTGTCTGACTTCCAAAGAAAGTGTCGTCGTTTTGCGCACACAAACATGCACTTAAAGACATTTTACGCCGTGAGTGTGTGTTGAGACTGAGACAGGGCTATCAAAGCGAGCAGGAGATGTGTGAGGACGGAGTCGATGGGAAGAGAGATTTATTCTGCCATCCTTCTCCCCTGTTCATTTTCACTGTAAGAGAATATATTCATATAGGTGTCTGAGACAGATTATATAGAGCCATTTATTTATTTGACATTTCATAAAATAAACTAAAAGTTCAAAAAAAGAATGTGAATGGAGAGTAGTACATTCCATGTTATTAATGTTATAATAATGATATGAATTAATATTGTTATTTGACATGTTTGGATACCTCTATCTTGTATATCTGTGCTGTCCACAGTTTGTTGGAGGAGAAATTAAAAACTTTGGTTTGTGGTAACTTCAGCGTCTTCTTTCATATTTCAAGTTGCGTGTAGAGAAGGTTCAGAAGCTTTTTAGTCACTGGGTTTCAGAAAGTAGCCGCCTAATTCCTGCTCACATGAAATTTAAAGGTCGCAGTGGTCAAATTTTATGTAAATATTCACAAATCTGAGGTCGTTGAGGCGGGCATTAGCCTCCTGTGTGTGCACGTGTACAACGCAAATGACCTCTTTATTGAACGCTGGTCGGCACAAGCTCATGATGAAAGATGAATTAATATCTCCACTGGTACCCTGGAAAGTATGATAGGACTGCAACTCAATATGGGCAGGCACCCCCACCACCTGCTGTGAAGAAAAATAACCGGCGCACATGTCAAACCTGAGACCCACTGTAGATACACGGAGTCAATGCAGTGGAGTACAGCCAAGACCCAGGATTGCCCAAACGTATCTATAGCCTTGTTTCCCTCAGTCTAGAATAACTTTTGCTGCAGAGAGAGACAACGGCTTATTGTAGAAGGAGAAGGATGACGGCACCTCACGCTGCCTCAGCCAGTCCTGGTCATCTCTAGCCAGTCTGAGGCAGACAGAAAAGAGGCGAGTGATTTGCTCTGAGTCACAGGCTTTGCGTGACGTGCGGAGCACCACTGGTCTGTGTGGAGGAGAGCTGTAAAGCAGACCGGCTTGTGTCAACACAGTGCATGGGCCATTACCGCTCCACTGTCTCTCTTTCTGGAATGTACTGTGCAGCTTTCACAGACATCCATCTGGCACACAAATGTCACATCAATCAAAAATATAAAGCACAAATTTGTACACAAGGTCACATTTAAGGAAACATTTTAATGGTTGACGTTTTGATTTTAGTGCTCACCGTGGTCACACACAATTACTCTGGTCTTTTGTAAAATTAGGAGCAAACTGTAAGAACCCCTTTTCAAGGCCTCATTTGTATTCTGGTTTGTATTTTATGTCGCATGCTGGTTAGAGTACAATGTATTATGGAGGCTGTGTGCTTGTTCCAGTTTATGCTGAAAATAGTGACCTCCTGCGTGTCACCATCTGTCACATGCTGGGTTTTGGATGCGAATAGGTTTTCACGAGGTCTGACATATACAGATTCATACTCCCTCCAACCAGTTACTAAGTAAACTGAAAGATAATCTTAGAAGACATTTTTTAACTGTATACATTAATTCATAAAAAAAATTGGTAATTATTTGGCTTAAGTATTAATCAAAAGATTTCCTTTGAATTTTCTTATGATACTTGTATGGATACTGTACTGTAATTCAATAGCAGTGTTGCCACAGAAGCCATAGAATGATACATGCGTGCTCATTTTATGATGTGAGCCATTCCCAGTCTGGGACCATGCTGATTCTGTAATCTTAGAACAGCACAATCAATATAAGGTCAAAGCTTTAATTGACTGAGCAGAAAGATATTTTAATCTTTTAAAGTCCAGGTCAGGTCTGGGGCTGGGGCCGGGGCTGGGGCCGGGGCTGGGGCTGGGGCTGGGGCCGGGACTGGGGCTGGGGCTGGTTTATGAGTACATACTGTACTTACAAGAGACTTTGAGGGCCCAGTATTTGTCATGTATAATGGACTGTCAGAAATCAGCCGCAGAGCCACGGTCAGTTGTGAAGCATGTGTGTGATGTTTCTGTGTGTGTTATTGCAGGGAGATGGAGAGATTGATAGATGAGAGGATGATGAAGATAAGCTCTTCCATCACCACTCTACTGGAAAGGGGTGGGGGTGGTGGTAACCAATGTTGCGTAACAGCCTCAGGGTCAGTGGGCAGCTTTCAACCATCCAAATGATCCCATTCTGTCATTGTATTGTGTGCTGTGTCTTTGCGTATGTATATGTATATTACACTGCACGCATATTATAGATTCACTGTTACTCTATACCACAAATATGGCATACCAACGTATCATGTGTGCATGTACGTCTTTGTAGTCCATTGCTTTGTGAAGGTTGCCACTGTAAGTGGAGCACTTGTATAACAGTGGTTAAAATCACTATGGTAACAGCAGCCTTTGCCGGGAATGAAATAGTGTCCTCGCTTTTTGGGCCACTGGAATCACACTCCCATTCATCGAAACATTAATACACATTCTGTCAGTTCTGGCTTCATTCATCAAATGTGCTCTGAGTTAATCACTGCATATTGTGCATGCTCGCACAAGGACATAGTGATGCTTTCATAATTGGTACATGTGAAACACTTATCCTATTACACTGCTTTGTAAGTCATCTCACACCAACTGAAGTTTGAGCTGTTTGTACACTATGATTAGCTCATGTCCTTGTCTCTCAGCAGCTCACTCTTTTAATTATCAGTAACTATAAAGCACTTATTTCTCTGCAGGTCTTCAGTCTTGCTCTTCTGCATATGGAGGAGCGCCCAGACTGCCCCAACTCCTCTTTCTTCTCTGCTCTTTGATGTTTGTATGGATTGTCCTTTACTCTCCCTTAAAAAGAGATATGACACAGCACACAAACATTAGCAAAACACAGAGCTTTCTATTTTTATACTTGTCTGTTTGCAGTTTTGTATTTGTGTCTATGCAGGTGTTTTCATTCCATGTGTAAGCTCTCAGACTTATTTTTAATTCTCTACATGTTTGCATGAAATCCTGATACATTCTACATAATTTAAGCCTAATTCCTCTGATAAACCTCTCAATAATTTGCCCGCACTTTCTTTAATGCACATGCAGATGGACACAGAAACAACAACAACTAATAATAAAAGAAATGGTTCTTTTTTCTTTTCTTTTCTTTTTTGAAGGAGTTATTCAGCTCAGAAGTGAATACAGCCAGCCTATGAGGTCTAACTGGCCGAGGAGTTCTACATGTGATCCGTAGCATCATAAGTCTCACTGCGTCCTCTCACTGCCATCTGAGACTTGCTCCATTGTCCGTCACACAATTTAGCGCACAAGCAGGCTGTGAATACTGAGTGGGGATTGAAACCAGCAAGCGCTGCTGTGGCCAAGGTACACTGCTGCTTTTTAATTTACCCAACAGGTGACCGCACCAGTCAGTCACACCAAATTCTTTGTGTTTCATGTTCTTATGCAAACACAAATAACTTTAAACTGCATGCTTCACTTAATATAAATTTAGCTTTAAATCTTGTTTGTTCAGTTTTAATATGGCTTCATAACACCACCACACAGCTTTTTACAACTGGAATTGGATTTTTTTTTTTTTTTATATATATATATTTATACATGCATATATGTTTATTCATACCCTGTTAAGTTATGAACTACAGAAAATATTGAGACAAAAAGTTCAGAGGAGACCAACTGTGACTGTGAATGTGAATTGTTCGATTCATGCTGGCATAAAGACAGAAAAGTAGAGCTGCATGAATGAGAAACATGACCAAATGTGTTTTGATGGACGTTAAATTGGTGACAAGATCTGTACAGGCAGTTACATAAACGGGTCAATAATGTAACGAGGGAGAGATGAAAACTAGAAAGACAGACTGAATGTAGATGTTTTCTCTCTTTCTCACTCATAAAGATTATTCAGAAAAAGAAAAGAGAAAAGAAAATCTTGTGTGATTAAGATGATGATGGTCGTGGGGGATTAATCTCCTGACCTGCTTAAAAGTCTGTAGCGCTCAGCCACCAACGAGGTGTGTATGTGTGCTGAATAGTGCGCCTTCTCATGCGAACTCGGTGAAGTTGGTTTTCGGGTCAGTTTGAAAGAGATTAAACAGCTGTGATTTACAAAAAGGATTGTGAGATGACAAAACAGATACAACAGGACCTATTGTTGCCGACAAATCCACAGCACTCCCACATGAGGCTGGATTTGTACCGTGTTAAAGAGAAGAAAAAAGTATTCACCCAACTTAGAAAGTTTATATTTTATTGTCTTAAATAATTGAACCAAAGGGTCTTTTTATTCCATTTTTATTTTTGTTTTTATTAAATTGATTGATTTAGACTATTCCATATCAAAATAGTGCTCATAGCTGAGTAAGATAAATTACATTTCTGCTCTCTTACCGGACATAAAGTTCCTTTTCCATACATAACGGCTACTGCAGGATTAAAGAAGGACTATTTAATAAAGGCATTTAGCCCCATTTTGTTCTAGAGATCTATTTTTATGTTCAGCTCTCATTTGTTGCTCTCATTAAACTATCACTCTGAATTTATTCTAATCAGGTCAACTTATATTAACATATTACACAGGCAAAAGTTAACCAGGTAAACCAGGTAAATAGTTTAGATACACAATGTAGACTGAGCATATGCACTCATTCTATCAGCTCTGTGTAGTTCACCAGAGCAGTCCTTTGAGCTAAATTCTAATGCTTATAACAACAAGGCGGAGTTGCTGATGTTTAAGCAGTTTACCATGTTGACCACATTAGCAACTGGCTAACATTTGCTATTTATCTCTAAACACAGGTCCAGCTGAAGCTGATGGGAATGTCATTAGTTCTGTAGCTATTTAGTCATAAATCAAACCAAATGAAAGTCTGGCGGCTAATGAAAAAGTCAGAAAATGACAAATACAGTTAATCCTGAGGGACCATGAGCTAGTTTGCCATAAATTATCGTGCATGTTTGAATATGTCCCAATAATTAAAGTTAGAGTAGACAATAGATGGTTGTAACAGAATAATGTGATTAAATTTAATGAATGACCGCTTCCCTGCTGACCTTGCACATGGAATTTTATATCAGTTTGAAGTAATATGCAGATTTTACGGGGGATTTTATTTTATTTATTTATTTATTTTTAGGAAAGAGCTCATTCTTTTGGACCAATTAGAGTGCTAATTTGAAACCACTATGCTGCTATAACTATTATTTAGTAAACACATTTTCTCAATCCTATTTGGTGCATGTTCAGTTCTTTCTGGTTTTAAAAGTATCAGCAGCAGCTCTTTTCTGTAGGTTACAATCAGTCATTCTTAAAGTGATTTAAAAGTCAGTGGGGAGTTCTTTTTGGTCTTTGTGACCCACAGCAAAAGGTTTGACATTAATTAATGATTTCTGTGATATAATTGAAAAAATAAGGAACATTGCTGTTTACAGTGGACAAATAAGGGTACTTTGTGTCAAAACTTGAGAACTATAAGGAAAAAATTCTGTGATTATAGATGCTGAGTCATACAATGTTACAACCATCCCTGGTCTTCCCTATTTCATCGTATAAATCCACCCTGTTTGACAGGCAGATATTTCAATTAGGCCAAGTTGTCACACTTCACTGGCCCATACTACAAATATTTATCTCATGCTGAGACACGGGATTTAAGAATATATGATAAACTATTTGAATAAAATAAAAAAATTCTAGATTTATTAAATAACCAGAGCAAAAATGATGATGTAACAGGAACCAATAGTTATTTACCATGAGAAGATAAAATTGTTCCATAACCTCATTCCAATTTAAATCATTCAATTCATCAATCACTTTATCCTGCAGTGTGCCTGCAGTTAAACCACGATAACGCCAACAGGACCCTCGTCTTACAGGTTTTAACCACTAAATACAGTCAAATAGACTGTTCATGAGAATGTGAAATATAAACTAAGTGAAATATAAACTAAGTGCATCAAGGCTTGAGTTGATTGTCCAGTCACAGAAAGAGCCAGAGAAACAGACAATAAATGCAAAAGAGGAAAATTGAGCCAAGATGTAATTAGAGTGTTGCATAACGATAGCAGTGACGCGGTCTACCAGGCGTCGGGCCTCGAGCTGGCCCGCGGCTCCTGTTGTACCCACGGCATGCCGGTCCACACTGTCAAACTCATTTGCACTGACCTCTTAATTACTGTAATGAACCGTAACAGGCACAGATTGACACTAGACACGCTCTTTATTCCAGTTCGCCCAAGAAGGTCAAATAAAAGAAGACTTTCTGCCCTCTCAGATTAGTCTTTGGGTGTTACTCTGGCATTGTGTTGCGCTGCCAGGCCTCGATTGGATTAGTTATGGATTACAGCAGTTTGGGCTTTTGGTTGAAAAATAGATAAATACTGTGAACATAATAAAAATACTGTGACTCACTTCAGTCACAAGTGGCTGCCAAACAAAGCCTGTTCACAGCCTGATGAGGTCTCAGTGATAGACAGGCGCCAGACAAGCTGTTATCACAAACCTATTATGAAATGAAAATTCCAATATTACAGCCAAAGCTTATAATTCGTCTCCCCCTCTGTCATTTTGGGATTGGCTTTACTCGCTGATATAGCTGTCCCCTGCTTGTCCTCATGACTCTTTTTACATAAGCCCTTCATATAGCCTACATAAATAGTATTTGCGTGTATGTGTGTTTCATGTGTGTGTGTATGGCGTGAGTATTCCCAGTTGATTAACAGCTATGGACTGATGTAACCGTGGGCAGGATTATCTGGGACTAATAACACACAAACACACATACACACATACACATCTATATATGAACAGAATCTATAAGTGTACATCTGTACATGCCGTTACAGTGGAAGACCACTGATCAGGGTTAAAACAGACAAAGCAAGGTAAAACAAACAAAAAAGCAGCATGTGAATGAGTAAAGCATATGGATTTGTGATTCTCAGGCTGTGTTGCTGACTTCACTTCCGCAGCCTTTTGTATCGTTTTCATACTCCTTCTAGCTACTGTTATGACATTTTATTTCATGCCCATCCATTATCTGCTGAAGTAAACTGCCTACTAGCTGACTAAACCTCACATACACACATGCCTCCACACCTGCAGGAGCACTTCACTGTTTACAGTCAGTTATCTCTGAAAATAAGGAAGAAGCCTGACTCATGTTGAACAGACTCACTTTAGCCAACTTGCCAGCAGCATCATCACAGTATGTGTTCTCATATTGTCCTCCCACACCTGCAGGCACACTGCATGTCTGTGTCGCTCTGCACAACATGACTATGTGGAGGCATGTGTGTGTAGATAAAGATCAGTGTGGTGTGTGTTTTATCAAAATGAGGTCAGAACGCATTTGGTTGGATTTAATGATATAATGTTTGACTGCAGTAGTATGTGGGGGAAGAGTTTTTTTTTTTTTTTTTTTAAATCATCACTCAATGCATTTGCTTCTGCTTCATAATTCTTCTTCTTTTGAAATAGAGTGTGGGATTAAAAAATAGTTTACTGTTGCTTTTCATCGAGAAAAAAAAATCACTGGTACACATGATATTGATTTTCATTTCACTACTGTGTGCCACTAATGGAAAGAGAGCATCATCACTAGATATTGATTTGGTAGTGTTCCTAGCTGACGCAACTAGAGCCTGCTGGATTTAATTAAACAATTGTATACGGTGATATTAGCTTATACCAGATACATCAGTATAGATGTATATGTTGTCTAATTCAAAAATCTTTTTTACAGAATATAACAACAAGAAAAATATGCTTCAGGTAATTTAGAAATTGTTGTATTTTCTGTATTGCTCTATAGTTATTTATAATTATTACAAGTGAAGTACTCTATGTATATAACACCCATTACATATCTTTGTTACAATATTTGATTCCTACATTTTGGTTGCTATACCAGAATATTTTAACTTCCTAATATCGGTATCGGCATTGACCCCAAAAATCCAGTTGTGCTGATTATTTGTCATCCATTTGTAATGTAAAGACATTTGAACATTATTTTTCATTATGCTGATGTGTCAAACCAAACAAGATATCACAGTTTCATTCAGCCTCTAAAAAGTCATTCAAAGTTTCCTTTGGTCTCATTAGACATAATTATCAGCTGCTGGGAATTGGACTGAGGATCCTGATTAGTTTCACTCAGGTCACCTTCACAAGAATAACACAGAAACTACTTAGTGTGAATTTACAGATATGTTTTATCAACATTATACATTACTATATGGTGATATTGTACTATAGTAAAATCCCTGAATAATTTAGCTTGTCGCATTTGTTGTGTTCTGACATAAAAAAAAATGAACAAATATGAATTTTCACATTTGATTGATCTCATCTATAAAACTGTGAACATATATCAAAAGGGATTATATGAAACCATTTAACCTAATGGGATCTTTTTGAGTTAGTGAAAGAGGAAATTTCATTTCATGCAACTTGAGCCACTGCATACTCCTGAGTGCAGACTGTTGGATAGTTTTGTCTTTTAGCACCTGAGGTTGAGGCACAACATGTCCTTGTACTTTATTAGTCTCGATGCAAATTTTAAATGTAAATAGTGGCGTCTCCCTCTTTTGCATGGCTCAGGGTTCCATGTATTACATAACTTATGGTTGCAGACACAATGTCCTCAACAGCAATACACACATACACCTTCACTGCAGGGGGAACCTTATCAAAAGAAACTACATCAACATTTGTGTATTGCAGAGGACTATTTGCATTATCTAGCACTGAGGGGCTGATTGCACATTGTGTTTGAGGCTGTTATCTTTCTTGAATCATGAAAACTTTGCTGATTGTCAATTCTAATTCTGACTCAGTCATTTTCATTAAAATATTATTCACCCAGAAACAAATGTACACAAATTATGTTTAGAATATCAAAGCTGGAGTAAATTCACAGTTTCCACATAACTGACAGCATAAATTATACACTGGATCTAGAATATAACAGACTATTCAAAGTGCTGTTGAAAGCAGAGACTGGGGTGGGCCTGTGTGGTTTTTGCTTGTCCTCACCTCTGTGTTAGCTCACAGCTCTGTGGTCATTATGTAACCACATGAACAAATATCTCTTTATCTGAGAGCAGATGAGCAGGCTCACAACCACGCTCCATTGTGTGGGTGTGTGTGTATTCAAGTGTGGGTGTGGGTGTGTTTCCTAATGAAAAACAAATCAAGTGATGAAAAGATGCATCCACAGAGTTTCAAATGATCAGATGTACAGATGGCTGGAAGCTCTAGTGCCATTGTGCTGTTGTTTCATTATTATGGGTCAGTGGCTAAGTGGTCACTGTGCTCGTCACTGTGCTCGTCACCATTCAACATTGCGATCACTGACCAAGAATGAAAGATGAAATCTCATCTGTTCACACAAACCCTTTTTTTCTGCTTCGAATCAATGAGTGAACATCTGATAGAATTCTACTTAACAGTATGGTAACACACACACACACACACACACACACACACACACACACACACACACACACACACACACACACACACACACACACACACACACACACACACACACACACACACACACACACACACACACACACACACACGTTAAGGTATGGTATCACCACTGAAGCAACACTGAGCTCTGGTGGTGGGAACTGATACCATGAATGTGACCCAAAAATGACTTATGGGTCACTTTTTGCTATAGTATGACTTTCTTTTCATAATTTTGACAACATGCTATAGTATGATTTTTTTTTTTAAGTCATAAGAAAGGGGGGAATTGAACCCCTAACCTTCTTGCTGAGAGGTAGGTATCAGTGCTAACCACTGCACCACCAATCTTCCCAGGAGGTACTCTGCATTGACAAATCTTTGGCTCACTGCAACCTATAACTCCACAAATATTAATTCAAACGCGATCAAAATTGCTGTAGACATTCTCTGGATAGTAGATATACATGTTTTCAAGTGGGTCTGCAGTGATATTAAATATCTTCCTGTAATGTGTAGTGTATGCAAAACTTTTTCAATTTCTCCAAATGTTTCAACTTTACTAAAAGTTGAATCACCATCAACAGGCCGAGGTGGAATCTGAACCATTAATATCAACCTTGGTGAAGTCAAATCTTTTACCTGTTGAGTTAACCAGTCTGTCGGTTGACTCACTGGAAAGCTCTGAGTGAACTCTGTTAAACACTTTTTTCACTGCGACTCGTTCTTCAGCGCTGAAGATAGTCCAGCGTTCTACAAACGCCGCTTTAGAGCTGGAAATGACCTCATGAGGACGCTGGTTCGAGCCACGCTCAAAGTAATCCACACGATTCACAGAGGGTGAGTCCCCCTAAGGGTAAGACACATGGTTGCGGGTTTGCCAGTTTCTGGTTTTGGGTTTGCATTGAAAATGCAGTCATACTAATACCAAACAAAAGGTTAACAACAATACAAAACAAATCACCAATACAAAATACAAAAATTAAAAAAATAAAAAAATAAAGGGTGTGACTAAATCTTCTTGGATTTCTGTCCAAACTACCACAAACTTTATCCCCAAAATCTCATTAATACATTTTAATGCTCTGGTATGACTTTTTTTTTTTCATATTTCGGACATATATGTCCATATGTATGTATATGCTTTTTGTATATAGTATAACCAGGGCAATGCGGCTAAGTTTGATGTTTCGCTGTGACACAGGAAATTGATGTTTAAGGTCAAACGATGCTCCAAACCTCACGAAACATGCGTCAGGTACCAACTTTCATGAGTTTTAGAAGGTGCTAAAGCCGCCAAAAAAAAGGCTTTTTAAAAAAAAAAATAATAATAATAAGGAACGAGATTGAGAAAATAATTAAAACTGCAAGGGGGAGTATGCGGACCCGCTGGATCCCCGACGTGCAGCGTGCGAGGGCGTACATATTACTGCTTGCAGTTTTAATTAAACCAGTGCTGTGTTCCAAATGACGTACTTCCCATAGTGAGTTGCTAGCTTTGTTGAGTGGTTTTCTTGCTTGTGTGCATTAGTGGAAGATGTATTAAGATCTTCTTGTGAAAGTTGAAATCCTGCATTTAACATCTTAGTAAAAGTATGAAAGTATGAATAACAAAATGTGACCAAAGTATCAGCGGTAAAAGAACTTGTCATACACAACGATGGCCGAAGTGATGGATCATTAATAATTATAAAGTGTAAGCAGCACGAGTGGTTGTGGTTGTAAGTGGAGCTGATTTTTACCACTTTATACAAAGCTGGGTCGATAACTTTTACTTTGTGTCAATACATGTCAAATAAATGTCAGCCAATTGAAAGAACAATTTGGTTTTTGAGGTGAATTGAAGTAGGCTATGAGCACGAACCAGCAATTTTCAAGTAAATTGTGTGTTCAAGTACAGCACATAAACTAATTTACAGTCCATATAGTATGTTTACAGTTGTTAATGTTTTTGTTCTTTTCTTTCCCGAATAATTATATAATAACTTTCTTTAAGCCCCTAAGGCTGTTTCCGAGGAAGCAATGTGTTAATCTCATTTAGTCTAACTTTCTCTGTCTGGATGTGATTTATATAACAACCAATCAATGTTAAATTTATCTGGCAGAGCAGTTAGATGTCTTTAGGATACCAAGCAATACAAGCTGAGGAATATGCTTTGTGTGGCATTGTTACTTCGTTTTATTGGTCTTTGCAAATCTTTTCAAATTTGACAAATGTTAACAATTCAATGTTTGCAAAACTTAGCAATACTGACTGTGACTGAAAGGCTCAAAGCCTTAGATTATGTTTAAGTGAATAATTGTTTAAACACCTGCAACTTTAGTTATGAAAATCTATGGCTAATAATGGTTACTTTAAATATTTCAGGACACATATGACTTTCACTTGTCCTCAGCCGTCCCTTGCCTGATTCGTTATTGATCATATACTGTGTATAAGATGGTATCGAGCCACATTAAATCAACACACCGGTGGATGACAGTCACAGCTCTCTCGGAAAGGAGGGGTCAAACATGGAGGAGCGTGTACTGCTCACGATCACGGATGACGCCGGGCTGTTGCGCCCTCTCCTGGATGGGAGGCCTCTGTTTTTTTTTTATCGCTGCTAGATTATTAATTTAAACTTTAAAAAAAAAAAAAGATGATGATGCATTTCCAGAGCTGACAGGTCTTAGTTATCCCCTCGGACTACGTTGTTTTCCCATCGGGTCGCACGCTGCCAGCAGGTTGAGGTGTGAGCGTCTCAGACCAGTGACGTGTGTCGGCGGCTGGTCTGGTGACGTGTCTCTCCTGCTCGCTCTTTTCTGCCGGAGCGGCTGGATGGAGACACACTGACCCGCTGAGCACTCACTCTGGTACCAGGAACACGGCAGGAGTCAGCCTTAGGACAACCATGGGAAGTACGTGGTCGTGTGTATTTTGTACGCAGGTGTCGGGATACTTTGTTGTTTTGTTGTTGTTGTTTTTGTATCCTCGGAACAATAATGGACTCTCGTCGCTAGTCGGGAAGCTAATTAGCTAACCTTGGGCAGGTTAGGTGGCAAATGGAGCTAGTTTACACCGAGTTTACAGCCAGATTATATCAGTCTGGATTAATCAACATGAGCGTGATTTGTGCCCCGCTCGGGTGTGATTACTACTGTTGTGTCGGTGGCCTTTAAACAGGCGACAAAGACAAATGAGAGTTTACTCTGTGATTCAACGCTGGTTAGCACCACGCTAATGCTAGCTGAAGGACTAACCATGTTTGATATTTACTGCAAACACAACTTTTTTTCTTTTTTTCCCCCCTTCAGTTTTATGACAACACTTTGTTAGGTTCACGGAGACAAATTGTTACGCTGAGTTGCTGAAAAAAAAAAAAGAAGACGAGTCGTGTGTTAAATCACTTGCTGTCAGTCATCTGAAAACACTCCTGGATGTTAGTTTCTCTCAACCTGCTGCATCAGATTCATGTTTCTGTATTCACATATTGCAGCCGAATACTCTGTATGACGCTGTTTTAGCCAGTTGACCAGCTTTGCTGACAGCTGTGTGTAGCCGGTGGTTAGTGATGACGTAGCATGTAAGTCAACCTAGTTCAAAGACGACCGGAAACTCAAATGCTGCTGATGAATTCAACTGAAGTTTGATGTTAACGCAGTGTTTTGTAAACTCGCTGTCCTCTTTGTGCAGTTAAATTTCTGGAGGTAATCAAGCCGTTCTGTGCGGTCCTGCCAGAAATTCAGAAACCAGAAAGAAAGGTAAGGTTTGTGCTGTGACCGTCATGTTAAAGTGGTAATATCTGTGCACTGTGCATGTGTGAGTGGAAATGAATGACATCTCATCGGCTGCTTTTTTTTTTTTTTTTTCAACTTTTCAGATTCAGTTTAGAGAAAAAGTACTATGGACGGCCATCACACTCTTCATCTTTCTGGTGTGCTGCCAGGTCGGTATCTACCGATGACCTTCTGTTAATGACGACCAGTCTGGTGGTTGGTTTTTTTTGGTGACGGTGCCTCATGACATGGTGTCTTACATCTCGCTTTCTTGTTAATTTAGATTCCCCTCTTTGGCATCATGTCATCAGATTCAGCAGATCCCTTCTACTGGATGAGAGTAATCCTGGCTTCCAACAGAGGTACTTCTAGATGTTAAATTATTTGTGTTACTGAAGTCCTGTGCAACTCCACTAATGTGTAATCCACTATTGTTATCAGGAGTGACATTATCTCATTATCACGTGCCATAAATCAAAGGTTAATCATTTGTAGGCCCTCTTTGCATTTCTTTCTTTTGTACCATTTCTGTTATGATTATTAAAGTTGAATGTTGCACTAATACTGTCCACTTTGTTCTCAAGGTACACTGATGGAGCTTGGTATCTCGCCCATTGTCACCTCTGGCCTCATCATGCAGCTGCTGGCTGGTGCCAAGATCATTGAGGTGGGAGATACTCCCAAGGACAGAGCTCTCTTCAATGGAGCTCAGAAATGTAGGTTTTATTACTTACCACGTTTGCTATTCTTAGTACTTTTGAAGCCTTAAAGATAATTCCTTGAAGTTTTCACTGTTCATTTCTCAGTAGCATCCCTGTCACACTGTCCTTTCAAATATTTGTTTTTGTACTTTTGCAGTGTTTGGAATGATCATCACCATTGGACAGGCCATTGTTTACGTTATGACTGGCATGTATGGAGATCCTTCAGAGATGGGTGCTGGGATATGCTTACTCATCATCATTCAGGTTAATATAAATTAACACTACTTCCCAGTTTACACTATAAATAATCAAAGATTAATTGTGCCCTTAATCTGTCAGTTAATGAATTCTTAATACCAGCAAAATTTACATTTTTCAGCCAGGATTTTAGTTATTTATCTTGGATTTTGTCTTTGTCAGCACTTCTGTAGACTAGGTGAAGGCTGTTGTAGAAAAGCGGTTCTTTTATGTTATTGCAGAAAGTTCATGTAGAGTGCTACAGGCCTCCATGATGCGCATTTCAGTCCCTTTCTTGAGGATTATTAGTTTTTGTGCTCTGCAGCCACTTCTCAGTACTAACCCCGACGCCTGTGTCTTCAGCTCTTTGTCGCAGGTCTGATAGTCTTGCTACTGGACGAGCTCCTTCAGAAGGGCTATGGTCTGGGCTCTGGTATTTCTCTCTTCATTGCAACCAACATCTGTGAAACCATCGTGTGGAAGGCCTTCAGCCCCACCACTGTCAATACTGGCAGAGGTATTTGCACTGGGGGAAAAAAACACATTTTAAAGCTGAGTGATGAAACAGAATGTTTTCGTCTGTATTACAACGACTAACCCTGTGAGTCCTCTGGTTTGTCCAGGAACTGAGTTTGAGGGAGCCATCATCGCTCTCTTCCATCTGCTGGCCACCCGCACGGACAAGGTGCGCGCCCTGAGAGAAGCTTTCTACAGGCAGAACCTGCCCAACCTCATGAACCTCATCGCCACTGTCTTTGTGTTCGCGGTGGTTATATACTTCCAGGTGAGCTGCTAACCCCATTGTCGCTGCACTAAAAGGAATATGGATGCCAGGTTTTGTATTAATTAATTGTTACTTCACTACAGGGCTTCAGGGTGGACCTGCCCATCAAGTCAGCACGCTACCGTGGTCAGTACAACACCTACCCCATCAAACTGTTCTACACCTCCAACATCCCCATCATCCTGCAGTCTGCCCTGGTCTCCAATCTCTACGTAATCTCTCAGATGCTCTCGACACGTTTCAGCGGCAACTTCCTGGTCAACCTCCTGGGAACCTGGTCTGTAAGTAATTAAAGGGGGATTCGTCTCGAGTACATCTCGGCAACATCTGTAGGAAACTATGATGAGGAAACGATGATGTTACATTTATCAAGAGGATACCTGACTCACAACATAGATGTGGACACGTTAGGTTTGATCTCCCTAACACAATCTTTGTGCTCAGGACACTTCGAGTGGAGGACCAGCTCGAGCCTACCCAGTGGGCGGCCTCTGCTACTACCTTTCTCCTCCAGAGTCATTCGGCTCCGTCCTGGACGACCCAGTTCATGCTGTCATCTACATCGTCTTCATGCTCGGCTCCTGCGCCTTCTTCTCCAAGACCTGGATCGAGGTCTCGGGATCCTCTGCCAAAGATGTAAGTCTGTGCTCATGCAAACATATACAAGCATAATCCCAAATTACAAATGTTCACTAATGTGACTGTGTGTGTGTGTCAGGTGGCGAAGCAGCTGAAGGAGCAGCAGATGGTAATGAGAGGACACAGAGAGACCTCCATGGTGCATGAACTTAACAGGTACAAAGAGAACTTGGAGATGCAGCTTCATGGTTCATGTTTGTAAACCACAGCATGTTAAAAGCTGTTTTCTTGAATGATTATGGTATTTATTGTAATTTGTATGTGCAGGTACATCCCCACAGCTGCTGCATTTGGTGGGCTCTGTATAGGAGGGCTGTCTGTCATGGCTGACTTCCTGGGCGCCATCGGATCAGGGACAGGAATCCTTTTGGCCGTGACCATCATCTACCAGTACTTTGAGATCTTTGTAAAAGAGCAAAGTGAAGTTGGCAGCATGGGAGCACTGCTCTTCTAGAAAATCCCAATCTTCTGACACACATCAGACACAAAGAATCCATTTTGTTTTTACTTAGCATTTGTTTTGCAGGTCGCACAATCTGTGTATTTTGCTGCTGGGATAGGTCATTTTACTCCACCGCCTTTGTTGTTCATCATACAGCTGTTGCGTGTCAATGCTGAGAAAACTGTGTGGGTTCCTCCCAGCGTTGAACATAGTATTGTGTGTCTTCCAATTTTTTTATTCCAGTAGCAATTATCCATCTCTGTGCAGGCTGCCTAAATCCCTACTGACTGTCTTATCAGATGAAGAATGCCTAAAAGCACACAAGTGTGAGGTGCTGTCTTTGACTTCTCAGGCATTGTTCGTTGCAGCATGCTCGAGGAACTCTGAGACAGCAATAGCATGTTGATGCTTATTTCAAGCTGAAAGCACTGTGCCTGGACATTTCAGGGGGAATTGAAAGAAAGCCATGTCTTGTTCATTACTTAGCAATCATGTTTGATGTTTCGAGGATCCTTTAACAAGGAGTGAAGAGTGAAATATTCTTGTGCTCCTGATAAGGTTTCTGGTGATGTCAGACAAACTCTTGGTGGTTTTCATCTACCTTTTTATTTTGATTTTAAATCACAGACTATGTTTATATTCACTCTGGTCTTATGTAGGGCACAGTGTCTGTCCTCCGCCTCTGGTTCCTCAAAGGAAAGTGTTTGTCTGTGTCGTCATGCTCTTTTATTCCCAGACTGAATCGCTGCACAAAACTGCCGAGATGTCGGGATGAGGGTGGGTTTGATAGGGTTGAAAAAAGGGGTTTCATTTGTTTGTTTTTACTTTATGTAACAGACATAATTGTGTTATTAAAAAAAACAAAAACAGGATTTGTTTTCCAACACACTTGGAAATTGCGTTTTGATTCCTATGGTTTTGCTGTTTTTCCTGTCTTGGCATCTGAGGCCAACAGGATTGTGGGTTAGATAATTAAAAACCGTGCATAGTGCCATGGAAATTCAACGGTTTTAGCACAGGTTATTATTAAGACTGAAGCAATCTGGCATCAACAAACAATGTAGTTACTGACTTACGAAAACTGTTCCGACATCAGCCTCCACAGCAATGACAAGTTTATATTGATGTAGTTGTGATTTAAGATTCAGCTGCAGTAGAAAAGCAGTTGCTGTGACTTGTACTGATCTCTTAACTTCCTCTAAAGGACACTGGATCTGATTGAAGATAAACCTGCTTCACATATTTAACCAGTTATTCTGAACTGGACGTTTGTAAGTGTAATGTATCAGCCTCAGACAGTTTTAAAGACAAGTTATTATGTTAAATTACATGTGCCAATACAACACTACCAGTGGAGCAACATTCTCACATCACAGGGATATAATTATTTTATTCAATCTAATTATCAAAATGTTGCCGTGACCTGAAGACAGAGGTGCTGGCAACATCACGACAACTTCTGATGCAATCTATTTTATCGGATTGTTTCACCATACATTTTATTCGACCATTTTGTCCCATTTTATTGATTTCTTCCTCACCTGCTCTTTACATGAAAATCAGCGCTATTGCTGCTTTACAACTGGGATGTCGGAGCTCACACTGGTTGTCACCTGGAGTTTGTAAATCATCTCTTGAGGAATGGAGCAGACCTCCCTGTTTACAACATCTGCCTTCTTTGGGAAGTGACTGCTTTTAATGTCTTGTCATAAACTCCCGAGTTTCAATGTCTGTCAGGTAAGTTTTAAGACAACGTTACATGACGTTTTGTCATGTAACAGAACTGATTAATACAAGCAAGCTGTAGGAAATATAAACTGACAACGAAATTATTTTGACGTTCATTTGGAAGTTCATCTTATTTAAAATAATAAAATACAAACAAAACAGGCGTACAATTATAATAACGATAATAATTCATGTATGTTAGTTTTTGCAGTCCGTAAGCTTACTTAAAGAAAAAAAAACCTTGAAAAGATTGTCAAGAAACATTATAAGTGGTTATCATATTTATTTGATTAGCTATAATCGTCGAAACTTTTTTTTTTTTTTTAAATTTATTCAAAGAAGAGTGGTGACGTCATTACGGTGCGCCCACATGTGGACGGGTCAGAGGGGTAACGGGGCTGTCGGACGCCGGGTAGTTTGTCAAATGAAATCCTGGCAGTCGTTGAATAACTTCTCCCACACCGCTGTTCTTGTATCGCAGAGGACGAGGCCCGACGAACACAGCCGCCAGCAGACATGTCGTACTGCAGACAAGAGGGTGAGTTTGATCTGGTCGCGCTCATTTTCCTTCGCGGTTCGTCCAATGTCACGGAGCGAGCAGACATGCTAGGCTACGCTAACATCCAGAAACGGTGACAACCTACTGCGGCGCTGCCCGCTTTAGCTAACTGGCTACGAGCTAAGCCTCCAGCAAGAGTCGAAGTAGGTTCAGATGGGCTGTGGTGTTTCTGTGGTCTCGTCCAGTGATTGTCACGAGTCGGGAGAGCTGTTATTGATCCTGTCGGAGCAGCAAAGCTGAGCAGGGTGTCTGCAGGGTGTCTGCAGGGACAGCACTACTTTTTACTTGGAGAAATGACACAACATAATTTTGGCGACTGTGCGATTCTGTGCTCGGTTATGTTTACAATAATACAACATATATGTATGCCATATCATATTAATTATATATAGGTCGTATTATCAACTATTAATCCTAAGGGGTAGACGAAAGGCTGTGTTTGTGAATGAAGGTGTAGACAACAGGGTGTGGTTGTGAATGAAGGTGTAGACAAAAGGTTGTGAATGAAGGTGTAGAGAAAAGGCTGTGTTTGTGAATGAGAGTGAGAGTACTGTGCCAAACCAAAAGGTCACAGGAGGGGGTCGGCAACCTGTGAGGTCACATACTGTTGTTCTTTGAGGCATAAACAGGAACAGACGGCTGTCTGTCCCGAGGACTCCAGGGTGTGAAGGAAGACAACCACCACCTCGGCCAACCAACAAAGGACACATCAATACACATGACTTTTTGGTGTCTGGACTATAAGAAGACTGGGTCAGGGATAGTCAGGAGGTCAGACTTCCTGAACTGACACATACTCTGTCAGGGAAACATAGTCTGGACCCAGAGCTCTGTAAACTGATTATTCTGCTGCTGTTAAATAAATATCTTGAAGCCTGACATCTTCTCCTATTGCCTCATTAAAGAACACGCAGGACTGGGGGCTGACACATATTGGTTACCAGCATGAGCCCAAGTCCAACACACAGACATCTACCTTTATTTAATCCCTTCTTTTGTTTGCCTTTTTTTTTTTTTTTTTTTTCTCCTTTTAAGGTAAAGATCGTATCATCTTTGTGACCAAGGAGGACCATGAGGCACCCAGCAACGCTGAGCTGATTGCAGACGACCCCAACGACCCTTATGAGGAGCAGGGTTAGTCATTTCGTCTATGGACCTGGTTTCCAAACTTTTCTCAAAGACTTACACCAGTTATTCAGTGTTGTGTCAAGCTGAGGAAGAATTTAAGGACTAAATGAGCAGAGAGGCTGGCATTACTGGATTTTTAGTTCCTGAAACACATACGATTACCATATCTTGCATTTTCCATCATGTTAATTGATAGTGTCTGCCTGTATGTCTCATTAGTTTTCATGACTATGAATTCCTGACTTGTAAACAGCGTTCACGTCGAGATCTACTTTGTGATTATGATTTATAATCCCACCATTTGTCAGTAACTAAAATAGAAATACATGAAAACCACACAAATACGGACACCTCACATCAGCCAAAGACAGGTGTTCACATTAGCTCAACTCCCATTTAATGAATATAAAATAATAAATAAACTGTGTGTACTTACTACCATCTAGAACGCTTGTAAGTCCTAACCGTCAGGCTCTTTCCAATCTCTAATGTAACAACAGTAGACCGCCCCCACATCTTTTCAAATCTGTGCCCCAAGATTGTGACAGTTTATTTCTGAAAATGTTTAGACTTTAGACTAATTGGAGATAACTGATGACATCATCACCTGTGGACAAGTTCCTCCAACAGACGGACACGTCACCAACGACTGTTTTCATGTGTAAAATTGGTGGACTGTCCCTTTATAGCCCCCTTTGCTCGAAACCTAAAGTATGGCTGTAGTATGAGCAGATTTCTGTGACACTGGCTCGGCAATATTAGCTAACAACCTGCCTCATTTAGTTGTTGCCGAAGTTCTAAGTGATGCACAGAAATAATGTGACGGTACCACAAGAAATGTACAGAAAACCTGCACAGACAGAACACTGTGATATGAGACAATCAAAACTGTCCTGACTGTCGCAGACAAGTACGTTTCCAAGAAGGATCACATCACTCACAATAAGAGTCAGATTGAGAAAAAACAGTTTTCAGGGCTTTTAATTCATCAAGGTGATTTATTGAGTGGCTTCTGTCGGGTTTCTTTAGGTCTCATCCTGCCAAATGGAGACATCAACTGGAACTGCCCGTGTCTGGGCGGCATGGCCAGCGGACCGTGCGGCTCTCAGTTCAAGGAGGCCTTCTCATGCTTCCACTACAGTCAGGAAGAGGTGAAGGGCTCCGAGTGCATCGACAACTTCCGTAACATGCAAGAGTGCATGCAGAGGTACCCCGAGCTCTATCCCCAGGAGGAAGATAAAGCGAGCTCCAACTCTGATTCAGCCTCTGCTGCCCCATCTGACAATTCTGCCTTATCATCTGAGAGTGACTCTCCTCCAGCCACTTCAGAGGTCTCATCTGACAGTACTTCACCTCCAGACGTCCAGACCGCCAGCTAAAGGCAATCAGTCATCAGTCCCAGGCTCTCGTTGTCTTTGTGCAAGCACTGCCCAGCATAAATGACTCTCCATGAGGAGCTCTGATTGGTCGAAGAGGGTTTATTGACACGGCTATGAAACTCATGGGAAATATTTGCTGACCATCAGAGGAAGACTTGCAGAGAGTCGTAGCGCATGTACAAAAATATAGGCTGCTTCGTTTATTGAGTACTCAAAAATCATTGAATAATATGATCACTGACAGTGAGCCAAGCTATTGCTTGCAGGGACATTAGCAGAAAGACTCACTTTATATGCAATTAATTTGCTGCTTATTCTCATGTCAATCAGAAGCGCTGTTTGTTAGCATTTGTTGTGTGGGTCACCCTCAGATGGTCAGGAGTAACACTGATGTACAACAATTCTGTTTGACAGAAATCTGTGCTGTGACCACTAGATATTTTGATCTGAGCAATGTTCAGCTGTTTTACCTCAACAGAAGACAGGTTTGACTCCTACTTCAAATTCCTTTCCATCATTTGAGAGACCAAAACATGTAATTGTCAAGAAAGAGAGGCAGCTGTTAAAACGTCTGTGCAGTTTACACGTAATGTTTCTGTGTTTGTAGAAACTTCAGGGTCTCCATCCATAGCTGTTGCAGTACCAACAATGGTCATTATTTTTATGAATGGACTTTACATCAGGCCTCTCGCATTTACCTGTGACTGCCTAAATGTTTTTGTTGTCTTTACACTGTCTAGAGTCTTCAGTTCAGTCGGATGCTGTGGTTACTATTTGATGTCATCCTGGCCTTATAGGACTTGATGGTTTTCTCGAAAATATCCAGATTAAAATGATCGTTTAACAATTTCAACTTCCATTTTTATTTTGTTCTGAAAACAGAAAACAACATCTCAGTTTTTTTGTGGGGTAAACATTTACGTTTATTAGATGAGACATATATGAAACAAAGGGCCCTGACTGGATGTGAACTGGAGATATTGGATCACAACCAGTGCCTTAACCTTAAGGCAGAACAAATATTTAGGAACTAAAACTACACTTTGCCAGTTCACATATGTTCTATATAGTTACATGACTTCCTTGATCTTTTGTACATGGTTCTTTTCTAATAAAAAAAAGAGGAGATACAATATTCACAGAACATTTGTTAGACTTAGAGCTTAACAAATCGAGGTATTTTACTGACTTGTAGCCAGATCTGAAGTGGAACGGTACAACACAAAGACATTCAGTCTGACCGCCAAACATTCATCCACATTTTTTCCAGTCATTTGTGTTGCACAAATACATGTTGTGAGAACTTCTCTTCAGTTTAGTGAAGTTTAGTTGTTTATGAGTTTGAATCTTGTGTTCATTTCCCTCTTGACAATGATTTTCAGTCTCTTGTCTGAATTGTCCAAGGACTCATGAGTATCCTCTGATCCGCTTGCCTTTTTGGATCACATGGATCATGGGCAGCCGTTCCTCAGGCCCTCTGATATGAGTAGACCAAGTCGAGGTGTCCATGGAACCACTACGCTCTGCATGGTGACCAGCAGACGGCCTGTTCCAAGCTCCTCTGGGCCTGCAAGCAGGTACTCCGTACCTGGAGAAAAAAAAAGATGCTTGAAGTCTGTTGTAGAAAAATGTGAAACTAGATACTGAAAAATGTTGTGCTTTACTCCGGCAGAAGTGGATCATCTTGTAGAAAACACTGCAGCGTCTCTGTGTGTCCTTGGGACAACTCACAATTGCGCTATGTTAAGCAGGCAATGCGAAAACTGGAAAGGAAGTGGCATTCCACTAATTTAGAAGAATTTCACCTGGCCTGGAAGGATAGTCTAATATCATATAAGAAAGCTCTTCGTGAGGCCAGAACTGCATATTATTCATCATTAATGGAGGAAAACAAGAACAACCCCAGGTTTCTTTTCAGCACTGTAACCAGGCTGACAAAGAGTCACAGCTCGGTTGAGCCGTCCGCACCAACTTCTTATCGAATAAAATTGTTACCATTAGGGAGAGAATCGGGCAGACCCTTCCTGCCACTGTCACTGATGTGTTGCTAAGCACAGCAGCCCTGAAAGCAACCGTGGGACCAGATTTGTACCTTAAACATTTCTCTCCTGTTGAGCTCTCTGAGCTAACTGCACTTATTTCCTCATCTGGATCATCTACCTGTCTCTTGGATCCCATCCCAACTAAACTCCTGAAGGATGTCTTCCCTTTAATTAATACTTTCATATTAAATCAGATCAATATATCTATCTCGTTTAACCAGCTACATACCGCAGGCTTTTAAAGTGGCTGTAATTAAACATTCACTTAAAAAGCAGACTCTTGATCCAGCTGTTTTAGGACACTACAGACCCAATTTCCAAACTGCCGTTTATTTCAAAAATCCTTGAAAAAGTTGTTGCAAATCAACTTTGTGATTTTTTTTTTACAGAGAAATGGTCTGTTTGAAGATTTTCAGTCAGGCTTTAGAGTTCATCATAGCACAGAAACAGCTCTCGTGAAAGTTACTAACGACCTTTTATTAGCCTCAGACAATGGACTCGTCTCTGTACTTGTTCTTCTGGACCTCAGTGCTGTTTTTGATGCAATTGATCATATGATCTTATTACAGAGATTGGAAGATGTTACGGGGATCAAAGGAACTGCATTAGACTGGTTCAAATCCTACTTATCAGATAGATTCCAGTTCGTCCATGTCAACAACGAGTCTTCCAGATAAACAAGAGTTAGCTATGGAGTTCCACAAGGCTCAGTGTTAGGCCCAATACTTTTCACTTTGTACATGCTTCCATTAGGAGATGTCATCAGGAAGCACTGCATCAACTGCCATTGTTATGCAGATGACACGCAGCTATATCTTTCTATAAAACCAGACAAAACAAATCAATTAGTGAAGCTTGAAGAATGTCTGAAAGAGATAAAGGCCTGCATGACCAAAAATGTCCTGCTTCTAAATTCAGACAAAGTGGAAGTTATTGTACTTGGTCCTAAACACCTCAGGAACTCTGTCTCTAATCACTTAGTTACTCTTGATAACATTGTCTTGGCCTCCAGCACCACTGTGGGGAACCTTGGAGTCATCTTTGATGAGGATTTGAACTTTAGCCACCATATAAAGTAAGTCTCCAGAACTGCCTTCTTTCATCTACATAATATTAATAAAATCAGGAAACTCCTTACTCAGCATGATGCAGAAAAACTAATTCATGCATTTCTTACTTCCAGGCGAGATTATTGTACTTCCTTGTTGTTACGATGTCCAAATTACTCATTAAAAACCCTGCAGCCAAAATGCTGCAGCAAAAGTACTGACGGGATTTAGCAAGAGAGATCATATTTCTTCTGTTTTAGCTTTGCTTCATTGACTTCCTGTTAAATCATGAATATAATTTAAAATCCTCCTAATGACTTACAAAGCTCTTCATGACCAGGCTCCATCTTATGTCATAGATCTTATAGAACCAGATCATCCTGACAAAGCACTTTGCTCTCAGAACGCTGGCCTGCTTGTGGTTCCCAGAGTTTCCAGAAGTAGAATGGGATGCAGAGCCTTCAGTTTTCAGGCTCCTCCTGTGGAACCAGCTCCCAGTTTGTGTTCGAGGGGCAGAAACCCTCTCTAGCTTTAAAGTTAGACTCAAAACTTTAATTTTTGATAAGGCTTATAGTTAGGGCTGGATCAGGTAGCCCTGAACCATCCCTTAGTTATGCTGTTATAGGCCCAGGCTGCTGGGGGACCTCGTTATGCACTGAGCTTCTTTTCTCTCATTCTTTCACTCTCTACACACTCATATCTCACCATTACATCTCATTAACTTCATGCTTTTTCTCTCCCATAGTTTTTGCTTATTGTCTGTTGTCTCTCCATTCAGTTCCCTCGCTCGCGTAGTTTCTGTTCTTTCTTTTGTAGATGTCTTGGCGATGGAGCTGCATGTCTCTGCTCTGTGATTGTCAGCCCCACAAACAGTTCGTCTCTTCTATCTCTATGCTGTCCTTTTCTCTCTATGCTCTCCTCTCACCCCAACCAGTCGAGGCAGATGGCCGCCCACCTCTGAGCCTGGTTCTGTCGGAGGTTTCTTCCTGTTAAGAGGGAGTTTTTCCTTCCTTCTGTTGGAGGTTTTTCTACCTTAAAGAGGAGTTTTTCCATCCGAGCTTATGTGGGAATTGTTGAATTGTTGGGTTTCTCTGTATAATGTTGTAAAGTTCTGCTGTAAGGACTTTAATGTGTTAAGTGACATGAAATAACCTGTGTTGTGATTTGGTGCTATATAAATCAAATTGAATTGAATTGAATTCATGTACCATGAATTATTTTTCTCTATCATGTTTGGAATGTGTCCTACCTGGGTTTAGAATTGGACAGGTGCAGCCGCGGCTGGTCCAGGACAGAGGATAGATGCTGATGGTCCCCAGGACGAGTGCCACGCGGCCCGATCTAAGGACCTTGCGAACTTTGACCTGCACTTCTGCGTAACTGCCTTTGTCATAAGCAGACAGCACGCTCGCCTTGATCACTGTCATGGGCCACAAAGAAACAGGACTGAAGAGGCATTTTGAAGCGTCAGTCACAATGCAGATTAATGCACTTGTCCAATTAACAAGTGTTAAACAAGGGGAACATTTCACGTATTTCTTCTTACCATAATCATGTTTGGTCTTGCAGAGGTCAGACACACTTCTCAGCTTTTTCTCCTTACAGTTGCACTTCCCTGTGTTACAGACATGGAGTTATGCTCTGATCCAAATTTATATCCATACTATGATTTTGATTATTTGAATTTTCACGATGCAAATAAACGTCACCTGTGTAATGCAGAGCAGAGACTGCAAGCTCCTTTGACCATTGTACCTCTTCTTCAATGGTGAACATATGATCCAAATCAGGTATTTTTCCACCAATGGGCACATTTAAAACTTGATTATCTGTGTAGCTGCAAAGATAGAACAGAGTATGTCATCTGAAGGTCCACACTGCAGCTAGATTTAGCCTCTTTTAATATTTGGTGAAAAATGTGGCCACAGGTTAAGTACATGACGTGTACCTGTCGAGACACTCCCCAGTGATTGGATCACATCTGTGAGAGCAGGGACACGGTTTGCAGCCTTCCTCACCAAAGCCCCAGTAGCCAGACAGGCAGTGGCTGCAGCTTATTCCTCCAACATCCGGTTTACAGTGGCACTGGCCACTCCTCGGGTGGCACCACGGTCCCTCCTCTCCAGGCAGAGGAGGCAAAGAGCCCTGGGGATCACACCAGCAGCCTGAGAAGCAGAGACACAGATAGAGGTCTGTATGTTTAAGAAACACTGTTGTTAAATAATGAAATTACAACAGTGCCAGCAGATGGAGCTACAAAACACTTGTGGCTGAAGGCACCTGAGCCCATCGAAAGATACAGAAAGTGAGTCCCTCCGTCCCGTCCCTTGACTCTTACGTGTGCAGGCGTGGGGGGAGTTGAGAGGCAGAGATAGGTGGCGGTGGTAGCCGTGGCGACAGCGCTGGCACCTACGCCCGATGGTGTTGTGTTGGCAGTCCTCACAAACACCCCCACTGATGCCGCCGGAGGAAAGCCACGCCCGCTGAGAGAAGTGACAGCT
Organism: Brachyistius frenatus; assembly: GCF_029030835.1. Classification (NCBI taxonomy): domain Eukaryota; kingdom Metazoa; phylum Chordata; class Actinopteri; family Embiotocidae; genus Brachyistius; species Brachyistius frenatus. The sequence goes on from NW_027210603.1 coordinate 7,189,651, forward strand.
ATCTGCATGGCTGTGGCACTCGCACTCTGTAATCACAGCGGTGTGTGATGTCATAGCAGGTAGATAGACGAGGCAAGGTATGGGCGTGAGGTGGGGAAGGAAAGTGGACAGGGAACATGGGTAAGAATGGGCAAGTAATAAGTCAGTTTTTAGTTTTTTATGAGAATACTTGTGCATGTGCTGTCATCAAAATGATTTGCAACCTGTGTTGACATGAACAAAACCGAAAACATTTTAAAGATTAGGGTCCAAGCATCTTGACAAAACTTTAAATCAAAGGTACACTGACCAGAGGTGACCGGGACTATGAGCCCATTTATGAATAGGCCTAAAATAATTGGTTTTAATGTGTTTGTACACCCCAGCCAGCTCAGACGCTCTCCTACAGTGGCAGGCTCTGATTTAAAACTGAAGCATCTTAAAATATAAAAGCATTGCGCATCTAAAAAGTAATCTATGTATTTAAAGCAATACTTTATCCAACCTTAAGAGCAACTATGGATTCAATTCAGAATAGACACATCTTTGATAATCCCTCTACACTTTAAGATTTCATCTCTGCTCACTGATCAGCAGCTGTGCATTTCCCATTGGAGGTAGCTTACTCTGGCATGGGTGGGACTCCCCGCTGCTCCCGTTGGCAGGCCTCCAGGGAAGATCATTGAAGAGCAGGGCACACTTCTCACAGTGATCCCCTGCTGTGTGGTGAGTACACAGACACCTGCCGAACACCTGGAAGACACATCTAGCGCTGTTCAACTACTTCACCCACATTAACACACGTTACAGACACCTGCCGTCTAGAGAGCCATAAAATACATCCAGGCAGGTGGTGGGAAGTTTAAATCAAGCTATTTGAAGAAGTTGAATTGGCATTTTATTCTATTAGTAAGTACATTTAACATCTGGACCTCTTTACAACCATGTTTTGTGAGTCTGTAAGGAACACAGACTAGTGCAAAAACCCTCTTCCACAGACTTTGTCCTTTTTCTTTGACCCAAAAATATACACACACAGGACAAGCTACTCACCATGTTACTGTCCTGACTTTTTCCATGACTGCTGTTGTATGGTACACAGTACTCAGCATGCCCATGGCACAGGCAGGTCCCTCTGGCTAGTAAAGTATAAATAGCATAAGGTGCTGAGGCTGAGCTTCCTGTACTGGGTGTGTGTGTCATAGCTGAGGCTGTGGGACTTATCCATTCTGCAAAGGGAGTCAGGGATGCTGGACAGGTCTGAGCTTTCAGCAGTCTGATACGGAGATTTGTGAGGGTGAGGCGGGCGAGAGCCTCCGGACTGTAGGGGTCGAGTGTTTTAGCAGTGCTGGGGTCGAGAGAACGCAATATTACCTAGGAGGAGAAAGAGCACTGAATTACACTCTGTGCTTGAAGTGGGACGGTACTCAGGACTTCTACATTTTCCTCGTTGATGGACAGTGACTTTTTCTTGCACACCTGCACATTTCACAAGCTGCTGCTATTCTTTTCTGCCCTCTCCAAATCAGATTATCTAGGCGATCCATAATGCCCCCAAATAAACTGCATTACCCAGGGGGCAATATGAGAAGCTCACCTGTTCCCATTGTCACCTGCCTGCTTTTTCTATCCATGGAAGTAATGTTACATTCACCTAACAATATTGTTGGTTTGGCCCAAAAAGACCACTGAGACAACCCAAACAGTCAGACGCAGCAGAGCTTTGAAAGTCAACCAGAATTAAAAGTTCTGCAAGCAGCAAACTAACATTAAGAACACTGCTAGCAGAGAAAACCCTGCTGATGTAATGTTAGCATCAGCAAAACACCTGCAGCTATAATTTAGTTCAAACCTGTAGCATAATGTCAGTATGTGAATATCTTATTCATTATTAATAACGGTATTGTTTGTCTCCCTAGACATTTCCAGTGCTTGATGAATTTAAGCTACCACTAAAAATTCAGTCAGCCGATACAACCAGAGTCCAGGAAAAACAGCTGTAATTATCTTTGGTCGGTCCAACTTCCTATATCCATTTCAAATTGAAGGTAAAGTAAGGAAAGGACCGGTGAAGTAGAATTACAAGAAATCGTAGATATAGTTCGTAAAATAAAATAAACTTCAATAGAAAGGTAAATTAAATTATGTTGTACATCAATAATACCTCCTTGTGTCATGCACTTAATGATTTGCTGATGGTGACTGATACACACGGCAGCAGGTGAAAAAGGGGACTACTGGCACTAATTTTTTTCTCACTTCAAGCACTGATTACATCTCCATATTCTCTTACCTCCCCACCACTGCAGGGTGCAGCGCGAGTATAACGGGATGTACACAGTGAGCCTGGCTGGAGAAAGTCATCAGGCAAATCAAATTCCATGCTGCAGTTGTGTGCAAAGAGCTTTACAGCTTCCCAGGTCTTTCCAAAGTCAGTTGAACGTTCAATGGTCATGGCAGCTGGCCGGGGTGACCTGAATACCAAAACCAGATGAGACAGGCAGAACTGTGTTTCCAGATCCAGTCGTATCTCGTCCTGCTGCTCCTGTGTGGCAGCACCTCCACCTGATGCCCACCAGGTATCCGGATGCATGAAAGGGTCGTCAGTCATGTGAGCAGGTGGGTGAGTGTCCTCAGAGCAAAGGTGCGGGGTCACAGGAGGATGAGGGCACAGGTGATGGTCGAGGGTGCTGTTTCCACAGCAGCTGGAGAGTGTGAGGAGGGTCCTGCCACTAGCCAGGTTCCCCACGGGTGGACTACAGGCATGGTCCACACATCTAGACACTGACACACAGGGTAAAGGATAGTCAGTGAAAGTCTCATGTCATAGCAGAATATTTTATTAAGAGATGGTTGGGGGTTTCAGATCAGTGCTTTTGGGCCTGGTGACAGAAAGGATTTAAAAAAAAATTTAAAAAATTTAAAAAAAAACAAGCATTATCCAGCACTGACATCATGAACAAAACCAAAGTCCTACTCATTGTGTTTTTCATGAATATTTAATTTGTGTGACCATTGTGCCACTGCTGCTGCTGTCACAGAATCCTCCCCTTTCCCCCCTTTGAACAGCATTTAGACTCTCAGGTTACATGGAATGAAAAGACACAACGCAGCCACAGCCACACTATAAAATTGATCAACAACTGATATGACATTTGCTTTACTGTTAGGACAGCAAAAAAACTGAACATGTCGCCTATTTCACTGCAAAACAGGAACCGTGAGGTCGTCAGTTTCCTACAACTCTAACGCATTACATCAAAACTGCGTGAAAAACGGCGTTTAGCGACAATGACGTAACTGATTGTGAAAAACAGCATCCAGATGATGATGCCCCTCACCTGCTCCGCTCCGCGTCACAAACAAAAATAGCCAACTGAGCGCCAACAGCATCTGGTGTGGACCTGTCCCAAGCATACTACACATTGTCATCCTCGTTTCTGCTGTTTACAACGTACATGGTGCGATAAACGCCTTCTCGCAGAAATGAGTCCCAACATTATGCGTAGCCTATTCAACAGATAAACGCATTTTTCTCTCAATTACGCAATGCGCAAAGTGTCCAGATGAATCCAACAGTATTTTTTTCCGATGTCCTCCCAGGGTTGATGTTGACAGTTGAAGATCAGATCATCCCGGGGACAGCTTGGCCACCTCTCTTTGAAAATAAAAGTCCCAAATGAGGCAAAAAAAAAATATTATCGTTTCTTAGTCGGAACGCTCCACATTTGACACCGAATTTAAAAACAAAATGTTATTCATTTCCATTTGATACATGTTTGTCATCCTCCCTTTTCAGCAATTAACTACAGTTCTTTTCTGTTGTCATAAATTCATGTAGGCCTAAATGTTTCCATTAATTCCCAGTCGAGCTTTGTGTGCCAGCCAAGTCCAGCGCTCTACGCGTTTACGCACAGGAGAGGAGTATGTGTTCTATTTATACATGGTTCCCCTCCGCCCCCACCCCCTACCCCTCTCACACACACATACACACTGTGCGGATGCTGCGCTGTAGGAAGACTAAAACAAAACTGGATCGAGAAGATGTATTTTTTCCAATCTTCCCGTCATTCATGCATGGTAACTCCCCCAAAGGTAGTGCGCACAGGGACAGATTGTCGACTGGCACGGGCTCGTCAATGCTGTTAATGTGAACCAGCCGCACAACGCATGCCAGCGCGATCAGGTCCATCCACTAACCAGGGCCTCGTAATACGGCCTGGGAATTAGTTTATCTGCTTCGGCCCTCCTGTTTTTCAGCAGCTGTAATTACCAACGTTTCGTTGAAGTCTAGTTAGAAGAAACCTGAGTAGGGAGACAAAAGTAGTCCTCAGAGCAATTACTTGCAGCTTGATGGGTATTGTGGCACAGAAAGAATCTATCAGCTTGGAGTTTCATGCAAATGAGTTAGACCAGAAAAGGGCCTTTCTCCCATCTGCCTGCCTGCCTGGATAGATTACTGCGTCATTCTTCATTACAACACTGGATAATAAACACATGGTATGATACATGACAGTCTTTCTTTTTTTAATTCTTTTCAACCATAGGAAACATACGGTACTATGCTAAGCTTGATGTATTTTCCCTCCCTGGCACACACACTCTCTGACTTGGAAGAATAAACACAATGTCTCTTTAGTTTTATGGCTTAACTTCAAATCCAGGGGGCTCAGAAAATTGGAATAGACACAGAGAATTGGATTGATTTCAATAAATGTCTTCAGTGCCATACAAATTGTTTACAGACCTGCCTGCTTGCTTTTATCAACACTGGAGATCAAAAACAGAAATACTGAATACTTGGATAGACCGATGATGATGATGGTGATGATGATAATCTGTGTGATATTTGTACAATATGATTTTGTTTTAGAAGGCGCCAGGAGTTTACTCACACCATTTTGTTCTTATCAATCTGAATGTTTTTGGATTTAAAATGCTAAAAGTTTTAATTCTCCACAGTCACTCACCTCATGTACAGCATCACTCCATGTACTTTTGTCTTTGTTCACCCCTTGCTGTTTTGTCCTTTCATCTTTCTGTCCTCCTGCTTTCTACTGTAACACCCGCTAGTGTCTGGCAGGCCTCCATACAATAAAACCCCAGAGGCTGTCCTTCATCTTCACACATCTTTCTCCTTTAGTCTCACTACAGTGGTGCAGTATACGCTACGAATAGCTTTATGGGAGATTAGGATAATTCCATTTATGAGGGATTAGCTGTTATCTGGTAATGTTAGTGGCACATGCATAGTTTCTGTCCGCTTTAGCTTGATTTTAGAGTCAGCTTTGTCTCATTGGGACACATGGAAATGAGATTCACATCCTTCCAAAGTTTGCTTGGGAGGACCTGTGTGCATTTGTGTTTAAGGAGGAGGGGTAATGGATAAAACATAGGGTCAAATCATCTGTGTGGTCCAGCTTTGGTTTCTGGTTCAAAAGGAAGTTCATATTCTGAATTTTGAAAAGGCCCTAAAATTGCAGTGTTAAATGTAAGTAAGGTCAGAGCCATAAAACATTTACAAGAACAGTGAGTGTGATAAATGTTTGCAAGTAAATTACATTTGGTTGCTCATTTAGGCTTCAAAATGAAAAACACATTGAACTCTGAATTGACTAAATTGTAGTAAAGGATCATTTTCTGTGATATAATAATATAGACGTACCCACAAACAATAAAGTGCTTGTTTAAACATGTGCACATAAACATGGATAAAAAAACGAATCCAAACCACTGTTCGCAACATGTGTTGCATTCTGAGCACTGAGAAAACATGTGGCTTTTTTTTTTTTTTTTTTTCCATCTAGTACATTTCAGCAAATCCATTCTCTCAATGTTCAGTATGTATCTGCATCAAGGCTCCCAGCTTTGAGAGTTCAAATACCAGCCCAGAGAGGTCATGGGGATCTCCTACCTGCCCCATGACTGCCTCTCTAATTGCTCCTCTTTCTCTTATTTACAGGGCTTAATGGGGGCCGGGGTTTAGAGGGCCGGGGTCAGACAAACTGGGAGCCCCCACCTCCCACCCTTAGTGTTAGTCTGGGCTGCTCATACATGTGTGTGTGGAGAGCACATGGTGTCACTCCACACTTCTCTATCTCTGTCTCCTCTTGATCTTTGTGTTCTATATGTCAGCTCCTATGTTTCTCCGGGGATGAAGAGGATTAAGCGGCTTCCTTACATGACCTTCCTGCCTGTAGGCCTCAAAGGCCAACATGATCAGTCCTCGATTTGTTTCTCCAGTCTGAATTAAAATGTCTCCATTTTGTTCATGGCTTTTTTGTTTACGGCAAAACGCAGTACAATATCATATGGCGGTATCTACTGGGCACAAGCATAATCAATGAATGCCTTGGCTTTTACAGGAAAAACTACATGGGACTGATGCCTGATAGGTCCAATAAATTCTAGATTAGCGTCACAGTCTTTAAGATTATACAGAACAATAATTCCTGAATACTTTATCTTAAAAACTGTCACTTGACATAGTTGGAAGTTAAAAGGTCAACATGGTAGTTCAACAGAGAAGGTCTGTGGTTCAAGTCCAATCCAGAGATAGGAACTGTATTTCTTCAGAATAATTTGAGTGGGTCTGCTGCTTGAATTTATTATCACTGTGAGCATGATAACCAGTGTGGACAGTTTACAAAGGCAGTCTCTCCTGTTGATGTATGTTGTAATGATCCTGGGGTCACAAATTGATTTTTATTAAGCACAGATAGCTTAAAACCTTACTGCCAACATCACTGCAACAACACGTTCCTGTAGACACATGCTGCACAACATCAGGAGAATACGTCTTCTTCTCACTCAGAAGGCGGCGCAGGTTCTGGTCCAGGTTCTGGTCCAGGTTCTGGTCATCTCACGTCTGGACTACTGTAACTCCCTCCTGGCAGGTCCACCTGTTAGTGCCATCTGACCTCTGCAGCTCATCCAGAATGCAGCAGCTCGACTGGTCTTTAACCTCCTAAATTCACTCACACTACTCCACTCCTCCCCCTCCTCCGCTCCCTTCACTGGTTACCAGTAGCTTCCCGCATCCGTTTCAAAACATTGGTACTTGTGTACCGTGCTGTGAACAGATCGGGTCCAGTGTACATCCAGGACATGGTCCAACCTTACATCCCAGCCCGCTCCCTCCGCTCTGGATCTACCAATCGGCTTGTTGTTCCCTCGCTGCGAGCTAAACACTCTACAAAATCACGACTGTTTGCTGTCCTGTCTCCTAAATGGTGGAATGAGTTCCCCACCGACATCAGGACAGCAGAAACTCTGTACATCTTCCGCCGCAAACTAAAAACACACCTCTTCCGACTTTTACCTTGAACAGTAGAACCTTAGTAGCACTTAAAATGGCACTTACTGACAGCATTTTGTAGTTTGGCTTTCTTGAAGAAATTGTATTTTCCTGATTCCTGTTGTTCTGGGTTTTGTACCCTCATGGTTGAAATGCACTTATTGTAAGTCGCTTTGGATAAAAGCGTCAGCTAAATGAAATATAATGTAATGTAATGTAATGTACAGGTAGCTTGTTAACCTGAACATTTTTGAATGTGCATGCGACTGTGTGTGCTTGTTCAAACATTATAGGCTTAGATTGCATGGTGCCTCTTTGATGTGAGAGAATGAATGACACAGATTAAGTTGTCAGGCCAGAAAGTGATAGAGGCCAGATGAGGCAGGATGAAAAATTAAGTCCTCTGTAAAGCAACTGGGGCACATTGCCAGACCAATAATGTGTGTGCATCTGTGAGGTTGTGTGTGGATTTGTGAGTGTTTGTTCACAGAGAAGTTATGCCCATAAACTTTTACATATGCGGAACTGTTTCCATTTATTCTTTATTAATTCTTAACAAGGAGGAATTCCAGTAATGTTAAAGAGTGGCTAACTTGAAGAGTCTTCAGTTGAGTGGTGATGGCTTATTTATAGCTGAAACTCCTGTTTAATATTGGACAGCAAATTAACCTCCCACCCACAAGCACACACTCCCTGTACTGGCCCCTTCAGTCTCGTATTTCTACCCGACTTCTTTTGATCTGTGTATGATGTCATTGACTAACAAGCTCAAGATTTATTTTTGCGTGTCATCAGAGCACTCACAATAAACACACTGTCTCTCTGACACAGCAACACATGCATGAACATGAACACAATTGACATACAATTACTTGATAACTCTTTCCATTGCCCACCCACATAAACAAACTGGAACGCCAGCACACACACTGGCTTTCTACAACAATAACACACACAGACATGTGTTAGAGATTCCACACACTGTTTTCTTATTCCTCCAGCTCGTATTCTCACACCCACGTGGATAAACCATACTGACTTGGCTTACATAATGATGTATTTTAAGTGTTTTGAACCACTTCAGTGAATTCAAAGGAAACGTAGAGTGGCACATTAAAAACGTGACATAAAAATGTAAACAGCTGACCAAAGACAGAGGCATAATGTGGTAGGATTAAATGATAGCCACTCAGGGGAGTTCAGGATAAGTTATGGATGACAGACTTAACCCTTAAATACACCAGAACAGTTTTAGTTCGTTTAGTAACTCTGCAACACTGAGATTTCCCTGCTATGTTGAGTATTTTATGGGTCTGACTTTGGTTCCCTCCAAAAGTCGCACTAAAAAAAGGAACAAATGAAAAGAAAAATCAGATGCAGCTGTCTGAGGTCCCAGGACATAGGTTGGGGCTCCAGACTGTTTCTCATGTCTGGCCACTTTGCTGCTTTGAGGCCCTTCTCAACTCATTAAACCCGTCTTTATTGGCATGCCAAGTCCACCTGTAAGTCATCCAAACCATGATGGCAACTTCAGCGTGTGCAGGGTCACTGTTAAACAACAGTACCTCATATGACAGGGCAAAGTCAGAAATCAAACCTATGGAAACAGCCTCGTACATATGTTGCGGGTACCTGCTTTGCACTTGTAAAATGTGTTGTCACAAAAGACTGTGATGTTAATAGGACTTTTGCTGCCCTCATAGCGATTCTATTTTATCCATGAACTGACACTTGTGACATTCATTGACCACAGTGTTGTCACCAGACACCATCTAAAGGAAAAAAAGAGCTTTGAAAATGGGGTGCAGTTATGGGAACAAGGTTGTAAGCAGTAGGTGAAAAGGATTTTTACATTCCGGGAGTTTGACCTCCATAGTGTCAATGTGGAAGTCACGAGGGAGTCTATAAGTCTGAGGCAAATGAATGATCCCTGCATGTTTCTCAATTTTTTTGTATATAACTAAACAAAATTTTGTTTTATTATCGAGAAATCTTAACAAGGCTTTCCATGAAACTCGATAGTACTATTTTGTCTGTTTCTTTGCGCAAATGTCAAAATAAAGTCATATTAGTATGTGCCCACATTTGTGGCTGGATTGTGGGTTTATGCTGAAGAAAGGAGGTATGTGGGAATACATGCAACCACTAAACCATCGTGGCTTGCCCAACAATGTGACAGTAAAAGGGGGCTTGCGAGTGTTTGATCCTATCAGCGAACATCTGGCCCTCAGGAGGAGCTAAAGTTAGCAGCACATGCTGAGGTCATTAGCGTAAAATAGGAGTTACAAAGGCAAGATGCTCACAACATCTCAGTACTGTAAAAGTAGGAAGGAGGAGGGCAGAAAAGAGGAGAAATTATTTAATGATTTTGGGAAGAGGAGAGGATAGATTACACATCTAGGTGATTATTAAAGTGACTAATACTCTTTAACGGCCAATGTTCTGCTTGATCTTTCATTTCAGTTGCCCAACAGCAGATATACTGAAATGAAAGAGTATGAGTTTGGATCAAGGATGTAACAAAGCTTGTTCGGGTTTAATCAGGGCAATTTACCCAGAGCCGCTACCCACATCTGTCCAGGCACGTCCCTTCTCCACGGTGGGCCCCTGGCTACAGAGTATTGCAGAGTGTTGGCTGCAGTATTGTCAATCAAACATTAAGAGGCAACTACATTTTGGGGACCACCAGCTCATCAGAGACTTGTGGTTCTCGTGGTTTTCTTTGGAACCTCTCTCGGCCGGATCTCCTCACTGATTTTATCAATAGCACTGGCATGTGTTAATCATTAATAAACTGCTTTGGTCACGATGGTTTGAGTGCTGAGACCAGTCTGATATGATAATGTCATTATTAGATGTGGGTTGTTTAGATCCTTGGGGAAGTCTTTCATTTTCATTTCCTCTATGGTGAGGTCATCGCTTTGGAGACTAAATTCTATTGAGAGGAATCCAAAGAAGTGGAAAACCTCTAACTAAACCTTTCAACAGGCCCATCTTGAATAATGGCAGACTTTGGCACAGAATTACAACATCCTCAGCGTCCATATCAAGTAACCATGTGTATTTGACCTGTTCTCTTGGTTTTACTGTAAAGCATGTTATTCATGACCTTCTTGCAGTGATGCAGTACATCCAGAAAGTATTCACAGCGCTTCACTTTTTACACATTTTGTTATGTTACAGCCTTATTCCAAAATGGATTTAAAAAAAAAAATTCCTCAAAATTCTACACATAATACCCCATAATGACAAAGTGAAAAAAGTTTGTTTAAAATTTTTGCAAATCTATTAAAAATAAAGAACGAAAATATAACACGTACATACTGTAAGTATTCACAGCCTTTGCTCAATAATTTGTTGAATCACCTTTGGCAGCAATTACAGCCTCAAGTCTTTTTGATTATGATGCTACAAGCTTGGCACACCTATTCTTGGGCAGTTTCTCCTGTTCTTCTTTGGAGGATCTCTCAAGCTCCATCAGGTTGGATGGGGAGCATCGGTGCACAGCCATTTTCAGATCTCTCCAGAGATGTTCAATTGGGTTCAAGTCTGGGCTCTGGCTTGGACACTCGAGGAAACTCACAGAGTTGTCCCGAAGCCACTCCTTTGTTATCTTGGCTGTGTTGTCCTGTTGGAAAATGAACCTTCGCCGCAGTCTGAGGTCCAGAGCGCAAGATGAATGCAGCAATGTACAGAGACATCCTTGATGAAAACCTGCTCCAGAGCGCTCTGGACCTCAGACTGGGGCGAAGGTTCATCTTCCAACAGGACAACGACCCGAAGCACACAGTCAAATACACACAAATCAATAGATTTGCAAATATTTTAAACAAACTTTTTTCACTTTGTCATTATGGATTATTGTGTGTAGAATTTTGAGGGGAAAAAAATAATTTAATCCATTTTGGAATAAGGCTGTAACAACAAAATGTGGAAAAAGTGAAGCTCTGTGAATAGTTTCTAGATGCACTGTAAGTACAGTAATATAGATCATCTTCTGAACCCAGCAACAGCCAGACAACAAACCCCCCCTTGCTCCCACAGATTTGATTTTCACACTGACTTACAACATCCTCAGCAACTTTTTGTTACTCTCGACCTTTAGTTTATCCCTTGTCTGCGTGGTAGGATGTCCTGAACAAGTGACACGTGAGGTTTCAGACACATGAGACTATTCATTTGTGCTTGGCTACCCAATCTCAGGCTGCTCTGATGGGTTTCAACTGAAGAGGCGAGAGGCAGGAGCAGGGGCCACAGTGCATGATCCCTGTGATCTACCATGGGAAACAGATGCAGTTATGATGGCCTTGTGACCCAGGAGTGTGGAGATTGCATGGGTCAACTGGGTTTTCCCCCCATGTAGACACAATCAAGCTGTCATGAGTGTGAAATTTGAGCAGGAGAAAGCTTGCATTCCAATCAAATTAGTTTATCATTACTGCCATTACCATTGCCATCTTCAGCAGGAGCAGCATGGGATATGAATGTCCAGATGCTTACCTGTGGAGAACAATGTCATGTGAAATTTCTCTGTGAATTTAGAAACAACTTTCAGTACCAATCTCCAAAAGGCTGAAACTGTCAAAGATACACTGTGTACCCTAAATATGTTTACTTCTTAAGATATAATTTTAGATCTTCTGCTACTTCTCTCAGATTCCAGCAGTAATAGAATACTGCAGATCAGATGTTAAAATTAGGATTTTGGGAATAGGAGTAAGGTTTGAGAAAATGGTCAATTTCTACGGAGCATGGCTCATAATTTTAACTACCAGTACTCAAAAATACTACAACTCCTTTTTTTGTCTGTGGTCTCCTCTTTTATCCTGTTTGCATTTCTTAATTCACTCCCTCTTTATCTTCACATACCGGTGTTAAGACATTTTTTATGATATTTTACTTACTTTTTTTGTTCTCACTACATTTTTGGCTAACAGCAAAAAGTAGTCTTATTCAGGTGTAACAAATCCTCTAAATGCAGGAAAATAGCCTTTTTTTAAAAAAAATATAGCACATTAAGCTATAAACTATTATTGTACTACTGAATAATTACTTTGTAAGCAGCTTTATCTTTTTGTAGCCGTTGGAGGTATACTATCAACTATGGTTGGGCCTTTTCATTTATAACACTGCTATATTTGTGTTTTAAAATACATTTTTTCCATTTAAAACTTGAATCAGCAAAGTAATTACTGCTGTCTAAAGTATTATTTCCCACTGAAATGTGGTAGAAGTAGGCTTGGAAGTAAACTGTTATAAATAAGAAGTACATTGAAATGGTACTCAAGTAGACAGCAGCCTGGTACAGGTACAGGTGCAGGAGCAGCGCAACAAAAAAGGCATAGACTCTAATCAACTAATGCCAAGACATCGAAGAACGTATGATAACTGCACGACTACACCAGACGACCCTGTGTCACCCTACCTCCCTCTGGAAGTGAGTTTGCTACAACTGCAGTCCTTTCTGCCACTTTTTCCTCTGATTACCATCCCAGTCTATATTTTGGTGTTGAGCACAATGACTTGCTTACCTACTGTATGTTTTCTCTTTAGATATTTGATAATGAGGATTATGACTGCCGGACACCAGAAGACTGGCTTGCCCAGGGCAGTGCCGAAGGATCACTTGGTCGAAAACCTATTCATGCAAAAGCCCTGCTGCTTACAGATGACGAGATTCCTTCTGGTGAAATGTCCTTGTTATACTGTGTAAACACAAACAGACATTCTTTTCTGCTCTTTGATGGTTACTCTCTTGTCTCTCTTTTGTAGATGTGTCAAAAAGCATATCCCTAGAGTACAGCTGGCATTTAGTTGTGGTTCTCCGCTATAGTAAAGAGAAATGCCAGTAAATCTCTTTGCTGTTTTTTATGTCTTTGCTCTATAGTAACACAATATTGTATTATCATTTTCTGTGGTCTCTGTGTCTGCTGTTCCTGACCATCTATCTATGCCTTGCTAGCAGGCTAGGCCCTACAAGGAGACAGGAACCTACATTCTGAAGAGCCCAGAAGAAGCGTCCCAGCTGCTGGATGACCACATTGTCTTGACACAGAGCATGTCTTTCTCACCCTTCAAAAAAACCTTTGAGGAACGCATCAACACCTGGGAGAGCAAGCTCAGAATAACTCAAGTACACACATACACATGAGGAGGTCTTATATCTTGTGTTATTGTCCTGTAGTGTCTTATATTGTGCTACTGCCCTCTTCTGGTACTTGCAGGATGTGCTGGATGAGTGGCTGACGTGCCAGCGCTCCTGGCTCTACCTGGAGCCCATCTTCAGCTCCGATGATATCAGCCAGCAGCTTCCTGTGGAAGGAAAAAGATACGAGCAAATGGAGGACATATGGAGATCTGTCATGCAAATGGTATTTAATAACCGAAAGGTCAGAGCTTCTATTTTTTTCTGAAAACCAGGTGATATTGGTGCTTACTATTTTGTTGTAGACTATTTCTGTGCATTTCTGTGCTTGTCTCTAGGTGATTGAATTGTGTCCTGATGCTCGTCTACTGAACTTACTTAAGCACTGCAACAAACTTTTGGAACAGGCACAGAAGGGTCTCAATGAGTACTTGGAGACAAAGCGAGGCTCCTTCCCCAGGTAAGCCAGACAGTGGTCCTTGAAATTAGTTTGACACTCAACAACAACAACAACAACATTTTGTGTATAATGCACTACACAGTAAATTCTTGTTTGTAGGTTTTACTTCCTCTCAGATGATGTAATTGTGAGATATTGTGGGTGCAGAATGATTGTTACGCTGATCTGATACTGCTTTCAGATATTACTGGGCAAATGGTGACATGTGCAGTAAATGCAGAGTTCTTGTATGGATATGAGTACCTTGGGAACTCTGGACGTCTGGTCATCACTCCACTAACTGACAGGTAATCGTGGAGTCTAATGAATATCCATTCTCATTTTGCCTGAATGCATTACACTCCTTTGAACACACAGTCTTCTGGCACTTTCAGATGCTACCTGACCCTGACAGGAGCTCTACACTTAAAGTTTGGAGGGGCACCTGCTGGTCCAGCAGGGACAGGAAAGACAGAAACCACTAAAGATCTTGGCAAGGCTCTGGCCATCCAGACAGTGGTTTTCAACTGTTCTGATCAGCTGGACTTCATTGCAATGGGGAAGTTTCTCAAAGGACTGGCCAGGTAAGAGCAGTTAAGTGTGAAGGAATATCACAACACATGGCATCATACATGTGTAACTCCTTACCTCTCCTCAATTTTGCAGTTCAGGCGCCTGGGCATGCTTTGATGAGTTTAATCGTATCGATGTGGAGGTGCTGTCTGTGGTGGCACAGCAGATCACCACAATACAAAAGGCCCAGCAGCAAAGGGTGAGAGGCTGATTCACTGAAAATACAAACTCTGGTACTTGTTGCTCTTTTACACCTACTGTACTGAGTTGTACAAGTACTATACTGGAAGTACAAGAAGTATTTCCATTTTTTGTTAAAATTGCTGTCCTTTTTTTCTGCTTTAAGTACATTTTACATTTCTTATATTTGAGTTGAATAAATAAAAGTTACTAAGTTACGTCTTACACATAGTTGTGTTGATATAAATATTGCTTATATGAATCACACACAATGAAAGGGAAATTATCTGTGATGTTCAGAACTGCCTGACAATCTCAAGGTTTGAGATACTAATTCAAAATTATGTTTAACTGCATAACACTGAGGATAAACAAATAGGGTTCAACAAACAACATTATATCTTCTACAGGCCCTGTTTCGTCCTGTGGCCATGATGGTCCCTGACTATGCTATGATAGCTGAGATCTCATTGTACTCATTTGGCTTCAGTGGTGCCAAAGTCCTCTCCAAGAAGATCACAACTTTCAAGCTGTCCTCTGAACAACTTATCTCGCAGTTATGGACTCAGAGGAGGTCAGAATCTATTTGATCTCCTCATATCTCTAAAAAGACCTGCTTTTTCACCTGGGTGATGGTTTAAATGATACTGGAAAAGAAAATGAAACTGACAGTAATGTATGAAAGAGGTGAGATAATGTTCCTCATCGTTTGATCTAAAAAGCCATGAGAAACATTTTGAATGGAAATTGAACCTTCCACATTCTTGCTGTCCTGCAGGAGCTGATCTGTTTTCGGGCCAATCAAGACGTCAATGTACCTTTTGCAGGACGACCTGAAACTCTGCTCTGAAAGCCAGTCAATTATGGCACTCTGGAAGAGTCTGTGCGTAATGTCTGCACCACAAAGAACCTCAAAGATGTGGATGGTTAGTGTTTCTAAAGGCACAGAGTATTTTAGCTGTTGCCTTTATATTTAGAGTGAGTAGATAACAGTGTTGTGATGTTTGTAGGGTATATTAATAAGTGTATTCAGCTGTATGAGACCACTGTGGTGAGACATGGCCTGATGTTGGTGGGACCTTCTGGATCAGGTAAAACAAAGGTGAGTCATTTACATGTTGTTATACTGTTTACAGTTGTCTGCACAGAGATTACATTGATTTCTGTTTAGTTCTGCTGGTTTGTAATGCTTTCTTTTCAAAATTGGAGACTCCAAGCCAAAGATGAAATAACCCTGATGATGTCATAATGATGTCATTCGTATGATGTCATCAGTTTACTTTCAGCCACAGCTTTAAAAAGCTCCTCCAGAGACACAGAGTACATACTGTGTATAAGAGTTACAGCTGTATAAAATACTCCTAATGGCCTGTATTCAGATTTTTCTGTGTAAAATGAGTGGAGTGTCCCTTTAATGATTGTAATAATTTATGTAAATGAATGAGATATTTTTGTTTGTCACCATCTTGATGATCCCCTGACCACCACCAGGGGGAGAAGTAGTCACAGCCTGGAACTGAGTTAGTCCGGTTTTAAGGCACACACACTTGAACACAAAGTAGATCAGCTGCCCTGTGTTGTTGCTCCCAAGTCTTTTTCTATAATTAATACAAAAAGTAAATCCCTGTTTTCTCAAATCAAGTCACTGTGGGGTTAATTCCCCAATACTGCTTTAAACGTTTCCGTTGAGCAATCACATTTTTCAGTGGCTGTAAATGACGAGTAGAATGGAACATTCCTGAACAGCTGAATGAGCAAGTTTGAAATGATAAAGTATGAAAAGACCATTTTCAAAATGATATGCACACAATACTCCATTATTCAGTTCTGCAATTGGCACTGCTGCATTGTGCAAGAAATTCATAGATTGCATTCATGAACAAAAGAAACCTTCTCAATAAGCACAAGCCAGAGGTGGCACTCTTTCTCCACAGGCAGTATGGATAACGCCTGATAGATGCCTTTATTCATAAACAATAAAGGATGTAGAGTTTAAGAGTTCGCTCTGAGGCCTGTTTTGGCTCCAGTTTCTCTTGACCTCAGCACAGGGGCGACTTGAAGTTTCCCCAACTCAAAAATGTTCCCAGACTGGGAGAGCCCTGTCCACCTTCCTAAGTTTTTCTGCACAACATTTTTTTTTTATTAAATAGCAGTTAGCTGAGTGGCTGACCCTGAAGAAATTGATTGACATCATGGTAAATGTACTTTTTTTTATTGCTCTTGCCTTGAGTTGAGAATTAAGAAGATTGATAATATGATCAAAGCTAGCAGTCAATTGTTTTAGCTAAAGTCTGTCTGAATCTGTCCTAAACTGAACAAGTTGTTCCAACCCAGTGATCTGATTGGTCAACTGTACATATGGGATGTGCTAAAATCAGCATTACAGCACACCCTGCTCATCACTGGAAATATCACTCCGCCTTCTCAATGTGAACATATAATTGGAATTGAATTTCATGCAATATGCAATACAATGTTGTTTTTACGTGTTATAGGTCTGCTAATTGTGACCCATTTGGCGAAATTGGGTTTCTTTTGGTCCATATTTGTCGCTCCGAGCACCGGAACCATAACACTAAAGATAATCGCGCAGTTAAAAACCTGCTGGCGGCTCACATAACCGGTTATGTTTTAACACATGACACCGTCGATGTCTTTTTTCTGCGGATATCTTCCTTACAACAAGATTGAGTGAACTAAGCAGTTCTGTGTTTCTATGTGCTGTATTTATTCAGTTTGAGAAAACATCTCTAGAAAGCAGTAAAACGGACTAGATCTCGTCTCTGTTACTCGTTCGGCCTACTTTATGAAGTGGTGAACATTGCAACCTTTTATGTGGAAGAAAACACAGAGCGGTCATTCCGTAGCAGAACTATCAAGCTAAAAGACAGAAGAAATCTGTTGGTTGTCCTCGGTGTCAAGAGTCAACCAATCAGAAGACAGGGTTGATATCAATGTGCTTTAAAGACTCAAACACAAAACAGTCTGTTCTTGGTAGAGCTCCAGAGAGAAACTTAGAAGTGGAGATGGAAAACCATATTGAGATGCTTGTTTGATACTTAATACCACAAAAAAATACCCTCATATGGATATAAAGACTGCAAATAAAACATCAAAATGTGTAAAATATGGGATCTTTAAACCTTCCTATCAGCACCTCAACAGCTCACTCATCAGTGTCATATCTCCACAAAAACTGATGTCAAAATATCAACTTGTGGTTTTAGTGGGGTTCATGTTCAATATGTCTTAGCCAAGAGTATCAACTTCCTGATGTCTCCATAAGTTGCCTCGCAACTGTTCTCTGAAAAACTCTTGGTCGTAATCCCTGTTAAAACCGCAACTTGACCTTTTTATATTTTGTCTTTTGTTTCACCAAAAACTTGAAAATGATGTGTTAGTTAATGTGGTTTAGATGTGCGTGTTTGATTAATTTTGTAAGCTTCTACAGAGCCAGGCTAGCTGTATTCCCTGTTTTCAGTCTTTGTTACGCTAAACTAATTCCCAGCTGGCTGACGTGACATATGTAACGTGCATGAATGATATCCATTTTGTGAACTGTCAGTAGGAAAGCACATAATTGTAAAACTAAAAGCAACAGTTGAGATCCTCTGACGCTCTTCTCCACCTGATCCTCTGCCTTGTTTCTCACAGGAAGAGATGACCAGCGCTTTAGCGACCATGCGTGTGGACTACGACCAGGTGAAGATCAAGGATCTCGACACGTCCAGCAACCCTCTTCTCAACAAGAGGCGCAAGAAGGCTGCTGCAGGGGCCAAGAGTGGGTCCACAGTCTGCCAGAGTCAGTGAGACGAGGAAATCCAGCCAACAGAGAAATGAAGCTCAGAAATGGGAGAAAAGTTCATGTGCAAAAGAGGAAATTATTTAGAGCTGCTGGTGACTCTTCAAAGACTGGACGTTCTCTGGAAAGGAAATGTTTTTTTGTTTTTTTTAAAAAGGGAGAATATCGGAACACCGGTATCAAAGCTGGACATTTATCAGACATATCAAGACATGATATCATGTGTATCTTGTCAATGGTAGGAATCAACATCTATGTTCCCTGTGGGCCTGTTTTTAATTATTTTTATGTACGTATGTAATTTTTTTTAGAGCTTGCCTGTTTGTAAGTGTCTGAGCAGACTTGATGTATTTGTAGTGATTTTGTGTATTTGAATGCTGGATCGCCTGTTTGCGGTCTCCTTTGCAACTATGCACTAGAGTGCAGATCACACACACACACACACACAAACACAGACACACACACACACACACACACACACACACACACACACACACACACACACAGAAACCAACTACACTGTGAAACTGGAACACTCTTTATTGCCTGTGTTATCTTAATGTTGTCTTTCTTGTGCTGCCTTCCTTCCAGGGTTTAAACAAGTCTAACTCTGACTGTCTTGTCGAACTGCAGCCTCCATAATGACCTGACAGTTCAACCCCAGGGAGTTTTTTTGAGGCAAGTATCAAGTAAAATATTTGACTCTGCGTGTCACTGCTGCACGTCAACATTGTGTCCTATTAATGGAGCAACAAGAGGCAGCTCACAGTCTGTCTGCTTTCTGTCAGTGTCTGGCCAGAGAGCTTCATGGAAGCAGTAGTTGGGCAACAGTTGATTGTGCTACACTGAAGAGTTGTGACACTTTTCTTCAGAAAGGTGCGTGTTTATGGAGGTTGAGTAAAATGGTTCCTGTAAATAGTGGCTGCAGTTTCCTTTCATAACGCAACACAAGCAAGTCAGTGCAACCTTTAAGGTAATCTCACTAAGGTGCTCTTCTTCCATGTAGATTGTATTTCTTATGTGGTTTTGGATTAAATTTATGTGGTCTTCAGGCTGATGTTTTTTTTAAATCATGCTGCTTTGTGCAGCAACTATAAAAAGCAGCAGTGGAGTAGCCATTTGGGGGCTGTCTCACTTGTTTGACAGCAAAAGGTCAACATTATTATGTTTAGATTATAAGGTAAGAACCTTTCCCCCACTTTGATCACATGGTCCTCCTGCAGTATTTAGTGGATAGGTTAGGGGGAACAAATCATAAAAACTCTTTGGCTGCCCTGCTGTAAATATGGCACTTGAGCCATTAATAGAGCGAGACCTCTGTTTTTGTCTCAGGAAAAAGCCTAACAGACAAACAATGAGAAAGTCTGAGAGTGTTTGTGGATGGAATTTTACAGCATGTTGTAAATTACATACTTCCTCATTTAGAGACAGTGGTGAGACTTTTCATCTTTGTTAGTCAGACATTTTGTGGAAACAGCCCAAACAATGATTAAGCCACCTGTGTTTCCCATTAATAAGATGTTGACATAGTGACAAGTGGCTCAGACATGTCTGACTTCAGCTGCTGATCCTCCCTCCTGCTGCACAGAGCTTTGCAATGAAATTTAAAAAAAAGGATGACTGATACTGTTAAGTAAGGGGTTAGTCATGGATCAGTTTCATTTCTGCTATTGGTTTATTTGTCTGTGAAGATTAATTTCAGTATTCAGAAAGTATGTCATTAATTGAATAATTAAGGCTTTTATTAATAAGCTATAACTGAAAGCACTGTTTACTGAAAAGACAAATCGCTCTCAAAGCACAGCACATGAAAATTGTTTGTGTATGAAATATTGTGGTTTGTGATGAGGTGGGTTGATCTTAAATGCTGCCCATGACAATATAAAAGGTTTGATCGAGGCTCAGGGTTTGGTGGGTGTTGGTGGTGGATGGTGGTGGTGGTGGGGGCTGGGGGGGGGGGGTTGATCACTTTGGCCTTTATGGAGGAATGTGTTGAAGGTCAGAGGACAGGCGATCTGACCTTCAGCTGTTTCTTCTGTGTTGTCTGAACCCCTTCTGAGCCACGTCCCTTCCCCTATCTGCACGTTTCATTGTCTGTGTCCTGTATATACCTCAACATTATCCCCGATGTCTGTCTTTCCGCCATCTTTTTATATGCATGTCTGTGTCTGAGACTGTCTTGTTAATTCACAAATGAGCCGTTAAAGGCCTTGCTTGAAAATTTGTGTCATCATTATCAGAGGCTGCTGGTATGAGTATCATTACTGCCACCTGAAATAGCCTCAAGTCCTCACAGACAGGTCACGTGATGTTCACATTATCTCCAGAGGGTCACAGTGCTGGCAGCTCAGCGCCAGTGTGTGTTTGGGCCTCCTATAGCCAACTAAACTGACATCACAGCATTGTGATAAAATCATTATTTCAATGCTTATACACACTTTGTCTCCATCTTTACTTTTTTTTTCTCACTGTTATTTGTTTCACAGATTTGAGTAAATGGATCATGTTGGGTCTTTTAACACAGCTAAGAACTGGAAAAAAGGAAAAAAAAAAAAAATCAAGTTTCTATCATTGGAACCATAGAAACTCTCTCACATAGTCCATAGGCCTCAATTTCCACAAGGGATGACTACATCTAATCTTCACCTAAAAACAAGTTCTACCACTTAGACTTGTCACTGTAAATCTCATTTTCTCTTCTTGTTATATTGCTTTTTGGGCATGAAATTTGCATAGCAACACTCAGGGGAAGTATATACGTGATTTTCTTTTATGCTGTGTTGAGGGTGAAGGCAGAGAGATGAATTCTTTCTCAGCTCAGGTTCTGGGTTCCATACACAGTCCGACTCTAGAACTATCTCCTTATTTGGCTCCGGAACCAGCCGTCGACTTTCACACTAACACACACATCACAGGCAGTTACATTAATGCCCAACTCGTGTCAGTCATGGTGCTTACTATGAACATTCGAACAACCTCTAGGCATTCTGGGAAGAACCGTTGCTATCCCGACGCTGCGTTATGGTTGGTGTTCATTTTTGTATCATTTAATCAGTGTCGAAGACGTGTAACAAAATATTACAGCATATTTATCACTAATGTTGAACATTTGTGAATTTCTATTGATATGGCTGATCATGCTGGACTAGTTTATACGGCATCCTAAATGTCACCGTGAAGTCCTGCCCTGATGGGGACATTTCCCAGTTGTCCCAGGGTGGGTGTGGTGGAAGGAGGGTGCAGAGGGCAGGTACCTCGTCACATCCATTTTTAGTGTAAAGCCTTCCTCCTGTTTCCAGCTCTCACACACACCCCCAGCGTGTGTACAGTGAGCATCGGCGGAGGACAGGAAGCTGTTGGACGCACGTACACACACACACACACACACACACACACACACACACACACACACACACACACACACACACACACACACACACACACACACACACACACAGGCTCTCCGCTCTTCATCAGACAGACGCCCATGATGAGAGGCTGCTCCAGCCGGTCCAAACTCGCGCACAACCAGGACAGACCGGGTAAGAGACGTCGCTTTGAAGGCTCTTATCATCCTTGCGTAATGTAATTTTAAATTGTGCACCTTGAACCGGATGATAGGCGGACAGCGAAGGGCAGGTCGAGCAGCTCTTAAAAAAAAAAAAAAAAAAAAAAAAAAAAACGTAAACAAGAGGACGTGCTCGTCGGCGTGTTGGCGCTGTCACCGAGACCTTTCCCCTACATAACAACAACAGCCGATGATCTTTGGTTTCATAGGAAGCGGCCTCAGCACTTGTTTTACTAGAACACAAATGAGGAGAGAGGCGGATATGACAATACAAATAATGCTGATAATAAAAGAAATCTGTGGTATCCGAGTAGAGAATCGGATCTCCAGGGTTCTTTCAGTTTCTATTGGGCTGTTGTTATAGTCACATTTCATTCACCGGTCGTTGTAATAGATGTTGCAGGAACTGATTGGTGGTTTTATGGCTGTTGTGGTTGTGCAGCTCACACTGTTCTGCTGCGATGCGATGCACGACACTGATGTCTTACTGCAAAGGCTGATCTGTGACTCGTGAGCGGAAAAGGTCTGGGCATGCTGAATGTTGCTGCCAAAAGTAATGTTAACATAGACTACTATATAGGGAAATGACTTGTCCTGTATGACAGACACAGACTAAAGGCAGCTAGCTGCAATCAGAGCCTGGCAGCTGCTGGGAGGAGGAGCTCAGTCCTGTTTCCTGTTCACATTGTTTGTGTACAGTGTGTTAGACACCTCATTTGCCCTCCCTGGGAAATATCTGACTTCATACAAAGCAGATATATACAGAACTGTGTAAGTCCTCTTAAAATAGGGCAGATGACTTTTAATACCCATATGCCTCTCAACTTGTATACAGCTGACAATATGTCATGGGACTATCAAAAGTCTGCACTGCAGCATGTTTACTTTCCACTCGCTGAAAGTCTAAAAATAATCCTTAGCATGCTTTACTGTGCCATTTCTTTGCACCTTTTGAACCTGACATGAATTATATTCTACTAGCAGGCAGGGAATTTGGGAGCGTTTAATTAGAAAACCTACATCTCCCCATATTTAGGTCACAGGCCCTGTTGCTCCACCACCAAGACTGACTTGAAGCTTAATATAATCAGTACACCATGATAACACATAACACACAACAGATGAGCAGATAGGCCGACTAACCTGAAACTGTGAGCTATAAGTACACCTGTGCAGTTTCATTTAATCCAGTACAACAGCTCTGCAAAAGTCTTTGTTTAAAGGCTTATAATGTTCAGTTATTGTTGACGGTGTTAGTGTGGTGTGGGTCATCTCTGAGGTCATTTCTATGGCCACTGTTGGGCTGTCTCACTTGACTGCATTGTACTGAAGGCTATTCTGTTTACCTGGTTTGAGCAGAATTTTAAAAAAACAACTTCTTGAAACAGAAGAATCTCTGACACCTTATGAACAAATGTGTTATTTGTTGCAGCACCATTGAGTTGGATTGCATTCCTAATGTGTGGTGTATAGATAGTTTGCCAGCCTGGGTCAATATACAGCAAAGGAGAGAGAGGGTGTAATGCTGCCATCTCATGGACATTGTCAGCCCATGACTGAGGTGTTTTACACAATAGCTCACCTTGTTGGTTAACATCGCAGATGGAACAGAAAATATTTTTGACTTAATGACTGACAATTTCCCAGCAGATAGTTTGATTGATACCATTTACAATCAAGTCAAGTTTCTCAGTTAGCCATTAGTGTGGGAGTGGTCAGTAAAACCGAAGCAACTAAACAGAAAACAGCCATGAATAATGTGAAAAGGCCAATTATCAGTAGATTGTCTAATCAGAAGAGATGCTGACGAGTTCCTCAATATGAATCATTACTAAAAGCAGCTTTTGAGTTGTATTCTATCCCTAACGCACGGCATCATGGCCAGCTTCACATCTTCGGGGGGTTGTTTCATAAGAGCACAAATGACCAGCTGGGCTACTCGTGGATGACTCTTGAATTGACACTAAAGCTTGAGTGGTTACCTCAGATTTTCACATTCCTGTGAAACAGGCAAACACAGCCAGGTGTCTTTTGCTGGCAAAAACTACACCAAACCACTGTGCTAAGATAAGATCAAACAGTTTTTAAGCAACACTGAAAATGTGGTTTCTTGAAGGCCCTTCATATCCACACTGTGCTTCCAGGGCCTTTAGAGCCATAGGTTTACTGCAGCAGGTTTCTTTGTCGCTGTTTAAGAACTTCTGATGCTGTTTGACATTACAACATTTCAAGAAAAGCATAACTACTCGCTTTTACATCCTTGACTCTAGCTAGGAAGGTGCTCTAAGCTTTCCTTATCAGTCAGCTGCCGCACCTGAAAGACCAAAATAATATGGATGAATTTGCTCAAAGGTTACTGTGACCTCACAAAACATGTTTGTGTCCAAACCTCAAATGTTCTTATACTAGTTCATGACAAAATTTCACACATATCTATTGGGACAAAAATATGACCTGATGACATTTCATATCCAGAAGGTCAAAGGTTAACTTCACTGTAATATCAAAATGTTCTGCAAAAACACTTTTAAGTCCATTATTCAACACCATTCAACAGAAGGGGAGAATAGTGACCACACTTAACATTTGGTCAGACTCTTGGCTGATTGCATGGATCTTCTACTGTCAGGTTGAAGATGTGTTCATTCTTTCCAAGTCTCCATTACATTCATAAAATAAGTATTGCCAGGATATGGATGTAAATTTCAGCTTCACTGATTGGCGGAGGTAACTGCGAGGCGCTGATTTGTAAAAAGCTGTAAAAATGGACTGCACACTTATTGCTCAGAATAGAAAGCCAGATGGTAAACATAGGGGAGCACATTGTGCAGCTGAAGAGCATTTTTTTTTTCTCCAGAAGACCAAACCAGCACTTTCAAAAACAGTCAGTTTTGTAGATAAAACAAGTTAGGTAATTTCTTAGCAATTCGTTCTAATTCTAATTCGTTGATCTAAGTCTGCCAGAGTAGTAAATATATAGAATAAATAAACTTTGCTCAAATCTTCTCCAAGACAACTCCATAAGGTGGCAACATCAGTGTTTTGTGAGAAGCTAAAAAAGATACTCAACACTGCTGTAAATATTTGTCAACTAAACATTTTTACAGGAAACAGTTCGAATCATCGCAGGAACCTGAAGTGAACAATGACATGACTCTTTCAGCATTTCGCACAATTTTGATAAGTTCAGGAGTATTATCATACTCTCTCTGGTGCATTCAAATTAAAAAAAATTCCCCTCGGGGCTTAATAAAGTAAATACCTACCTGCCTACCTTCATGTATTCCCTGTAGCTTGGGTTTTTGGGTGCGCTCAGCATAGGTCACTTACGGTTTGAGCAGAAAACCTTGTTGCGCTCGCGCTGCGGTCATTACGGCTGCCCGTCGGTTTCCAGTGTGGCCAGACCGGGGCACGTGACAACGGCACGGGGAGAGAGAGGGGAAGCGCACGAGCGCCGGGACCTTCTCCATCATCCCCGCAGAGCCTCGCGGATGAAACACCGGTCACCTTCAGAGCAGCATCACGGGAAAAGGCCCCGCGTTCCCGTTCCCGCTGCGGCTGCCTCCGCCTCAGCGCAACACGGAATGGAGGACGAAGCGCCGTCAAATCCGCGGGAACTCACCCAAAACCCACTGAAGAAGATTTGGGTGCCGTGTAAAAATGGCCTTCCTGAAAAACACATTTCCCAAAGAAAGGGTGCGTACGACGAACGTGGCCGGCGTGGTTAGCGCCGGCGCGGAGCTGCTCGTGCGCGGTTTACCGAGCAAAGCGTATTTGAACGTGTCCTCCCGATGCTCGTGGTTGTCCAACCCACCGTGGAGCTCGCGCTATCTTGCCCGGTGTTACCACCTCCGTCTGGTTTCATGTGCTAGCTAACGTTACTACAGGTGAAAGCGCGTGGCGCTCAGTTCTCAAGGGTTCACGTGTTATGTAAGGTCTCATTCACACGATGTTCACCGCAGAGGAAGGCTGCTCGTGTCGAGGAGAAAGGACTGGCACCGGGGATGCCCGCGTTATTGTTGCTCTGTGCCAAGTTAAGCATCCGTTGTTGGTAAACAGGAATTGTATCCCTGCAGTCATGTGAGTGATTCGCCTTGTTGATGTGCTGCGGTGTTTTTATCATTGGTCACTCGACTGTTTTCCTCACTGTGCCCTGAAAGAGGATTTTTTTTTTTTTTTTTTTTTTTAGTTAAAAATGTTGGAGGAATGGTGAGCATTGGGGTCTGTTTGGTTGGTGTGACATGTTGGACATAAGCTGGTTTGCGGCATATACACATATATTCAGATTGCAGAGAGGTAGTGTCGTGCTCAATATGTTAAACTTCAAAACAAACGCATGAACCAGCACCCTTGAAAGCCATCGTGCTCTCTGACCCAGTCATCTGTGCACACACAGCGGCTCAATGTGGAAACTAGCTGTTTGCTTTCTCCAGATGTCTTTGAGTTGTAAAAATGTTTCACAAGTCCTCTGACACATCCTGAAACCAGCATGATCTCTGCTCTTCGCCCTCTCGGTGTCTCAGAGTGGGCAACTTTATGCTTTGTACTGAACTCGGTTTTATGTCTTCCATCTACCTTGTGTGATCATCGCATGACTGAAGTATCCACATCTCTTTTGTGTTCCAGTATGTATGACCAACTGTCCCACCCTGATTGTGACAGTGGGCCTTCCTGCCAGAGGAAAGACCTACATCTCCAAGAAGCTGACCCGCTATCTCAACTGGATCGGCGTGCCCACCAGAGGTACAACCTCCACCAGCTGTTCGCTGCAGCCTAACAAACTAGAGTGAAACATAGCACGGCTTTAGAAACATCACTTAATGAGACTTAAATCAGTGTTGTGTTTGAAAGTCAAAGTAAAAGGGATGTCAAAGGGTTTTGCCTCCATATTTTTCTCCACAGAGTTCAATGTTGGGCAGTACAGAAGAGAGTTCGTGAAGATCTACAAGTCATTTGAGTTCTTCCGTCCAGACAACGAGGAGGGGTTGAAGATCAGAAGGTAAGAGTAGTTTATGGCCTCAGATGGACTCTGCAATTTCATAATCACCAGTCATGTAATGTTTATGGGTTATCTGTGATTTTGCAGACAGTGTGCTTCTGCAGCGCTGAGCGATGTGCGACAGTACCTCACAGAGGAAGGAGGCCAAGTTGCGGTATGTCAAATGATAAATGCTGTATTGGGAGAGATATTATATACAATTTAAATAGCATCAGTTGTATAAATACATACAGTCCAATGCTAAACGTCTTCTCCATTGCTGTTCTGTGTTTAAAGGTTTTTGATGCCACAAACACAACCAGAGAAAGAAGAGAAACCATCGTCCAGTTTGCGGAGCAGAATGGCTTTAAGGTAACTTGTTGGGTCGCAGCGCTCAGTGAGGACACTGCTTTTTGTGTTGATACTGAGTCAGTGTTGTTTCCCCTCTCCTCCCAGGTGTTCTTTGTGGAGTCGGTGTGTGAAGACCCAGATGTCATACAGGAGAACATAGTGGTGAGCGGCTGTGTTTGTCAGATGTTTTTGTCTCGAGGAAATAAGCCCGTGTCCTTGTTGTGCTCACCGCTCTGCTGTTGCTTCGTTTATAGCAAGTGAAGCTGGGCAGCCCCGACTACACAAACTGCAACACCGAGGAAGCGGCGGAAGATTTCATGAAGAGGATCCAGTGTTATGAAAACTCCTACGAGACGCTGGATGAAGTTCTAGACAGGTGAGGTGGAGGCTGTGTTAGACATGATGTACCACCAGTCCTCGTGTCACAATGAAAAATGAAAATATCAGTCAGAATTTCTTAGCGCAGGTTTCCCTAAGTATTGAAAGCCTATGCTCATAAAACTTGCTCAGAACCATGTGAAAATTAAAGCTTATTTTACTTTATATTTTAATGCATTTCAGTACGGTTAAAAACATTAGTTTGGCTGTTTTGGGTTTTTGCTCATTTGCAGATATGAATACATTTTTAATGAGCCTTTTCTGGAAAGTTTAACAAATTTATAAAACAACCTAACTTTGTGTCTGAACTGTTTTTCCACTAAGGGGTTCAACTACCTCATTAAATCTCTGTTTATTCTGTCTATTTGATTATGATTGGCTTCTAAACTTATGATGTCACACGTGCAAGATCTAAACTGAGATTTAAGGTGAACACAGAAACCTTCCCTATGCAGCCGATCGGTATCAATGAGAACAACCTTGTGGTGTCAGACTCTGTACAGACAACATCCTGCACACTGAAACTCAAGTGACATAAGAACAACACAATGATGAACACAAGTCTTTTTTTTATTCATGGTCTCCTCTCAGGGATCTGTCCTATATTAAAATCATGGACGTGGGTCAGCGCTTCCTGGTCAACAGAGTGTTGGACCACATCCAGAGCCGGATCGTCTACTACCTCATGAACATCCACATCACGCCGCGCTCCATCTACCTGTGCCGCCACGGAGAGAGCGAGCTTAATGTTAAGGGTCGAATCGGAGGAGACTCAGGCCTCACGTCTCGGGGCAAAGAGGTACAACAGACTTCGCAGTACAAGAGAAGTGTCCTCAGAACTGCGACTTACTTTTTCCTGATGTGGTGTATTAAAAAAAAAACCAAAAAAAAACGTTGTTTACCTCTCTGCAGTTCGCTAAGAAGCTGAGCCAGTTCATCGAGGCACAGAAAATCAGCGACCTGAAGGTGTGGACAAGTCAGATGAAGAGAACCATCCAGACGGCCGAGGCTCTTAGTGTGCCCTATGAACAGTGGAAGGTCCTGAATGAGATCGATGCTGTACGTGTTGCTCTCTTGGCTTCCAAGCACTTGTGTTCACGGTCTCTTTGTGCCGTGTTGGTAGAATTTAACCTGTGTGTAATGACATTTTAGGGTGTGTGTGAGGATATGATGTATGAGGAGATCCAGGACCACTACCCTCTGGAGTT
The DNA here is from genome assembly GCF_029030835.1 of Brachyistius frenatus. NCBI lineage: Eukaryota > Metazoa > Chordata > Actinopteri > Embiotocidae > Brachyistius > Brachyistius frenatus. Next base: position 7,218,549 of record NW_027210603.1, read on the forward strand.
TGCCCTGAGAGACCAGGACAAATACCGCTATCGGTACCCTAAAGGAGAGGTCAGTTATATTTGTCTATTGATGCTATTAAAGTGTGTTGCTGTACGTCCACGTAGAAGAAACATGCTTGGAGACGGCGTCTGATTGAATTTTGGAAATTGCCAAAGCAGAGCCGAATCTCCTTTGTGAATATAATGACATACTCTCTCCACGTGTGTGTGTGTGTGTGTGTGTGTGTGTGTGTGTGTGTGTGTGTGTGTGTGTGTGTGTGTGTGTGTGTGTGTGTGTGTGTGTGTGTGTGTGTGTGTGTGTTTTCACCTCCAGTTCACCCCATTACTTCTCCATTAATGTCACACAGGAAGATGGATGTGGGCATTAGTTGGTTGCCCGGTCAGACCGTGCTGATGTAGCACTTTGGGACTGTTTTAAAGCCAGCGTTAATCTAAACAGCCTGTTTGGAGTTTTCCACTTGTTGTGCGTAATTACTCAGAAGAACATGTGAAGAAAATGGATAGAGAGAAAGTGTTCATTTACAGAGGTCTTGTTTTTTATGACGATGCGGGTATTGCTCTGATTTCTTATCTATTTCTTTTGTCTTTTTTCAATGTCTCGTCTCACTCAGTCCTACGAGGACCTGGTGCAGCGATTGGAGCCGGTCATCATGGAGTTGGAGAGGCAGGAGAACGTGCTGGTCGTCTGTCACCAGGCTGTCATGCGCTGCCTGTTGGCCTACTTTCTGGACAAGACAGCAGGTCGGTCATTGAACTCGGAGGTCCCCGAACTTCTTGGGTCATGCACCGGTGTACGAATTTCCCAAGCATGACTTCCCACTGCAATCACCTAACAGTTCTTTTTCATTAGATCAAATTCATCTACTTAACCATGCAATGGCCTCATAAAGGGTAAAGAACATCAACATAGGGCCACCGTTTCATAATCAAAGGATACAGCTCTTGATACAAACGGTGCCACTCTGCATCTCAACTTCTAACTCCGACTCCTCTTCAGCATTGAATGGCTCGTCTGACCCGTCGGGGCGAAGCCAAATTCCCCTCGTTCCAAAAATCAACAACCGAGGAGTCCGTTCTGTCGGCGTCCAGCTAACATGTGTGCTCTAAAGTCTAGTTTTCATCCAGCCAGACTCTTGCGTACCACCAGTGCTACTCGTACCACAGTTTGGTAATCACAGCAATAATTGAACCTAAAGGAGCCTTAATGTAAAAACCTACATCCAGAGGCAGCATTGTGGCAAATGACACTGAATTCAGTTAATGCATTTAAATACAGTAAGTTTGGGGACAAGAAGACACAGGATGAAACTATAAAATAGTTGTTACTGGAAAACAGACCAAACCCATAACTAGGACGAAAGGGTCATTTTTTTTTTTTTTACTTTTTAAGATCTTTCCAACAAATATCTGCCCATTTTCCTTTTACTTACTCCTGCTGAAGGCCGTGCGAGGAATGAATTCACGTGTACGGTGTGTTTCAGCACCGTCTCCAGCTGCTTCGTCACTTTATCGGTCCGCGTTAACCTCTGTTCCAAATTTGACCGTGCGGACGTTCGTTGTCGGCCAATACAGACACGGATGCTCCGTGTTTGGAAACCGAGAATTCATATTTGTAGCAGGTTTCATCACCATGTTTGGTGTATTGTCACACTACCAGACCATGAACTGTCGTGTCACTCTCATCCACTGTTGAGTGTTTGTAATTGCTCTGCTCAGTATTCATTTATTACCCGCATATAGAGAAATATATAAATCACAGCCTTTTTCAGGCCTGTGTGCCGGGCAGTTTTATAAGACGCACATGTCATAAAGTATTTACACCTTGCTTTGAATAAGGTACTGGATAAAATGTTTTGTTCACTCACATGTTCCGTGTAAAGCTCTGACATACTTTTATAGAGTCTCAAGATGTGTGCTTCACTCCTGGCTGACCGACCTAATTTCTATTTTGTAGTTCAGGGCATTGTAACAAAAATAGTCCAATTTATCTTCTTTTTTTTCTTCTTTTTTTTTTTCTTTTTTTTCTTGATTTCTCCTTTTCAAAGTATGGTTTATATCGAGTGCAGGATACACAACAAGTTGGGCTCTTTCCGTCGCAGGGAAAAATGCCACCAGAAATCAGATTCCAGAAATCGTCTGAAAATACAAGACAGGATCCGCTGTTCCTCTTTTGTTCTGCTGGTTTAATGAACTGCTGATTTGTCCTTACAGAAGAGCTGCCGTACCTGAAGTGCCCGCTGCACACTGTGTTGAAGCTAACGCCAGTGGCCTACGGTAGGACTGCTCTCCTGTCAGTATGTAATGAACCAAATAAAAAGAATCACGAGCTAACGAAACAAACCTTCTGTCTGCACGATCAGGCTGTAAAGTGGAGTCCATCAGCCTAAATGTGGACGCGGTCAACACACACAGAGAAAGACCAGAGGTGAGTGTAACGACACACAGACACGCAAAACAGCACAACTGACCCACTTTTGTTTTTTTGACAAGATGTCTCCATAACGGGTTAGTCCGACAGTTTGAGGTGCTGAACCATCTTCTGCAGCTGTTATGTTGTGTTTTTCCTGCACTTTATGCTGATGGACATTTTTTTTCATAATCAGTGCAGAGCAGGTTTTTGTGTCAGACTGTGTGTGGATTAAAGGTCCATAGAAACAACCTCTAATGCTCTTACTGCTTCTAAGGCGCCACATTTTCACCCTCACATCCATTAGGTCAGCATGCCTCTCAGTCGACGTGTTACAATCCTGATCAGCATCAAAAGCTGTATATGAAGTATTATACCAGTGAATTGACAGTATGAACCGCACATGAGTAAACTGATATGATGCAAGGCAATCAGCACAAGCAGAATAATTGAATTTAGATGATGGTTCAATACAAATACAAATACAAATACAGCCTCTTTGTGTGATCTTAACTTTTTGCAGCTGATAAATCCAGATTTTTTTTTTTTTTTTTTTAAGGATGAGCATCAGATAAACAAGAGCATTAAAACTTTGCATGCAGTGGTTTCATTTCTTCTGGACACACAACTGATGGACACGTCTGACAGATAAAACCCTCAACCATGTTTAAGAACTAAATGTCATACATGTTTTCAAGTCCTGGTGCGTGCAGTGGATCTCATGTCTCCCTTGTGTTTTGATTCCTCCTCCTCTTTGTTTTTTGTTTTTTATCGAACAGAACGTAGAAGTGTCGCGGATGTCAGAGGAGGCTTTGCTAACAGTGCCAGCTCACCAATGAGTCCCCCCCTTCCCCTTCCCCCTCCCTGAACCCCCTCCCCTCCCTGAACTCCCCCCACTCTCTTTTAGCCTTCATTACGCACACTGAACCCTTCCGACGCACAATGTACCCTCCAGACGCACAATGTACCCTCCAAGTGAATGCTGCTGTCTTCTGTTTTATCTCCACTCATATTTTAAGACGTGATGACGGTGGTAATTGACTGGAATCCAGTTTCTAATTCTCAACTATTAATCCTGTCACGGATCTTGTGTCATGCACATTCTCTCATTTTTGGAGAATGAATGAGAAGCAGATAAAGGTTTATTTGAACTGATACTGCACTCCCAACTGTGAAGCAAAGAAACTCACCTTTCCTGTTGAAGTATTAATTACATGTAGCTGATTTTCTTATTGGTCTTGTCTGTTGAACTGATTTAACAATGTTTTGCCGGTGTCTCATCACTTTATATTTCTGTTGGTAGGAGTCAGGGAACTGTAATCTTAATTTTACAGCACTGCACAACAGAACAATGTTGTGCATTATTTCTAGTTTGCACATGAAAATCAACTGTTTAGTTATGTTGGATGTCTAAAACTGTCTAATGAAAACCCTGGAAGTACAGAAGTCTCTTGGTAATTTGTTAAACTGTGTGAAGTATATTCATATCACTGATCAGAATTAAAAGCAAAGTATCTGTTTATTGTTTCTAAATAAACTCCACTCAACCATTTCATGTATCCTTACCACACTCTGTGCTTCATTTCAAAAAGATTGGCGTGAAAGTTTGCTTCAGGGTTCAATAATGTTAAGTTAGGAAAACATAAAATAGGTACAAAACGTTGGTCTGGTCATCTCTTCCTGACTCGGTATTTCCTTGATATCGTCACTATCTCTAGATCCAAGGTTCAGTGGCTTCCTGCTTCACTCTGCTGTTTAAACTGAACACTTCATTCAAACACTCCTCTGGGATGAATCTGCTGCCATTCACCAGCCTAAACAAAATACTCGCCGTGTAACACAGATTTCTGTCTGCTGACAAAGTGAGCGCTTGTTGAAATATCAGCATTGCGTTTTTAAAGTATAAATCATATTTTTTTAGAAATATAAAGTAACATTTAGTACAAAAAAGTTGCAACGGATTTGAGTTCTACAGAAGCAGGTATTAGGTACATTTCAGGATGAATCACATTTACACAAATAAAAGGAGCATATTAGTAACATCTGTTGGGAAATATTCAATTTGATCCACGCTTCACAGAGAGAAAGGAGGCTTTCAGCACTGTACCAGAGACCAGTCTACTCACTGATGACTGTCTGGGTGATGTGGCCACCCGATACAGTGCCTCAGTCCAAAAGCTGAAAATGTATCTGAAGTCTTGGAAAACTGCCATAAAAACCATGACAACAAGAGCCAAACACATCACTGACAAAGAGCAACATGGGTATGATGGACAGTGTAAAGAGGCGTTGACAGATGGAAAAAGGAGCCGGACACCTTGATAAAGTGTTTTAAGGATGGTAAAGCTTCATTGTTTTCTTGCCTCCTTGTAAAGGTGGATATATGTGTGTGTGTGTGTGTGTGTGTGTGTGTGTGTATATATATGTGTGTATATCTGACGCTGCTGCGTTCGTCCTTACAGAATGTAAACATCCACCGGACGACTGAAGACGCCCTGCAGACCGTCCCTCCTCACCTCTGATGCCTTTGCTGGCGACGTCGGACCTCTCCTCCCCTCTCGCCACCTTTCCCGGTGACAAGACTCTTCGGCTTTCCCCATCTCTCCGATCTGCACCACCCGCTCGCACCGGTGACCGTCTGGGTGGTGTGCCTCCTTCACCGCTGTCACGCGCACACACACACACACACACCTCTCTGTTTATCTTTTCTAAGGGATTTTGAAGGAGCTCAACCAGAGCACACGAGCATCGGGGCCTCAGAGCTCTCATTTGAACACAGTGTTGCACGCGGCATAGCTGCTGCTGTATTTATGAATCAAACTGCTGTCTCTCTTGCACATAAGGGTGTTGGCTTGCAGCAGATTCCTGCTTGTTGCTCTGCTCCGTATGGTTTCACTGCGTTGATATTGTGCCGCTGTAGAATTAACACGGAAGGTTAATGTAATGTGTTTTGAGGTATTAACCGTGTGGTTTCATCTGATGAGCCTGTGATTTTTCTGCTACGTGATTGGTCAAATCAGAAGGTGGCAGCTGATGAAGGGAGGAGGGGCTGGTGATTGGGAGGAACAGGTGGAGCATAGAGGTGTAGGTTCCATGAATACAATCAGATAAAGTGGGATGGTAGAGTATAAATTTATGATAATAAACCAGGAGTGTTCAGGAACTAAACACCTTTTGTACGTGGTAATTAGGCCATACTGCTCCTCCTTGAAAATATATGCCTTCTTCAAGCAGTATCGATGCAGTGCAAATCAGTTTACCTCCAGCAGTCACACGCTTTGTGTGCCTCTTCTGTAGGAATGCATTGCGTGTCCAGGAAATACTGCTGATGAAACAAAAGTGAACTTCAAAAGTGTTTGAATCGATTTTGTAACACCACGTCCTTGTCGTTGAACGAGTCTTTATGTAAATCATTTGGATTCAGTTGTGACGCTGTCTGCAACACTTCCCCTTCCTCTCAGCTGAAATAACACAGCGACTGTGCATAAGGTGACCAAAGTTTTAACTAAAAACAACTTCCTCTAAAACAGAACAAATGCATTTATAGATACGGCGGCAGCACAAACTATGAACAAGCAACAACCGGTAGAAACAACTGACTTTTATTGTCTTTCACTTTTTCCTTACATGGGTGATGGTGGCTTCTTTACAGACAGCTCTTTGCTATATGTGATTTAATGCCACAATTCCTTATGTCCTGAACAGAGAAATTTTGGAGACAAATTTGAAACAACAGTGACAGGACACAGACTCACACACACAAAATACAAAAACCTGGTTGTTTTATTTGCCACAACACGTCCTCGATGCCCCTGTATTCATGGCTATCAACTTGATTAATACTTTAAGGACCCGCCTTTGTTTGGGGATTTGTTCTAAGTGGCTGAAAATGAAACTGGTAAATATTTCATTATATACAGTAATTGATACTCATGAATACAGGGAACTATTCGAGACGGATGCAAAGGGTGTCTCTGCCGGATTGGTCACGTTCCTCTCATCTCCTCGCTGATTGGCTGTTAAATCCTTTAGTTCTGCACTCTTGTGCTGATTGGCCCACAAGAGTGTTCCCAGGCTTGTACGGGACCAAGGACAACACCGTCATCAGAACTGTGAAGAAGACAGCATTTCATTATTTTTCATCTTTGCATATGTGTTGTTGTTTTTTAACAATAAAAACCACATGCAGTTTGACCTTTAAATGCAGAAAAAAACCCACAAGCAATATCCCAACTTGAGCAGCAACAGCAGAGAAGAAGTTGCTTACGTTCTTGAGGAATTCTTCAGCGACGATACGGGCCCTGGCATTAACGGACAGTTTCATCTCGCTGATCTCCTTGTCGATCTCCTCCATGAAGTGGATGACAAAGTCCACAAGCTTGTGTTTGTACATCTGCTCCGTGTGGAAGTTGGTGATCAAGAAGCTAATATCATATCCCTGAGGAACGATACCGAAAGGAGTCAGAGAGACTGGTCAGCACATCTGACAAGAAATATTTTGAGGTGTTTGATGTTTGTTTACTGTCTTGACTATATTTGAGCATAAAGAGCCTTAAAAAAGATCCCACTGTTCCTCATTTTATATATTTGTATTCTTCCTGTCTTACTGTACATTGATTCCTCTTCCGCCATTAGCTGCTTTTATTCTATTATATAAAACCCATATTACCCCTCTCCCTGTCCATCCCTTACCTCGACTGGTTTCCTCCTCAGAATGAAGAAGTTCTCTGCTCTCATCATCATGAAGCGCATAAACTTGTGGCAGAGGATCTTCTCAATCTCATCAGCCTGTAGTCAATAACAACATAAGTTTGTTTTGATGCATATTTAGACTGTGAAAGACAATTATCAATAGTTCATGAAACCAGTCAAAATCATGCTGGTTTTAATGACCTGCTTGACAGCAATGCTGACTCTGACAGAGTTGATGGATCCCTCAATGAGAATTTTCTCCTTGTCATTGCGGCTGATCACCACGGGCTGAAGTAGCAGCTCCTTACTGCTCCTGTAACCACATCAAAACGCATCATAAACAGTCCTTTTCACTTAAGAACTAATCTGTTTTCCAGATACAGGGACTTATTATTGTGCCTAAGACCCTACAACGCAGTGTAGTGACTCTTACAGGATGGAGCAAGTCTCAATTTTAGAGTCTTGACCCTGCTTGTTGTCATTTTTTCTTCCCTCCTAGATTTTCTTATGCATATTTGCACAAGTCCTAACTTGTGTGACAGCAGCAGATGATCTGCACACAGTTTCAGGGCAGGAGAAACAGGAGGAAGCAAAGACCGCGGACAACTAGGCGACACTTCTACCTCTACAGGCCAGTGTTGGTTTAAACATACCTGACCTCCACCTCCGGCTTGTTGTGACGCTCCACCACCTGAGAGGAGAAGTTTTCCAGACAGAGGGCAGCCTGCAAGGTGGCCCTCACAGCGTTTAAGTAGGGGCGCAGAGTCGCTGTCTGGGGAGAGATGGAATAAGATCAGTGGCTGGGTGGGTCACTACTGTGCATGATGTTATTCTTATATAGATCAGGGTACATGCAGAGTGAAGCTCCCAGCTGCAGGGTCAGACGATGAGGTCAGGTTTGATGAGTGAGCTGTGGGTAACCTGACGTCCTATTAACCCACTTACAACCAGGCTTGCCCACTTTGATTTGAAAAATAAAGCTATTCTTCGTTATTTTAGGCAGAAAAAAACCCATAAAACCTTTAACAAATGCCAGTTTTCTATGAAGATTTCGCATGGAAGGAAGTGATTTGGCTGGCAGTGGATGTGATGCGTTCAAGTGATCGAGATTGCGGTTCATCCAAATTCATCACGTCTAGCTTCATTATCGTGTCTTATGCCAAGGATATACGCTATTTAATGACGGAGCTCGGGGAAGCAATGAGGAGAAAAGTGGCTGAGATGAAAAGACAGTTCAGTCTCTGGTTTCTGCAAACCGTGTCAAGGATGCCCGTCAGCTCATTTTACTGCAGCCAACCAGAAACCCTGTCTACGAGAGACACGGAGCTAGCTCGCTAATTTTGGCCTTAAATGTAGCCGTATTTAGGGAAAGTAAATCGCTAAATAACAAAATATAAAGATACATTCAGTGGAGGGGACTTACCATTTTTGCGCTGTAAAAGACGGAAGTTCCTCAGCCACGCCTGCGACGAGTCTTCCGTAAATCCTACATAGTCAAGTAAAGCTAGGGTGCGTTTGTTTTGACTTTGCTCTTAGTTTGAGGAAGCGGATGTCCTCACACTGGCGTTTGAGTTATTTGTCTCCGCCCAGGTGGAGTATAATTGTAGAAAAACGAGCGCACCCTAAGGTGTGCCCATTTCGGCCCAGGAATGGGAGGTATATTTTTCGGCGGCCGTCTGGTTATGAGTTATTTTGACCTTCTGTAACACGTTTTTTTAAAAATAAATGATGTGAATGAATACGTTATAACACACGTATGACATAGATGGACTTCTGGATGCTAGGTTCAGTGGCACAGTATTTGTTTTAACGCAGCTTGACACAAAATGGTTTCTTCCGATTATACCATTGTAGCGTGAGGGCCATGTATTTACAATTTGTCACGGTTGTTTTTCTAGCTACTACGATTTAAAATGCTACATTAATTTTCGGGGCGCTGTCTCATTCTCCATGGATTTAAAATCATTATCTCTTTGTAAAATATTTTCTAATTTCATTTGAATCTGTTTCACACACCCCTCTTACCACAATGTTTGTTCCCAACATGGATTCCATTCACTGACGGTAAATATCGTTGCTTCGGACTGTAAATATGTAAATATGGGCTTTCTGTTGGTACCATTCAGCTCCTGCAGTTTTCAAACAATCGTGTGCAAAACGTATGTGTACAAACAAGCGACCTTTATCAGATTTGAAGCGTTCTCGGGGTCAGTTTGGGCCGAGCTGGCTGGTGCTCTATGAAGCAGCCCGTCCTGTACGTGTTTCGGGGGAATGCGTGTCCGCAGTCTGTGGTTCAAGTACGTGTGTGTGTGTGTGTGTGTGTGTGTGATGACAATTTATCATGAACCGCCCTCTCGTTTTAGTTTAATCAAACACTGCCGAGTCGCTGCTACAAAGCACCATGAGTGAGCTGAAGGACTGCCCCCCGCTGAAATACTACGACTTCAAGCCCGTCGAGCATGTGAAGGTGTGTCCCCGCTACACTGCCGTGCTGGGCCGCTCAGAGGATGATGGCATTGGCATCGAGGAACTGGATACCCTGCAGCTGGAGCTGGAGACACTGCTGTCCTCAGCCAGCCGCCGTCTCCGAGCCCTGGAGGAGCAGAGACAGGTAGGACAGAGTGGGAAACCCTTTTTCCATTTAGCTTGGTTATGTGGAACCAGGTTTCCATCCCAGTTCAATGATACGTAACTGTGAATGCTAAAGTTAGAGACCTTGTACATTGTCTCCTTTCTTCTGCACTGCATCCCAGATCCTCACAGACTGGCAAGACAAGAAGGGCGATAAGCGCTTTCTGAAACTAGGAAAAGACCCAGACCCCGCTGCCTCCTCTCGACACAAACCAAAGAAGCAGAAGCTGGATGGTAAAGGAGGCCACGGGCCGGGCCCAGGTCCCGGCAGACCCAAATCCAAAAACCTGCAGCCAAAAGTTCAAGAGTACGAATTTACGGACGACCCACAAGACATTCCCCGCACTCCGAAAAATGATGCTCCCAACAGGTGAGCAACAGCAGCTCTACAGATCGTTAGCCGTCAGTTCAGTTTAATCAACTGATGTCTTATTCAACTATTAGTGAGGTTGTTCTCAGACGTGTCAGAAGAACAATAAGGCAAAATAAATCTTGTTTTCTTCTGGTACTTATATTACTGTATTGCAAATGTTTTTGTTTTTCAGATTCTGGGCGTCAGTCGAGCCATATTGTGCCGATATTACGAATGAGGAGATACGGTTGTTAGAAGAGGTTTTGAAGGCTCCAGAGGATGAAGCTGAATATTTCAAAGTATGACACAAAAAGCCATGAACCCGTTGCTCTATTACGAAGAGCTTCATCAGCAGAAACTGCAAAATGTCGATGCCGTTGAGTGAAATGTGTCATTCTAAACAAATGCTTGGTGCTGATTGTGTTCACTGAAGATTCCAGCATTGGGGAAACACTACTCTCAGCGGTGGGCTCAAGAGGATCTGCTGGAGGAGCAGAGGGAAGGTGCCCGAGCCAACGACAAGAAGAAGAGCCTCATGGGAGGACCGCTGTCTGAGCTGGATGCAAAAGGTGAAGGAAGACTGCAGCACATGAACTGATTTGCTTTTAGTCTCGTTGTGCCAGACTGTAGCTGCTGCGCCAGTGTGTATCCACCTTCATACTCATCTTCGTGTTTAACTGCTGCAGACGTGGACTCGCTGCTGAAGAAGTCGGAATCCCAACATGAATCTCCAGAAGACGGCTGCCCCTTTGGTCCTCTCACGCAGCGTCTGCTGCAGGCCCTTGTAGAGGTCAGACTAGTTTTTTTTTTTTTTATGATTCAGCTTTTACTCTTGATAAACTGAGATACAGCATCTGAAATATTGACGTACGTATTTTAAAATATTGCAAAATTAGACCCTGATTTTAAGATGATTTTGCCTGTTTTCGTCCAGGAGAACATTATATCCCCCATGGAGGATTCTCCTATACCAGATATTTCAGGGAAGGATGCTAACGATGGCGCTGGGACTTCTCCTCGGAGCCAAGGAAAAGCTTTTAGGTGCAGTATTTAAAACATCAAATCAATGTTTTGCATCTGTTAAGCCTCCACATATCTCATATCAACTGTCTTCCTTTCCCCTCTCCAGTGTTCCTCACACCCGTTCCTTGGAGGCGCGTATCAAAGAGGAGCTGGTAGCCCAGGGGCTGCTGGATTCTGAGGAGCGACCCGGACCAGGAGGAGACTCTGAGGACGAGATCCTTGCAGAGCTACAGAAGAGACAAGCAGAACTCAAAGCCCTGACCGCTCACAACAGAGCCCGAAAGCAGGAGCTGCTCCGGTGAGGACAGAAGCTGAACAGTGGTTCCATTTACCACCTAAACCTAACGACCTTTTAGAAATTGTGAATAAGCTGACTTGAAACGTGATTTTCTGTCGTCTAAGCAGGCTGGCGAAAGAAGAAATGCGCAAGCAGGAATTGAGACAGCGAGTCAGAGTGTCTGACAACGAAGTGATGGAGGGATTTCGGCGAATCATGGCAGCCAGGCAGAAGAAACGTACTCCAACAAAGAAGGAGAAAGACCAGGCCTGGAAAGCACTGAAGGAGAGGGAAAGCATCCTCAAGTTACTGGATGGATAAATGAAGCAACACTTGGTGTGGCTGCAACAGCTGTGAGTGAAGAGCTGCCTCCATAAAGAAGTGAGCTGGTGTCCTGCAGGTCTGCATGATTTGAGTAGGGATGTCTCTGTAGTAGTTTTTTTGTGTTGTGTACAGCAGGAAGCTCATTCCATCGCCAACATTGAGTATGCAGCAGAGCAATTTTACATCTTTTGTTGGATTTTTGTCATCAGTTGAATTGTTTTTGTTGCTTTTTATTTTGTTAACCAATGTAATGTTATGAAAACAATAAATAACTCTTTGAATAAATCTGAAGTTTAACTATAAATTGGACAAATCAGAGGAGATGTGCCTGGAAAAACATAAACAGACTGTCGCTTCTTTTTCAAAAAATAATTAAACATCATCAGATCTGTTGATGTTTCTTCTTTTGCTCTTTTTATGTCTTTGCTGTCCATTTTCATGCCTGCTTTAGTGACATTTTTTCATTCATCAGCAGAGATGCATCCATTCGCGAATGCTTTCCAGTTGAGCATGAAACAATGAGGCTAACTAGTCATTGTACTGACTAATGTTTCACTGAAAGTGTCAGCTTCTCATTAAACAATATAACTCAAAGGCATTACAGGACGCATTATGTTTGAAGAGATGGAGAGGTCCATTCACTCACACAATTGCAGGTACAGTATCTATGTATATACCTGCATGACACCAGGAACACTGAAAATGAAATTATTTTCAGTGTGAAAAATATCTTCATGCTTTATTTGTCTGTAAACATACAAACAATCAAATAAAATAAAAAGGGTGACAAATATAGTTTTGCAGTAATATTCTAACACTCCTTAACATATTTACCAACATATACGGTGACACCTGTGGAAAAAATGTTAATGAGCTACAAATTAACATTAAGACCATTTTTCCTCTAAAATGTGACAAAGTTGGCCAAAAGCTTGAAGTGACTTATGTTAAACAAGCTCCACTTTTCATTTCATGGCAGTCAAATAATGTGTATTACTATAATATTGTTGTAGCAGTGAGCATCAGAAGAGCTGAGAGTTCAGACATAATAATGCCACCTATTTTTTTGTTGGTGTGGGTGACATGTTGGCCAGCAATTTCTACTTTTGTGCAAAGATCTCTTACAGCAGCAGTATTTTCCTTTATTTTTCTTCATTATGAGGCCACATTGACAATTTCAGTATCCTTTGTTTCCTGGAAAACCAGAAAATATTTCAAAGCTCTCCTTTGCACAGAGGCACCAGTAGATGGCAGTCATTGCCTCTTGACATAGCTGAGGGACTGTGGTTGACTATGCCCTAGCAAAACGTGTATAGTTTTCACTTGAAGGTATTCCCACTGGTCTTGATCCCACGATAAAGCAGGAGACTGTGTCCCACAGTGAGCAGCTGTGTGTGAGGCTCGCTCACTTCATCCTACAGAGTGACAGAGCAGCACAGTCATCCAGAGGGATCTGACAAGGGTAAGCAATCAGAAACGCTGATTTCCGACCAAGCTATCACGTTGTCCCAGCAGCAACTCTCGCGCTGCTGTTGCCCTGAGTGGATTTGGTATGTAAACTTAACAGGCACTGAAAAGAAAAATGTCCTCCATGTCGTCACTGATGCTTAAATTTTATTATCCCTCTCTGGCTGAGAGTAGTTCCAAAATGCTTCTCCTTGTTTTTTTTGTTTTTTTTTCCATCATGTGTTTCTTTCTGTCCCCTAAAAAACAAATCCTAAAAGAAGTATAATTCATGTAACTTTCCAACTCAAAAGACGTGAACAAAAATACGCCCTCGCATGATTTGCTTCCTGATGAAACTGCAGTAACTTTGTCAGTCGAGTCACTATCATTTCAGTAACATTTAGATTTTATTGTTACAAAGTAATGCTCCGACACTACAGCATTAATGTCACTAAAATCTTCACCATCCTTTCTAAAGTTGATGTCAGATCTTCCAACATTTCTGACACTACAGATTTCAGGCCTTGGTACCACATAGTCAGCCTGCTTGTTTATAGTTTAAACAGGAAAGAGGCGACAGACTGCAGGTCTGTCAGAGGGAATTCAGATTTTTTTTTTTTTTGTGTTACCTTTAGATTCAAGCAGGTTTGCATTTCTTTTTCTCAATTTCACGATTCAGCAGCCTATGAGACAGAAAAGTGTCTCTATAAACCCCTTTCTCTCCTTATTTGCATGTTTAGTACGTGCTGTAATGGCACAGCCTTCGGTGGAAAAAAAAAGATCCATAATAGCACAGCTACTGTCTTTTCAGAAAAACGGTACACGCATGGAAAAGTAAAAGCTTAAGTTCAGTGTCCCTGAGCCCCATCATCATGTAAAACCTCCTGTATTTTGGCCGGTGTCCTTTACACAAATTCATACTGCCATCCGCCTGTGTGTATGAAAGCTTTTAATGCCATGCAGACCTATTGAGTCCTCCTCACAGGTGAATGAGAGGCTGAATAAGCTGCTGTGGCGGCCCCTCGAGGCTGGGCGTATCACAAGGCTTTTGTTGCATTTGGAGACCGACACTGAAGGGCAGGTGGGCTTTGTGTTGATAAACTGCTCATACATGCTCAATGATGCTCGTCCACTGTTTACACATACCATATTGAACTCTTTTTTTTTTTTTTTTTTTTTTTAGGCCTTGCCAGACTCCTTTTTGACAACCAGGTGGTGTGTCCCTGAGGTTCCTGGGATCTGCGAGGCTCTTAACTTCAGCCTCAGCTCCACTCGGTCACGTAACGCTCTCCTCTCCCCATGTGAAATTCAGCTACATGGTGAGCTTCTTCACTCCTCTCTGTCAGGGCCTGTAAAGCTTTATGGCTGTTTGAAGAAGACAGCTCTCCATTGGAGGGTCTGGGTTTATAACCTGATCTTAAGTATTCCAGCACGAGATTGCTTCACGTCAGACAGATAGAGAGTAATCGCAGTGCTGTCATGTGGGCAGAATGTGTCTTGTGTGTTATGTGTTTACATGTGATCACGTACACACTTATCTATGCTACCATCACCCCCAATCAGTGGGGAGCTTTTCTGTCCATTGGCTCTTTGTTTTGCCACTGATTACAAACTATGTTTCTTTCTCTGGGGCTCTCCTACTCCACCTCCGTCCCTGCGTTCCTGAGCTGGAACTGAGCATGGACAGAGAGAGGCTGACACATACACACACACACACACACACACACACACACACACACACACACACACACACACACACACACACACACACACACACACACACACACACACACACACACACACACACACACACAAGCACACAGCAACAGGGAGAGATACACAGGGGTAAAGAGCTTTAACATAAATCTGTTGATCCTTTGTCCTAATGCTATGTCAGCTTTCATGCTGAATTGAAATGGTGTGTGTGACAGAGATACAGACAGAGGTTGAGACAGCTGCTGAGGCTGGCTGGTCCACTGACAAGAGCCTCTGTCCGGCCAGGCCACGCCTCGGTCCTTCTCCCGCACAGAGAAGTATTGTCTTCAACGCTGCTTCCACTATTCTGATGTCATGGCTTGTCCTTCCCCAGAGGGCTGCTGTTGCTGCTGTAGTAAAACTGGACAGACCTTCGAGCCCAAAAGTCAGACGCACAAACAACCGCAGGGATGTATGATACACAAAATAAAATTGCTCTCCCCTTTTTGACCGCCTCCTTTAACTTGGTCTGGTTTGAATTTGATTTGGTTCCCATTTGCATGGCAGTTGATGCTTTTCTTGTGTGACCCCTGAATCTGTCAGCTCATATGCAAAACAACCCCTCATGCCTTGTTCAGCCCCACCTGTATGGGCTTTGCTCAGTGATGAGGTAAAGATAAAGATTCTTGGGCCCCTTTTCCAGACAGTTGTCATGCCTCCAGGCTATTTTATGGAAGATAAGCATGATCAACTAGGGACAAGCTGTTTACTTACATTATTAGAGGAAACAATCCAGGTCATAAAAGACTTTTCTATAAGTTGTGGGGATGTTGTCTATTATTTATGGGCACAAGAATTTTCATCACTGAAGTTTGGGGACTTAAGATGGGCGCAAGTTTTCATTATAGCCCTTGCACCAAATATCAACTAAAAAACAAATAAATATGGGCTCAATTCTCAGCCCAAGTTTGCATGGGGTTTTATGAGTCTTTTATTTGTTAGGGATCAAGCCAAGTTCAAAACCACTACCAATTTTAAGCTATATGAGCCAAACTAGCAATGGCACCTGGTCCATAAGTCCATTGAAATATCTCGAAAACCATTTGAAGGATTGTTATGAATAATTGTTATTCGTGACTTCTCATCAGTGTTTGTTTTTAGGGACATGTTTCAACCACTATTGGATGGCTGGATTTTGCCATGAAATGTGACCCAGATAGAGATGGTGCTCAGTGGATGAATGACTTTGGTGATTCCCTAACTTCTGATCTTGTGCCACCAGCAGGTCAAAGTTTTCACTTGTTCTACAAAAATATCTCAGCGTCTGTACATCGTATGGGGTCGTATAAATGAGAGGTTATTACCAAACTGTCATTTCTTCAATAAATTGTTATTTACTACTAAAGATTTCTTCTTTATTGAAATACAGAAAGTCAATTCTGAGCACATGTTTTCCTAAAGTTTTATGAGCCTTCTCTTCATAAGGGCTGAAGTCATGCCAGGTCCATGACCAGCACCCGTCTGAAGCTAAATTGCACCAAAGCTTTTAGTCACCTCTGCCTCAGTAGCAAAGGTTCCTGAGTGCTGGCACAGTGCCAGTTGGGTTTGACTATACTTTGTTAGAATCACCGGCAATAAGGAAGATAAGGGAGGAAGAGATAGGTGGATAAGAACACACCTTGTTCAAGAGCTCTGTTTGTCATTGGCAGTAAATTTGGACAGCAGAGGTCAAGGCTCTTGAGAAATATGCTATGCACTGGAGATGAGGCCTGTTAGCATGGGTATGTAGAGGGGGACCTATAAGTGTACAATGCATGGATATGTATACACATATTTACACACAGATTTAATGCAGCAGCGTTTGCCAGCTTATGTTGCGGGCAAACCGGAGCAGGACGGACTGAAAGAGACCCATCCGGTGGTTGTGGGATACAGTGAACTGCCAGTCTCCTCCTTGCGGAGCCAAATGAAAAACATTCCCCTTTCCTGAGACTTCCTACACTCTGGAGGATTGTGGAGCAGAGAGAGGACATCACCGGCAGTGTCGCTAATAGCTGTTGAGGAGCGAGGGAGACACATTGAAAAAGGCTTCTCTCACCACCCACGGCTTCTTTGTCATGCTCCCTCCATCCTCTCCCCATCTCTCTTTCGTTTCCTCTGCTCTGTTATTATCAGCCAGATCATTATCAGGCTCACTCTCCCCTTGCTGTGATGGAGAGGAGGGCCGGCCTCCCACATGACTTTGGTGAGAGATTTCTAACAGCAGCAGCAGCACAGGAGGAGGGAAAGGGGGGGGGGGGGGACTGAAGACAAGAGGCCCAATAAAGACTATCTAAATATAGAGGCAGCAGGGCCTTTTTTCCCTTGTCCTTATAAAGAACTGCTGGTAAATCCGGGCAGACTATCCTCCTCGCTGTACTGAGCCCTGATCACTCCCTCCAGCATTGGGAACATAACTATTGGTGCATGGAAACACACGCTCATGCACACAATCACACAGGCCTAGGCTGTTTTATGAGAGAGAGAGAGAGAGAGAGAGAGAGAGAAAGGGGGCTTAGTGAGTTTTTTTTTCTTTACACTAGAGGGCAAATCATGTTTGGTGGAACAGACTAAAATAGGAGCGGTTTTGAGGAAACCACCAAAAAGAAATGATGGGAGAAATGAGTGACTGGGGGAAGTTCCTGGCCCAAGAGTTCACGTGCAGAAGATTATGAAAGTAGATACAGAAGAACCTCTGGCCAAAAATATCTCAGGAGGATGGATTATGTATTTAAATTTATATCATCAAAATCTCCATCCCCTGTCCAAATGATGCCCCTATTTGGTTCTCACTCATAGTCGCAATGTTTTCTAAACTAGGTCCTAAGCTCTAGTTTGGGAGAACTGGTTTCTTGCCGAGCCTCATTTGGGTCGATTGATACCACACTCATGTTGGACCCTCACAACATAAATTTTTTTTTGATTTTGTACACTTTATTAATCCCCGAGGGGAAATTTCTTCACTACAGCAGGGGGGCTCTCAGGGGGGAGATGCTGCAGCAGGCTGCCACGACCGCGGCGCCAGGTAACCTGACCTGAAGTGCATGTTTTTGGATGATGGGAGGAAGCCGGAGAACCCGGAGAGAACCCACGCAAGCACAGGGAGAACATGCAAACTCCGCACAGAAAGGCCCAGGACCGGATTCGAACCCGGAACCTTAGACTGGAAACAGGAGGAAACAGCGAGTCCGGGTCTGACCGAGGGGAACAAAACCCATCACCATCACATGAAGCTCACTCTTTAACAAGTTTGTTTGTATCTGTGCAAAAATATTGATGTAAAATGACCATGTAATGCATATAAGAGAGTTGTCTTGATCTTCTTATCTAAATGTAATGCTCAAAAGGTCTGACTACCCTTTCATTATATGTTGTTGACCACTTAGTTTCTCTAATAACTCTCTCCCTAATCCATCCTTCATTTGCATCTGAATAACATGCTCTTTGTCCAGAGTTGAAGCATCCCACTATAAACAATCAGGCTGCAGTCTGCAAACATAAAAGTAACCTCTTGACCTAGGATGTTCTCCTCCTGATAAATTAACAAATTCAACAGCTGTGTCATCGGTGTAAGCGTCTAATGTGATTTCCTCCCATATGCTGCCCACTGTTGTTGTCTGTCTGGAGTGCAGTTACCAGTAACGGCCTGTCCTGTGTGTGACATCAGCAGCTGCTTTTATACTTTATACCTTTGCATAAATAAATACCTGAGTAATACACAGGTCATGGGCTGTTTGAAACTGTCAGACATGTTTCTACAGGACACACAGAAACAGATCAATTATGGTTCACCTTTTGACACGTAGGCACAGATAAACGGTTCTCTGTGTGAAGCAAAGAGGAGGTCATTTTAACAGCTGTCTTCGTATGCCAACAGTGACAGCAAAGGGTCAGATGTCAGACTGGGGAAAAAAAGCTTTACTGTGTGTTTTAAAAACCTCTTTTACACCTGTTGCTTTATTCTGCTCCCTGTGGTGTATGGCTACACACCAAGACACTTGTGGACACACATACAGGCACCCACACAAATTGGTATTGTTGTGGCTGTCTGAGCTGAGATTGTGCACCAAAGGCAAGCATGGAAAAATATCACACTCATCCAGACTCGCACACTGAATATCAGAACTTGTTACATAAGAGCTTCTCTTCCACACTCCGCAGCAGTCTGACAGAGTCAATGTCAAAGTCTTTATTAGAGGCAAAATGGGTATAATTTATTCATGGCCACTGTGCTATGTGTAAAGCTGAAATGGATCAATCTGTGTGTGTGTGTGTGTGTGTGTGTGTGTGTGTGTGTGTGTGTGTGTGTGTGTGTGTGTGTGTGTGTGTGTGTGTGTGTGTGTGTGTGTGTGTGTGTGTGTGTGTGTGTGTGTGTGTGTGCGTGCGTGTGTGCGTGTGTGTCACTATGTCAGTTTGTGGTCATGAAAGCCCCCATGAGAGAGGAAGCTCAGCTGTCAGTAGTTGTCAGGCACTGGGCTTTCCTTTCTCTCTCTCCCTCTCTTTAGTTGCTGCTCCTGCTGCAGTTAACCTCAACCCGCTTCTCTTTCCCATCCTCCCTTCCTCCTCTTTCTGCCCTCCAACAGCGGCCGGCCCGCTGGGTTTGAGGTCGAGATGGAGGTACTGCTAGTCAGTATAGGCATGTTGGCCAGAGATAAGGAAACATGGCACAGAACCAACAACCCGCCTGACCACCGCTCCTGGGCTGAACATATTGAACACACACATACAGCAAACAAGTGTCAAATATGTTGGCTAAAGGTCAGAGTATTTACTGTCTGGTGTAATGTCTAGAGTTGATTATGGCAATGCTTTTTATAATCTGGGCTTTGACCCAGCTTCACTCTTGGATTTAGCACTTCTCGCCTCCTCACCTCCTCTCTCGTGTTCCTGCCCTCTACCCCACTGCTCTGTCTCACCCCATGCAGGGTGTTACCCATGCTACATTAGCTGCTCACATGCAGAATGACAGAACAACTAGCCTCTCACTGCAAATCTCGCTCCACGTTTGATGGTGGGTGGAAACATTTCCCTGTGTGCATGCCAACGCTGCCAGACTAGTGTGGCATGGTGTGAGATGGACATGGGGGGATGATGTGAGGAAGTGTCTATGGCGCCTCAGCTCCACTTGCTGCTGTGAGCGGTGGGGGTGGGACAGACGTTGTTGTGGAGGTGAGCATGGGGGTGTCTGAGTTTGGGATTACAGCGTAGCTCTGATGGACATGCCCTGGCTCTGCTGGAGTAAGACACTCAGATCAGATCACATTACAGGGATGGGGGCTTGGATTATTGAAGAGAAGATGGATCAAAGACAACAACTACAATTCTTACAGGAGACACACAGAAGCCCAGGTTTCTGGGATGAACTTAATCACTTCACTTCAGTCAAGGTCCCATCTCTTCCTGCTATCATTGTGTCTATGTTTTTCTGTCCTTCAAACAATTAAACCCTCTTCCTTCCCATTTACCTCACGGTAAGTATCAGTCCTTTATAAAAGCTATCTCCTCTGGCTCATCTCAGAATCACCAGCCTGAGTGCCAGAAGGAGCTGGAGGTGTGAGAGTGGCACGTCTAACAGCCACTGATGGGACACAGGCCCGCTGTCGGATAAGCACTTCTTTCTGCCAGAGCCCTGAAAACTCACACTGATCCACATAGATCATCATACCTCAGCCCTGGTTGTGCATATTCCAAATCACTTTCCAGTAACTTCACTGACTTACCATGGTTAGCATGCTACGCACACTTTACACCGTCCAGGTAACATCAGTTATGGCCAGTAAAGTAAAGTATTTCCAAGTTAATGTGAGTAAACGTTGGGATTCGGTTACATTTTGTTTTAGGATTTAGGTTTAATCTGTAACTGTGTCCACATGGCTTCGCTTTAAATTGTTGGGACATGATTCTTTTAATCATTGGGGCAAATGGACATGTTTATGTAGAAGACAATGAGCAAAAGCACAAAAAAGATGACATGAAACATTGGTATTCAACGTAACCTTGAAACAATGTTGTTGTTTTTTCTAATAAGAGAGCGAGAGTTAGAGGCGATTTACTTTAAACTTCTTGTTACACCCAGGGCCAAATATGCAAAGCACTGCAACATAAAACAGAACAAAATAAAAGTTTGAGAAGATGTGAGAACCTCCAACATACACACCTTGACTAACTTCATCTATTAAACATAATTTAGATCATGAACATACATGTTAACGGGGACAAATACACAGTTTTGGCACTATTCTACGAGGATCTCCTCAGTCTTTATGGGTTCTAGAGGGGTGCCAGAATTGGACAAATCAGAGCCTTCATCTTTGGAAAATTCTTCACGCTGCAGCAGCAAAAAACCTTTTTTTCCCCAACACTTGCAAAAACATTGAGTGCATCTCAGAACAACTCAACGTTTTTGGAAGTTCGACAGCACATTTCCAAATTGTTGCAGAAATCGAGCGGACAGAAAGAACGGGGAGAGAGGGAGAAAGCAAAAGGACGAAGCAGCTGGAGAAGAAGGGGAAAGGTTTAAAGAGGGGACGGGACGGGTACATCTATTGGTTTAAGGCTCTCCTATGTGCCCAGTCTTACTGGCCTCACCTGCTGAATTCTTCTGTTCTCCTCTGAATGATCAGCTCGTTAGGGGTTACTGGCAACTTTTCAATGAGTTAAACTGCTTTCAGTCTTTATCTCCTCATTTCTCTTCCTACTTTGTTCAGGATTGTGACACCTGTGTAAGATACAAGTTGCCACTTAGTGGTTTTATTTCCTCCTTCATTCCTCCTCCCTCATCTGCAGTAGTTTGGGTAGTTAAAGGTAAACAATACAGTGGTATTCTGTGTGATGTGGTGGCATCGCAGGCTTCAAACACTTTAAATTACAGCAGAGATTTGCACAGCTGTATTGTCACACCTTCAACTCAAGGCAATTTGATTGCTCTGTAGGTGCTTAAAAAAATCCACTCTGCTCTGACTATCTCCAGACCCCTACATGTTATCTCAATGAGTTGTTGGTGTTGGAAAAGGCCACAGGAGAGAGCATGTGATGGCTTTCTGGGGTCTGGTAATTTCTTATGAGGGGCCGGGTAAATATAGTCTGAAGCTGAAGCCTATCTGACGCCACAGCACCAACACTCTCCAGGCCCAGACAGGCCCACCGGGAGCTGGACTCTGATGTGCCTCACAGACACAGGAGGCCCTATAGACAGAGCCAGTCAGGTGTAAGATGTTAGGATGGAGGCTCAAGGGAAATTTAATGAGGGAAGATTTGCGTGAAATGATATTAATGCATGGTCAAAGCCCATTACAAAATAACAAGCTCATACAATGTACATTTACGTCTATAAAGCATTAACTGCAAATTACTCTTATAACTATTTATTACTGAAGGTTGATGCAACTTTTTGATAGATGGCCCCACTCCACTTTAATATAAGAATTCATGCTGTTACAACTGTTTACTAGTCCAAGGCTTGTAGTTATTTTTTAATTAAGCCTAAAAATAATAATCAATGTTGTTCCATATATAGCCTATCAGGTAGTATATAGTATTCGACCTACCTACCTACCTACCTACCTACCTACCTACCTATCTATCTATCTATCTATCTATCTATCTATCTATCTATCTATCTATCTATCTATCTATCTATCTATCTATCTATCTATCTATCTATCTATCTATCTATCTATCTATCTATCTATCTATCTATCTATCTATCTATCTATCTATCTATCTATCTATCTATCTATCTATCTATCTATCTATCTATCTATCTATCTATCTAATAAATACAAATAATAAAAATAGGTATTTAAAAGTGTGATGGGAAATATGTGATAAGGACAGGGGCACTATATCAAATTATACATTACCTAAAATTAGGGCACAAATATGCCTTATTTTTGTTCTAAGTTTAGGAAATCTTCTGTTTCTCCTCATAAACTTGATGTAACTTAAATAGCCCACGTGTTTTTTTTACATGACATTACCAGATCATGAAAACGAGGTGTCTGTGCCAGGTTGTGATTAAAGTTGAGCTGAGGCCTGATAAGGTGGGACGGTCTTAATGACACTTCTGAGGAATCACTTGACGTCAGAGTTGCACGACAGAGCGAAGAGTGTGCCCAGAGTGAGATTTGACTGAACCTATTTTACATGTGCATGTGAAAGAGAGATGGAGGGAGAGCCCGAGAGAGGCCTTATGGTGACTCAGCATAACGAAGTCTGCTGGGCCTGTATGACCTCGTTCATCAAGCTGACACCCGGCTCCGTTTCTGCTGTGTGATTCACAGGGGGAGTGCAAGGAGGAGAGAAAGATAGTGAGGATGAGAAAAAGGCGAGGAAGGAGGGGGAAAAAGAGGCATGTGAGGAGGAACAGGACTACGAGCACTGAAGCCGGGGGTTGAGGGGATGGGAGGGGCAACAAAAAGCACAAATGACATGCAGAAAAGTTGAGTAAACAATTGTGTGAGAGATCACAAACAGAGACCAGGGAGGTGAGATAGTGAAAGATAAACAGTGACAGAGAAGAGGTGGACCAGAGCCGCCTCACGACAGTAACAACCAGCAAAGACAGCAACAGCAGACACATCCATTCTGCTGAGTGTTTTAAAATTCTGTGACATGATTCAGCCAGAAGAACTGCAACTTGTCGTCTGTGTTGGCATCTTCTACTGCATGTCCTGACATTCTACCTTCAAGATTTAAATTTTTTCTTACCTTACTTACTGTAAAGTGACATAGTCCCTCTAAACACAAACACACTCTGTTATCACTGACAAACAAAAAGCTCATCTATCGCACACCTTCACCAAATCTGTTCAATACACATCAATGTCTGTCCTCTCAGCACACTCACTCACACTGACCTCTGTGGCTCCCATGGCAGCTTCCAAAACAAAGAAACCTAAAAATTATATTGTGATTATTGTGATATAATTTAAGATTTGGGCACAGCAATATGTCCAAATACCTGCAAAATAATATCATTCCCATCAGCCACCTGTTCTTTGTGATAGTAAGTGTTAACATGCAAAACTGAAATGGTGAACATAGTTGAAATTATACCTGCTAACATCTGATGATAGCATTGTCATGTCAAGATTGCATTTATGTACAGCCTCAGTGCCATGGATGTAGACTCTCAGTCTTATTTTAATCTCTCTCTTGCATACCCCCATCTTAAAAGGAGTTAACATCAGACTAAAACTTATTTTTATTTTTTTATTCTTGGGATTATGTGTAAAAGGAAACTGAATGAGGGATCACAACACAAACAGCCACATGAAAGTAAACTCGCTGGGTAAAAGGGAAGCGTGTCCATGTAATTAAGAGTAAACAGGGTCTGAATGGGTTTTAATTGAAACAAAACCATCACAAAAACAGCTATTGAACTTGAGCCTTATTGTAAATCATTACCGAGTGGATAAATTACACTTTGGGTGAGGACAATAAGATAATGGATGTGTTTTTGTTTTTAACAACCTTGCCTGTGTTTTGTTCTCTGGAATTTAGAAGTGTCACATCGCAAGAAGCTGATGTAAGCACAAACATGGAAATACGCTGCAGGGAAGAGAGCTTGTTTAGCAGGATTAAAAAACAACAACAAAAAAAACAACTTATTTCCAGCTTTGCAGCTCTCTTTTTTTCTTTTTTTTTTACGAAAAACTCTTAGCAAGGGAACGAAAGCAAGTGTGGTGGCCAAGGGAACACCCAGCACCCCTGGCAGTGGTGGTGTTGTGGCTTGATAAAAGTGTGGGCCTCCTGCCTGCCACCTCCTCCTCTCCCCCTTTGCAGGATCTGACAGCACACACAGCCTTGATAACAAGCACACACACACACACACACACACACACACACACACACACACACACACATATATAACTGAACCTCCCCACCTCACAGCAAGATCTGCATTTCAGCTTGGTTGTGACTCCAATGACACTGCAAATAACATGTTGTAAACACAAATAACTCAAGCTGCGTCATGTTGATCTGCCTCTTCACCAAAGAAAGAAAGAAGTCAGGAGGCATCTTCAAGTACAAATTCTTTATTTTAATTTTTTTTTGGTATGGCTTCTTTGAAGGGACTGCAAAAGACATTCTTATTGAAGAAAAAAAAAAAAAAAAAAAAAAAAAAAAAATCGAGAGAATTTCAAATGAAACCAGTCAGGGATCTACAAGCGAGCACGCTGGCAAATCCACTGACATGGTGACATAAAATAGACATGACACCTGTGGATCTGCAGCTATATCTCGGCAAGTTATATGACATCAGTGCCACAACTAGACATAGTAACATTAAAAAAGCTACTTTAACTTAGTACCTCTTATAAATACCTACATATAAATATTGTAAATTTACTTGATGAATGAAAACATTTAAAAATGCTGTACATGAATGTCCTTTTGAGAGCAACAGTTCACGACAATCTCAGTGACAAAAAAAAACAAAACACTGGTGTTTGAGCTCAGTGTCAGCTACCTTTCAACATTGATATACAAAGCTCCAGGTCCCCATATGCCCACATACTGCTTGTGATTATCTACATCCATCTGAAATTCTCTTGACCCCAAAAAGTCAGATTAATGTGACTGTTGAAAACAGTCAGATCAGTTACAAGGGGCTTTCTGCACTTGGGGGAGAGCACATACATCAGGAGATTGAAAAAGGATTTTATTTTTTAAATTTTTTTTTTTATTATTAAGGCCTCTTGAATTAAAATTATAATAAAAAAAAAAGTGTGTAGTCCTGACATCATCTCAAAACAATGGAACTCCCACAGTCTTGTACAAAAACGTTCTATTTTGTCCTTGAGGGGAAATCTCTCGTCCTCGTGTGAGGAGCCCAACGCTGGAGGTTTGTTCATGGGGCAGTGATCAGCCTTACTAAGGCTGGCTGTTTGCCTCCTCAATCACCACCATGTCTCCTCCCTGCACCCTCATCTATGACTCTCCCCCAGACTCCTAAAGCAGCGGTGCCCATCATACCCACTCCAGATACCCTGGAGGAATGCAGTGTTACATGTCCCAGACAGCTCTTCACACATCAATATGTACCACGGACATATAGAACTTCCACTGATTAACATTGATAATAATGGCATACAAACAAACATTGACAAAGACATTAATACAATAATAAAAATAATAATAAAAAAGGAAGTGTCAGCTTCTGGAAGCCCTTGGAAGCGACCACATACTTTATGCTGTTTAGCTTCTCAACCTGAACCCCAACAGTCCTCCCGCCCCTTTTACCCTTTAACCAATGAGCAAACAGCTCATCCTGATCGTATAGTGCAATAGTCCCACCCTTTTTCCTGAAATCCGCTGCCAACAGCAACAGGGTCACCCTGTAGGGCGTTTCACTATTCTCCATCCAAAGGTCTGCAACGACAAACCGCCAACCTCCTCCTCCACCTGTACTGCTCCCTCTTTTCCACTCCGCCCTCAGCTCACTGCATACGGTCCGGCTGGATGTGCTGCTGTGGGGCGTAGTGCAGGAAGGCTGGAGCTGGGCCGGCTGCAGAAGGGAGCGTGGGGTGTACGGTGGCTGGAGCTGTGGCGGCGGCCGGGCCGGCGGTGGCTGTGGGGCTGGTGGCGTAGCTGTAGCTCAGAAAGCCGGCTGGGGAGGCGGCGTACGGGTACTGCTGCTCAAAGGCGGCCTGGGCGTACTGGCTGTAGGCTGTGCTGTAGTCCAGGTAGGGGCTGGTGCTGACTGAAGAGGAGACCTGAGTGGGCAGCACCAGGCTGGGCTGCACATATGCTTGTGGGTAGACGTATGGCTGGGCCAACCTGCACACAGAAACAAAGACCGAATGAGGGGTGGGTTAGACATAAGGGATGCAGCATCAGAGTGGAGAAACCCCACCGTCTGGCTTGTTTCCATTTCTCCCGGTGGGCGATTATGTTGGGAATATAAACTCTGTAGGTGTTCGGAACTTAAAGCGTTCTCACATGGATATCCACTGTTATTATATGTATATTAAGACTGAACAGACGAAAGGCAGAGGAGGTTAGGAGGCGAAGGTGACTCATCCCTCTGTCTGTGTCAGTTAGTAAAACCTACCAAACCTGTTAGGTAGGGCCTCCTGAGGGGAGCAGTGGAGGGGGTGAATGACAGAGTCAGCCGTTACTGGCAGGTTTTCAAGCTCAGGCATCAGCGTAGTGTTTTAACAGCTGCTGCTCTTCACTCACTGAACACACACACACACACACACACACACACACACACACACACACACACACACACACACACACACACACACACACACACACACACACACACACACACACACACACACACACACACACACACAGGCGTGCACACACAGGCGCAGACACACAAAAAAAGGGAAGTGCATGAAGGGTGTACAGAAGTTGCAGTTTCCTACTTCTCACTTAGTTTATAAATCTCACACAGACTGTCACAGGTGATGACGCTGGCTAGGGCAGATAATGGTGGTAGGGGAGCTCATCAGGGTTGGGTCCGAGTCTCTGCCAGGCCTCATGGGCTGCCTCTCAGTTGAAGCTGATTAGAGCTGTGGGGTTTGGGGACTCTACTGTCTTTGCTTTGCCACACAGAGGACAGGGAAGGGGAGTGGGTTTTAGATGAGCCTATTTTTACTCTTTATTTGAAGAATATTTCCAGAGTGGTTGTATAAAGGGAGGGATGGTGGGAGTAGCAGGCAGAAGACCCCCCTGTTTCATATAAATGGTGATATAACCGACTGTTTTGGGAGCCTTAACAACGCTTGTGGGGGGAAACAGCCATGGACACACACACACACACACACACACACACACACACACACACACACACACACACACACACACACACACACACACACACACACACACACACACACACACACACACACACACACACACACACACACACACACACACACACACACTTTAGGACAAAGGGAGGATAGTAACAACAAACTTCACTTTGACTTACGCTCTTCAGCTGCATCTCCATGATAAAAATCTTCCTCTCATGGACTGTTCTTTAATTTCAGTCTTAGTTCTTTTCTACAGACCATTTGAAGAAGATCAGTAATAAAAGGCAGCCAAGAAGTCACAGCAAAAGATGGAGGCATGCATGAATAGGGATGTCATCACTCACACATATATATACACACACACACACACACACACACACAACACACACACACACACACACACACACACACACACACACACACACACACACACACACACACCAGCCAATTACCTCTGCCCCCTTCTATCCACCCACCACACACCAGTTATCACTGCAAACCCCAAACCATGCCATAATAGGGAAAGAGTCACACCGCAATCAGCATTAACCTCTTCACTTCATATCACACAAGATAAAAAAAAAAAAAAAAAAAGGCACTCCAGTCCATCACAGCACACTGCACTGCACTCTCAAGCCATCACTGGCACCTTGGAGAGAGGCTGGCTGAAGGAGGGAGGGACGGAGGGAGGGAGGGAGGTAGGAGGGGGTGGGCAGATATTTTCTGTCATACCCCTCCTCTGGACTGTACTGTGGGCATCTTCTGATCCTCTGCTGGTGCACTGGTCAGCTGGCAGCAGAGAGCAACCATGGCATGAGGGTGGATAGGAGGAGGATTATTATCATTAATAACATGAAGGTCCGAATGTATCATCAAGTCATTACATGGAAGAGTACATGAAGCATGATGAGAAAAGAGAAATGTCAGGCAAGCATAACCTGAAATTCAAAATCTTTGAAATCAGAAAAAAAAAAGTCAAGCCTGTGATATGATACGATTTTAAACAGCTGCGTTTCAAACAACAGTTACAGAAGCTAAATGAGACATCTGGCAAGCGAAAGGGAAGTAAACTCATCGCGTCAGTTCCCTGAACACAAAACTAGACAACACTGACTTGCAACTAGTAAGCATAAGCAAATGAAGGCAACCCCCACCCACAAGCCCAATCTACACTTTGCCCCTGCAGTGCCATTGAGCTACTTACAAAGAGGCATTCACTCTCACACACAGCTTTCAAAGATGACCATACATTAATGCTGTGGGGCATATGTGCTTTCACTCGCCTCGTGTATAATGAGTCTGCCTTCTCCGTGGCCTTGGCAGCGTGTCGCTATAGGCAAGTGACCTTGTGTAGGTAAAGTGGAAAAGAGAGGAGAGACAAAGCACTCCCCGTGTTATATCTCTGGTGTGTGCACAGGGATGAAGATGCCAGCTGCAAGTTTAGCTTTTATATGAAGAGGAAAAAGGAATGGGGGACTAAGGCAAGTTTGGGACAGAAGAGAGTCCCCTGGGCCACAGAGATGCCAAGTGGATTGGAGGGGGGGGCAATAGCAGGGGGAATGTGGATGACGGCCGGAAGATCATAGGTCAGCTGGTTTTGTGCTGACGGCCAGTCGGGTGTGTGTTTGACACAGTGCCACTCTGCTAACGGCAGGCTGAGACACGAGCGAGGACAAGCGCACCAGAAAACATTTGATGCCTGTCAACATTTTCAAACAGCGGCTAGAATAGTCATCAGTAATGAAGGCCACATCATGAGCTAATGTGAAAAGCCTGGGCGAGATCACACCGAGCAGCTAAATATTTCTACACGATAACACAAAATGACCTTCAGTGAGTGACTCACAATGACTCAAAGTGTGAAAACAGCCAGGACTGGCTGGGCAGGGGAATTAAACAAGACCTTACAATACTTGTAAGAAGACTTGATATTCCTTCTTTACCTCTTTGTTTAAAAAGAACTCATTCTTCTTTGAAAGCCCGAGGAAAGGGAAAAAAAAAGGTGTTTTGTTTGACACCTGTAGGAGGTGAGTTTCCTTGGGAACACACTGCCTCATTAAGCATTAAGTCTCAAACAGCCCCCTTCCCCCTCACTCTTCTCTTTAAGCCACACCTCCTTCCCAGCCTCACAGAGGTGTCTGTTTTTAGTGTCTCCAGCTGACACACTGGTAGTGGCAGAATTGTAACTGGAGAAATTTAAGTAATAAATTAAAAAAAAAAAAAACCAGACAGAGTGGAGGAGGTGATGCATGAGAAGAGATGAATCTGCAAGCCCACTGACAACTCCTCCCCTCCCCATCAAAACAATGTTCCTGGCCTCGGTGACCCCCTCTGGCCCTCCACAGCATCTGCTGACCACAGCTACACACACACACACACACACACACACACACACACACACACACACACACACACACACACACACACACACACACACACACTGTTAAAAATGCTACCTCAGACCATGTCCTTCTCATGCCATATGTTGTCAAGGGGTTTTGTGTGCGTGTGTGGAGGGGGAGAGGGATGAGGGAGTGGGGGCTGAAAGAAAAGCCACTTGTATGCTCTGCATCTTAGCGAGGCCTGCGTCTGTCACCCGCCGTACAGGGGCAACTCGGAGACAGGAGGACAGGTGCTCTGTGTGCCTGCCTACGTCTCTGGGGTGGTGGTGGTCATGGGAGATTAAGAGGGTGTAAAAGGCTGTAATATGAACCAGCACCTGTCAGGCATGGCCTCAGAGGCTCAGCACTGTGCGCCACATTTCAAACCCTCTAGGTTTTCGTGGCTTCCATGCTCACTGTGGTAGCTTGGATGGGTGTATGGACATGGGGACTTTCCTGTGCCCTCCTGAGGTCTTGGATCATGATGGGACATGTCTCTGGGAGACGCCTATATTTAAAATGTAGATGCAGTGAGATCTGACAGAAGGTCGATTAACGCTCCTTGTCAGTTCGAGAGCGTGCCCTATTTTGGGGTTCATTAAACTCCAAAAACCACCAAATATTTAATATCTTGTCATCGTCCCTGGGGACTGTCCTGGGATTCCCACAGAGCTCACAAGCTTGGAAATCATGTACTGTATTATCTGCAAGCTATATGTTTGTCTTCCTGTGGTGTTTTATTGAAGAGATGGGCCACACCATCTGAAAAAGGTGAATATGCCCAACACAACAGAAGAAGCCAAGGCCAATTTCATATAAAAATTCAGTTCACACCAATATAAACCAGAAAAAAGTGAAAATTTGTTTGTGTAAGAAGCCAACTCTAGCAAAAGCTTTGCATTTTTGGTGGATTCATGACTGAATCCATCACTCGCTCCTTTGAGAGAGGCGTTATAAAACTTAACTAAACGTCAAAGTTGTTAATGATTGATTTTCTGTTTATTGA
The DNA here is from genome assembly GCF_029030835.1 of Brachyistius frenatus. Lineage (NCBI taxonomy): Eukaryota > Metazoa > Chordata > Actinopteri > Embiotocidae > Brachyistius > Brachyistius frenatus. The sequence goes on from NW_027210603.1 coordinate 7,249,598, forward strand.
TTAGTCGATTATGTTACAGTAGCTTAGCAATAGTAAAGACATTAAAGAAATGCACATGTTCATCAGTTTGTTGTTGTTTATCTAGAAGAACAGGACTTTTGTTATTTTATCCTTCCAGGCAGATTTAAGGGTTTGTGTGGAAAGTTATGAATGGTGCTGAGCTGTAGCTTGAAGCGTGATGTCTGGGAGCTGCAGGGGGGGAGGAGAGTCATTATTACACTGAAATGCACATTAGCTGCTCAGCAGACTATGGCTCCTGGACGCCATGCAGGCTGTTTTTACAACAGAGCCACTTCTAGAAAGCCTTCTCAGTAACGGAGCCCACTCGGGCAGGTACAAAAGACAAGAGGCTCCCGACCGAAAGTCAACAAGCGAGTCACACATTCACCTCTGGAACGCACTTCTATTACCACAGATATGTGAACAATCTCCCAGCCCTGCAAAACTCGAATATGCTAATAGACTACTTGTGGAGTTTGCATGTGGACACAGAAACTGACATGTACTTTCCAGAGGCCCTGTTTGTCAAGGAAAGAGCAGCCTAGCGGCATGGCACAAAGCAGAATACAAGAGAACACAACAAGCGCCCACTCCCGCTCACTTACCCATACTGCCTCTGGATGAGCGCTGGGTGAATGGGCTGCACTCCGATGGATATGCCTGGAAGAGAGGAGGCTGGCTGTCAGACACACACATCTGCATTTACAGAGGAGGACCAGAGAACAATACACAGAGGGCATGGAGAGACAGAGGCATAGTCTGTTTCTAGCCTAGCAAGGACTGTTTCAAATGTGCAGTAGGCAACAGTAAAAACATGTATGCAACTGGGACACTGGACGTTAGTTGGAGTCAAAATAAACTCTGCATGAACTGTCCTAATGGACACAGCGGCAAGCAAAGACCACGTCACACACAGTGTTCAGTGATGACCTCGTCCTGTCACACATTGAGTAGTTTGTTGGGTGTTTGAACCCCGTTATACCTGCTCACATGCCTACTTTTAGCCGTTTTAATCTGTGGTTTTATGTTATGGGTATTCTTAACTTGTGTTCTATATCTTATGTTCCAATCACAATAAACCTTGAAATAAATCCTATCTCACCCGTCTGTATGCTGCGAGGCTTGGCCCCCAGGTAAGCCAGGTTGACATTTGCCTTCCTGCCATCGATGATGGGGTTTGGATCCTTGCAGGCTCTCTCTGCTGCTCCTCGGTCTGTCATTGTTACCTGGTGACACGGTCAGACTCGTCAACAAACAAGGAAATTATTGCCTTGTGTTCCAAACAGACAGCATTGTGGCATTGGTGTGTTACATGGACAAGGCATTGCAAAACACACACAAAAATACAACACTCAAATCACACAAAAAACAAACAGGCGCTTGGTCTGTTAGTCTCATCATGAAAGTCCCCCTACAGGCTTTTTTTCTGCTATGAATCTTTTTCTCTGAAGAAGAAACTACAAACAAAGCACAATGATAAGCTTTGAAAACGGCCCACAGCAGCAGTAGCCAGCCACTCGACTGCCACTCAGCCATGGGCAGAGCTGCTGAAATATGGATCTGGGAAGAGCAACAAGGAGCTTATCCAATTAGGGACAAAATAAGGAGATTGGTATTAGTCAACCCCTCCTCTCTCCCTCCTGGCATTAGACGAGCCCTTCTGTTTTGATTGCCATGTTCTGCCAACTCACAGTCACCTCTGTGCAAGGACCGGGTAGTGAATGTAGGCCACGGATCACATTGTTTTAGGAGGACATTTTTAAAAGCAGTATTCCTCTACATAGTGGAAGGATCCGGAACAAAGCCCACTCCAGGGCCACTGTTGTGAACACACAGGAAGGAACAAGGCTGTGTTTACACTGAAGAGCCTTGCTGTGTGTGTGTGTGTGTGTGTGTGTGTGTGTGTGTGTGTGTGTGTGTGTGTGTGTGTGTGTGTGTGTAGTGGGAGGTTGGGGGGGGGGGGGGCCCTACTAATCCACCTCTGAAGTGTGTTTAGAAAAAAGGTGTGCTAAACTTTGGCCACCCTCCCTCCCCTCGTGCCAACAGCTACCTCTCCAACTGGAACGCTCAGAAAACAGAAGTAGCAGGTTGCCATGTTCCACGCACAAAAATGAGCAGCGTATAAAAGTGCTGATCACTTCACTATCACAGGTATGTGTGCAATCATCCCGGGAAGCACCCACACTGCCGTGAGCCTGTTTAACCTGTAACACCAGACTCCAGATGCAGCCGTTGTTCGATACCAGCTAGACTCACTGGACAGCTCCCCCCCCCCCACAGCTCCATGTGTAAACACAGAGAGCAATTGTCTTACAATTCTGCCTTTCGAGGTAAACACGCACACATAACAGTTTTCCATTCCTTCTTTGGCCTGATAGTACGTTAGTGCTGATGTGTCTGTCCAAGGTTCTGGTAAATATTTGCATTTCTTGTGCTGCTTCTGCTCTTTGTGTCAAAGAGAGTGGCTGTCTTCATCGGCCAGGAACAGTATAAGTCACCAATTAATATAGATTTAATTTGGGCTCTTGGATATTTATCATTAATCCAAATTAAAGGAATAAAGTATCAGTGAACCGCACTGTTTACATGAGCTGAGATCAGAAAGGCAGATTACACACAATAAACAACCTGGAGTATGTTCTTTTGAAGTTTACAACATGAAGGTTTGGCCTGTCCGCAGACTCAAAAAGATGCGATCAAAAGAATATTTAGCATAAATTTGTGGAACAGGATAGAGACAATTTGTTCATGTTGGAATTTCTAATCATCAGCCAAGACCTGATGTAAATCATGTGCTAAGGCTGACTGCTCTGGTACTTGACAATGGAGAGTAGGGTGGGCAAGGTCAACCTCCCCACGGCTCCAGAATAACCATATAAAGCAAGTAAGAAGTGCAGACGGTCTCACACACACACACACACACACACACACACACACACACACACACACACACACACACACACACACACACACACACAGAGAGAGAGAGAGACATTAGCTGGGGCTGCTCAGGGGTGAGTGAGGGGGACTTCATTGGGTGGGTATGGGGGGTTGGGGGGGGGACATCAGACATATGTTGAAATATAATCTCCTTAGTTACCCATCAACCTGTGTGATCCCTCCTCCTCCTCATTAAGCTAAAATAACAGCCAACCAGGCAGAAAAAAACAGAGATGCTGTGCAATTATGCGTTTAAGCCTCAGTGGGAGATTACCATTGACATTCATCTGAGTAACTACACGCAGTAGATAAAACGAGCACGTATATTTTAGTCTATAAACTCACATATGAAGCGAAGGGGGCATATAAAAGGTCATTGTCATGCAGAAACAAGCACTTAAAGCGTGTTTTTAAAAGACATTCGCCTGGATCCAAGTTGTGATGAGTAGTTACAGCAGATAGATAAAGGGAAGTGTGGTTCGATGGTATGAAATGTTGTACTGGATATTATGCGTACTTACAAAGCCGTATCCTCTGGATTTACCGGTCTGTCTGTCCGTTATCACCACGGCTTCGTCAATGTCCCCAAAGGCTTCGAAGTATTTTCTCAGCGAGGCATCGTTTGTGTGGTACGGCAGCCCGCCGACAAAGATTTTGGTAAAAGTCGTGTCTTTCTGCAGCGATGTGTGATGCATGACTTCCAGACCTCCGTTCATGAACTGATGCAGAAGCATTGGCCAGCCGGAGAGAAGACCGAGGCACACGGAAGAACTAACCAAGCGCCTAACAGTGTCCCAGCATCAGTCAAACTAAACTCAGTCTCTCACAGCACTTTGCTGTTAGTTTCCCTCTCTTGTTGCACAAAAGTTATGGCAACCTGATGACACCTTCGAGTCGAGCTGAGTGAACTCCTCCGTCGGCGTATAAACCGGTTGCTTCTTTACGGTTGTGAGAAAATGTGCCGGGAGAATTTATAGAGCAGAGCATACGCCCCGCCCCCGAATAACTATCGACCAATCAGCTTCAGACTCTCGGTGCTGAATTGCACAGCCGCTCCTCCCATTTTCCCGCCCTCTCGCGGCGCCGTGCTGCACCTGCTTTTGTCTTTTACAACACAAAGAAAAAGCCGCACTGTACGGCAAAAAGCGGGGCTCTGCCACATGGTGCATTGTACTACTGTAACGAGGAAGTAATTGTCTCGGCTTCTGACCTAAGTCACCTTTATTAAACGTAATAAGCAGCAATCTGAGCTTGCCTATTGTACTGTCCCTTGACTTTAAACCGTCACATGGCAGATATAGCCCGACGGTCATGCTAAGTTTCTAACCTTCACGTTAAACAATTCCTGTCTTTTTAGACACAAACAGATCAACACTGGCCTGCAGCACTGAGACACTTCTAGTAGGGATTTTATATTATTAACATTGTTAATAATGTTTTTCCTAGTCTTCCTAATAGTGTCAAAAATATATTCTCTAAAGACACTTGATTGATGCACAACAGTACAACATACCACAAGAATAAATTAATAAAACTATTAGCATGTGTTAAGTTAGTGTGATTCTATCATTTTGGAAATGTAAATTTACATTGTGTGTTCCTTTATGAATCTGACAGGCTAAAGTACATATCCATATTGGGCAAAAATTAGGTGGGTTTGAAGTGTGAATGGTGTTTTAAGCACCGTTTTTTAAGCTGCCAGACGTTTTCTGCATGTTTAGGTAGTGGCAAACACACTGATAAGATATGTGCAGCACAGGACAGCTACAAGGGTCCAAAGCAACAGGTCAGTCCTGATAGTCCTGTAATTACTTCTGGTATTTAGAAGTCAGTCTTTAGGATCATGAGTGAGGTCAACCCAGAAGACCTTTCTGTTCAAAATAAACTTGCAGCCTGACAGAATAGTTGAGGAGGCAGCTGCCCAAAGAAGTGATATGTCATCCCATGAGCGCTGAGAGGAGTCGGTGAACTGTGGCAGCAGCAGCAGCAGCAGCAGCAGACCTTCCTGCCCTCAGTGCCTCGGAGCTCCACTGCCAAGTACTGTGGGTCAGCCTAACAGTGAGGTGATACTCTAATGACCTCAATAAAAAGGCATTTAATTCTCACCTTCTCCTCTATGAACTGGTTCACTTTTCACACATGGCCTTTGTAGTTGGCCATGCTACCTCATTCATATCCTCTTGATAAATTCCCCCCTCTTTCCAGCTGTGGATCCCAAAAAGTAAAAAGGAGTGGATGAAGAATCCCACTGACCTGCTTTGATATAATTTGTCCTGTTTAGCTCCCTGGCCTCAGCTGATGGTGTTTTATTTGTGTTTTCTCTACCTGTAACAGCTGGAGTTAACATACTACAGGTCAAAATGCTCCACCTGCTGGTTAACTCGGATTAAAACAAGCACACAGGAGGAGTCACTGTGGTAGAGATGTTTTAAGTTTATGATTTTGAATTGATGATTCCAACGTCAGAGAGCTACACAATGGACAGATTGACAGCTGAATTATGAGAAAGTGGTGAAGTTTCAAGGCGATGTCGTCACATGCACCATAAAATTCTGTAAATCCCCCAAAAAACATTTACACAGCAGACACGGGTTATTTTCAACCTACTTACTCCTTCAAATTGGAATAAACATGTTCAAATCTAATAGTGTGCACATTTATTTTACATCCCAATTTCATTATTGGAGCTAAACCATGAGTAACAGCAAATCAGAAGAGAATGCTTTTGGAAAGCCGTAAAAAAAAAGAAAAAAAAAGGAGGCACTGGACACATAAAAATGATCCTCAAAACATCACGATGAATGACAAATAAAACCCTCCCCTTCAGTGATGACCCCTAAGACCAAATGTCATGCAGCTGTCCTCAAAGCCAGGTCAGGTAGGACCCCTCTGATTGGTCCATGCACAGTACACAGCACCACGGCATTGGTCCAGGTGTTTGCCAAAAGGAAGGAGTCTCGAGTCTTGAGTGTATATACACACTAAAGCAGTAGATCTTCCGCATTTCCCCACGAGAGATGCGACTTGGCACGATGAATCTAGAGACAGGAGGACGCAGTCAGTTACCAAGAACATTTTTCTGAGGTTTCGTTTATTTCTGACAGTGTCCCTTTTTGCACAGAATGACCAACAAAATATTATTCTACTCAGCTGGAAAAAAAAAAAAAAAAAAAAATCAACCCTCACGAATGACGGTTCATTTATGCAAATTATTGCTTGCCTATATATAAATATTCCTGATTTTCTTCATAGTCCATAATTTAATAAAAAACTGTCCATAAATAACTTTTTATGCCAGGAGGTACACACTTCAAAGCAAAACTACTTACAAGCTAAAGGCTGTAAATAAAGCCAGCAAGCTTCATCCTATATATTCCTTATTGTACAGGTGCAAAGGCAGCTTGTTTGAACCACTACAGCAGAAACCACAGACGCCTTGAACATAATTGCACTCAGGTCAGTACAGGCTACTTGGAGCTGTTCACAGCAATACTGATATCTGAACCATGGCACTGTCCTCTCTGCCCACATTCATGCATTCCCCTTCAAAGCCCCTAGTGAGAGTCATAGGGACACTGAGGAAATGGGGCAGCCCCGTCCGGTGACCACGGTCTCCAGCTTTACAGACAGTGTAACCAGTCTCACCATTTCTTGTTCCGAGGCTTCAGCTCCTCGGCAGCATTCCTCAGGAAGATGTAGTTCTTTTTCTGGGGGTTGTAGTACTCGTGGCCCTGAAGGATGTAGAGGTTCAGTTAATGACTACTTAGGTACTCAACTCTGAGTAAAGGCCAGAATTAAAGAAGTAAAATGAGTGGGAACAAACAACAACCTTTGTAAAAGACTTTACACGTCATACCTTCGACCAGTCGTAACTGGAAGCGTATGCAAAGATGTTGCCGTTGTGGTTGAAGCAGCAAGCTGTGATGGGCTGATCGAGCTGCTCTGAGGTCTTCAACTTGGTGCGGGCGTCTTTGTCCCAGAAGCTGAAGCGTCCATCTGAGCCCACAGTGGCCAGTGTGCCATGGACGGGATGGAAGGAGATGGCATTCACCTGACAGGAGAAAACAAAACAGTCGGTGGAAACATTATAATTCGGTTTGTTAGTGTAGCAGAGAGACTATATTGTAATGATCTGTGAAAAGCAACACAGGCAGTCCAGCACAACAGTGTCAACCAAATTGTTATGAAATTTGGAAAATATTACAAATTCTAGAGAAATACAAGAAATCATGCCATTGTTCAAAGGATAATGTAATTACATTAAAATGACTGTATTTGAAATGCTAATTACACAGATACCAACCCACAGTCACATTAAGACTGAACTCTGTACTGAAACAAAACTTGAACTGAACTTTGTGACTGCTGACATGTCACAGCAGGAAAAGCACAGCTGTCGTGAATTACACTCATTTCAGTGGATTTAACGGATTCCAAGGAGTCAAAAATCCATTAAAATTTGTCTGTTCCGATACAAAAATATGCGAGCAAAATCTTATTGAAGATACATTTTTCTCAGAAATGTAGAACAACTTACAGCATAGATGTCCTGGGGAGTGGCTGTGTTGGTGCCATTGGACCTGTGGCACTTGAATGTGAAGTTATCTTTGGCTCTGACAGGGATCAGGGAACATGTTTGTGGCTTTAATTTATTTCTCAGTTAGTACAGCTTTTCCCTTATATGCATTTAACAGGCTCAGTATTATTGTGTGGTATCAGGTCAATTCACACACCTGTGAGTGAAGCATACAGATGAGAAACTTTACACTGAGCTAATAATGACAACACTGAAAACAGTGATTACAACTACAAGCACGATGTAGATGCCAAAAAGTGAAGCAGCAAAGGTGATCACATCTTCCACCGTAGGGAGAACAGTCCTGCAACTTCACCCGAGTGTCGCACAGTAAACAGCAAACACTCATTTGTTAGAAATATGTGAAACATATTTTTGAAATATTTGTGAAACATCTGAAATATCCATCTTGATAAAAACAATACTAGGTATCCACATGCACCGACATTAGTACTATGCATGAGGGCCACAGTGGTTGACAATCACAAAGACAACAGACCATTCCCTCACAGACATATTGCCCTTAATATTCTTTGGACAGGATTCCCTTAAAGAAATGTAAAATAATCTAAGTTATTTTATCACGTAAAATCTCATTACATTCAGGTCCATTTTTCAGGTTTGATAATACAATAGAGAGGGGATTGAAGTTAATTGTGGAAAAAAAGGATAGTTCAGAATGAAGAACTGGGAGAGTAAATGACTGCTAGCTAACACCAGTTACAGACACCCAGTGGGTGATATCACAAGAAACTATGAACTTGTTTGTCAAATTATATTCCATTTTTCAGATGAGTCAAAAAGAGAAGAAGTAATGGTAGTGATGTAGAGGAGGCTACTTCAGAAGAGTTAGAGGAGAGAGGAGGTGGGTCTCTGCTATCTGACATTCATGTTTTGAAAGGGGAGTAAACCAAAACAATTCTTTGGATGGATTTGGAGGCAGAGACCGTTTGGATTGTTTTATTATTTCTGTGATGAGTCTACTGTAAATGGGTGGTTGTTATTTTTCTTGTTCAAAACATGTCAATAATTGATGTTGGGATTCAACTTTTATTTTGCTAAATAGAAGTTTTATTGACTAAATCTTGACAACTCGTACGTAAGGCAGACAGACATTTCCCTGCTCATTACTGTGCACAAATGCACTGTATCTATTAAGGCCTAAGAGCCTTTCTGGTGCCAGCAGATACATTGAAACCTTTTGACAGAGTGTGCTTTGTGAAGGCAATTATATTTTTTGCGTGCATGAATGTGTGCGTCACTTTTGCCGTTACAACTCCGTCCTGGGGGGGAAACACTGAAGTATCTTTTTGTAAACCGTGTAAACAAAATAATAATCAAAACCATGAACTTGACTGAATTTGAGAAGTGGATTGCTTCAGCTACTCACGGGTTTGGAGGATTGATATAGTGGATCGCCACTCTGCCCTCAATGCTCCCCAGTGCAAAACCTGTCGGCTTGTTCTGCTTGTCCTTGAATATGGCAACGCAGCGATGCTGCATGAAAAGAGCGGGATGGTACAAAGGGTGAAAAGGCAGTCGCACATCAAAAATGGTCAAGCTTGGCTTCATATTTGGCAACAAGTTAAAATAAATGAAATGCTGCACATAAAACTACCAGTGTGAGCAACATACTGTATATAATGTGAGCAGGCATTACATATGGGGAAAAGATGAGGAGAAAATAGTTCATGAAAGATGAAAATTCACCTGATGTTTGAGAGGAGAGTCTATTCGACGGAACTCGGAGGGCTGGTTCTCCAGCTGATACACGATCAGGCCTCTCTCCGCTGTGGCAACCACCGCCATGGGGTACACCTACAAGTCAGGGAGGCACAAGAAAACATAAAAAGCAATTAGTTAGCAATCAATTATCTTATCAGCTAATATATATATAAAAAAAATAAAATGTCAGTAAAAACAACATACAACATCTGCACAGTAGCATCTCTCTGGCATCTGGAGTGACATCATGGGATTGGGAGAGCGGGTGTCCCAGAACTGAAGAGAAAAACAGAAAATCTGTCAGGTTTCTTGGACTACATTAGCTTATATAACAACATTTAATATGCAACTCTTATTGGCTCTTTTCACGTGATCATGGTTATATTTAGGTGTCTACAAAAAACAAAAGAAATCAGAAGAAAAATAAATAAACCTGAAAGAAGAAGAAAAAAAAAAAAAAAAAAAAAAAAGGCCATCGATGTTTAATAAGATGCGGATGGTCGAGATATTAGTCAAATAAGGTTTACCATAAAGCTGCTTTGGGAGTGCCATGTCCCACATGAGGCTTTGACCACTTTCAGACAGCAAAATTCAAAAACCTTGTGTGTATAAACAATAAAGTTTCCTGTTTCATTTAAATGGGACCAATTCCACTGCCAGGCATGCTAAAAATAGATGCACTCAAAAAAGAAAAGAAACATGCAGGGTCATCGAGACAAAAGTTTAATCAAATGCAATTTTTGCCTGATGTCAATATGATCATGTCATCTGGCAAACTGTTAAATTGTCCAAACAAGTATGTTTAAGTGCAGTTTCCTGGTAAAATTCTTTGTAAGTTGACCATCATATTTCTACTGTTCAGCTGCATTTATTGCAATTAATTTTTTTTAATAATAATTACTGCCATGAAAACAGTCTGGAGTTGTACAATCATGTGTCAGCAGATCAAAAACCATGGTACATTGTTTTGGTACTCAAACTTATGGATCCATAACCAAATGTATGGAATATGTTTAATTGCTAGTGACCCTAAAGAAAAAAACTAATTGTATGTCTTATCAAGCATTAAAAGTGTTGTACCTTCAGTGTTTTGTCCCAACTGCCAGTCATGATACAGCTGTAGTTCGGGGCTTTTATCCAGTGGATTGCTTTAATGGGACCATCATGCTGCGAAAAGAAATGATGAGAGCTGTAATATGATTTTACTTCATTTTTTTGACCACATAGTTAATCTGGGAGAGCTATCGTCCAACCTGTGCAATCTGCATTGCTTGATTGCTGTTCAGATCCCACATTTTGGCTGTCTTGTCACAGGAAGCAGTGAAGACTTTACTTCCATCCTGGTTGAGTAAAATCGCACATCATAAATGATTCTACAACCCAACAGACAGCAGCTACTGCAAAGCTTTCAAGGATGAGACCTACATCGCTCCAGCATGCATCCAACACTGGACCTGTGTGCATCTGTTGAGCTTTGGGGACAGTCTGTCCATTGTCCTGCACCTCCCAGCACCGAACCTGGGGTCAGACGACACAAACGAGTTTAACTGTACAAACCTCTGAGCACACTACAAACTCAGTATCCTTTGAGTTCACGTAATCAGTCCACTACATCATGAGTGAATAAACAGCTTACATCATTGGCCCAGGATCCCCCGATGAGGAAGTTCCCCGGCATGGTGGGGGGACTGAAAGCCAGACAGCTGATGCTGTCATCTGGAGGTGAAGTCACTTCAACATCCTGGAAGGCAAATCAGAGACATCCACATGAAGAGGTCAGGTCAGTACACGAGGGTGAAGGTTTCAGTCAGCTGGAGGATAGTTTACCTTCATCGGGTTATGGCTGTCGGTCGTCGTGCTCCCAAACACACCGGTGCCTCCTGCCCCGAAACCGGAGCTCGTCCCAAACAAACTCATGGTGAAGTCACGGTGTTTTCTAATGCACGCGTGGGAGAGAAGACAGAAGTACTTCACATATACTTTTACCATATTCATGTACACATTGTTGTTCTTCAGTGAATTAATATTAAAGTACGTAGCACCGAGTCTAAAACTAACAAATACTGTTGTACTAAAACTAACGTTGCAGAATCCCCCTGGTTGAAAACACGAGTCTTTGCTACCAGACAACTTATAATCGCATTCAGTAACTTTGACACTGAAATTATGAATGAGGTTAATAAATATGAGAAAAGCAGGACGTAACTTAGCTTGCGAGCTAACGTCAATGCTAACTACGTCGGTTACTGCTGCTAGAGCTCGTTAACCTGCAAAAAAACAACAACAACCAGTCAGTTTATCTGTGTGTAGTATTTTAACTACATCTGAGCTGGTTACCATTTCACCCATTACAAGATTCAGAAAGTAAATGATTGAACAGTTGCAGATAGCGGGCTTTTAGCGACGTCCGTTTTCGTGTCAATCCCTCAAAACGCTCCTCTGTTGCCACATGTCCAACATCACAATCAAACATGAAATCATCAACAGTCCCGTCTCGTGGCTACGTGAATGTACATACCCCCAAATGTGTTAATTGATGCTGCTGAAAATTGCCTTAAAATCGCACCACTTTAAGTGTGGCGCTTTCCCCCTCCTCTCGAGTGGTTAGTCGCAGTTTGATGACGCAACGGCACAGAAACTCTCTCTCAAATTTCCACAGCGGACACTTGGAGGCAGCACGAGGCAGTGCGCGACGGCGCGCGAGGTTATATAGCCGGTGCGAAGCAGCAGGCCGTGCAGATGGTGCTGCGTTCAGGACACGTCCCGGCTCTCGTCTGTGCCCGTCTTAAAACCAACGCAGTGCACGACATACAGTATCATTACATGGGTGAGGCTGAGTAGGCTGCACATATATTTTTACTAATCGTAGGCTAATTGTAGAAACACCACCAAATGTAACGTTACAAGTCAAAGCCCTGCACTGAGACTGAAACATTGTGAGATAAACTAAGGCCTGTCTGAAGAGACGCAAATAAAGGTAGCTATAAAAACGGCACCTTTCCCCCCCCTGAATGTCATATGACTGGATTATTATTTGAATAGTGCTGCAGATATATGTGGTAAGTCAGCATGCTGCAGTTGGTTGAGAAGATGAAGCAACATGTTTTGTACGATGAAAAATGTATAACAATTCTAAAATGTTTGATATGATGATCATTTGTTTTAAATGTAACATCTACATGTGAAAAGTTGCAATTTCCAGATAAATGCGGTGGAATATAAAACATTTCCACCTGAAATGTAGTGAAGTTATATCAAAATGAAATACAAGTAAATGAAAGTACAAGTTTTTTTGTTGTTGTTGTTGTTTTTTTTATCAACTGCATCTGGAGTCCTCTTAAATTCAGTATTTGATTTATCCAGCATAGATAGGCCTACATGATAAATGAAATGATAAAAATTAAGCAATTTATGTGAAAGTAGATGGGGATCAACTGTAAAGGGAGCTTCAATACAAAATAAGAATCGGGTCTATCGATAATTAGTTCAGGTATATAGGATAAAGACTTATTGTGGTGCAGGTTCAATATGATTCAGCATGAACCCATCGGTTTCACAGTCGAAGAGATTCAAGCAAATTCACAAAAGTTGCCTGTTTTTAATCTTCTGCGTGCATCCAAACAATATTGGAGCTTCAGTGGGAGAAGTAAAAATAGCTAAATGATCTGTACTGAACTGAGTCAGTATGCAAAAAGAAAATTATGATGTATGTATTAAATTCAAGATAAAGCACATCCCCGAGCCTCGAGAATGTCAGAACAATGTGCAGCATCAAAGTTACACAATGGTGCTGCTGCAGCAAAGTGGAAAACATTTATTCGGGATGATGATGTAAAGAGACCGTCTTAACCTTCTGAGTTTTTCTATCTATTGTAGAATACACCAGGCTTGTTTCTCAGTAGTAACAAAACTTAATTTATACAGAGACAAGCAAAAAAAAAAAAAAAAATCAAATCAAAATCAAATCAAAATATTGACAAAGATAAAAAGATTGTTTTATAGGTTACTGTGTCATGTTTTTTGTATTTTGTGTTCAGAGAAGTCAGACTTAGTTTGTGCTGGAAAAAGATACCACACAAATGTACAAATGCTTAGAAATCTTCAAAAATGAACTAATGTGAATAGAGGGTTAAATAGATACTTTTTAAAGGAGTGGTAAGACAAGTACACATGTTTATAGTTGACATGAAGGACTCTTGAGTTTATATAGGCTATGTTTGCGGGGATGAATCATGTAGTGACCTCTTCTGGGATAAACATCTGAAGTGACTAATGTCTGGTGCTTGAAACTTTGATTTAGTGTTGTTGGATACTTTTAGTGAAAAATGTATTTGTTTAGGAAATACCCCACTGATTCCTTTTTATAGAGACAGAGAAGGTGAAGTTTAGAAAATAGAAAACACAATTTATAGAAAGAACTTTCAGTGTGTTGCTGTTAACTTCTTCCCTTTGGTATTATGCGTGGCAGTCGCTGCTGTCCCTCCCCGAGTAAGAAACATGTATAATTCATCCTGCAGTGTTGGATTCTTGCTTTATATGCATTGCCTGTCCCCATGTGCTACACAATGTCAAATAGTAATTCATTGGAGCCATTGGCATGTCCCTTCATGTATCTGAACTCACTCAACAATTTAAGGTGGGCGTGAGCTTTACTGTTTCAGTTCAAAGGTGTTTGTTTGAAGAAGGGATTTTTTTTTTCCTCTTTACTTTTCGTCTGATAATTTAGTGTTTGAGTAGCGGCATGTGCCCAGCTTTGAGCCACAGTGACAAAAGTAAACTGTCCAGATTGGTGAGGAGCAAAATTGACGGGATTGTAAATAAATGAGCATGACGTTTGAGGGCTTCAGAACCATAGGAAGGTCCCAGATGTCCCAGAGTGATTGCGAGGCTACTGGATGAAGAGAACATGACTCAGCTAAATAATGTGCTAATTAGATCCCACCTTCACCTTCATCAATGGCCAAATAATCTTGTCTAAACAAAGGTGTGACTTGAGTCACAAAGGTTCACACCCAACTAATTACCAAGATAGTGCACTTCGCGATACCACCCCGATCTACATTCCCCTACTTTTCATTGCCTCTCCCCCACACGCTGTCCCAATCCCTCCAGTCTTGATCCTATTCTGGACCGCTCCTGCCCCTCCCCTGACACAGCGCCTCAATAAAATTCATTCCCAAATTGCCATTAAGGGGAGCGCACGGCTGTATCACATCAAGACAATGCACAACGGCAGATGATGAGGGAACGATACTCGGCGTTCACAGAGGGTAATGTGTTTTACTTCCTCCGCATGTAAGAGGTCTCTTTATGAAGGAATCGCAACTCCAGACCAGTCTTTCCACTAGTTAGAACTGCGCGTAAAATTGGAGTAAAAATGGTAACCAGCGCCTTGGCAACGATAACGATCCTCCTGTCATACGGTTACTGCGTGTTGGCCACGCGAGTTGCCGTGTCCAACTTCTCAGTGGACAACGAGGTGCGCTCCAGCTTCATCCAACGGCGGCTGCGGAGCCAGGAGCGCAGAGAGATGCAGCGGGAGATCCTCTCCATCCTGGGGCTGCCGCACCGTCCGCGACCGCACGTGCACACTAAACACAACGCTGCCCCGATGTTCATGCTGGACCTATATAACACAATCTCTACAGACGCAGAGCCCCCCGGATATTCATACTTCAAGACCGTTTTACCGACACAGACCTCCTCTATGGTGACCCCACAGGACAGCCAATTCCTAGATGACGCAGACACGGTGATGAGCTTCGTCAACCTCAGTAAGTAGCCTATTGGTGACTTTTGATGGTTCTTGTAACAAGTATGCGTATTAATTTGAATACACTTTAACTCTTTTGAAGGGACGTAGCATGCTACTCTCAGTATTGACATTAAAGTGCCTCAAAATTATGATTTCTCACCAAACATTTACTGTGAGGTTCATTGTGATATTTGTGTACTGTGTTTCATAAAGACGATGACTTCAATATATGACTGTTGCTTCATCCAGTTTAGGGGCACTTTCACCTTTGGTTTGTGATTGAATCAACTTAAGAAACAAAGTGTTAAATGCTTTAAATTTTTTGTCAGTTTCCTTACAGCCACTTACAGTCCCCCAGGGTTGATTGGTAGTGTCTGACATTAGGGCATTGAGATCAAGCATTGTGCATTCCAAGCTGTAAATATTATGACAACATGCATGTATCCCATTTCCTAAATCCCTTCAAAGCTCTGGGGCAAAGGCTTTAGCATGGCTTTGTTGCGCAATACTAGGAATTGAACAGGCATTTGTAAACCTTGAGAGTGGGAGACAAGTTGACATCAAGATCATAATAAGTATGTTATTGTTGTATTAATCTGTGTTTGTGCAGGTGTATGCACTCTTTCATCTATGTCTGTTTGCTTGGAGGATGGTTGGAGATGGGGCTCACTCAGACATGATTGAATTTATAAAAGGAAAATCCAGCTTTGTTTCCCTTGGAGATCCTGTGGAAGCTCTGATATCACTATGGGAACCAGCAGACAATATGGTGCCAGAGCCTGTGGTTTCATCCAAAACTAACTCCTACCTCGGGGCTTGGCTGAGGGTTATAGGTCAATGTGAAGAGATGAAATTGGTTCATTAGGGATATGTCTCCAAAAAAACCTTTCTATTGTGATTGTTTGTCACGGGGATCAAACTGAATTCTTCAAATAAAGAGCCGTTTCAAGTTATTTTTACAAACAGCACATAAACATAGTTAATACAAAACATTTAGAGACTGAAAGAAAATCTCTAACAAGAGTTTACATCCTCAGTTGTGAACTTTTAACTGACAGTCTTTTGCTAATGAGATCTGGAAACACTGTGTCTGAAAATCAATAGCAGATTTATGTGGTTTCACATTTGAAGAGTTTCATTATAAAGAGGAAGGAAGAAAAAGTACATAATGAGTGTCTGATTATTTCTCTCTCAAGACCACCATGACCTCCTGTGCTGATGAGTTTTTAGCTGTGGCTCCCACATTGTGATGGAGTGACTCTCTTTGGTGGTCTCTTGAAGAGCAAACTGGATTAGGGTATTTGCCTTCCAAAGACCACAGTTTCCAATGCGACAGTGCTGTAGCTTATTGTATTTTTTATATAAATCCACAGTCACAGTTACTCAGTATCTGTTCTGAAATTGATGGTATCAGAGGGAAAAGATTCCAAAAAAAGATAATGGGGGCCATTCACTTCTGAACTCACATTATAAAGTCACATCCATACACTTTATATACATGCTCATTAATGTACATTGTCTCATTGTCACGCAACATTACGCAAGGCAGCTACTGCTGCACTGCGCATTTGTAATTTGAGGCCTAATTATTTGCTGTCTTATAGCTGTTCTGCTGCTCTCTGCTCTGCTGCATGCTCATGTCCATCTCCTTGTTTACTGCTGTTGGAGTCTTTGCCTAGAGACGTGGACACACACATTCAGAGTGGGCTTGTTTTTTTAATTTTGTATCAGCCACAACATACCTGCAGAGCATGAGAAAGGGGTTAATGAGCAGAAATGTCAATGAATGAGTGCAAAATGCTCTCATAACAGAACAGCGACATGGTCATTCTCCATGTCGCTGAAGAACAGAAGGTTTATTGTGTTTCTGAGAACAAGCAGGAAGAAATGTGCTTGTCTGGTAAGCTGGTCTGTAGCAAAAGGAAATCACGCAGAGGATTTCTTTTGCCACCACAGAAAATCTCTTTAACCTTCCTTTTATTTATATGTTCACGTACAACATAATTGCTTTTTGACTCTGAAGCTGAAATTATAATTGCACACATATACAAACAGACGTGCGTGACACATTCACTCTTCTCCTTTCCCTTTTATAGCAGATTTATGAAAAGCTGCACTTTCTTTTTATTAGATTGCTTTTTTGGGGGGAAACAAATTAAGTTTTCAAACCTGCCAACTCATGAAGATATTCATTGATTAGGTAGGAAACAAAATGAGTGATATAACGCAACCTTTAATACGCTGAAGGTCCTACATGTCACAAATGAATGACAGTACAAGTATTACTCAAACCATGTCACATTTTCATGGTAGCCATTGTGAATCATCTTAATACCCCCCACGTTGACTTGTAAAAATAACAAAACAGAACCCCAAAACATTGACTACAAAATTGCAATAGGTTAATGATAGCTCCATGGCTCCATGTGCAGCCGTGCAGCGTCAGAAGTAAGGTGAAGTGTTGAAATGTCTCCCAGAGGGAAGTCTGCATATCTGAGGTCTGATCTCTGCAGCTAATGGTCCCTAACGTAAACACACCAAGTCCTTACAGGCAATTATTGCTTTCATAAAATCACAGCTCGTTCACTTCCAGCATTTAATTGCGGTCAAAGAAATGACTAGCAGGGTTCAGAATGCACTGCTCTTAATGACTAACGGCTTATGTGTGTTTTTGTGTTGGTAAAAGTGTTTTTAGAAGAGTGTGTGTGTGTGTGTGTGTGTGTGTGTGTGTGTGTGTGTGTGTGTGTGTGTGTGTGTGTGTGTGTGTGTGTGTGAGCTCTATAGTGCATTGAAGAACATTCTGTTTTTAGTGTGAGGATGAATGTCTGTGCATTGAAACAATAGTGGACCATCAGTAGGAACACAGGATGATGTCATGATGATGATGTCATGGTGTATGGCAACGGGCAGGATGTGTTTAAGGCAGCTAATCGCTGCTCTGGTCTGCTCTGCACACCTTCACCAGAGACCTCCATGGCTCTTTCCAAGGACAAGCACATTGAGTAATGTTGTAAAAACACAACTCTGAAAAGCTTCAGGAAGCTTTGGGGTCTTTCTGACCTACCATTTTTTCTGGAAACTCTGAGTGTTAGAGAGCTTCAGCTAGCTCAGGACTGGGCGGAAACCTCACAGTGTCACCAGCTACTGCTGCTCCACTTCCCCCTCTACAATCAGAATGAAATCACTGGATGGTGATACATTGCAAAATGATCAAGGAGGTGCGGTGGGTACAGACTCTGGTA
Organism: Brachyistius frenatus; assembly: GCF_029030835.1. Taxonomy (NCBI): domain Eukaryota; kingdom Metazoa; phylum Chordata; class Actinopteri; family Embiotocidae; genus Brachyistius; species Brachyistius frenatus. The sequence goes on from NW_027210603.1 coordinate 7,267,836, forward strand.
TTAAAGGCACACATGAATTTCTGTAGCTCTCTATACTTTATGTGAGTGTGTTTGTAAAAGCACACAGGCTGCTGTGGTTTTCCGGGCTGGGCCTTAACAGGCCTTTTCTTGTGGTCAGCACATGTGTGCAATTTAAACAGGGAGCCAAACTGAGCCATGAATGTGTGTTTTGCTCCCCCACATTGACATGTATGGCAGACTTGACTTAAGTGATGTTTAGATCAATCACTTTGCTCATGGATGCTGGATTTTTCATATTTCTGACAAAGTGCTTCTGAGCTGCGGGCAGACCAACACACAGAAGAGAATCGCATGAATCAATGACAGTTTTGACAAATACTGAAACCACTGACTGGTTTACCATCTGATTACACTGAGCGATTTGCCTTTTCCATGTCTTACAAACTTTCCCTTTTAGGGTCATCTTACTAAGTGTGTGTCATCTAAAACAAAAAAAACATTTATCCTGGTGTCATAATCAGGAGCCCAATAGAGGGATGTCCTCCTGAAGCAAATCAAAGTCACCAGCCGTTCTTCAAGTTTGATTAACATCATGTCTATCTGTCTTCTTCTGATAGTCGATCAGGATCAAGATCAGGATCCTCTGTTTGAGCAGCATGCAAAAGAGTTTCGATTCGACCTTTCCCGTATTCCTGAGGGAGAAGCGATCACAGCAGCAGAGTTCAGGATTTACAAGGACTTCATCCAGGAGCTGAAGGAGAACGAAACATTCAGAGTCAATGTCTACCAAGTCCTGCAGGAACCTTCGAACAGGTAAAGGCGTTTTCTTTTCAGCTCCTGTCCATGTTTCCACGGTTTACATTTCTTTTGTTAACGTGAATACTTACATCATTTGCTTATATCATGTCATCGGCTCAGTCCAATTTTCACCCTCAAAATGTAATTTGCATAATTTCTGACTTTTTGCCATGCTTGCTGAACAGCACTTGTGAAGGCAGAGTTGGTCTGTTGGTCATTCTATCCATCCAAAACTGGTCTCCAATATCTTACTATTGGATGAAATTTGTAGAGACCAGTCTCCAGAGGATAAATATTACTGACTTTGGTGATATCTTGTTATTTATTGTAGCAGTGCCATGAGGTTGGCATTTGTGTGAAATATTTAGTCTTGCTACAAATATTCCTAAAAGGATAAATTCTGATGACTTAAATGACCCCCAGACTTTTAATTTAGCTCCAGCAAAAGTTTTCTCTTCTTTTAATATTCATATTTCAACAGTGATAGTTCCCACACGATCATGTGTCTGGGGATCCCATGACATTTCAGCTAGTGTCACCATGTAACTTGGAATCTTGCCCATGTGTGTAATTCACCTGCAGTCCACCAGAGGACAGTGTGTCACGGCTCTGCATAAGCTTTAAACACCATGGGGTTAAGGAAAACAAAATCGTGCAAACCATGTGGTTTAAAACATCTATTTTCCGATTCAAATCAATCTTTCCTTAAATAATCCGATATGATTAATAACATCCTGAGACCAATCTTTTAATATGTGCCTTTTACTATGTATGACCTTAGACCGTAGATGAAGCTTTAACCACGTTAATCTTGCGTGACCAGCCACCTCCCGCAACGAGATCTGCTGAGTTAGAGATAATTAACATGACATGAAGCTACTTTCGAGCCAGTTCTCCTCCTCCCCAAAAAATAACAGAGTGTGTCAAAAGTTTCATATGCAAAGATGACCGCATTGTTGAAAAGGATGGCTGCCAAAACCTCATTAACACTAGAACCATGTTACATTTTACCGACACGTAAAAAAATGTAAGTCTCAATCCAAAACCTACATGCACATTTGAAACATAGCATCACAACTTCACGTCAATTGGCAGAGGGAGTCACTCTAACTTTCCTAATCTTTTTTAAATTTCTGATTGTTGGCTGTTTACTTTTATAGGTTTGTGTCTATAGAACGCTCATCTTCTGATACATGCTGTATTTATTTAGTGTGTATCCCAACCACTTTTGTTCATTGCGCAAAACTTTTGAGACAGTCAGCAAAGTGGATGTTTTCCAGATGTATTATTGATGTTTACATTTACTGCAAATTCTTCTTTGCAGTAGCTGCCTGATGATATAAAATCTAAGAGGTGTTGTTTATAATACACTGAAAGAAGATTTGTATAAAGATTATCATTGTAACTGAAATAATTCTAACCAAATGGATATTGAAGCATATTGAATTGAGTCAGGACCTTGTGAACTAGAACTGAAATGATTTTGGGAAATCAGTAGCAATACCCAGCCCTTGTGGTTAAAGTTAGGAAAAAAATAACCCAAGGTTAGGGTTGCACCAAAATTGACATGTCACGTGTATTTACTTTTCACCCCACTGCGACCAAAAACGTCACAAAGACATGCTACCCTCTAGTGGACTTGTGGGTGTATTACAAGCTTTTCTGTTGTGCTGTTTTTTTTCCCGTGTTAGTGGTTTTGTTTTTTGTGAAATATCTCAAGAAATTGTGGTACAATTTGTTTCCTCCTCAGAATGAAGGGGGCTAGCTTGTGCTAAAATGCTAAGACTCCATTATCCTCATACATCATAAATCAGTATTTATGCATTTTAACAATTTCACGTGCTGACCATAGACTTTAAATATCAATAAATATAAAAGTGGAATCAGCTAAGGAGGCTAATGCAGAAGTGCCTTAAACTGCAGTACCACAGAGGACAGCCAGGGATTGATTTGAAAAAGTGTCAGCTTCCATAGACCCCCATTCAACTTTTATACTGAAATACTGAAACAATAAAGTTTTTCCACAAGTCATAATGATATTAATTGCTACATTCGCTTCTCATGATTAGTTTCAATTACAATTCATAGACGATCTTCCAAGTCTTTCAAAGTAGCTGGATGTTTCATCTGATTATCTTCTTATATTGGTAATATTGTATAAGTTGTGTGGTTGATTTTGAAAGGCTAAACACTTGGTGCTTCTGTGTGTTATTCTGTAAAAGGCTGGATGTTAGGCTACATTTCCCCACAGCTTATTTCTGCTCCTGTTAGTGTCAGCACAGCACTGTTTACACAGACATTAGAGTCAATTATAGAACTGCAGCAGTTCTCTCCAGAGCAGTTTACTCTCTGACAGTCAGAACAGGACAGTTCCCAGGAGATGTGCATTTATATCGCGCAGGTCAGACCTCAAATAACACAAAACCCTCAAGACGTCACCCTTTCTATTCCTCCATGTGTCTGTTTGTGTGGCAGTCTCAAGCTGTGTGTTGCTTTCACACTGTTTTCTTGTTTCAAACCACATGTGAAGTCAGAACTTATTAGAGACTCCACACATTTTGCCCTTTCTCACAAATCAAAGCACCACCAGCTACTCATTTTTTTAATTATTGCAAACCTGCTTGATTCATCTTTGCTGTGGTATAGCTGGATTAACCTCCTGGGAGGTCCTTGGTTTCTAAAGGCAAACATTTCATATAGGGCCCCTGATGGACCCTCATGAATGGCAACTGATGCATTATTTCCCCAGTCACCCAGAAACTGACCAGTGCTCTGGAGCAGGGGTCTTCAACGTTTTTCAGGCCAAGGACCCCCAAACTGATAGAGAGATGGAGCAGGGACCCCCTACATTATATATTGTATAAAATTGTGTTTTATATTAAAGTGGAGGAGTACAGGAGGCTTGCGGGACAGGTCCAGGCTAGTCTCGCGCTGTGAGTGAACCGGTGCCCAGCTCCTGTGTGTCGCTGAATGTGTGCATTTCTGACTGAAAGATAACATCTTCTGCCTCCATTTGTCCATTCGCTACAATATGTGGGATTCATGTTAATGTGTATTTAAAGACATTTAAATTTGTGGGAAAAAAATTAAGGGATTTAAAAAAAAAAAATTGTTTTATCAACCAAAAATTTCATGGACCCCCTGCAGTACCTCTGCGGACCCCCTGTTAAAGACCTCTGCTCTAGAGCTTAAGTCAATCAATCAATAAGTCACTTGAAAATTGGTATTTTGATCATTTATGAATAATTTCATTCATTTTTAAGCAAAACTTGCCAAAAATTATTTTCACATTTTGTATGTTTGATGGTCTTCAACAACTTTCTGTTTCGACTGTTGCTCAGGGTAAACAAGACATTTGAATGTGTAAAGTTGACATCAGGGAATATTGTTGTGTGTAGTTATCATGCAATCCATTATGAAAGGAAATTATTATCTGATGATAAGACCAGAACCAAATGGTGGGGGTTCTATTATACTTGCTGTTTTACATAAATGAAGGAAATTTCCTGAAAGATGTACAGTCTATTTACTTTACCTGTCCAGTATGCTGGCCTTATTGAGTAATTTCACGTCAAGTGTTGTGGTTAACTATGCAGCCATCAGTCACCAATAGCAGGCGATTCCATGTATTCTGGAGGATTTTCTTCACCATCACAGATGGAATAAAATCATTGCATTGTAAGGCTGTGCTTGTAGAAGCACAAAGTGCACTACAGAGCTACAGGCTTTGTGTAGTAATCTGATCCTGAAGTGGCGATACGACAAGATAACTCATAAAAGGCTTAAAAATCTTGCAATAAAACATCCAGGTTGCTTCTTTTGCAATACCTCCATGATTTTACATTAGCTACCATCATTACCAATAATTAATCAGGACAATTTCATCTAAAGAAACTGCTCATGTAAGGGAACATGAGAAATGTCCATCTGTAAAAAGGCAGACTTTGAGGCATGTTAGGATTGACTACAGGATTTATAGAAAGGAAAGAAACATCTTTTTGAACTTGTTATAACTTGCTTAATTGCTTGTAAAACACCCGGTGACACGCAGTATTTGACTTGTCTTATTATACCAGTGGGAGTGGATATTGAAAACAGCAAAAAGGGGCCATGAGCAGCAATTAGATCTACATTTAAGTGTTAAGGGCAACACCATTGTCATTCATAGACATCCAAAGGCCTCGCCACACAGACGAGCAGGCAGCAGGACAAAAGACATACTTCTGCCTGACATCTGACACTCCATCTGTAAACAAAGCATTTGTCTGTGAAATGTGCCCTGAAGGAGACACATCAGTGTAGGTTTTTTTTTTTTTTTTTTTTTAAAGGATTGTTAAGAAAGTGCTGCTTTGATGACGTTCACACCAGGGGCACTACATGGTGCCGAGTGTTAGTAGCCAAAGGCAATTTAGCCTGAGTGTTTAAACTAGGTAAGCCGAAATGATTAGAATTCAATTTTTTGAAGGAAACTTTACCTGAAATACACCAGCCCATTTGTCCTTCCTGTTGAGTGAATCTCCAGAAAATCAAATTAATTTCTTTGTAGAACAATGTTGTATTGTTTCCACTCACCTGCAGGGACTGCAGATGGAAATTAGCTGGTTGATAAATCTGGTACAAAAACATTGTCTCTCTTTTTGAAATTGATGTATTTTTTACACAGCCCCTCTTGTAAGTACATCTAATTAAAACAATGTCTGTCTTTCAAAAGGTTGTAAGGACCAGCCTAAATATCCTCACAACATGTGTTCTAAATATGTATTTTCACCAGAATTGGTCCCCATAGCTATAGAAAGACATGTATATACGCACGCACGCACGCACGCACGCACGCACGCACACACACACACACACACACACCAGCAGACTCTTACTATTATCACTGTTGAGGCTCTGAAAAGCTGCTACTGCAGCCATATTAATTATTATTAATATATTCTTATTTTCAGCAAAATTTGTATTCAGTCTGGTCATCAGCTAGTGAAACACACGTAACATTGACCAATCAACATCAAATTTCTTGGTGGCTTTCAATGTAAAATAACCTAATAGAAAATCTCCTTATACTTTCTTACTGCATTGTCAGTATTACAGGGCCACACATGTAGTTTAAAGTTTTGCACCAACTAAACACAACTTGTACATTGTTGGCATGACAGCCAAACATTTTCCAAGGCATACCAGTCTTTTATCATGCTCAAGTATTTTGTTTCCATTATTTCCCTTAGAATTGAAATAATTTTGCAAGGTAACATAACATTTTTATCAACACTGCCTTTTGTCCAATTTATGTTTTTAATCTGTGGAAACATGTATTGAGATTCCAGTCTGCTGCCAAACAACACTGAAATTAGCTTTTTAATCTGGAAGTCGCTTGCATTTATTTACACGTTGTTCTCTCCTCAGTGAAGTGGAGCTACTGCTTCTGGACCAGCGAGAAGTTTGGGCTTCAGAGGATGGCTGGCTGGTCTTTGATCTGACCACCACAAGTAACCTCTGGCTGGTCAGCCCTGAACAGAACCTCGGCCTGCACCTGGTCCTGAAGGACAGCCATGGTAAGTGACTGCTATAGTGACGACTCCTGTGGTGCCAATGGGCTGGGATCCATAGCAGCAAAATTGTTTAAGACTGTAGCCTTTGTTTGGAGTAATGATGTAATGCTCTTTAAACCCTGTAGTTAATTGAAATAATCTGGGTGGAAGCGTTCTTCCAGAGTTTTCACTTATGATTGGGGTTGTTGTGGTCATATTAGGATGAATAAATATTGTTTTCAAGGGACTTAGATGTGTGTTTGTGTCACTTTCAGTGGTTTGTTCCCCCTGTCTCCCCCTGTAGGCCAGAGGAGGAACCCCCGACTAGCTGGGCTGGCAATAGGCAGTGGGCCCCAGGACATGCAGCCCTTCCTGGTTGTCTTCTTCAAAGCCAATGAGGTGCGATTTCGCAGTGTACGCTCAGCCCACGGCCACAAGGGGCGCCAGTCTAACCGCTCCAAACCCCAAAGGGCTGTCCAAGATGCACTAAAGGAAGTGGAGGCTACAACAGGTGAATGACACTATAAAATGTCATCACCACATAGCTTCGTCATGTGATAATAGCTTTTACCAGCTAAACTTTTGTGTTCGTATATTGTCAATTTCAGATAACCTTGGCATTTCTAAAGAGGGATGTAAAAAGCACGAGCTATATGTCAGTTTCAGAGATTTGGGATGGCAGGTACAACACAATATTTTTATTGTACTTCATACACATTCCTTCAAAAGCGACAAGTAACTGACCCTTTGCCTTTGTTCTTAACTCTGATAAGGACTGGATCATTGCACCAGATGGCTACGCAGCGTATTACTGTGAGGGAGAATGCGCCTTCCCTCTTAACTCGTACATGAATGCCACTAATCATGCTATTGTGCAAACTCTGGTAAACCCCAAGCAGCCCCTAATCCCAGTCACTTTCACTACAACTCTCACTTTCTCTCAGCATTTATTTGTACTTTTTCTTGCAACAGGTGCACTTTATCAGCCCAGAGACAGTGCCCAAACCCTGCTGTGCCCCTACACAGCTCCACGGCATCTCAGTGCTCTACTTTGACGACAGCTCCAACGTCATCCTCAAGAAGTACCGCAACATGGTGGTCAGAGCCTGTGGCTGTCACTGACTGCTCGTAACCCCTCTCTGAGTTCTACAAATCTGGAGAGATGCTGAAGAAAGGGAAAAGGGGAGTAACCAGAGACGAGAGATGATTGACTGGCTCGTCACCAGGGAGCTCTTGGCCACAGAGCAAGCTTTAATCTGGAGTTCTGTTTTTTATGACCGGCAGCTGAGCCGGCCTTAACGACTACCACAGCCCATTACAACTACTGGTGAAAGGCTGGACAAAGGATTTTATTTTGTTTTCCTTGGAGTAGGATGAGAAAAAATGCACTACAAATATTTTAAGCAGTGTGAAGTTATTTTACAAGCTCAATCTGAACTTTTATTTTTAAAAACATAATGTAAAAGTCACAACAATTTTCCCAGTGTGCAGATATTATATCATGTGCAATACGTGCATTTGAATATTTTTTTTAGATGAGAATTTGACAATATAAAATGTAGCTGGTGTAGCAATGTGCATTTGATAACAGGTTTCACAGCTCATAAAACTTTACGTCTTCCTGTTAAGCCCAGTGCATCTTTGCTTTTGGAATAGCTGGATGAACTTGAACTTGGTTAGAACTAAATAAATCCGTGTTCTCCCACAAAATTCACTAGTGTTTTTTTACACCTAACCAGATGGACCAAGTCAGGTGTAAAACATCTGGCAGCTGATGTAGATGAGCTCAGTGACAACGGTTAATAACAGTGTGTGGGATTCACAGGCTTGGCTGTTGCGCCTAGTTTCCTGGAGCGGACACATATTACCACACCTGTGAAAGGCTTAAAGTCAGCAATATGTCAGTGATTCATGTTCACAAGGGAAACATCCGGGCATGTACCATCGGTCCAATGCACCCAAACCAGAGCTGCAGGTGGGCAAAGAGAGGCTGTAATTTTACATTGTCACATTAAAGAAGCTGAATAAATGGAAACCATAAAACAAGAAGCAGATGTGATTGTTTTTAAGCAAATAATAACATTAACAGCGGCATCAGGCGTGAATAGGTTTCTACACCAAAACTACTTGGTTAAGGTTGGGAAAAAATTGGGTTTGGGGTTAAAATAGGTAATTTTATGTAAGGTTATAAATTACTTAATGTACATTATGTATGGTAGATATGTTATGTAAGTAATTTATCTACTTTACTCAAATCAAATCCATGTTTACTTTTGCTTTCTCAAGGACTCAAACATCATTCATCTGGGTAAATGTCCTGTGTTTGTTCCATCCGAGCACCACAAACCTCATCCTGACACAGATTTATCACTCTTTGTACCCCTGGGAATGAGATGGTGCTGGTTATACATGCGTGTACTTTTCACGCCTAGGTGAGGCAAAATATGACACGTGACACACTTTGTCATGACACCTGGCTAAACACTTGGCACCAATAGCCTGTAAATGAATGTTTTTCTAAGGGATGAAGGAGTAGGAAATTCTAAAAAAGAAGCAAATTTTACACGACATATTTATTTTTTCTAACTTTGTTCATGAGTTAAAGACACAATCTGTATGTACAGCATCTTGTCTGTGAGATCATGGTTGAAATCATTTCCTCTCCATTTCAGGTACATCCCAGTCAGCTAAATGCGAACTGCGTGTACTGTGGTGAAAATCACCCTGTTACAGATCTGACATGTTACTGTACTATAATCACAGACTGCGCCTTTAGTAGCATCAACATCTCCACTCTTAACAATGGAAGCACCAGTGCAAAAAGCAAAGCATACAGTATGTACAATGTATGCATAAAACAGGCAGGCAAGTAAAAGCATTTACACTTACATTCACCGAGAAGCTGTATGCTTCCAACAGAGTACATTACATCACCGCCCACACAGTTAAAACACAGATTATATCTGTAAATAGAAAATAGAGGTAGAAGCGTAAAACTAAATCCGAGTCGTATAATCTAAAATTCCGTTGATTGTCAAATTCCAGCTTAAACTGAGGAGAATATGATTTGGTTTATAATTTGGAATGGAATTTCCTTTTGTGACCATGAGAAACACTTACATAATATTAGGCATAAGAGAGATTCACTTTTAACAATATCAACAGCAGTGAAAGACCTGAGGGAGTATTTTTTTATGTGCTTCTCAAGGAACATGGGCTGATTTAGTCAGAACTGCTAGAAATAATATGAACACTCACTTCAGAACTAAAACTCAAACCATAATCTTTGAACCCAGAGGATTTCCCTTAAATGCACTGTGACTGAAGAAGCTCCCTGTGGCAAAATAGACTCGCAGTTTGGTTTTACATTTTTACACTTTTTTTTTTTTTTTTTTTTTTTTTTTACAAAGCCTGAGTTCTCTTAAATAAATAAGATTAGAATTTGGTGTTTTTACACATTTTGATCAGGCTCACAGAAAATATATTAATATTGAAGTCTGACACAACTCACATTGTCTATGTGTAATCCCTGACTATGAACTGATATAAATTTACCTCCGAGTGATCGTGAGAGTTAATCTTACTGTTCCTTTCCTCGTTACTCCTTAAATACAGATCAGAATGACAGTCAAGCACATACATTTGATTCAGGAGGTAGAAAGACAGCAAAAAGACGCTGATTACAGCAGAGCAAAAGACAGCAGCCGGCTCTCTACCCATTCAAACATTGACCCTATTCACTACATGCAATTAGTCCCTGGACCTCTTAGCTCAGGGGCTGAATAGTGTCTCCTGCGGACTGCCTCTGCCCCCATCTTCTGCCCACCTGCATGCTGCTTCGGCCCTGAAGGAACCCGGTTGTACGGCGTAGTTTGAGGGGATGCCTTTAAGGGCTCACACCCTCCCTCTGACTTCTTGGATGATGTTTTTGGCTCCAGGGTGACTGATGATGGAGACTGAGGAGGTGAGATGGGTGTGAGTGCCAAGCAGACGTCCCCCACGCTGAGCTGGCGGCACTGCAGGCCACAGAGATGGGTAGTCCTCTGAGGGCTGCAGGAAGACCAGCCGTGACCACGCACAAAAAACGGGTACTCCACATAGACATCCACCAACTCCTGGAGGAGGGAAATACATACATACAGTATCCATTAGAATTAAATACAAAAACACAGCTTGGAAGTTGCTCACTAGGGGGTGTTGTTGTTCCAATTTGAAGAATATATTTGTGCTGAAATCAAACAACATGTATAGAGATGGAAATAATGATTTTAGCCTTATATAAAGCCACCAACATACCAGGTTTTTATGTGCCTAATGCGTTCATAAAATTCAGTGGAGACTTTTGGTTTAACTGCAAGTTGGAGTACCGGTAATTATAATTTACACACATCTACCTATGAATTTAAATTATTGTATAGCTCTTTTTTTTTTTTTATTGTTTTCCAAAATGATCTTTATCCTGTCTGTAGCAGTCAGTCCCATGCACTTTCATTTCTACTAAAGACATACAACTTTAAAAACACATTTTTAGCTTTTTAAAAAGATGCTATATTTTCCCCAAAAAATGGCTACTGTAGTTTTTAGCAAATGTTAAACAGGAAAAAGTAGTGCAATTGTTAAGGAATTTTTTTTTTACCCACGAATTAATACAAACCTTCTGTGCTAGTGTATTATGACACCAGGGTCATGTATGCCAAAGTGCCCAAATTCAGGGTAATGAGGGAACAACTCACCCAGCACTCTCAAAGGATAATAATGGAGCTCTATAGCATAGAGGAGTAGTGCAAGCTTTGGCTAAGCATGCCACACTTATTAGATTTAAGATCAATTCATGGCTTTTTCTTTTCATTGAATTTGTTCACAATAGAAAAATATCAATGTCATGTAAAAGCTTGAGGAAAGATGTAATCATTAAGAATTTTGGAGGATTTGTCCTCTACACCTCAACCACCTTCAATCAGTAATGCTTAAAACTATGAATTTATAAACATAAATAAAAAAAATATATCTAAACAACATCCTACACATGACCTGAATGCAGCATGTGGTGGATTTCCTTTGTAAAAAGGACTAATGACAGCTACTTCTGAGGGGTCTGCTGCAAATAATGACACCACAGAGTGATTATTCTTCACCTGGGACTGCTGGTCGTGAAGCAGGATGAGGAGGCGAGAGGTGGAAGAGGAGGCTGATGGGGAGATGCTCTGCACCGTGCAGCAGCTCAGGCACAGGTCTGGACAGGCCAGAGAGCCGAGCAGAAAGTCTTCAGTCTGCAGGTGCTCCACCCGTCTCAGCCGACCGTCTCTGAGCTCGATCAGAGAACCTGCCACAAAGTGAGGGAGCAGCCAGGGGAAATGGTCAGGAGACGCAGAGGAGGAAGAAGCATGCTCGTGAGAGGGGGTAGCTGGGGATGTTGATGTGTTCTCCCTCTTGGTGATGCCTGTGCTATTTGTGTTATCAGGGCAAACTCTTATGAAGGAATGTCCTTTTGTTGATTTGTGCGATGAATCCTGTTGCAGTGTGAGGTCCTCATATGGAGACTGAGGTAGGCACGTGCTCAAAGATAGAGGACTTGCTTTTTCAACGCTGGGAAAATACACAGTTTTTCTGTCTCCTTTCCTCACATATGGACCTTTATGCCTGCCATAGCTCTGCCTCTCTGGGTTCAAACTCTTGTCTCTTAATGTCTTCTCCCAGCCGTTGCTTCCACTTAGTCTGTTGTAACCCTCAGTGACCAGGGAGACAGCACTGACTCTGGAGGCGTAGTGTGGATGGCCCAGGTGCAGTGCAGGTGTCCCACACAAGTGGCTTTGGTGCTGGTAGTGGTGGGAAAAGTCCCATCCAGGGTGCAGAGAACTGAACTCACTCCATTCTGCCCAGCCATGATGCTCCCTAAATACAGGAAGGGCATGAGGTTTGGACCTGGTTGGTGTCTGCATCCAGGGCTGATAAAGAGCAGGGACTCGCCTTGGTACAGGCTGAAACAGGCTGGTGGGTTTTGTTTTCAACTCACTGCGGCTCTTGTAAGGGTATGGTGCCTTGAAATGTGCAGCATCACACTCCTGTTGTTGCTGCTGCTGCTGCAGTGGCGAACTTGGTCTTTGGTCACGCTTTTTGAGTGGGAGGCTGTCCCTGTCTGGAACCAGAGTCGGGTTTGTTGTGAAGCTCATTGGGTCACGCTACCTGTCACTCACACCAACACTGCATGGCCTCCGGCAGAAGTTGAGGTGATGCTGTGATCATGTGACACAGACTCCATTACAGTCTTTGTTTCAGATCCAAGCTCGTCAATCTGACCAATAGACAGAAACAAATATCAATGCACTTTATATTCTGACAAACAAAGCTGAAGAAAATCATTTCACTTGGTGTAAAGAGTCTCTTCCTCCCTGTCACTTCTCTCTCTCCTAAAAGTTTTGACAGAACTTTTCCTCGCCACTCTGAAAGTACCACATGGTGAGATCACTGCCTGTAAATATCCCCTTGACATCTGAACAATAACTTCACAATCAATTTCAAATTGCAGCTTTCCAACCACCAATTGCTGTATTGACAGGGTTCAGTTTAATTGACATCTACCAAATCCTTTGTAAAAAAAAGTTACTATGGTAACAAAGTACTGCACAGTGTGGTTGGTGAGGACAAGGCAAAGTAAAATATTATTGGTTGGAGGTTAGATTTTAACAGTAAATTCACCTTCTTTGAGGTTAATAGTTTGTCTGATTAAACTATTGGTTACATGTTCCACTGGAAATGTAGTATTCAGTGACTAAATATATGCAGGATGTTAAACACACTGACCCAGCATGCATCTTTCTCATGGGACTGAAGTTATCACCAACACCATAGGCTACTGAAACCCCACCATCCTCTTACACGCACGCACAGTATTGAGTCAATTCATTGAGGTGGGCTAAATATAAGCGCCTTGTGGCCACACAACCGTATCTTACCTCAAAGACACTGCAAACACTTTTTTTTTTTTTTTTTTTTTTACACAAAGTGACGCAGAAAGGTAAAGGGCACCGGAAGACTTTTAAAGCCTGTGAAGCTCATGTCATTATGTCATCATTGTAGCCGAGCATCACCACTGAATGGACCTCCTTCACTCTCCCTGACAGGCATGTCTCTGATATGAGCTGTTTCTCTATTATGTGTGTGTGTGTGTGTGTGTGTGGGATCAGGCAACACCCTCACACTGACATTCCTGTGCAAGCACTCAGTGTTATAGTCTGAGACGTGAATAGATAAGTATTTAGTCGGCTAAATGCCTGCAGAGTAAATGTAAATTAATTCAAATAGCATCGAGGTGTGGGTTACTCACTCACAGTGACCTACACAGGTATGATCAGAGCATGACTCAAACAGGCCTAAACTGTAAGGCTCTTTCAGGCTTCGCAACCATATGCGGCGATCATGATCACTGCAGGTCTCACATCTATTGCATAAAATGCAATAGCAATAGTATTTAGTGTGTGTGGAGCCATCATGATGGTGGTAATCTGTGCTGAGGGCAGGATTATTTGCATGTCAGTGGTGACAACATTGCACTTAGAAAGCTTGATGTTTCTTTCTGTGAAAATGCCTAATAAGTTTAAACGGAAACGAATCCAACAAAGAGTTCCTCAGACATTCAGAGGATATATCATAACTGGCTCTTGTGGTAGAAAAAAAAAAGATGTGCAAGAATTTCTCTACACATTAATCAAGTTGTCAAAAAAGACTTACTTACATGCTCCTCCGGTCACCCATCTGTGTCTTTATGCGCATCCGTCTTCATAAAACATGTTCATCCATGTTCACAGCATGAAGACAGACGCTCCACACATACACACATACACACACACACACACACACACACCTGTCTGGCTTGTGGCGTCTTCGAAGGCTGCAGGTGAAAAAGCAAAACAGAGCCGAATGAACAGAGGCATCGAGACAAGCTCAACAGACTGCCTACCAGACTCACACTCCTCCTTTTCTCCTCTCTTCTTTTCGCTTCCCTCCTACTCGCCTTTACATTTTACACTCCCACTCTGCTCAGTCAGTCAGTCAGTCAGTCCTGTTAACCTTTCTCAGACAGGTTTGATGTCTCCCCCTCTTCCTCTTTTTCTTTCTCTCTCACTCTCAATCTCTCACATCTGAACTTGTTCACCCTGTGTTTGCTGCTGAGTAGCACTCCGAGCCTCTCTTCCATTTGTAATCACCCTCCTCTTCCTCTCTCCATATTCCACACACTCTGCCTCACTCTGTAGCACTCTCGTTGGGTGTATAATTAGAAATGAGACTGCTGTGCAACTCCTCAGCTGATGGGAGGCGTATGACTGCCTGATGGCTTTGGCGTTTTGCCCGGTGTAGTGAAGGCGGGAAAGCGTTGCTTTAGACTAGCCTGGATGCACACATCCACAAGCTGGAAAGAAAGGGGACTGAAAAAAACTAAAATCTTGCAATCACATCTACAATCTGAGTTTATGTAGCCCTCACTTGCTGGTAATTCTCCCTGCTGTTTCTCACTTCCTGTTTTTCTCAGCTCAGTGGTCAGATGTGAAATCATATTATTTCATCCCGAATGATCAAGATGCCAAACCTAATGACCTCTTTAAAACTGCTTTTGACCAAAGTATTTAAAGGTCAAGAAAAAGTGCTGATGCCAACCATCTGCAGAAAAAGAAGGCCTTTCATGGTTGTGCAGACAACATCCTATATCTTTAATCTCATTTTAAAACACAAGACAGAGGACATGGCTTTTGCTCCAAGGCTGCCTCAGCAGCACAGCAGCCTTGGTTTCAGCTATTGATTTTGCAAGGCCTCAGCAGGTGAACCCCCAGTCATGGGAAAGCCTACGCATAATTTAGTTTGTGGTGAAAAGGATTTCTCACTTTGAGTCACATTATGCTTCCTCTGCCCACTCTCTCTTTCTGTACCTATCGCTCTCTGTTTTATAAACTGATATCACAAGTACAGACACACACACGCATAGTGCAGGAAGTTCTCAGCATTTTAAGACACTACATTGCATGTCTTTCCACGACTAGCATTTTTAGGCTAAACCACCACAACCACTGACATTTACAAAGAAAGTGTTTTTATTGATTGAAATTGCCAGTCACTCCCACCACTTCCCAACTGCTACTTGTAGCAGCTTGTATTTACAGTTTCACTTTTCAGTTTGGCACCAACACCAAGTGAGTTTCAGTAATGTTTCCATGCATTGGTAGATAAATGTAACTTTTTTCAGTAATTTATAAATAAATAAAATATATTCAAAACTATTTTAAAGGAATATATGTATATACATGTTCTGTTGATCATCATTTTTGTACATGATTAACGAGCTCCCTTGGCTCTTGATGGTACAGATTCTTGTCGTGACTGACACCAGTACCTTTTCTTGCATGTATCTGAAACAAGACGCTCTTCAAAAGCCTCTCTACTATGCCTGTGCTGTTTTAGAAAAAGGCAATGATGTAATTCTGCTTTGTGAAGCCTTTGCACGAAAATATTGTGTAATTATCAACTGCTGCTCAGAGACCCTGGAACTGACACCTCTTGCCCACTAGATGGTGTCCAAGATACAGAAATGATCACACTGTAGTCTGAAAGTTACTTTCCTGACTGATTCACATGTAGTATATGTGACTTTCTGGTGAGAAATGATTACGGTATTTCTTTTTCCCTTGACAATAGATTTCAACACTTTTAAAGAAAAAAACAGAGAGCAACTTAACCAGCAAATTCCTTTAAATATATTTTAGAGAGTCTAAAAAGACACTTAATGATTATACTTTTTTTTTTTTTAAAGGTCTAATTTTATTTAGAAAATTTCAGAAAATCCACTTTTTGCTCAGAATTCAAAATGTATTATTGTGTGAGGGAATACATTGTTATTTTTTAATAACAAAACCTGCAAAAGCCTTTAAATTGTTCAGAGACATCAGTGCTATTTCAATCATTATTAAAGATAATTGAAAATAACGACAATAAGTTCTGTAGCTAATATTGTAACATTTTCTAGTCACTTGACCCTGAAGGTGAAGCAGGAGAGAGAAGGTTTAAATCTCAGACAAAAAAAATGGAGACCGGGAACAAGAGACAGGAAGGGAGGAGGTAAGGGGGAGGGAGGGGGAGTTAGAAGACAAAAATAACAAAGGCATGTGTCTGTCTCTCCTTGGTATTTTCCACTCCGTTACATAAAATCCCTCCTTCCTTCTTCTCAATCCCTTCCCCGCTGCTCTCCCTCAGCTCCTCCCTCCTCCCTGTCATTGGTGAGCTGGCCATCTCCACAGAGCCACAAACTTGTTCTTGCCTTTCGTCCAAGTGGCTCAGAGTCCACGTGGGGAAGGAGAGCAGCAGGGTGGCAGTTTGCATCAGTCCCCCCGGAGCACCTCGAGTGAGCGGAGGAGCTTGGAGATGCTCGTCAGGCTCTCTGCTGAACTCTCACAGGGCTGACCAGCCACCACAAACTCATCACCTCTGACTGACTGTAGCTGACAACTTTCCAGCAACATGAGCTCCTCATCAGCCAACCTGCACCGCAAACGCCTGCCCTGTAAGTGATTCTAAAGCTCCTCTGTACTATTAACAAACGTTATTAGACATAAAGCAGGACTTAAGAGAGACTAACATTCCTCTCCATATTTGGTTGTAAGAAGCAAGTAACACACTCAGCCTGAACATTTAAGGCAAGTTTGTGTGTGCTGTTCGGCTCAACTGTGGGTCTATGATGTTCAATGATATATTTGAATTAAACCCAACCATTGCCGCCACTTGTTTTTATTTTAATCTACATTTGTCCTCTTTAACAGCTTAACAGCGTTTAACACTGTTCAAAGTAGTCAAATGTGTGTCAAGCAAGTGAAGAGAATGTAAAAATTAGCATACTATCTTTGCATTTGATCTATTTTTGAACAAAATGTATTTACAGCTGTGTCACTAGGAGGCATGAACTGTGTGTCTGTGGGTGAGTGTGTCAGATATGATGGTAAAGCCGGTGTGACAGCTCAGCTGGTTAGTTAAATAGGTGCCATTGTATTGATGCTGCCTGAAGTGACTGGTCCAAGTGCTGTGCCAGCCAGAAATCAGACAGGAATGTTGAATCATCACCCTGAGTAATGTTCACTAATTCTAAGTGAATAGGTCACACACTGTGCAGAGAAATAGGGATGTATTACTGTACACACACACACACACACACACACACACACACACACACACACACACACACACACACACACACACACACACACACACACACACACACACACACACACACACACACACACACACACACACACACACACACACACACACACACACACACACACACACACACACACACACACACACACACACACACACACACACACACACACACACACACTTAGGAAAGCTTGGATTGGGGCCACCACACAGCTCCAGAGAAAGATCTCTTATTTCTAATGGGATTGCACCTGCAGATCTCATCAGAGTTGACTCACTGCAACGGGGTCTGGAACCTGTTTCACAGACAATCCAGATAGGACCCAAAATTGAATTAGTCCCACTGAGATCACTGATTTCATGAGGCTAAAAAGGATCAGGGCTGTGACTCCAGAGAAGACATATCCCATCTATTGCTCTGCCCAGGCCTGTAGTTCACTCTGTCTTGTTTTGATCATTGTGGGAAAGTGCCAGAGAGAGCCGGTGTGCTGTGGAGTGATGGACTGACCAGCTGTTAAGAGCATGCTACAGATACATGTGTATTGAGTGAATAAGGAATTGTTTCTATTCTCCATGTTTTTTTTTTGCTTAGTCCCATTGGGCCTGACCCAGATAAGACTGAGGAGGTGTAGATGCTGTTTAATGAGCAAATTAGAGGGGCAGAAATCCCTATCATGTGCTGTCTGTAACCCATAATTGATCACATTCTGAGGGATTCATACAGTGTGCATCTCTGCTATGTTGCTTTGCTTCTCATTGGATCTCAATATATAAGCTAGAAGAGAGACAAATAGGACCAAATGCAACAACCTGAAGAGGGTGTAAGCCCAAATATATAGAGGTGTTTTTCTGAACCTCTTCCTACAGAAGAGATTCTTTTGAGTGCTTAGAGCAGTAGCTATTGAACACGCCGGGGTTATTTTTGGTGAAATAGAGGGTTTTAACAAAATGGCTGTCAAATTCTGTAAAAGACTCATTATAGGCGAACAATTTATTCATTTGCTTAATTTTTTTTATTTCATTACCTATGTTAACAAGTTAAAACAGCTACCCAGCCTGCTCTAAAAGTTCTGTAAAGATCCTGTAAAGTTTCATCTGACTGGATTTGGGTTTAATTATATTGACTAATACTGGCACTGTCATGTTAATAGATGTTACACAATAACACACAATAACAATAATATACAAAAGAGTTTATTTTTTAAGTATTGGTGGTTGCTGTCTTTTTCCAGCAAAGCCACAGACACCACAAAGTAACATGTTATGCTCAACAAGAATACTGGCATGATCATTGCTCACCAATGTGAAAGGACCTCACATGATGCGATAACAGTGATTATTCTATTACAAACAATGCCTCACGCTACACATGCTAAATGTGTGTTTGTGTGTTATTATACCAACATATTTGCATGGATGCTTGCATTAGATTCCTATCAATTCAACAGTCTAAGCTGTGCAGCCCTGGGGACTCAAACCAGCTCCTCATTAGTTTTCTTACAAATCCATCTACTCACTGCTCAGCTGAATCCTCCGTGCACATAGAGAGTAAAATGTCTTCAGGCATACAATGAGTGCCAAGAGCCCTACAAAGAGAGACAGCAGTAATTTATCATGTGAATACTCTTTCCAAATGTGTAAAGCATGTGACACAAAATCATTTGTTTGGTCAGTTAATCACTTTGTTTACTGGGGAGAAGATGTCGCTGGGAGAAAACTGATTCACCTGACAATCCAAGAAAAACGTGGGAAATTGAAGCTGCTGTAATATGTATGTGCTGTATAGATTGTTTCACATCTACAGTGTATTGAATGACTATGTGTGTTGTGGGATGGCTGGTATCCCGCAGAGGAATGTAACCTGACCGTTCCCCTCACCTCCACGTAGTGTTTAGATCATTATTTTGGTTTTAAAGCTGTAGCTTTACTAGTTTCATTCACTCTCTCAAGTCTAACCAAGAGTTGAAACTATTCATGTGTTAATCCATCAGCAGAAGATAATCATCTATGTCACAGTCAAAACACTAAAAACAAACTCTTGCAGGTTAGAGTCTCTTCTAGTAAATTTGTTTGGGTTTAGAGTTGATTGGTTAGTTAAACAATTGAGTTAACATTTCACCTTAAGGTCAGGAAAATTGTTGTGGGCATTATTGTCTGTTTTCTGACAGGTTATATATGAAATAAAAATAGCATAAAGCTGCAGTCCTTAGATATAAAGACCGACTGCTCACAAACTGCTCAGTTCAAACGGCAGACAAAGTGTGGGACTGGCTGGGAAACATGAGTGAGTGAGGTATTTTTCTCAGGGGTTGGAGGAGACCAAAAACAGAGCAAAAAGATGGTGGATATTGGAAATACATTGATCAGTTTGACACATTACAATTGAATGCTAATGTTACTTTTTGTATATGATGGAAGCACATGTTCACCATAAAATACTTGAATGGTGATGACATTGTCTGTTGCCTTGGCAACACGTTCCTGCTACCCCAAAGTGAGGAATCAGCTACAGCAGGAAAGCTCATGAAGTGCTTCTGGAAGGATACACAGTATAGACTATATATGTACAATATACTATATATACATTTAGATGTAGTTTATTGTACAGGATTAATCAAGGAAATGAGAACAATAACAGACATTTTTAATTGGTTTATGTGTGGCGATTTCAGTTTCAAGTTTATCAAAAATAAACAAGAAATACAGTTCTATTACAGTTGCAGTGGAGTATTACGTTTCGCCAACTTTAATAAAGAAATAAAAAATTTGTTTCAAACATAACGAACCCCAAAGCATAAAGAGACATTAGTTGAGCTTACAGTTACACAACATATCAGATGAGCTCGAGTTCGGCTTTAATATTGGTCTAAATTCAGTTATACTTGAAATTGATCACTTCTGTTTTTTGTCACTGTGAAAATATTCAGTAATTAAAACTGTAACAGTGATATGCGGCCCTCGCATGCTGCACGTCGGGGGCATACTTCAAAGAATGAAAAAAAAGTCATAAAATAGCATGTCGTTCAAAATATGAAAAAAGTCACGCTATGGTATATCGTCTAAAATATGAAAAAAGTCATACTGTAGCATTTTGTGCAACTTTATGGAAAAAAAAATCATACAATAGCATGTCGATCAAAATATGAAAAAAGTCACCCTATGAAATGTCTTCCAAAATATGAAAAAAAACTATACTATAGCATGTCGTCGAAATTATAAAAAAAAGTCATACTTTGCATGTCGTCCAAAGAATGACTTTTTTGTCATAATTTGTGGTATAGAATGTCTACCAAAATATGAAAAAAAAGTCATACTATAATATGTCATCCATATTATGGAAAAAAAAGTCATAGTATAGTATGTCATCCAAAATATGACCAAAAAGTCATACTATAGCATGTTGTCAAAAATATCTAAAAAAGTAATACTATAGCACGTTGTCCAAAATATACAAAAAAAAAGTCATACTAAGCATGTCGTCCAAAATATGAAAAAAACTAATCCTATGACATGTCGTCATAGCATAGCACTTTGTCAAAAACATTTTTTTATGGTGTCATAAATATGAAAAAAGCTATAATGTCGTCCAAAATATAACAAAAAGATTCATACTATAGCATGTCGTCCGTTTTACATCATGGACTATATGCATAAGTTAGTCGTCAATAATTAGGACGACATGTTTTACTTTTAGGTTATTACTAATGCAGGAAAATGCAAATCCCTATTGCGTTGCCTGCCATAACTTGAACGGAAGTCATACTTATAGCATGTCGTCAGAAATAGCACAAAAAAATCATACAAAATGACAACTAAATTAAAAATGGCAGACTTCATGTTAAGTTTAGGTCTACATGTCCACCGAATTTCGTGCATGTAGGTAAAACTATGTGCAGTTTAGGGTGCGCTAGTGAGCCATTTGGCCACGCCCACTTGCAAAACCACTACAATACGTCAATTTACGCCACGACTGACACAGGTTCCAAGTTTCAAGAGTTTTTGAGTATGTTAAAGGCGCAGAAAAGGCAATTAAGTTTAAGGAACAAGAATAATCGAGAAAAATAATTCCTTGAAGAACAATAGGGCTTTCGCACCATTCGGTGTTCGGGCCCTAATAATTGCATCTTTGCTGTAAGTGCGACAATACATCATAGTGACATTGCACTGGGTCTTCCAAAGCTTATACAGCAGCTGCAGGCTACCCTGCCTCAACACACAGAGGCAAAATGTCCAAACCTTCTCATAGTTCTCTCGGCTGAGATGGAAATAGCTTTAAACCTCCCTCACAAATATGAGGAGAGGCAGTGAGGCTTTTACAGGGAGAGCAGCGAGAGAATGCAACATGTGAGCATGTGAGGATTTAATAAGTGTCTTTTAGACAGAGAGCATGTATTCAGTCAGCATTCACTGGAAAAGGGAATGTTTACAAATTTCATAATCATACAAAACAGTGAGGGGATTTTCTGTGCTCAGCTGTGTTGCCATATCCTTTATTAGTCTGTTGGCAGTCATCAGAGCAAACTCAGTGCAACTATTTGCTTTAATATAATGCAGTGTTTAACTTGCTGATGCACACAGTGGACATTTTAGCATTAATGGCTGGTTGAATTTCTTCAATAATAGAAAATAATCTTATTCTACTGTTTGATTAATAGCCTTTCTGGATGAGAGGATTTGTACAACATGGCTTTGTCAGTATTTTGTCATCTGGTGAAGCCTTTTGTGTTCATCAGAACTCATGACAGTCTGCTGGTGGGCCTATGCAGGGCAGTGGGACAGGCCACTGACCTACAAATAATCCTATTGTCAGTGTAATCCAATCAAGAGGGAAAGAAGGACAGGGTTAACACTGATGTCATTGTTGTTAGAAGGTGTTGGACAATACTTCATCCCAGCAACAACAGCCAAATATATTATGCAAATGAAAACACACACACATATGCATGCTCTGAGAATATAGACCAAACAGGCGTTCAAACACACATCAACAGCTGTCATAAATAATTCATTGTCCTTGCAGCTGCAGCCCAGGACATGTCAGTTTTTGGAGATATAACAGAGAGGGAGATTAACCAAAAATACAAGTGAGAAAAAACAGAGCAACTATAGTCTCCAAAAATATTCTTTTCCCTTTTACAAGTGTGACCACCTGTCTGTTCCATTTCAGCTCAAGGCATTTTCTCTCTCGAAAAAGAAGAATATACGAGCAAGAAATGCATTGGATTTTTTAAAATTGTAGTTGCTCTAATAGAAATCCGTAAGAGAAATGTCCTTACAGGGACCTTCAGTATATGCTGATCAGGATGTGATGAAGCCCTCAACAGGATGTTTTTTTTTTTTATGGTAGTGATATATTAGTGCTGCAATTAATGGTTTCATCTGTGCTGCTGCTGTTAGGATGAATCTTCCACCTGTAGACAGCCTGTGGCTCCATCATTATTCATGATCACTGAGACACTATTAATTACTGGAAACGCAATGATCCACTAATGACCAGCTGTAGACTGTTAATAGCCTACCGATTCTGTTAAGGTCAATGTTGTGCTTGAAGGTAAATAAGACTGTCAGATAATGAGCACCCAGAACTCCCTCCACAAACATTTTAACTAATCCCTTTCCCATCATATAGATGCTTGTACTCCTCCCATTTAGCCTTTCTGCAACTTGCCTCCCTGACCTCTCCTCGTGCTCCTTCATTGCCCTGCTTCTGCACCCTCTCTTGCTCTCGTCGCAGTCGGGAACATGTTCACTAGAAATAAAATATCTCTCCTCTGACAAACTAAAGTGTTTGGATGGAAAGGGCACCCAGTCTGTTCTCTGTGGTCAAACAAGTGTTACCTCAGGTCTGTCTCAGTGTTCAGAAGTCAGCAATGCCGTAACCATTTATTTGTTATTCTGTATTTATTTGATCATTTATTAAATCTCGTAATTAATTATTTAATTTAATTTCTGTGATGAATTTAATATTTATTCACATATTTATTCAGGTAACTGCTAATTGCTACGTTTCTGTAATAACGTCTGTACTAATTTAGAGATGATGAAAAAGACGTTTTTGTCCTTCGTGCTGAGACTCTTGTTTGCACAGGGAGTAGGCTTTTTTACTTTCTCTTGGCAGTCCGCTATTTAAATCTAATGGTGGGAAGGCTGAGGCAACACATGGTGGTATGTACCACCACCAGAGCCATTTAAACAGTGATGACTTCATCCATTTGCTTAAGGAAACAGCTTCCCAGGAAAAGCCTCAGCTTGGTTGAGAATCAAACTGAGAGTCTGGCAAACTGCTGTATAATCAACGCTGAAGAGGAAATGATGGTTCCCACTGGTGTTTCTGTTTAACTACTGTTTTCTGAGGGGTTTTAGCTCATGCTGCTCTGACAACTAAAAACAACTGGTTCATCTGGAGAGGCTGTTTACTCTGCTTTGTGCTGCTCTGACCTTCCCTTTCTTTGTCACAGGGGAACCTGCCTGTTAGCTCTCATTTTCATTGAACACGGTGATGGGCTAATGGCAGCCTGTGGGTGACACCAAGCCCTCCTATCCTGACAGATCAATGTGTTGCATCCACTGTTTGTGCAGTTGGTGCTTCTAAACTGGCATCTCAAAGGCCTGTCCTTGAAAACATGAAAGAGGCACATGACATGCAGAAGCAAGACAGATACAAAGGGTGGCCTGATTTGTTTTGCATAAATGCACTTGCAAACAAGAACATGTGCTGCATTTAGATAATAAGATTTGGTCATACTGAATAGATTTGTCTTTTATCATGTGGGGAAGATGCATTGCATTTCTTGGATGCTGTGTCAGTCTTTTGAGAAGTCTGTCTCATCATGACACAGTTTTCATGGAAATCTAACAAAAGCATAATGCAGGGAGTCCTCACAATACATGCAGTTACACTCATGTCTTTAATTTAACATCTTTTCATTGGCTTGTAAAGCTAAATTAGCTTTATTTGACAAATTATTGGCTGAGATGAGATGTATTCACTGTCCACTTCATTCAAAATGATTTCCTGTAACTGGCATCATGGCTAAGGAGTGCAGTTCAGTCCCGGTCCCTTACATCTCTGCCTTTGTCTAGCTCTGAATGGGCTCTTTCTCTCTCTGCTGCCCGAGCGGAGGATCTGGGTTTGTCTTTATGTGGGGAGGCAGAGTGGCACGCAGACATGTCCGGCCTGCTCGGTCTCTCTATCTCTCCATCTGTTCCAGTCATTCTCCTTGTCCAGCTGGTCTTGAGTCCTGATCTATGACCTTTTCTTGCTCATGTCCCAGGGCACTGAGAGAAAGGAAGGAAGGAAGGGAGGGAGGGAAGACAGACAGGACAGAGAGGGAGATGGAGAGAGAGACAGGCATAAAGAACGAGCTAGACAGCAAGGAAGAAAACAAAAAAGAAAGAATAAGCTTGAAAGAAAGAAAGAAAGAAAGAAAGAAAGAAAGAAAGAAAGAAAGAAAGAAAGAAAGAAAGAAAGAAAGAAAGAAAGAAAGAAAGAAAGAAAGAAAGAAAGAAAGAAATGAAGTCAAACTCATACATGCAGGCGGTTTTTCCCTCTGTCCTCTCACTTGTGAGCATCGGGCCCTTCTGACATTTTGCGGTATGAAACTAAAGACTTTGGGTTGTGGAGGGGCTGCAGCAGACTGTACATGTGATCCCATCAGCTGTGGACACTGTGGCCAAGCTTTTCTTTTGACAGAGGATTTTCCTTTGTGAATAGTTGTGCTAATCAGAGGTCAGAGGGGTTGTCTGCGGCTAGGGAAGCCGTATCGATCAAGGTGATTCACTGGAAAAAAGAACTGGATAGGGAGGCAAAATCAATGTGAGGACATACATCTCTAAGCTAACCTTTAGCTCTCAGCGGGCCTCAGCCTTTAAGTAGCAACAATCAATGCCGTGCTCAATCAGTGTTTAACTGAGCAGGAAAAAACTTGAGGATAAGCAATTTAACTAAACCTGTCGCTAAATTTGGAAGTCATAATTTTTTTCCAGTGCAAACACGCTATTTAACTGCTGTCTGCAATCGTTTTGAAAAATAAAATCATTCATCCACTACAACTCCAGTGTTTTCTCTAACATGATGTCATCAGCTGGTCACATTAAATGAGGGACTCTTGTCATCTAAACACTCACATCAAACAGACTGCTCCTGATTGTAACTGACGTCTTGCTTTGTCAGCGCTGCTCCTTTTTCTTCCTGAAGGCTCTGAAGACAGTAGCCTTTGTGATTGTGTGACAGTGCAATGAGAAGAGTGTACCACAGACTCACAACCTCAGACATCCACAGATAGAAATGCAGGAAAACAAAATACCAGCTTGTAAAAATACCCTGTCCACCTCAGGGTACCACTTTTTTTGTGAGATTGCAGGGCAGCTGCACCTGTCCAATCACACTGACTGCACTGTCAAGACTCCCGCATTGCATAATCATAATCACATCACCTCCTGTAGGGAACTACAGGCAGTGACGCCTGCTCTCCGTCTCTGGTAAAGATGTGATTGAAATTATTTAAAGTGGAAGTGAGTTGATTTTATACATCAAAGTATATGTGAAAAAAGAAACACTGTAAGGGTCGTGTGGCTCACAAAGCACTGCTGAAAGTCCAATAAACCTTTATCACGGCAGACATTTTAGCTGGTCATAGCAGGAAACGAGCAGAAATAAGTGATAATGTTAGAAATAATAAATCTACTTCCAGGGTGCTGGTATGTGAAATCCTGTCCAACATTATTAAAAGAAGTGCTATGCAACTCGGTTTGACTTAAAAGTATACAATCAATAAGGCACACTTGTTGACTCCAAAAAAATAACTGTCATTATGATTGTCTTTGTTTGGACCTTATAACAGAGGATCAAAACTAGGGACCTGAAAAGCAAGAGTGGAAGAACCTGGATCCAAATCTTTGTCAACATCTCCCGCTCTCCCTGAAACTAGAACAGAAGACATGGTAGAAAAGCACTGATGCCCATATGACCAAGGAAGTAAATGATGTGTTACTGATGGATGAACATAAAGTTAGTCATTAGGCTGTAAGCAGTATTGATGCCACTTCAGGGTCTTTATGAGTGGAGTTTTGGATCTGTGAAAAAGTTGTCACGCTAAAAAAAAGTATTAAGGCATATAAAATGTAACTGAGCTGTTAGATTAGGTAAGAAAGAATAAATATGAGAAAAAATATCAGCACAATGTGATCCAATATTTCAGTCCCATTGTTTGTTCCCACAAAATAAATAATCAATGTGACAGTGCAGATATTGTTAACTCATGAATGTATTTTGTTTTCAGTCTTTGGGCACTATTGTATTTCTGAGGTCTGTCTACACTTGGTACTGCAAGCCCATAGGTGGTGTCAGCTGGACCCTGGGGTTTGGATTGTCCTCTTCCTCTCTTCCCTCCGAAGCTGTCTGCCTGTGTGACTTCAGAGCCAGCGCAATCCCTGCAACCAGGACGCAGGCTGTCAACCAGGGGAAGAGCGGAGCTGCAGTGACAGCCTCGTGTCATGCCGCCACAACAGACATGTGCCCGGGCATGACTCATGGGGGAAGCTGCGCTGATGCAGCACTCCAAATCACCTGTTACTTCTTTTTAGGGCAACTCTGCAGTTTTGGGATTTACAGTGATTGCAGAATTTGCAGCATTTATCAAGTTTTTATAGCTCATCATGAGGACATTAAAGAAAGTTTGTGGCAAAGTTAGTTTCTTGAAATTGTCAGGAACAACCAAGAATTCCGGGTATTCCTGGTAAACATCCTAAGGCGGATGTGTTTCAATACATCACTCACTGGTGTATCTATAGAACTGCTGTGACTGCTGCTCTCAACACAGACTAGATATTCCCAGTTTAGACATGGCTTGAAAGCCTCACCCAATTAGCTCAATCCCTGCCTACAGGTTGTAATAGCTGTGCAAAACTCTGACACCACTCTCATGAGTGCGCAACATATGGATCCTAAGTATCTGATTGCAATATTTCTTAGTGCATAAGTATATTTATTGAAATATGTAACATAACTTAATTTGAAAACAAGTTTGCTTTCTTGCTGATAGTTTGATCTGATGAAGAAAAGAGAATCTCCTGAATCTGTGGCCAGGATAGTTTTTTCTCCTAGATTCTAGTCTTATTTTAAGTTTACCATTTGTTGGCTTCAGGTTCACATTTAGCATGCAAATAAGTGAGTTGAAGTGATCATCTTATGCATCGCTCCTTTCTTGATTCAATGTATCTGAAAATGTTCAATGTCCTTGTTCAATGGCATGTTTTTGTATTTTTTTTTTTTAAATCTATTTTTATGTTTTTCCTTTCTTTGTGTTCTCAGATAATGTCTGTTGCTCAGAGATGACCGTTTGTCTCTTTATCTTCATTTCAAGTGCTTTTTCCTTCACAGTCATAGGCTCTGATGTTTACATTATTTACTGCTTACAGCATTTCCCTCAACATTTTGTAGTCACACTCTGCGGCAGTTCACCCCTGCTTTTGCTCACATTCAACCTGCACTCAGCTTTATTACAATGATGCTGGTGAGAGGGGAAAATGGGATTGTGTGGTATCTTAAACAAGAGTAATTTATCAAGCGACCTGACGGCTTCCGTTTACATAGAAAGCAACATTTAAACCACAAAATAAAATACGAGTGGAAAATGGAGAAGCTAATGGTTATTATATCTACAATATTTTATTGTTCCTCCAGATTCAAACAAATTCAGAGTCAAAAGAGAACAATCCACCTCCTTAGTCTCATTTACAGCTCAATGTCTCCCCCTTCTGGCTACCAACGTTTGACCCCCATGTGCCTGTAAAGTGGGTCTTGTAGTTCTGTGTACCCCACCAGATGATCTCAGACCAGCACACCTACTTCCAGACTGGGAAAACTAGTCTGTGAGGTGTTTGCATCCTTACCTACCGTCTGACCTCCAAACTCCAGGTATCAACTTTTAGGTGAACTCATATCTCTCTTCCTGTATTGTGATTGCCAGCAGAGACAGAGCGTGGACAGAGGCTCCCAGATGTGGACGCAGCGCAGCAGCTCAAGCTGAGAGAGAGACAGCGCTTCTTTGAGGAGGTCTTCCAGCATGATGTGGACGTCTACCTGTCCTCGGCGCACCTTTGCATCAGAGACTACAAGAGACGTGAGTTGGACTGATAGAATTTCAAATACACATTCATACACAGATGGACATAATATCATTGCCTCCCTACTGTTTGCAGCTCCTATTGGCAGCGTCTCTTCTATGGAGGTGAATGTGGACCTGCTGGACCAGATGGAGCTGATTGACATCTCTGACCAAGAGGGTTTGGATGTCTTCTTCAGCTCGGTGGGAGAGGAGGGAGTGCTGGCATCCCCACTGCCAGGTAGGGAAACTAAACAAACATCACACAACTCGGCATCATGCCAAAACACGTAATACACCAGTCCACTACTGCATGCTGTGTCTTGTCTTTTTGCCTTGCAAAGGAGTAAAAAACAATGGGGTCAGTGTTTCTATAAAGAAATCCAGGTTCCTTTCTCAAGGACTTTAAGTGTGGACTTCTGGATTTGATCCATCGAAATTCAACCTGCCTTTCTCTGTGGATATTTTTGCTAAGTGACCTCTGTCACATGACCCTCGTGACATGATGAACTCTGGTCATACGTGCGTGTACTTTTCTCCCTGAGGCGAGGCAAAACGTGACACTGACACAGTATCCTCTATTGGACTGGCGGATGTGTTATAAACTGTGGTGTGATAGTGGCTGGATCACAGGAGATATAACAGCACAACTGCACCTCTAACAATGTTTTTGTCTGACTTTTTAGTCCAAGGAAACAACAACAACAATGAGGAAGCCATCAGTAATGGACCCTTTCGACATGTCCTTGAGAGTCTTGATGCCAAGTCACGCATATCCTCTACATCTTCAAACTCCTCCTCGGACAGCCAGGCGACCAATGCCAACGGGGAAGGCACCCCTGTGGTCGGATCAGACGATGAGGACACACACACCAGCACAGTCAAGCGGAGAGCTGCGTCACCAGAGATAAATGAGGTTTAAAGTCAGAATCCATTTGTCTTCATAGGATCACCCTCTCCACAGAAGATCTCCGCCTGCAGCACGGAAACACCTCAGCTCGGGACGGGAGTGAATTTTGGGATGAGCGTTAATGAAACACGCCTCTCAACTGCGACTGCCTTCCACAAACTTATCACTGCTTTCAACCTTTTCTTTTCAGTTATGAATGGTTAGTCGTGTTGTGCGTGTTTCAGAGATGGTTTCCATGGACTGTAAATATGGAGATTTCCTTTCAATTCTCCATTCCTGTTTGGGCATATTTTGAAGGACACGATTTGTAACTTGTTTTTGACCTCCAGTAATTAATGACTGATGAGTTTTAACACAATGTGGGACCGTAAAGCAACGACAGGAATGAAAAATAGATGAAGCATGACTTGAGTTAATCTGGTAAAAGATGGCTTCTGGTTATCAAATGTAATGTTTTTAAGAGCAACACATTGTCCTGCCAATGCAAATGTATGGTTTTCTAGCCCCAATTTTGACCCTTTTTTCCTTGTAACTATAAAGGAAGAAAAATGTTTTCATGTGTCCCTGAGAGTCAACAAAACATTTCCTGGTTATTTCAAGCTTTTTGGGTGAATGTAAACAAGTGCTTAGCTGCATCCAGACAGCAATTATAAAAGATGCTTCAGGGGAAGCTCCAGGTTGCTACGACTAGAATCCACTGGGGCAGCCTCATAAAAGAACTCATGAGAAGGCATAAACAACCTGAAGTTTGCAGAGAGCTAACACCCCATAGTGTTGGTTGAATCACATCAAATAGTGAAAAAGTGAAAAGTTTCTCAGTCTTTGAAAAAAAAAGAAGATGATTGTTGCGCAAATACTACACGCTGTGGGTAAATAACCTTAAAACAAATGTATCAAAAAGTCAGGTCACTGTAAGCATTGTTAGATTATAAAGAAAACCTGGTAAGCAAACCGTGACGTGTTAAAGGGTACTGGTTGATTATTGTGATTATTATGTTTATGTGTGTATGGGCATGGAAAGCAGAAGGCAGTGTCCTCCTGCCTGTCTGCCTGAAAGCAGTCAGTCGTCACACACTCTGAGTTGGATGAACTGACAAGCATCATGCTCTGCTTCTTCCTCTTGGTATGTGTAACACTTACCTTTTCACTCTCTCTGTATTTACTTTCAAATGAATGCTAGTGCTCAGTTTTATACATTTCTGATTAAATCTAGAATTACTTAAACATGAATCTCTTCTTGTGTTTTTTTTACATCTTTGAAAAGTGACACCAAATATTATCTCAAGGTGTGTAAAATGGTTGAAAGATTTTTGATTATTTTTAATAATCATTCCTTTAACTTTTCTAAAAAAAGATTATGTCTTCTGCTCCAGTCTTATTTCTGTACAAATTCCTGTGCATATACACCTTATAGAAACTGGTTCACCAACTATGACTCGTATACAAGTTCATTTCCCAGTGAAGGGATGACAGAATTATGCAGTCCTGCCTATGGCTGTGAATAAACATTCCTACATTGCACAGTCCAACATTGTAAAGATTGTGCTATTCAGGTTTGGCTGGCTGTTTGTTTTTCAGGGTTATTACTTTTCAAGTGCAATGTGCTCAGAGCTGCTGAGCCATCACAGAAGGATTTGGATCATTATTTCCTTCGAGATTGAAGAGGGGCATCCTGGGCCCTTCCCTTATGTGCTGGGAATGATGAGAAAATTAAAGAAAACGAGTCAGACTTTGGAATTTGTAATTCCAACAGAAAAAGTGATATACTATTTTTTTTAACCTCAACTACCAAATTTCTAGTTTACACACACCAGATATTAATATTAAATATATCTTAGGAATATCAGCGCTTTAATAATTTGTCTTGGACACCTGCCATCATTTTCTTGAATCATTTTCACTTCTATCCAACAATACATTGCACATCAAAAGTTCTTCATCATAGAAATTGATTATTTAATATAAATCTCAGATTTTCAAAAGTTGACTGCAAAATGTTTGATGTTTTGTTGTAGATAAGTGTTGACCACAAGTATCAAATGTACTTTGAACTGTATGGGGAAGGCGTGGATGAGGAGCCAAAGGGAGTCCTCTCCATCCACCTTATATGTTCACAGGGCTGTTGACTGTGAGGAATGCACATTGCTAATGGAAAGACTCAACACACATTGTACACAAACTGGGACTGGGGATGGATAACCACTTTCTAATACTGCTGTAAAATAATTCTGTCGTCATTTGGGATGCAAAGTTTGTCATACACTACTTACTTATATGTAGTTACTGGTGCTGACTTAATGAGTTTGCTCAAGAAACACACTGAAAGGTGCACAGGCTCAATGCTCTAAATACTTTAACTGAATGATGAGGGATTCTGGGCAATCATTGGTGTTCATTTAAAAAAAGATGTAAGTTTTTTTTTTTTACATTTTATCATACATCAAACTTTGCACTTTTGCCAGTATATCAGAAAGGGATATTTCTGAATGCATAGTGGATATGTAGAACAATATGGTGAAAATGATTTTGAGTTTGTTGCACAGCATTATTTTCTTTTGCCCATATTAAATTCATAATATCCGGTATTTTAATCATATTGCTTGATGTTTCCACTTGTAGCTCAAATTTGAGGCCAGAAAGACAGATTTCTCCATTGGCACTAAATTAGGAGTTGAAGTTTCCATATGGGACATCAATGACAACCCACCAGAGACCAGAGAGGAACAACAAACTCGACTTTCCACTATGAAACCAAATCTGTGTCTCCAAACCCTCCAGACACTGAATTCTCTATCAGTGAGTTTAGAGCAATCTCAATGTTTGGATCATGAGGCAAGAATCTCTTTTGTCAGAAACACATCAGATATACAGAAACTCCCAGACCGGCAGTGGCATTTCATGTTGTGCGAGAACTTGACTTGATAAGAGAAACATGATGTATTTATGCAGTACAGAATGCTTGCTGTCTACATGTAAAGTTTTTTGTTGTTGTTATTGTTTCTTAAACCTCAGCAGATTAATTAAAATGAGATGTAGGGTGATTTCAAAGAATATTTGTGTCAGTGACGACAGATTTTTTGCAAAAATTACATCAATATGCAATAGATTTCGACATAATAAACAAGTAGCCGTCCAGTGATAAATAAAACTAAATTAAAACAGTAAATTTTGTGCGACAGGATATTTTAAATACTGTATCTTTTTTTTTTAATTTGCCTTTAATTGTAACCGTCTTTATTTACTTGTGTTAAGGTGGCTGAAATGTTTAGTGCTAGCGGAGGCCAAAGACCACAGTGACGTAGTCAGCCATGTCAGGGATGGCAACAACCACTGTCTTATCATCATTACATTACATTACATTTCATTTAGCTGACGCTTTTATCCAAAGCGACTTACAATAAGCGGTCAGCGGTCAAACCATCTTGGCTTCTCACACACACACACACACACACACACACACACACACACACACACACACACACACACACACACACACACACACACACACACACACACACACACACACACACACACACACACACACACACACACACGTAACCTGATGCTGTTGTACAGTGCATACAGAATTGTTGGGTGAGACATGATGCTGTTGCTACATGAAATTCTATACAGTGGGTGAAAAGAAGAGATTGGCTGACTGTGGCCTCTCTAATAAACTGGGATTCTGGAAATCACAGCCCACTACTGGAGTGACTGGTCAAATCACCATTGAGTCCAGAGGTTCCAGGGAAAGAACTTTTATTCAAACTTAGTTGGTCATATACAGAACGGATTTGGCGGAATAGTCCAAGTGAGCCTGGCCTTTTCAACAGTGGGTATTAGCAGACACCTGTTTGACCTTTTCCAATTAATGTTAGAAAATAAATTAAAAATGTACCGCATTATTAAATTAAAAACTAAAAAAAGACAAACTCATACTTGAGTAGGCCCATTGAATGTATTCACACTCAGTTTAAAACCTATGCATTCTATACATTACAATGACACCCACCTCTATTCTGACATTCAATTACTACATACATGTTTACTCATCTTGCATTTGACCTTGGTATTTTTGAATTCGATTCTATAATTATTATTACAAAAAAAAAAGATTTAATATCACATATAATACTTCGAACCATTTTACAAATATGTTGTAAAATTTCAGCATTTAGACTTTGAGGAAGGGGCTCATCTCAGTAGAAAATGAGGTGTCATATTTCTCCTGTAAAGTGAAGGAGAGGATGTCCTCTGGCCTCTGGAAAGTTGACTTCAGCAAAGGCGATGATCCTGGTGCAGGTCAGCCCCATTCGGTAAAAGTCATCATCCAAGTGGAAGATACCAACGATGCCCCAGTGTTCAACGCGACTGTCAAAGAGGCTTTGCTGGAGGAGAATGCACCCGTGGGAACCTGGGTGGAGAAAGTGACTGCTCTGGATCCTGACTCCAGTCACGCAAGAGATTTTGTGTAATTTGGATTATACATCCAACATGTTTGAGCTCTAATGTGGACACTTATGTTAAAGTGCATTGTATTTGTCCACAGTTACAAGGTGGGAAATGATCCTGCTGGCTGGGTGACAGTGAATCCCCACACAAGTGACATCACTACAGTGAACACACCCGACAGAGAATCTCCTCATGTCGTTAACAGCCTCTACACCATCTTACTGCATGCAGTTGATGATGGTAAATGCACACACAATATTAGGAAAAATATCACTGAGGTGCTTTATGACATTATCTTTTTATGTTGGACAGGTAATCCGCCTATGACAGGCACAGCTACAGTGCAGATCCATGTGATTGACCAGAATGACGACGTGCCACAGCTAACAGTGGACTTTGTGGATGTCTGTGTGTCTTGACAGCCCCTCCAGCCTTTGACCGGATCAAAAGCCCTTCAGAGGGCCTTCCATGTTTGAACTGTTGGGGGATGTCAAAGGAGAATGGAAACTGAATCCTGCATATGGTAGAAACAGCTTTGCTATGCAGTGAAACATGACACAAAAAAAACATAAAAGCCATAAAAATACAGTGAATTTTGTGATAATTTCTCACAGGTTATACACCACTGGCCTGGTGAAGGAGCCTAGTGTGTATGCTGATATACACACAATTGATGTGAAGATCTCTGACATGCAGGGAAAGTTTGGTGTTTACAACCTCCGTGACACCCAACTGTCACAGCCGCAGAGACACTGCAATAAAAGCTGCCTCCGTTGATGTAAGCATAGTGTTTGCCTCACTGTTGTTACTTCTGTGTAAGGACTGGAAACACAGCCTTTTCATTCAGCATTGGAGTACTATGATTTGTACTCAGATTACTCACTGCAAATTTAAATTTGTCATCCAACAGTTCTGTTGCTGATGGCAGTCATTCTTTCGGTCAAAATGAAGTTCAGCAGTTTGCCGACTGGTGATTCAGTTGGAAACACCATCCTCCCATTAAACACTGAGAAACCAGGAACAGACTGCCAGGTTGCCACTTAGAAACATTTGCATACAAACCAGTAAGCCATTTTGATGCAAATTTCATTGACCATTTCATTTTCTTTTAAATGTACCCAACAGTGTCCCGGCAGTGTCTGCGGATAAGAAGCTCCATGGTCCATCTAACTGGCAAAGTCTGCATAATAGTGTGAAAAACACATTTTCAACAAAGGTGAGTACGGATGGAATGACAAACATTTTCCACATGTTCAACTGTAAAAATGAGGTCTGTGTTATATTCTTCACATTTTTGGTGAAGCACAGATATATTTTTTTCACATTCTTCAGTGAAAGCATTCTTTGTAAAAATGTAAGACTGCCATTCTGAATGTGTGAAAACCTTCACCTCAAATGATCTAATGTCATTCTCATCAACAGGATGTGGAGCAAAGCTTCATCTGCAAACACTTTGGAAATGAAAGGGAGGAGGGAACGTCTTTCCTACCAATTCAGCAACAATTGGAACCAGGTAACATGAATTCATTGAAGGTCAATGATATCAGTCAGTAGTAAACATTCAAATAACTATTTGGTCTTTCCTCAAATCTCAAACAACCAGGAGTTTTCCAATAACCGATGGCCACAACTGCACTCAGCAGGCAAAATACCAGTGGTTCAGTTTGAGCTTTTTGTTACTTTGAGGCAGGGGCTGAAGAAACGAAATCTCAAACTTTTGTGTAGTTTGTGGACGAGTACTACGAATTTCCTGCGCAAAAAGAACTCCTGTTATGCGACTGATGCGGTTCTCTTTGTTATTCTTCATCAGGTTGGCAGTATTGTCTTGCCATAATGTCTACTCTGTAGCAACAGTAAAAGCACGCATTTATTTTCACTCACCTTTTTTTTTTTTTTTATTTTCTTCCGTGTACAGAGGCTCGCTTCACTCCAGGAGACAGAAATGGATTTGATGGACTACGAGCCGCATCCCTATGCAGAAGAGGGGGACTCTCACAACTTCTCAGTGAGAATATCACCGTTCCTGACAAGGATTCATTTCTGAAAGTGCTGGAAGACCTGGGCCCAAGGTTCAACCATTTGGCTACCATTTGCAAGCCACCACAAATTATAAACAATGATTTCTGTCTGTAGTCAACAAATGTTTGATCTGTGAGTGAGGAATGTTTTTTGGTAACATTTAGAATCGATAACATTTTTGTTTGTTATCAAGTTTCCCAGTGAGAATTTACAATGCCACAGAGAAAAGCCATTCTGTTTTTCACGTTATTTAATAGCAACTGTTACTCATTTCTCCACAGTTTTCATTTTACGTGTAGGGGGAACCAAAACAAAAAAATACAGCTGTCAGTCCAATCATTTTTTTTAGAAGATGGTCTTCCAAGACCAATAGAGTTAAATTTGGACAGTCAAGTTGACAATTTAATACACTCACACATTTAGAAAAACAAAAACTAAATGGCCAAGCATGCCTGCTGGTCTGTTCATAAGACAAAATCCACATTGCATGCTTCCAAACTAACAACCAATTATTACATTAGCACAGCTGCTGGATTTAAAAAGAAATTGCTTTCCCCATTTTATATCAGGATCCAAAGTACAACATCCCCTAAATGCATATTTAGGATGAAGAAAAAAAATTTGCTTTAAGTGTTTCAAAAAGGGGTGAATTTAGGAAGGTACTTTTTAAATAAGTAGAAAACTATGGTATTTACAGGTAATGTTAACAAAAAGAAAAAGCCTTCACACTCTCCCGCTACCAATTTTTGGGAGGATTCGCTGCTCAGCGGTGCTCTGCCCTTTGCGTCGAC
Source organism: Brachyistius frenatus (assembly GCF_029030835.1). Taxonomy (NCBI): domain Eukaryota; kingdom Metazoa; phylum Chordata; class Actinopteri; family Embiotocidae; genus Brachyistius; species Brachyistius frenatus. The sequence goes on from NW_027210603.1 coordinate 7,304,599, forward strand.
GTCCCCTGAATCCTCTACCTCTCAGGAAGCGACCAGGAACTCCAAATGTTTCCATGTTCAACTTTTTCTCCTCTGCCCAGGTAGTTCTCCTGAGGGGACAGGAGAAAAAAACAAAAAAAAAAACAAAAAAAAAACAGACAACAAAGTAAAAGATACTGTTGAGCTTGACAAAACTGAAGTTTGACAAAGACAAATAGCAAAGGTCACCATAAACACCTGGGCTTAAGGTCAGAGGAGATGTTGTCAAAGAAGCACTTGGCTTTGTCATAGTACTTTTCTCCAAGAGCTTCCTCCTCTTCCTCCTCCTCCTCTTCCTCCTCCTCATCAACCTCATCATCATCCTCCTCCCAAAGCTCCACTTTCTCAACTGCTGCAATTATCAGGACAAAAACAAACATCCTGTATATATGCACACCTCACAGTTAATATTGTGGCCAAGGGAATTTAACTGAGACGTGGCCTTTGAAAAGAGCATACCTACTACCTCCTTTGTAAGATCATCCTTAAACTGAGCATTTGCTGTTTCGAAATCAAAATCTGACTCAAACTCCAAAGTTGTAGCCTTTGAGTCTTTCACAAGAAGTTGGCCTCTACTTCTGTTCCTGGACCTGCGACTGCCTGCAAACAAGCACAAAACAAAAAATAAAAAAATAAATAAAAAAAAAATTGAAAAGGTGACTAACCAAACTGGTTTGGTAACCATTTAGAGCAGCTTTATCTAGTCTTGGATATTATGTTCCACCAACCATCGCTCAGACAAATTAGAAAAATTTGTTTACTTTGATAAAAATCACTTCTGCCTTCCTCAGATGTTTGTCAGCTGAAACAGTCAAGACAAATCACATTGTCCTCTTCCATCAGTAAGAATTAGCTGCTAATGTGCATTTTTGATACCTTGCTTTTGCCTTTGCTTCTGCTTCTCTGCACCTTGTCCTTGAATCTTAGCTGCACTTGGCTGAGATGGTGCCCGGCCTAAACACAAGTTAAATGTCAAAACGCCGTTTCTTATTTGGATGGGAATGAAAGCAATAAATTAAATAATTGAGGGATTTCTCGCCAACAGCCACGGTAAGTGTGCTTACTGGTGGGGACATTCTCCTTCTGAACCAGGGAACCATCCTGACCGGAGCTCTGGGTTGGACAAACAAGCTTTCTGGTCTGTGGCTGGGTTGAAGTTCTTCCTTTTCTCTGTGCATCGCTGGCCAAAGGCGCAGTCTGGACAGCCTGTTCGACCATTGGGGCTCTTCTGGCTGAGCCGTGAGGTCCTGGTCCTGAGGGAACAGGAACAAAAGATGGTGTCGCTGCAGGTATTAAAAAAACAACAAGAAATGGTACATGTCCAAGAGATCATTATCTGTACCCAGGCCCAGGGCTGCATTGTACTGCTGGTTGAGTAGGGAACTAGCAGCCAGCTGGCTGTAGGTGGGCATCATATCTCTGTATGGACTCCAGCGTGGGTGATACACAGATGAGCTGCCAATGGATGACTAAAAATCACAATAATAAGGAAAAAGAAACTTGTTCTGTCACCACTGTAGAGTTTGACTTTCAATTGCAATCACAGTGTGAAATTTAGATTAAGTCAACCAAATCTCCTAGACCAACATACCTGAACTATAGCTGGGTCACGAGGCAGTCCGTGGTGCGGTTTTGGAGGTTCACACACAGTAATATCTTTGATGTCACTTCCTCTGAAGATGATGTATTCATAAATTTCATTTTTGGGTGGCACTGGTCTATCTGTGTGCCGGTCCTCTGTCCCATAAGATTTAACTGGCGGATAGTTGAAAAAAAAAAAAAGTTAACCATCAACAACCAAAATTTAAGGCAGAGATTTTTGTTAAAGTTAGACAGGCTTACCCTATCAGCCACATTCTACAAAGTTTTAACCTACCTTTAGCTAAAGCAACCGTGGACCTGTCTGTGTCCACAGAAGACAGTATTCCCTCATAACGAATCTGTGCCCTGGATATCAAACTTATTTTACTGCCAATATAAGGGGTTCCTCCTGCAGCACTCATGCTTGCAGTAAAAAAAAGACGTTTTCAAAATGAAAGACTGCAGCGAAATTTCAAAGTAGCTATTACAGCACGACACTCAGACATGAACTAATCAGTGTGCTCAATTGTAGGCACCTGTGCGCTTTATAAGACTGGCAGAGACGCAGATTTTCGCAGCTGGCGGGGTAACCAGCGCGTAGCACAGGGTTCGTTTCTTTAGTCAGCCGGCGCACACCGTTAGAGACAAGAGAACATTGCGGCGCCTGCAGCCAGGGTAAATCGGTCACGTGTAAAACACCCCGCCCGGACAGGCAAGTGGCAGGCTATTAACCAGAAAGTGGTTAATTTGGTTAAGCAAAATGACTATTATTTTAATCCCTTGACTTCACAAATATGAGCTTTTATGGCTTACTTCCATAAACGGACGAACAATGCCTATGGAATACAGGTGGATTGTGTCCAAATAGAATTCAGCGAAGAAGAAAAATAAGATACAGACTTTATTAATCCTGCAATGAGCATTATTTTCGCTACAGCAGCATATACAGGTACAGAGCAAAGCAATACAAATGACTAAACTAAACTAAACTAAACTAAACTATCAGGCTGTAGATTGTTTCATCCAATAGGCTAAATCAAATTTAATCATGGGTATTTATTAAAAATTAATGAAAAGAAAATTGGACGTTAACTACTATGCAAACTGGGGATTTGAAAATGGACATTTATGTTTGAGTTATTTTATTTTACGTTTTAGGAGATTAACATTTTTATTCTCACAATTCCTCGACTTTGGTATGCAATTTCAATATTTAGGCTATTTATTTTACTTTTTTCAGCTTTCCCTTTCTTTTTTTTTTTTTTTTAACAATTGGGACTTTATCAATTTGAGTAGTGTTATAATTGTCTGCAATTTCTTTTATTTTTTATTTTGTGGCCATAATGTAATACAAACGTGCAGACTTCTTGGCAGATGTTTCATTGCTTTTCAAATAGATCGGGATATTTGCTTGTCGACTCTGTCCAGGCTATTATAGGGATACCTGACTGCACAATTTTAACTTGAATAAAACACTTTTTCCAGTGCATGTGTGGTGTTAATCACACGATATATCCCACGACTGGTCGACAGTTCATTTCCTCTCTATACACGAGGGTGGGGCGCCCTTTAAAGCCTCTTTACAACAGCAACTTCACTCGGCTGTAACACTGCAGCCATCTTGCACAGCGCACGGAACGTGAATAAACTCCGAAATTTGTTTTGTTATCTTGGAGCAAACCGAGTTATTATTCCACCAAAAGTCACAAGGTGAAATTCTGAAACGGAGTAGCCGTCGTGCCGGCGTGCACACGCCGGCGGAGAGCTAATATTTGATGAAAACATATTGTCCGCTGTGCGATGTTCTTCCGTCTCACGCGTCCCCAGGAATGACAGCTGGGGCCATTGGTACCGCCTTTTAGGATGCGGACCAGCCAATCACAGCTCGCAGAAATCCTCGGTCGGAGCTGTTTCGCTGTTGTGCGCACGCGCGTTTCAGTCGGTAAGTCCCATACTTTTCACAAGCTCGCAGGAGTGCGAAGATGGCGGTCGGCTCCGGTATGCTGGATGAGTTCTTTTTACACACAGGGGTGAATAAAGCGGTAGTTTGTCATCCTGTCCGGTCCGTAGAGTCACACCTGTCGTTTCTGTGTCACAACAACCACTGGGGTAGGCGCGAGGCAGCCGGTAATTACACGGCTATAGTTCCGGGACAAGGGGGTAGCTCGAGCTAATGTCCAGCTGGGACTTGGTCAAGACGATTGCTAAAGCAGGTAACTACTAATGTTGTTTTCCTCTTTGTCTCTCCGAGTATACACGAACAACAAGCGCCGGAGCTGACAGAGAAAAGCAGTAGATGTGCCATAGTTTTGCCCCCATCACATTCAAGATTGTTTGTGCTCCTTGGTTAACAAGTTGAAGTGCAGGGGGTCTCTACGAGCTCCCTATGGTTCCGCTATGGACGCATCGACGACCAGCACGGACCCCACCGCGGGACACGACCCCGACAAAACACTTGTTGGTAGCAGCGGTGTAACTTTTCTCCCTAATCACCGGGGGAAAGTAGGCTCATACTCAGTGCCCACTTTCAATGGGAGCCAAACTATGAACTCTTACAATTCAGGAAGCGCTGCCCCTCTCGGGGGGACGACAGTGACGAGTAGCGCTGCGGTGTCGGACGCGGCTGTCAGAAGTGGACCGGTCCTGTCTAAAGGGCTGACCGGGGCGACAATGCCCCCGTCGTCAAACAGCGTGATTCAGACGCCGCTCGTGAACTCTCAGAGTACGGTGGCTTCAGTTCAGGCTGTGAGCCAGTCAGCGGGATCCACTGTGACACTCATCAGGCCGCCCACGCAAACCGGGGGGTCTGGTACGACTTTGAATGGGAACAATACTGTAAACCCCGCTGTGGCCACGCATCCAACAGGTCAGACAGGTATCTGCATACAAGCTCCGCATGTAAACAATAGCCAGCCGTCCAACTCTGTGTCAGTCAGCGCAGGGTCACACATCATCAAGGCAGAGCCACCCACAACAATTATACAGCCAGCCCCGCAGCCTGCTGGCACTCCCGCCGCCGTCAGTGCTCTCCGGACCCCTGCGACGGTAGCTGGCGGGAACCGAGCCCTGCTGCCTCAGATGTTGGCCCCAAGGCTCCCTCAGACCGCCCCGGGACAGCCCAGTATACACAACATCCAACTCCCCCCGGGTGAGTGAAGTCAAAACTTTTAATGTGCAGAGGCCCACAGTTGATTTCATTACCTAATCTGATTTAATTTCCAGTTGCATCTTGGATCATTTTGCAGAAATACATCTTGATAGAATTGTGTATCTTTAGAAAGTGTGAGTCCCCTTAGACTCACTCTGAGAAGCACACCCAAATCTTCAAAATGAAACCACTTGCTTATTATTATTTAAAGGGGCTTCTTTGTGAAATGTTGCACATTTCATGTTGATCATGTTTATTGTGACTCAGATGTGTGCTGCATTTATTTTGAAAAACATGGGTTTTGCTGCCGTTTCTTCCTTGCACTTTAATTTGGTAGCATTATTTTTAAGCTGTCTCTTACAGGAAAGTTATATTTGAGCTGCCTGATGTATTTTCCGACTTGCTTCAGGGATGATGCTTGTACGTAGTGAGAGTGGACAGCTGCTGATGATCCCACAGCAGGCTCTGGCCCAGATGCAGGCGCAGGCGCAGGCGCAGGCCCAGGCCCAGGTGCAGGCCCAGGCCCAAGCGCAAGGAGGCATGGCCCCTCGGGCTGCCACACCAACAAATGTGCCTACGGGCCAGGTAAGATCTGCACTTTGTTGTATATTTGTGTGGTATATTATTAGTCCTAATTTATACAGAATTGTAAAACCCATTTATTAATGCATTTGGACATAGTAGATATGTTTTCTGGTGAAATGAAAATGTTTTTCTTTGTGCCACCTCTCAGGCTCCTGGAAGCAGCATCAACAGCAGACAGGTGGCTACCAGCACCATCATCCGACAGGGCTGTGCAGCCGCAACGTCTCTCACTGCGACCACCAATCTTCAGAGACCTCCTGTCTTTCAGGTCTGTTGGTGTCAAAGCATTTCTCTTAATGTTCATTTATTTTCTTTGACACAAGCTGCAGATGCACACATCCCTGGAGTATGATGTTGCCAGACACTTTGGCCCCACAATAAAAACTTTCCATTTTTGAGCTGACGGTTCACAAACCACTGTATACTACTGTTGACTAAATGCCACTGTTTGAATTAGAAAATTATTCTATTATGATTATGTGGCAAAGTGACACCAGAAGCATTTTATGAGTGAATTTTCCACAATGATAAACATGTAAACTCTCATTCTCTAGAAGATGTGTCATTGGGTCATACTAGTGCAAATACATGTTTTTCATTTGCATGTGTGCTTTTTTATTAAGTAGAGATAAAACATTGACTTAAAGAAATTGTACTCAAGAAATAAATTCTATTAATGCCAGCAGCAAGAGGGATCAGGAGGTAGTGGATTCCAGACAAAATGTATCATGCCATCTATTAGGTGCAAAACATTAGAAATCAAGATACAAGTAGTTCGGCTTCTGTAAAAGTGAACGTGTGTACTTTTATACATTTTTATGGAAATGTATGCTCAAAGCCTACTGCATATATATTTTTTTAATTACTGAAGCACAAACTAGACCTTTTGATAGAGGAGGTAAAAACAGGAGTTGTTACTCTTTAATATGGCATTTATGGTTCAAATTGTGAAGGATTTTTCTTCACAGTTTGAACCATTTCATTTGGATTTCAATAGTAAAGCATTTGAAATCGAGATCAAATTCACTTCAGGTGAACATGAAGCTACATATGTGGCACTTATTCAGTATATTCTCTGCACAATTACTTGTCTTGTTTTGTTGTTTAAAGAAATTAATAAAATAATTGGATTTCTATCATTGTATAGCTTTAACATTGATTCAATTCAATTTCAATCACAACATAGGTTATTTCATGGCACTTAACACATTAAAGTCCTTACAGCAAGACTTTACAATATTATACAGAGAAACCCAACAATTCAACAATTCCCACATAAGCAAAACCTCCTCTTTAAGGGAGAAAAACCTCCAACAGAGGGAAGAAAAACTCCCTCTTAACAGGAAGAAACCTCCAACAGAGCCAGACTCAGAGGTGGGCGGCCATCTGCCTCGGCCGGTTGGGGTGAGAGGAGAGCAGAGAGAGAAAAGGACAGCATAGAGATAGAAGAGAAGAACTGTTGATGGAGACGACAAGCGCAGGACAGAGACATGCAGCTCCATGACGGGACATCTGCAAAAGAAAGAACAGAAACTACACGAGCGAGGGAACTGAATGGAGACAACAGATAATAAGCAAAAACTATGGGAGAGAAAAAGATGGTGAGGTATGAGTCAGTTAAAGAGTAGGAGGAAAGAAAAGAAGCTCAGCATGTAACGAGGTCCCCCAGCAGCGTCGGCCTATAACAGCATAACTAAGGGTTGGTTCAGGTCTACCCGAGCCAGCCCTCACCAATTGATGAGTTGGCTTTTCTATGCATGTGTCTTTATATGGGACTGTGTCCAGCCAACAGAGATGTTGCTGACTAAAGCAGCGTTCAGATTGAGGTGGTCGTGCATGTCATTGGGACATTTGTCTAATGTGGATTTTTATACAATCTAATAAATTATATGTTGTACACGCACAGAAACATGTGCACAGGTTTTAGATCAAACTAATAAAGAATTTGAAGTACCACGGGTGCAGACTTTTTTCCTCATATCGTAACACCAGCAGATAAAATATTCCTTTTTGAGGAGGAGCACCCAACTGACATTCTACATGAATTCTGCACCTGTTTCCTCTTATAAAACTAGAGTTTGTTTGATGTGCTTGAGCAAATTTGAAACCGCTCACAACCCACACTGTTTTTTTTTTAAACGGTTCAGCGATTGAAATAACATTTTTGTGATGGTGATATCATATCTTACCAGAGCTCAATTGGGGCTGCAGCACCAGGAATGACCCCAAGGACCGTCAGCCAAACAGCTGGGACCACTGTTACCTCAATAACAGTGAGCAAAGTGAGTTGTGCGAAACCCAAAGGATCTGATGGAGCTGGGCAGCTGCATGCTGCGATGTATAACATGGTTAGTCACAAATAAGACTAATTTATTAATAATTCTGATGTTTTGTGTTCCTGGCAGGAGACAATGGAGAATGTGAAGAAATGTAAGAACTTCTTGTCGACGTTGATCAAGCTGGCATCCAGCGGGAAGCAATCCACAGAGACTGCAGCCAGTGTGAGAGAGCTGGTCAAGGACCTGCTGGTGAGTGAGCCTTACAAATACACTGTTTATGACAGGAAGTCAACATGTCATGTTTTTAACATTTCCCGGGAACATTAACATTTCAGTTGTAAACCTGTCACCGTGAATAAGACATATCTCACTCCCAGGGCTTTATGTGTTTAATTAGGAGGGCAAACTGGAAGCTGAAGAATTCACCAGCAGATTGTACAAAGAGCTCAACTCTTCACCCCAACCTTACCTTGTGCCTTTCCTCAAGGTAAAAAAAACAACCTGCTTTCACTTTCAGCAAAGAACATTATAATATATGGTTTATAGGCATTTGATGTTAACTTTAAGGCTACATCGACACGAAGATTTTTAACATGAAAACGATCTCCATCAGCATCAGTGTTTTACCACCGTTTTAGAACTAATCTATGTCCATACTAACCCACCTGTAAACACATTTCATATGATCTACACATGATCATGATTTACTTACACTGGGCATGCCACCCAAAATTGGTGATACATAGCAGTTGTTGACCTGCAGAGTTGGTTTGCAGAGTTAGCTTTAGGCAGGGCAGGTCACAGAATCTGATCATACAGAGCAACACTGGCGCTCCATGTCGGACTGATAACGCAGTGGGACACGACATTTGCTGCAAATGGCTTGAATAATAATTTGCCTCCTATGCTTAATGGCCAGGATTTAACTGCACAACAGTTGTTAGCACAGACAACAAGGTCAGTCTGGAGTTTGTTTTTAATGTTGAATTTAGCCCTGGTAGTCAAGCTGTAGTTTGTTTTCTTCTGGAAAAGGGTCATGTGACAAAAGAGGGTGTAGGACACATCATGACTGATAATACCTGTGGCTGTCTCCATCATTGTTGATCATGGTCTTCATATTTGCCCCTCTGAACCTAAAAGCAATGCTCGACTTTCAAACTAAAACAGGGTCGGCAACATTTTTAAAAGTCACAGTTTTGGGGGGTTAAATTTGGGGAGTGGTTTAGACATGAGGCGTAAACATAGCAAAAGTTGTCTGTTTTAAATGAGAATGTATCAGTGTGGATGTAGCCCAAATTCATTTATGTCATGTTTGCCCACTGCCTGTATTTTTCAGAGAAGCCTCCCAGCCTTGAGGCAGCTCACCCCAGACTCGGCAGCTTTCATTCAGCAGAGTCAGCTCCCCCAGCCAGCCTCAGGTTCAGCCTCCTCCACCTCACCCACCACCACCACCACCACCACCCCCACCACCACCACAGTGGTCCTGGGTAGCCCGGCCCCTCGCCTCACTGCTCCAGTGAGTCGGCCCCAGCTTCAGCCAGGCGTTACCAAACCTGGCCAAACACAGTCAATGGTAACTGATATGAAATCAGATGTCAGCTTAACTAAAATCTAAAACTTTGACTTGGATTTACAGATGTGGTCAATTGTGTTGGTACCGCTGCACCTCATTGAAACAATGCTTCATTCTTCCTGAACAATTCTGAAATGAACAGCTCTTGTCATGGCATAAATTAAAACAAAGAAGCTTTGAGCAGAGCTGCATTCTTGTAAAGATCTATTTAGATAGCCTGGATGAAGTTACAGATATCACTTAAATGAGGGATCACTGAGAGGATTGTAGGGATATTTCAAACAGACTGTTGTCAGTTGTTAGATCCATCTGTTGTTCGACCAATTTAACAAGACAAGATACAGAAAAAGGAGATGAGGAAGAAGGACATGCATGATGTTCCTGTGACCAGGAAGGTTCAATGTGACCATAACCAAACTTTCTGGACTTGGTTACAGTCCTGTTCTGTCATGTATTCAACTGAGCAACGATGGAAAGAAGTAAATGATTACAGTGGATGTTTCAAAAGGGCGTGCCGCAAAATATCAGGTTAAGGGTTCCAGTATTTTTGGCCATGCAATTTTCATTTGTTCTGTTATTTAAAATAACATGTTGCATCAAAAATGTCAACTGCTCAGTTGAATATGGAATAGAAAAGGGTGGTTTAATTACTTTTGGTTGGTTTTTTTTTAAGTGGAAGAGATAAATCAGAATCAAGCTTTATTTACCAGTTACATGTACAAGGAATTGAAATGAAAACTGGAAATGAAATGAAATACAATATATTCTAGGAATAAACACATAACCTTAGTGTTAAATGTCACCCTTACAGGTTCTCCAGCTTCAGCAGCAAAGAGCAATGTTGAGACCTCAAGTAACCTTACCGACAACCCCCGTGATGGCCCTCAGGAATCAGGCCCCTGGTCGCATCATGCTGGGACAGCAACAGGTGCAGCTTAAGGAGCTCCAGCCAGGTGAGGATGTCATTCTAACAACACTCCTGCCTGTGCATCTGCATGTGTGCAGGTCTCATTGGGCTAGCAACAGCATTTCTTTTGTGAATTGAGGTTCATCGATTTTGTGTCTGCCAGTTCCCCTGAGGCCGGAGGTGTCACCTGTTTCCAAACAAGTCTCTGCTACAGGCTTGACCCCGGTTCAAAAGAACAAGCTGAAAGAGGCCGCCGGCACTTTCAAGTCAGTAGCGTTCAAATCAGTTCCACTGTTAATGGTATTTGTGATCGTAGTATCACTTGTTAAAATGAACTGTCCTGGCAACATTAACATTAATGTCAGTTTCAACATGGTTTTGGTGCTTCAAAGACTTTCAGTAGCTATCAAATATAGTGTGATAAAAATATAACACAGTAAATAGTCTTTCCAAGTTTCACGACTACATGTGACATTTCATCATCAGTCTAATGGATGGATTTTTCCTTGCTTCATCATACTGACAGAGATGATGACGACATCAACGATGTGGCCTCCATGGCTGGAGTGAACCTGACAGAGGAAAGTGCTAATATCCTAGCCACTAATTCTGGACTAGTGGGAGCGGTGACACATTCCTGCAAAGATGAGGCTTTTCTGTCCTGCGCCATGCTGCAGAGGATAATGCTAGAGATTGGTGAGAAACTGACATTATTATTCACCATATAAAATCAAGGCATTGATCAATCACTTATAGCCCTAATGTGTCGTGGTGTTTCTGCTGCAGGTAAGAGGCATGGTGTGAAAGACCTGGGTGCAGAGGTGGTGAACTTTGTCTCCCATGCTACTCAGCAGCGACTTCAGAATCTGCTTGAAAAAGTCTCCCAAGTAGCCCAACAGAAAAACATCTATATGAAGGTTTGTTAACGGACATGACACAGACAGAGTCGCACTAGTACACTGTTTTTTCCCCCCCAAGGAGTTAGATTAAGTATTACCCAGATCCTCCCAGACTAATAAAAATGTCTCTTCAGAGCAAATGAAAGGTGCATATCACAAGGTCTCTCCTGCACTGGCTCATTTTGAAAAAAAGTATTCTGGTTCTTTCTAAGATAACATTGTAACACCGCTGTCTGTTGGCAGGAGGATGACAACTACGAGCAGAGCAGTGATGTTCGTTCTCAGCTAAAGTTCTTTGAGCAGCTGGACCAGTTAGAGAAACAGCAAAAGGAGGAACAGGAGAGAGAGATCCTCCTGAAGGCAGCTAAGGTACAGCGTCCCGCACACACATCAAGACAATGTATCCACAGGCTATCGTTAACATTACTTAAAATTGTTATTGTATGAAAAAGTTGAGTAGTGGCTCTATGTTAGGTGAGTAAAATCAGTAAATTCATACTGTGCTGCGTTCAGATTGTCCGCTTGTCCACTATATGTGCACACTGCTTAGTGGACAAGTGGACAGTCTGAACGCAGCCCTTTGTCTAATTAAGTGTGAATAAGTAGTTTTATATAAGACTGAGGAGTTTTGACGTTTGCAGAAATACTTCAAAAGATAAAATATGGTTTGAGAAATTGAAACCACAGCTCATGCAACGCTGCCAACTCAGCAACTTCGTCGCGAAATTTAGCGATTTCTGAAACGCCTTTAAAAGACTTAAAAACATATTTTTTTTAAAAAGCAACTTTTTTGACATACTGTAGCTACTAGCCCAAATCACACCACAGCCTTTGTCTTTAAATTATGTGTATATTGATTTCATTTGATGATGTGGCTGCTTGATAATCAGAATCAGCTGCTATGTTAATTAGCATATGCCATCATCTTGCAATATTTAGCGACTTTTCGAGGAGTCTTTAGCTGCTGTACACTGAAAGTGGTTGGCAACATTGAGCTCATGTAACCATCAAAACACGCACTTTCTTGCCTTCTTGTATCAGAAGGTACGTTTAGGTCGATCTTTTAGGTTTTAAACAGTTTTTTATAATGATAAAGTTTTAGTATTTCAACGCTAACTTTTGGCCTCCATTTGCAAATATTGATGGATATGGGACCATTCGGGCGACTTCAGGCAACATGTAGTTGGTCTAGAATCTGCTTTCCAAACGAGAAAAGTTTTCCATGTGATTGTAAATTTGAGATATCTATATCAAATTGAGATAAATCATTTAAAAATACTTGCAAATTTTAGAGTGTCTACTCTTACACAACCTGGGCTTTGGTTTCTGTTCTGCCTGCATCACTTATGAATTATTTGTGTCTCGTTTGTGGCCCTGCAGTCTCGAGCTCGGCAAGAAGATCCAGAGCAGCTTCGCCTGAAGCAGAAAGCAAAAGAGGTAAGATGAGAGGAGGACGGTTCTCAAGACTGTTTTTGTAAATTTACACACTGTATGCTTGATTTCCATGTTGACGTGTGTGTGTGTGTGTGTGTGTGTGTGTGTGTGTGTGTGTGTGTGTGTGTGTGTGTGTGTGTGTGTGTGTGTGTGTGTGTGTGTGTGTGTGTGTGTGTGTGTGTGTGTGTGTGTGTGTGTGTGTGTGTGTGTGTGTTGTCCAGATGCAACAGCAGGAGTTGGCACAGATGAGACAAAGGGAGGCTAACTTGACAGCTCTGGCAGCTATCGGCCCCCGGAAGAAGAGGAAGAATCTGGACTCTCCATCATCCTCTGCTTCAGCTGAGGTAACATTCAAGACAGTAAATCCCCCCTGTACTTTTTCTTAGCCTATGCTCTTAGTGTATGTAAACCTGTCAACATATCATTATTTACCTTTGCTCATCTGATACTGTCCTTATAAACAACCATGGTAATTTTCACCATGTGGAGAGCTGTTGTTTGCATTACTTAGTCAGCAAGAGCAGTAATTGCTACTGTGGCTGAACAGAGAGAGTATCGAGAGCCACTTGGCTCACATAAGACACCAAAGCTATGTTGAGAGGTTAGATGACCCACAGCCTTGCATAAAGGCATATAGAACTTAGCTGTTGTGTTACTTCATGTTAGAATGACACTAATATCAGATGGGAAACCTGTTTTCTTATCCGTATGAAATGTTGGTTACAAAGAAATAGATCATGTTAAGACTAACAGACAGTTCTTCTCCCTTGTGACTGTATCAGTCAGACAGATTTGATTTGGTGACAAGCATAGAATGCAAATAAACGTGGATGTAGCTTCCAGGTCTGAAAAGTGAGGCCAATCAGTGCCTTAAACTGCAGTACCAACGAGGGCTGTTAGGCGTTGGTTTCAAAATGGCTCCATAGAAGCTCACAAACCAGTGGGTGACATCATGGTTACTGACAGCCCACACTACCCTGAAACCTGCTTACAGTCCTCTTTGCAGCACTAACAAAATAATAGAATGAAACCTCTGGTTAGTTCCGGCAGAGCTCTCCACTCAGATGGCTCTTATTATCACAGATCACATTTTAATTGGTTGTCAGTCACATTCACTTGCAATGCAATGACAGTCATCATAATCTCTCATATACCATTACTACCGATCCACACAGTTGCTGGTTATACTTGGTGTTTCCTGCAGTGGGTTTTACTTTAAAACAACGTCTACTCTCTGACCTGACCCTTTAAAGGTAGAAAATAGTTCCAGCAACTTCTACTAAGGGAAAGTTCCACATTACATCCTATTATGTTTCCACTTGCACTCATTGCTGTTCAGGTTGTTATGACCTGAGGTCCATCCCATCATGGCACCTTTGGGCAGATAACAAATCTAGAAAAAAAAAACTAAAACAAATAAACTGTAGCTCATACCTACAGGTTTACTTGAAAGTTTTCTATTCATTTAAACCAGTGGTTGTTTTTCAGACCTTTGTCTATCTCTTTTTGCTATTTTAACTCCATTACTGCAACAATTTTAACTATTATCCACTACTTTGGATTTTCAGATGTCACCACTGATTCCGCACATCAAACGAGAAATATCTATTTCTTTATATTAGTTGAGCTTCTCCACAGTCTTTCCATGATCTCCCCTCTTTGGGGGTCACTGATGATAAGTGTAATCTGCTTGTTTTTGGACTCAGGAGGAACATGCAAACTCTGTTCAGGAGGGCGCAGGACATATGGTGCTTTCACACAGATGCAGCCACTGTGCTGCTCCATACTGCTCAACAGTATTCATCTAGTTGTAGGACATTAAAAAAAATATGTGAGTCAAGGCGCACACATGCATGAAGTTATAGGACTCATAGGACCGTTCACAAATAACATGTCACGTGAGCCACTCAGCACTCTCCCCTCTGTCTGTCCTTCTTATCTCTCAGGGATCAGGAACAGGTCCCTCTCTGTCTGGTGGTCCTGGTTCATCAGGCTCCAGACCAACAAGGCAGCGCATCACACGTGTCAATCTCAGGGACCTGCTCTTCTGTTTGGAGAACGAAAGATTCACCAGTCGTTCCCATTTTCTTTACAAGGGCTTTCTCAAATAGGCTCGATTTCGGAGAGGAGAGGAGGGGGCGGGGGCGGGGGGTGGGGGTGGGGGGTATGAAGTGTGTGGCGAGACCGACCGCTCCCACCACAGAGAGAGAATCTTAGAAGTGAAGAGGAGGAGAACAGCGACTTGGCACATTTGAAGGTTTTTCTGATGCACCTGATAACCTGAAATACAATAGTAGCCATCTTGGATGGCCTCTCTACCTCCCTCCTCTAATAATGCCTTTTTTTTGTTTTCAATGCCCCTTTGTTTACCTTGTATAACCTCTTTTTCAAGGCAGTGCAAAATTCTGATCGTATGTTTTATGAATTAGGTTATTTTTCATATAAAAACAAATGACAATGTACAAGTATGCACTGTAACATAGTTTAACATTTTATTTTCTAAATATTTGTATGCACATTAGGCTTAAAGCAATGAAAGTCTGTTTTTTTATTAGACCACCAACTAATTTTATTGAATGATGATTTTATTTTTGTTGTCGTCAGCTGAGTTTTAGTTTGAACTCCAAACTGTGTAACCTACTGAGTTGCCTTCCTAACTATGAATAAGCCATACAACCATCCCTGAAGCAATTGACCCTGCTGTAACTGATGAAGCTGTAGCTCACTCTGTATCTGTCATCTCCATTTCCTTACTTGATTTTTTTTTCACCATATTTATTTACTAAAATCAAGCTTAAATTAATGTTTAGTTATTTATTTAATTCCATGTGACACCTCAGTTGTTTCATGTAGCTTAAATTCAAAACAAAATGTGCGTTTAGTTTAAAATTAACGTGTTGATTTCAGTGCGTGACTACAGGTGTGTTCTTTGCTTTAAAAAAAAAAAAAAAAAAAAAAAAGGTTAAATACTTACTTTTAAATTAGTTTCACTCGTATTGATTTCTACAACTGAAACAGGTTTTCAAAGGCTTTTAACCTGTATCGTTATACCAAACATACATCTACCTGAAACTCTATTTTTGTAGATGCCCACCAACAAACATTTTTACTCTTCTAACAGTGACTGACAATGTCCTCCAATGATTTCTTTACCTGCTTATATTTTTATGTGCTCCTGGATAGCCCATAAGGTTTTTTTTTGTATCTATGACTTAAGAAACTGGAGTTTTTTCTTGTATATTTGTAAATGTTACACCTAAAAGTTTTACACACGGTTTTGTATAGAATTGAGAATTTATGCATACAGCGTTAAGAAAATCACATTTTCTCTATTGATAAGTTTGAATAAATAATGATTTTACAGTAACAGATGTAGTTTGGTGTTTGAAGATATTTTCAGTGGGTTATATACCGTATATTATTTTGTATTATATTGTGTTGCACTAGGGGGCACCATTGCATTATTAGATCATCTGAATGTGTGCTGCATGTGGCAAAGAGGGTTCTGAGGGAGGCTTTGCACTTGATTGAGCTGAATGCCTTTAATTCCTTTGTACTCTACCTGTTCACAGATAATTCTACATAATCCTCTACATCTGTAAAGCCACATGTTAGTACACAGTGTGTGTCCCCTGGGCCTCTACAAGCATCTATTGAGCACAACTCCCATGAGCTCAACTCTCAGCTCTTAACCCACAATGAAATCACGCACATAGTCTGCTACCAGTCTGCCTGCTTCTTTGTTGGGTTGTCTTGTTTGAGTCCGTCTCCATTATCAGCCCACTCAAGGCGCGCTGGCAACATCTGCCACATCAGCTGCTAACATTCACCACAAACCATGGGCTGGAAATAATGAGGCCATTCTGCCACTGGGACAGTAGCCTGATGTTACAATGATTGGGAGCAGCTTTTGTATCCGCGCCGACCAAAGAGGAACAATAATATTTGGAGCCATCAGTGGTAATGAGCCACAATTTCATTTTGTATAATGGAAGGACATGTGGGAGCCACTAGGTGGTAATAGCTCATTTTCTCCACATTACAAGATTATTTTTGTAGCTGACATGAACTCAAATTGCACCTTCAGGTTCTTCTTTACACTTAACATCACCTGGTTATATTGGTTGACTTCACTCACAATACAGTGGCTGGTCTGTCAGGCACTCTCATTTTACATAACATTTGGTGAAAATAGGAAATAGACTCCGTATTGGTATTTGGTGCAGTGGTTAGCATTGTCGCCTCACAGCAAAAAGGTTCAGGGTTCGAATCCGGTCCTGGGCCTTTCTGTGTGGAGTTTGCATGTTCTCCCTGTGCATGTGTGGGTTCTCTCCGGGTTCTCCGGCTTCCTCCCATCATCCAAAAACACGCACCTCAGGTCAGGTTACCTGGCGCCGCACTAGTGGCAGCCTGTTGCAGCAGCTCCCCCCTGAGAGCCCCCCTGCTGTAGCAAAGAAATTTCCCCTCGGGGATTAATAGAGTACTATAAAATAAAATTAAAAAAATATATATATATAAAAGCATTGTGCTGCTGCAAGGAAGCAGATAAAACTAGTCTTTGAGTTGTGAGTACAGAACCAGCGTGGCCTGACGGCGTCTCTGTCTGGTGCCGTTGGTGATTCAGGTAAGGCCTCACCCCTTGCGCCTCGGCCCAATCCAATATTTTTCCTGGTAATCCCCCTTCCACTCCTCGACACTGCTGCTCTTTCAGAGTTAAGTCCACATAAGCTCCCACTTGAGTGCCAAAGGCAGAGCAACAACAGGGATGGTGCGGTTGCCTAGCGACGTCTCAGTCACTGCACCTGAGGATGTTGGGTAAACACCCTGAACCTGCCAGTGGGAAGAAGAGAGAAGTGACATCACTGTTTCCTTCCATGATATTTATTAAAGGGGGCTGTTATTAATTTCTTACATTCAGTGTTGTCAGCTCTCTTCCCCTGGGGTGAGATTATATAATAAATCTACATCACATTTGTGCTTGTGTGTGTGTGTGTGTGTGTGAGCGTGTGTGTGTGTGTGTGTGTGTGTGTGTGTGTGTGTGTGTGTGAGTGTGTGTGAGTGAGCGTGTGTGTGTGTGCAGGCACGCTCATGCCTGTGAATGTTTGACTGTTCATCTGTACGTAGCTGCGGGTGCTTTTGTCAGATTCCAAAATGGGATTTGACTGATCTGATAGTGCTTCTCAGCAGGGTGTTCCTCTCGCACTTTTATGATAAGTCTCCAGTCTACAAAGTCTTTGCCTGTTTATGCTTACAGAGGGGCTCAGTTTTAATGATGGTTAGGGGCTGATGAAAGGCCCCCTAACCCCTGTTACTTACATGAATTGGAAGGTTATGAAATTCTTTATTAAGGTACGACCCTTATAGCTATGTGAATAAGAAGGTTGTGATATAGCAGGACTTTTTCAACCCAATGAATTCAAATTACCATTTGTAATGCCACTGTATTCATGCTGTGAGACAAATGCATCAGTAGAAGTCAGTTGATCAGATTTACTCTACTCAGCGCCTCCTTGTATAATGTTGATTAAGTGTTGAACTTATAAATAAAACTGTCTCTGAGGAGAGACATGAGACTGTGATTTGGATGAACTGATGTAATACAGTGTGATACAGTCACTGCACTTTATCACTATACGATGCACAACTCCAGCAAACTATAACCACATATATTCTTAAATGAATAAGGCTTGATTCCGTGAAATATAACATGCAGCAACAGTTCATTACGCTTCCTCGCAACACCATTTCCTGTGCGTCTCTGCCCTTGTCCTACTCGGGTTAATGCTGACTTTAGGACTCCTTTGTTACGGGGTCGACCGGGGCATTCTGCTTTGGCCCAGAGATACTATAATAAGGCCAGTGTTTATGACTGCTGCTGAAATGGTTTTGTAAGCGCAGCTGAACCTGTGAGGTATTGACACAGGGGTTAATAGCCTGTTGGCCTCTTTAATGGAGCTGAATCAGGCCAAGCAGCAGACGGTGTGAGCCCACAGGAGACAACCATCTACACTTACAAAGTCATCTCCTATATAAAGTGGGACAGCCTCCAAAATGTGTTGGGTGGACATTACCTGTGATTGACACAGACAAATATGCACTTGAACAAACATACTAGAACAAACTAACCAAGGTTGCCAGACTCAGGACAGTCTGCAGTACTTTGTTAGATAAAGATCTTGTCACACTGCCATGCCACCACTTAATTTTAGTGAAGGCCAATTCATGACTTCTGGACAGCTGAAGCATGTTGGTATGCCACCATTCTTCTCTCGCTGTTCTGACCAACAATCCTCTGAGCAGCGGACAATATGAGACAGAGTTGGTGGCGCTAATGCTCCACCTGTTTGCAATTCACAAGTGGAAGAAGAAGAAGAAGAAGAAGAAGAAGAGGCATTAAAAAGAAGTGAAACAATAAGTGTAGCACTCCAAATCCTTTCTTTATTTTACTTTAAATGTCGCGCTATATATCAATACGGATATGACCAAGAGCGGAAAAGTTCAAGGCACATTTTGATGATGAAGTTGTAAGTAGTAGTACTATGTGACAGTATATACTTTGTAAGGGTAGCTGCAGTACATACTGAGAGTAAAAACAAAAAGTATGTGATTCGGAATGCAGTTAGTCACTTCCTGCTGTCATCACACCTGAACCACCACCATAGCTGCAAGTATTTCTCATGAGATGCTGATTGGTTGGTTCCAAGAGCATAACTCAAACCCTGACAAGATAAATTCTCGTTTGATTTTGTGCTTTTGTGAATCAAGCTGCCTCGCAACACTGATAGTGGCATGGCATAAATATGGTCAGAAAGTATCTGCAAATTATCAATCGGAAATAAAAGAAACACTAAAAGATAAATAAATAAACATTCAACTCAGTAAGTCCTTGTCAAGATTCAGTGAGACACAAATTCATTTTATATGAAAGGTTTTACCCCTTCATTAGGGATCAGCATGAAAGCATGTATAAATTATGCTCTTTAGAAGGAACAAGGAGTCTGTGTACACAGAGAACACAAGTATAAGAACTCAGATATCAAACAACAACTAATCAGCTTATGCGTTATATACAGAGCCATTCCTCCTGTTGTGTGACTATAATATCATCATTGCAACACTAATTCTGTTACACACGTGTGATAATTAATTATTTATTCATACTAATGACACAGCTATACATCCATTATTCATGGTAAGCGCTGGTCTTCCTCAAGTGATGCTGATGGAGGGAAATGGAGGGCCAGATAGGAATGGAAACTTGATTGTACCCCCAAAGGACACCCGAGATTGACTTGGCTGCAAAGGAATCATCTCCTACTATTTAGAAATGTAGCCAGTGTCCCGGGGAAGGCACTTTAACCTGTGGCTGAGGTGAAGAATTACATCCAGTTGATTAGAGCGGCTGAAGGTGCAGCTCGGATTTCCCACTGCACTCTAGCATGTAATCACAGAGATGTTGGCCTCAACAGAGCTGCTCAGCATCAGCAGCAACATCAATTCTAAGCACTTATATAGAGGAAGTCAACAAATTTAATTATTCTATTTTAATTTTAATCTATTTATTGTATATACTGTGCATTTTTATATTGAATACTTTTTACTGTTATTTTATTGCTTTCCTGTACCTATAATGCTGCTGTAGCGAAATCTATCTATCTATCTATCTATCTATCTATCTATCTATCTATCTATCTATCTATCTATCTATCTATCTATCTATCTATCTATCTATCTATCTATCTATCTATCTATCTATCTATCTATCTATCTATCTATCTATCTATCTATCTATCTATCTATCTATCTATCTATCTATCTATCTATCTATCTATCTATCTATCTATCTATCTATCTATCTATCTATCTATCTATCTATCTATCTATCTATCTATCTATCTATCTATCTATCTATCTATCTATCTATCTATCTATCTATCTATCTATCTATCTATCTATCTATCTATCTATCTATCTAAATAATGTAAAAGTGGTCCGATGACACAGCTTGCAATCACTGTGATTTTGTATTTCATCTCCAAAATATTTTCGGCAACTTACAGACACACTGTAATAAAACCAAATAGAACAGTAGAGGATATACTGTAGTCTAACAACGAGATTGTTCTACTGGTCCAGAAATAATGGATTTCCAGCAATGCCCTCCAGCGTTATCTTTTACTAGGCCAGCCTTATTCCAAAATGGATTAAATTCATTTTTTCCCTCGAAATTCTACACACAATACCCCATTTGCAAAAAAAAAAAAAAAAAAAAAAAAAAAAAATCAGTTTTCACGTTATCATTATGGGGTATTGTGTGTGGAATTCTGAGGAAATTTAATCGATTTTAGAATAAGGCTGAAACAACAAAATGTGGAAGAAGTGAAGGGCTGTGAATACTTTACGGATGCACTGTATCTCAAGTAAAAGCCCACATCTCACCTTTCAAAGAGTCATAGCAGCTCAGATATTTGCAACCAGTTCATCTGTGCTGTAGTAATAGTACTTGACCCATGTTACTTACTGCAATAGGAGAGTATTGATGCTTGCAGATGTAATTCTGTACGCACTGTGTGCAATGTTTATTTTTTTTGTATGCATTTTCTTTTGTTTAAAAAAAAAAAAGAAGCTTTGAAAGCTTTGGCACAGACACCCACATTTGTGACTTATTAATCACAACGTTTTCCAACTAAAACAGGGTCAGCAGCATTTTTAAAATTCTTTGTTACACGTTTTAAAACACAGCTAGGTGTCTACGCTAGTAGCTGTTGTGCATTTATTTTCAGCATTTTATGATGCTACTGCTGCCTACATGCACCTTATAGCTAATACTCACAGATTTTGCGACAAGACGTAGTGCTTGGTAGGATCATATTATCAACAAAGGTCCTGAGGAATGGAGACAACTGCAATGTTCAGATTGGCCCTCAGGGACAGACTGCATACAGTATACCACAATTATATACATCTCCAGGTGTATTAGTAATGACGGGGATTAATTCTGAAATGCTGCTAAAACACTTGTGTGGACGGAGATTGTTTTTGTATTTGTTTGTATGTAGCCTAATATTGTGTTCAGACCAAACATGAAGCGAATTATTCCTGTGGAGCAATTACATTCAAAGTCAATGCAAAGACGCGAACGTCCGTGAATTCGCGCTGGGGGATGCAAAAGGAAATTTACAAATTTGCATTCGCGCGACTTGAAAATAATTAACTTTAACGGCTTTACTTGTGTGAATTTTTGGCTCGCGTTTGGTCTGAAAACACAGTAAGAGTCAGCAGCAACACAGCAGCCCTGAACTGAGGCACACTGATGCAAAATACAAATAATTACCGACTAATATACTCACGATGACAGTGCCAACATGCTGATGTTAAGCAGACATGCTGTTTATCATGTCTACAATTTTGGTTTAGTGTGTTTGCACAAAGTACATCTGAGGTTGATTGAACATTAGTGCTGTTGGAGGAATTTGTCATGTAGTAATATATTTGGTCCAATAATGGTGATATTTTTTGATTTGATTTTATACACTTTATTAATCCCCGAGGGGAAATTTCTTCACTACAGCAGGGGGGCTCTCAGGGGGGAGATGCTGCAGCAGGCTGCCACGACCGCGGCGCCAGGTAACCTGACCTGAAGTGCATGTTTTTGGATGTTTTTGGATGGATATATATAAAAGGTATATATAAAAGATATATAAAAGGTATATATAATATATATATATATATATATATATATATATAATATATAAAAGAGCCCTAAGGCTCTCCAATGAGATTACAGTTTAACTTGACGGGTACATGAATTTCTACCAAAAATGACTTGCAATTCAGTCAACAGTTGTCAAGATATTTCATTCAAAATCAAAACTGTTGGCCTCATTGTGTCCACCAGTCATTAGGATTCACCCTCTCGGAACGATGAATACCTGCACAGGATCCTGGGATTGTACTTGGTAGTTTGCTGTGACACTGGTGCACGTAAGTACAACAAAGCCATCAGTATAGTAATTAGTGATCAGCACCTGTAGACCTATTGTACCGCAGTGTTCTGAATCACCAATTAAACGAACTAGCTGACATGAAATGATCCTGGTGCATCTGCTTCAGGTAGGTCTACTGTACCATTACAAACAACTGCAATAGTAAAACTCTCTATTTTGAGGTAGTTTAATATATAGCGATGCATCCCATTAGCTCAGTTTTTCATATGTCTAATGTAAAAATGTAATTAGTAAGATAACTAGTAACTATTTGCCACCTAAATGTAGTCAAGTAACGACGCTGAAATGTCGTGGTACAAAGTGAGTAATTATTGTGACGGCAGATTTATTTATACAGCATATCTAAACACAGCAGAGGATGAGCAAAGTGCTCCACATAACAGAATTGTACGTAGTTATTGTCTACCACTAATAATAGTTGATATTTATTTTGATAATAATACATGAATTCCTTCCAATTGTACTCCGCACAAAAAAACAATTGTGGTTGGTAGGAAATGCTACAGTGATAAAACCTTTCATTTACAAATCTTTTTAAATGCTGTCTGATGCACTTTTAGAGTTTAAGCCCTGAGTGATAATGGAACTATGTCTTCGTAATAGTAAAGTGTCTCCACTGGATCAGTCATCCATATATAAATGGCTGGTCGTTAAACAGTAGATATTTTCTCCCCTACTTAGAGCAGGAACATGAAATTTATTCTGCTGCTTTGATCTCATTTTAGACTTGAGTCCTGAAATAGCAGGAGGCTCAGAGTGGTGTCAGCAGAAATAGAGCTAGCAGAGCCTGCTCATCCTGGGCTGAATAACAACATCAACACTAAACTGTGAGCAGTTGATCACGCAGCCGGTATCAGAACTAACATCCAGTGGTGTTTTTCAAATTGGACTGTTCCCAGCGTCAGCCCAGGAGGCTCACTAGCTATATGGAGAGGAAATGAAAAGAGCCAGCCTTGGACATATTTGAAGAAGAGAACTTTATTTACAACACACAAGGCACTGGCTGCAAGCCAGCAGCAAAGCTCTCAGTCTATAGATGACATTTATCAGAGTGCAACTTGAGTTTACTTTCTTCCTAACCTGTATCCGCCACAGGGAAACCAAGTGAACTTCAGCTGAGCACTTTCCTGAAGTTAATCTCCTTATCTGCCTACTGGCTATGACCAAGATGACTTTTTACCAAATTGATAATTATTTCCGAGCAGTGGAGCCCAATGCTGATGGTTCACTTATTAACACAGGTCCACAATTCTGCTGGGTCCATAACAATTTATTATTGTACTACAGTAAAGGTTAACTTGGGTTTATTCCTGGATGTTCTCATTACTGGGATACTCAAGGGAATCAAAGCACCTCTCATTAACTAGTCCAGCGTGTTCCACCATCTCTGCTCACCTCCACCTGTCTTCATTGTCCAGTTGTCCTCGAATTTCTGGCCCCAGTGGAAAATCGAGGATCACTCGGTTTTACTCCCTAATATTTGAGCTTTTTTCTCCCAAACCACTTTCTAAATGTTATGCATTGTTCCCACTGTGTTTGAATCTCACTTCCTTTGCCCCCTCCCTTTCTGCTGACCCTCTCCTCCATCCTACTAATCACCTCTCCACACGGCCTACCTGCATCTTGCCATCACCTCATTTTTCTCCCTCTCCTTTTCCTCCTGCCTCTCTGCTTTCTCTCTGGGTGTCTCATTAAAGGCGCTCTTTCTAATGAGATTACGCCGTGGGGATTAATGGTGTGGCTAATTGATAGACACACAGCCGCAGAGGATTAAATCCCTTTAAGTCCCCAGTGGGTTTTTTGGCTCTTCAGCTGACTAATTGAAATCACAGGAATGGAGTGGACACAAATATACTTCCTGACCTCACACACCGCTCTAACAATCCTTTGTCTGTGATGCAATAAAAGAACCAGAGTGGGTATTTCATTAGCCAGTGAAGCGATATCGTAACAATTGGGTCAAAGATTAACTGCATAATTCCCCGGGGAGTCCGTTTGACTTCACAACCCTTTTGACCACTTAACAATACAATATTCCATAGTAAAAAATAAAGAAGGTGCAACCGTTCAGTGTGCAAATACAAATGAATCATGTCACATACAAATAAAGGTGGCATAGCATTAGCAGTTAAAGCCAATATGTTCAGATGTTCTATGTAACTACATTTCAAATATTAAAATTAAACCTTTCTGGTGAATACTGATGCATCCCTGTGTTAGTTTCAGTGAACATTTAAGGAGTAAATACTCATGTGCGGGGTCGTGGCATACGTTGCTGTCTGCCACAGCGTTGTTTATTATTAACCACAAGGGGGCGCCACTATAAGAAATATTCAAATTCAATACAAGGTTTGATCAAAAAGTTCAGAGACCGTTGATTTTGCGTACAAACGGAATGCAGCACAGTGATATCCACGGAGCAGGGAGAAACTATAACCTTTGTGAGAAAGTATTCCATGTCACATTGCTTCAAAATCACCACCCGTGTTACACGCAACAAGGTCAGACTGTCAACACAGAGTTGAACCGTGACGTTCTGAGGGAAAACATTCAGTGCAAGCAACCTGAACTGTGGTGCCATGGCAACAGGGTTCTACAACATTACAACATACCCCAGTTTCTAACCAACAACAACACAAAATCGTTGCTCAACATCTCGCTTCCTGCCGGACTTTAACTTGCTGTTACTTCTTTCTATTGACATTTGACATACATTTTGATGTGCACTCTCTGCTCCAATTCGGGTCCATGGTGAAATTACAAATGCACACATGCCACTGGTTACAAAAACGGATGTAAGACGGGTGCTGATGTTGATGAAGTGATGCAATTTTGAATAATGAATCACTAAGGTTAATGCTTACTCCTGCTTCATATGCATTACTGTACTGCACTTTGTTAGTTTAGTTGGGGTTCAGATGTAGAGATAAAGCTGTATAAATATACAAAATAAAAAAAAACACACCAGAGACTCATTATTATGTAAAGCAGTGAGTGACAATACATCTGAAATGACCACTGTTGAATAAACAAGTCTATGCCCCATAACTCAGCATATACCTGAAGGTGATGCATGTAGGGAATATTGGAAACAGATGGCACTTTTTCAAAACATGTGTTGTTTATTTTCTAAAGCACACATCCAGTATCTAGATGAATGAATAAAAGAACTCCAGTACACTGAATAATAGAACAACTATCAGCAGGCATGGCTAATGAACCTTCCACTGTCCCAAGGCCAGAAGCCAACAGGACAAACACATCTGTCAGACTGAGAGGAGAAGGGTCTGTTTTCATATATAAAAGTAGTATAACAAAGCATTTTTTGAAATAATAAAGAAAAGAGCGAAACTGAAACAAAAAGTTTAAGCAGGCATCTTAAAAAAAAAAAAAATTATATGCTTCAACAGAAGACGAACATAAATATCCACGTATTAAAAATGAATGGGCCAAAAATCTCCTAAAGCCCAATGGGGAGCTAGAGAGAGCAGCAACTTTTATGTCATCAATACTTCAAAAATATGTATCTTACAGTATTTTTATTTTCTCAGTGTCTTTATACAGAGTATATTCATATAGTTTCAGCTGACTATTTTCACATTCTCACCACAGAGTAACAAGTGCTTTGAGTAAAACATTTGGAGAAAAAAAATCATGCACCTTTAATAGTTTTCGTTGGCCTATAAAAAACGGGAATGTTCAAGGCGACAAAAAAAAAAAAAAAAAAATCTTCGTCAGATACTTTTGTTCCAAGTCATTTCAAGTTCCACTTTCTTATACTGTCTGACTAATCAGATCATGCCTACATAAGCTTTACAGTGTGGAGAAAGCAACACAAAACCTTACAGGGCAGGCAAGCGTCTCAAAAGAAAGGCTCCTAAACTCATGAGTCCACAGAGGAAAGGCAGGCATTCTCCACTAAATTATAAAACCCCCACATGTATAAAAATGTTCTCACACAATGTCAGCATGTTGCTGTAGTTGTGTTGACAGGTGATGCTTGTGAAAGTCAAACAGCAGGTCCTTGGAGAAGAGGGTTGTTTTTCCCACAACAACTCTTATTGGCTTCTTTCAGGCCATAATTCGTCAGGTTATGATATCCGATACTCTGCCCTGGTTGTGTCCTTCCCCCCTGGGACTGGCTGCTAGGGTTGTTCATGTGCACCACTGTGAAAGGGAGAGGAGAATGACAGACAGGGCTGGTTTGAGAAGCGCAGGGGGGGGTGCAACGAGAGAACGCGCCTCCTCTGTACTGCACGAATGGCAACCGATCCTGAGATAGCAGGAGTCTGATACAAAAACACACCACAAAAGGCACTTTATAAAATGACAGTGCTTCTGTT
Source organism: Brachyistius frenatus (assembly GCF_029030835.1). Classification (NCBI taxonomy): domain Eukaryota; kingdom Metazoa; phylum Chordata; class Actinopteri; family Embiotocidae; genus Brachyistius; species Brachyistius frenatus. The sequence continues at coordinate 7,331,373 of NW_027210603.1, forward strand.
CTAAGGAAATTCAAGTTGACAGAGTTAAAGAGAGAGTCAGAGAGCAACTTCCCAAAAACATTCTCTTCAGTGTGAGACTAAAGCAAAATATGGTTTTGTTTTAACAATCAATCAAAGCACAAATTCACTACTCAAGTCTCTCATGACCGCCTTGATTCGTCCCCAGAGGCATCCGGGTCCAGCACGGTGAAAGAACAAAAAAATTAAATAAAACCAAAACAAAAACATCACACTACAAATTTGCCACTAAAAAGTATAAAGCCAGAATACAGTTGGGTTGCAGCGGAATTCATGTTTGCGGGCTTGGTGGCTGCGAGCAGACTTAACGCAGCCCATGTAAGGGTCCATTCCTCACATGTCTACCATGGAGCGTGCATCATGTTGATGCCTGCCTGTGGTTTATAGGAGTGTCCATCCGCCTCTCCCGACCCCCGCCGCAGCCCCGCCCAGCCTCCCCCCCCAGCCCTGCCCCCGTTCACCGCTCTCAGTCATCGTCCCCTCCTCCATAGAGGTCAGCCAGCTTCTTGAAGCGGGGGCCCCAGTCGTTGAGGTAGTCATAGTCCTGGTCCCCTGAGCTGGTGGAGTTGAGTGAACTGACCGAGCCGGCGGTTGAACCGCTGCCCTCGTAGTCGAACACCAGCAGGGAGTCGTAGGGAGGAGCGGTGGGGTCGTTGTCTGCTGCCCTCAGACCCTAAAGGCAGAAAGACAAGACAAAGAGAACTCTCCTTCTGAGTGACAGTATTTCCTCTTCTGTGGGGTTTGTAGTAGTAAACCTGGATTTAGGCCAATTGTTGGTGTTAACCGACAACATAATGAAGGAGGTGATTTTAACATGGTAACACGTCCACTGTGTAAGACTGTAAATATTGCATATACACCCCCTTATTTGGCTCACACACCGATTTAAATGTTCCATCATAGCCTGAATGCTGTTTCAGAGCCAGACACTGAGTAGTATACAGGGAACAAATGTTTCAACCAGCGCCCGTGATGATAGGAATACATTTCTGGACAAAAGTGAATTTATTCTTCAGATATTTAAAGATAAATAAAACGAAATAAACTTTGATGAGAAAAGATTGTGTGGTGTGAACCCTTTGTACAACTCACATCAATGAGACTGAAAGTCATTAATAGTGTCAGCAATGCATTAAAGTCTATCTTATAACCACAAAGAGTGTATCACCAGAAAGTCAATGTTACCTCAAACGAATTTTGAAAAATGGTTTCAGTCTTCAACCTACGTCATTGATGAAGTCGCCAATGTCTCCAGGGTGGGGCAGACTGGGTCTGACGGGGTACTGCGACTCAGCAATCACAGGCCTCTCATCCACCCTGCGCACCCCCGTCGGCTTATTGATGATGTGGTCCAGAGACTCCGGCTGCTGCAACTGGCTCAAGTCGTAGTCCTGTGGATTAAGGCCATGGAGACGAAGTTAAAAGTCAGTTGGGCAATGTAGATTAGAATCATCGTGATCTAATTGTCAGCTGTTTTTAACCTGTTTCTCCAACTGCAGAGGACGGCGTTTGGGATCAGGTTCATTTTACCACTATTCTTGGGTCAGGTTTCATTGTTCGCCATCAAACACTGTCAGACTTTGATGTATGTTCCAGTTAAATCTGTGAGGGCTCACGACTGATCCGCAGTAAAACTGCGCTACTGGGCTTTCTAATGTCTGAGCTCTTTAATAAATCTGCAGTTCTGCAGACCTTATCAGTGTACCACATCCAGACTACATAAGATAACCTGGAAAAATGCTTCATATTTACAGGTAATAGCACAATATGCACAACATCAGACGTCCATAAAAGTGTGATGTTGGAATATCAATGTTATTCTAGCTGTGAGAAGCTCCCCAATTTCTTTTCTGCAGTGCATCGTGAGAACTGTGCACTCATACATTGACTCATATTTAGTGTGTACTCTGTCTGATATAAGTATAATTCATTCTAAATGTTGTCATTATTTCAGTGTGAACTCACTATGGACTAAAAAAGACAAATTAGAATTAGCAAGTAACATGGATTTGGGAAACACAAAGCTTGAGGGAATTACCCACAATTCATAGTGCCAAAATATGACTGAAAACATTGAAATAGCTCCCAAGAACACATTTATGTACAAATAGTAGCAGTCATTTAATCAAGCATGGCTGATAACCTGCTATTTATTGTCGGGTCTTATTAAATTTATAAGTATAGACAACAAACACTACAGACTTGGTTGTCAGATTGCTCTTAAAATTAAAGTCTCTGTTTAGTTTCTTTTGGCGACACATCTGACAATAAGCAATAATTGTAGCGATGTTTTTGACTTAACTTCCCAGAGCCAAAGAGTGACGTCTGTTTGCCATTAGTCAGTTGAGGAGCGAGTTGAAGAGCGAGCCTGCTGCATTAGCTCCACCTACACTCTCTGGCGGAACAACCTCTGCTGGGTGATGGAAAATGTGTCAACTAACTTTACATAGTTTGTAATTTTTCCCCACAATGTCACCACAGACATTCGTAATACTGCAAATCATAGGGCCCAGGCTCAGTAATCATTGTGTTGCCTCATTCGGCAGTAGGTACTGCTGAAAAGACACTGACTTAAATGCAACTCATTTTTACTTAAAACCTTGTGCACCCCTCTGCATCATCTGCTCTCATCAAGCAGGTGATGTCTTTAGCGAGTTAATCTGCTCAGTCTTGTTTTCTCAGAAACAGAAACCCTCTGTTTGCAATACTTTGGGAGCTAATTATTCTGAGTGCACTATGTTTGTCGTTTAATTTGTATGTATTGCTGACTTCTGTGATTCTAAATTAAATGATGCTCTTTAGATTAATTTGTGATGAATAAAAACCTTTTAAAAAGTAATTTATAAAAGTTAATGTTGAGCTATAAATGTAAATAACAGGTTGTTGGGTTCTCTTAGCTGCTCTCCTGCAGATGATGAATAAATGCTCCCACTAACCCCTCATACAGGTGTTTCAGAGTGAAAATATGCCTCTACAGACCGCAGCCTTCTGATATTGGAGTGTTTATGGTCGAGATGCCTGGTGTGTGTGGGTGGTGTAAAATAGCAAGTATCAAAAGAGGCATGAATAATAATATATTTCTGAATTAATGAAAACTGTTGGAGCTGTTGTTGGAAAGGTTTTTACTTTATTCAAGATCAGAAAAGAAGAGGTGATGCTGAGCAGTAGATATTTCACAGTTTCTGGGCAGAAAAAGGAGTCATCATGCAGAATGACTGCAACTGTGTGTGGAATTCAAGCTGTTTTTTTTTTTTTTTTTTTTTAAGCAGCAGAGTTTGTTTTTAGGGCAGACTGTACCCTGAAAACACATTTGTCAGAGAAAAAACATTTTGGAAAAGTATATTTTGTTCTCCACAGAGTTGATATGAATTTTGTTCACGGTTAATTTTATGATTCTGGTAGACGGACTGATCTTCTGTTTTCTCTCACTTTCACAGATTTTTCCTTTTATCTACAGGAAGGACCTATTTGTTGACCTTTGAAAAAGAAAGAAGTCGTGTCACCCATTTTTATACAAATATCTGGGGGTTTGTACTGATGTGAATTTGAACATGTCAGAAAATGTTAATGTTTTTGAAAAGGTACATGTCAGGTGTTTTTATCCCCCTTCAAGAATTCCACAGGAAGCTTTCATATGTTAGTGCCTTTTGTATGTCGGAACCTATTGTATGCTGTTGCAAGCTGGGGTTACAGCACTACTGCCAACGAGGAACAGGATTGAGACATTGTTTTGAAAGGATTGTTCTATAATTAGTTTGACTTCTGACTCATGAGCACATGTTTTTGAGAGAAAAGCCGTGACGAGTGTTCAAACTGTACTTCTGTTTGAAGGTTTTAGTAGTCTCAAAGTGTTTTGATTAATGGATGCAAACATGCTCCAGTGAGCAATTTAAAAAGACTTTTAGGCTTACTGCGGTGAAATATTTCCATGATGTTCCTTGATCTTTTTGAGGTCCTGTTCTAACAATGGTTTATTTTTGTTTTCACTCATATTTATTGCCTTGTTTAAAGGACCAGTGTGTAGGATTTTGGGGGATCTATTGGCAGAAATATAATTCAATGCTGATAATTATGTTTTTATAAGTGTATGATCACCTGAAATGAAGAGTGTTTTTGTTACCTGAGAATGTGTCCTTTGTATGTACATGAGGAGCTTTTTCACAGCTCTTTCACAGAGCCCACCATGTTTCTAAATGAACTCAGGGACAAACTAAACACGGACTCCAGAAAGGGCCTTTCATATTTTTGCCACCGTACATTCTTGTACACAGTTTGAGGCAAAATGATGCTACTTGGAAGGGTTAGATGCCACTAAATTATCCACACTGCTCCTTTAAAGCGGTTTTTAACAGATATTTTAACATGCCAGAGCAGAAAAAGCACAGGTGTATGGTATTAATGATGACGGCATTCCACATAATGGAATTACTGATTGTAACTGTGCTTCTTAAGCTACTATAAGTCAAAATGTCCCGTATGAAAAACATCCTCTATTTATTTAGCAAGCATTCAGAAATGCCTGGATTCATTCAAAACAACCAGCAATCTTCAACTGTGAGAACTATTTTCTGACAAAAACAGCAATCAGTAATTATTCAAAATAATCATGAGCAGAAGTTGCTAAATTAATTGAAAATGATATTATTTAATACATTTGTCCATTTATTTTTATGACTTTATGTAATACTTGTTAGTTTGACTTGTGCCTCTATTGTTACTTGTCACTATAGTTTAGTGACCAAACTAATTTCCCTGATGGTGAGCAATAAAGTTATCTAATCTTATCTATCAATAAATTCCAGACTTTCTGTAAGAGACATTCAATACTGAATTTTAACTGAATGGTATGTTTGTTTGTGTTTCATTTCTCAAAGACTCCACTGCCGACTTTTAACTTTTTGTGACTTTCATTGATTACATATGCATTTACGATACCTGGTCCTCCTCTCCTCCTCCCTCCTCATCGTACTTGAGGATGTTGTCTCTGACATCATCCTCAGGGTCGATCAGCAAGGGCTTTGCCTGCCGCTCCTTTTCCCTGCGCTTCATCCACACCACAAACAACAGAACCATGCCTGCCAAAAGAGAGGCAAAACAATCTGAAGTTGTTTTTTAAGACCATTGTGTCATTTTGCAAGATGTTCTCATGAAACTGTTTGGTCATGCTGATAAGATCGGATGGCATTCAGGTTTGGTCCTTCCACTTTGTTGTACTCACTTAGTAGTATGATGATGCAGATAAGTATAGCGATGATGGCCCCGGTGCCGAGGCCAGCAGCTGCTACCGCCCCCGTGGCGCTACAGTCCCCGTTATTGTCGCAGGGACACACTTTGACCCTGATTACAGAGCGGTTGGACAGAGGAGGATTCCCCGAGTCCGACACAATGATGGGGATCTCGTACACAGCGGCCTCCAAGTAAGGAATCCTTAACCTCAGCTGAGCATAGTCACCTGCAGAATGGGAGTTAAATAGTTTCACAGATGGAGAGAAAATAGTGGAAAGTGGGAAAACATTTCAAGATGGAGAGGAGTGAGTGGGAGGGGAAAAGACATGGAGGAGAAAAAGAAGGGGAAAATGAGATTAGACAATGTACTGCGGAGAAATGACATTTTGTTTACTGCAGGATATCATGTCATCATGTGTGTAGGTATGAGTGAATGACGTACCAAATCAAACCTGCAACCAAAAAAACTGCACAGCAATCATTCTGACATGTATGCATGCGAGGTGGCGTAAAAGATATAAATTTATATATAAAACTACAATGTGTAACCTTCAGCATGCATTTATCACTCAGTGATGCTAAGACAAGAGCTTCAGTGGGAGTAGAATCCAGGTATGTGATCAGATTTGTCCTCAAGACAACTGCTGTGATACATCCATCTAGGTGGATTAGGTGACGGATCGGTTGCTCGGGGGACAGAGAGATGAATGGATCTCATTTGTCACGAACGATAGATCGTACGTCAACACTGGATGGCACCCGTGTCTCTCACTGCGAGCTTTGTGAGACATTTTGTTAACTTTTCTCTCACAGCTTGAAGCAAACCCGGTCCCCTGATTCATGTTGCCAGCCTTTCTGCAGGGAGGTTTTGCCCCCTCATCAAGTTTATGGTTTAATTCAGTCGGGGATGCAGAACGGTCATCTTTCTTTATTGCATACACCTTAAATTTTACCTTGCAAGGGTCTATTCCCTGAGACCTAACTGTAATAAACACAATGTACAGCATTCGATTACCACTCAGTCGGGAAATGGTCCAGTTGCGTCGAACGCTGGCAGGAAAGGAAGGCAGCTCAAAGACAAACGGCCCAACGTTGGGGTCTGCATCAGCATCCGAAGCTGTGATGTTGATCCGAGAGTTGGGGCGTGCACGCTCGCATACTTGGGCCTCCCGGGGTATCAGCACCGGCGGGTTGTCATTCACATCGATCAGGTAGATCTGGAGGGTTCCTGTCCCGCTGGCTTGAGGCGAGCCTGAGGGCAGGTGAGAAGAAAGAAAAGAGAAAAAGAGATCAAAAGAGGAGATAGTGAGATAAAAAACATACAGGAGTGAGGCAGAGGAGGAAAGATGAAATGATTGGAGACGGAGAAAGAAGCGAGATAGAGAGTTTAAAGACAGTGATGAGAAAGCTACAGAAGATGGCAAAACAATCCTTCCATTTCAATAAAAAATGTTCTCCCTGATTTATGTGTGGAACAGAGAAAATAAGATGCACAGGCAACAACACAACTGGTAAGAAAAAGTCTTTGTTTACTGAGTGGCTGAAAGTGGAGGAACAATATTGTGTACGTTTGTAGTGGAGAATTCACACAAAACAGAGTGAATGAAAGGACACATACATTTTTTAGTTTTTGTGTTTAGAACGGCCTGCTTTCTGAAAAGGCTGAGGCGATACAACACTCACGTAAAGATTGCTTTTTTCTGCACTCTGCAAAGCCTAAGGGGAAATGACTCAAACACTAACCCTTCACTTCAACCTCATCATAACTTATTCAGGCCTTCTTCTGATTGCTGGACAAGAACAGAACTAAATCAGGCTTGAAGAAACACTTTTGATGTAAGTACTGTTAACAGCAAAACCCTTTAATGTGCTTTGATTACAGAACACACCATAACTGGAGTGATCTTTTACTGACTGACACATTATTTTCCTGCCACTCTTTCTACTGATTCTGTTCAACATAATGCTGGGAACAAGTGCCTTATTTTTTTTGAAGTTGCACTGCTTGTTTTCAAATAGCCAAGTAATCCTGAAGTTGTGTTGCTGGTCTGTCTCAAGTCGTTCCAACTTCAAAACAAGTGAAAATGTGTGCAACTAGGTTAAATATTTAACTCTTGGACTTAAAATGGTAAACTGGTGTCTTTAAAAAAAAAACGCACACAGAGTATCTCAGTATTTTTGTTGATGACAATACACTCGTGACTCAAAAATATCTAAAGGCCCTCAATTTTTTTTTTTTTTTTTTCACATTCTATCACTTTCATTTGTGATATGAAAACAAACTTTACCAAAGTTTGAACCACTTTTCTCTGCTGTCCTGTCTGGGTTCATCTCTTCAGGATACAATGTTTACATGCAAATACACAAAAATGGGATCACAACCGGGATAGTATCCATCCATGTAAACACATTCAATGAAGCAGATAATGTGACGTTTTGAAAGTTTTCGCTCTTATATTTGATGTCATTGAGAAATATCTAACCCGTGAACTTTACCAGAGCTTAAAGAAATTTAAGCACTGACAGAAATCTGGGCAGCGTGTGAGTTGTACAAAACCGATAAGCTTAAGACTCATTAATGATAATCTCCCTCATTTCAAAGTGTTTGTTTTCACTGGGATGTGGTTCAAATGAGTGACAGAGACATATGGACAGAGTTAAAATGATAAATAGACTCCAGTGTGAAACAGCAACAGATTTATTTTTTATTTTTTTGCTGGTATGGAAAAATCTAGATAAATCTTTCAAATAAAATCAGCAGATATGATCAAATGATAATTTTTTTCCACTTATATACTTAAGTAAAATTTTCAAGATACTTATTTCCATTTCTAGCTGCATTATACTTCCACTCTTCTACATTTCAAAGGGGAATATTGTCCTTTGGGCTTCACTATATATATTGCTGCTGCTATAACTACTTGGTATACTACTAATTACTTTGAACATTCAGATTTTAAACAGAAAACATTGTTGCTTTGAATATATGATCATTTCTTAAAGTAGTTTATGATGCGCAGCTAAGAGTTAGCTTCACCTGAACCACTTACTGGATCAAGTCATACTGATTAAATTAGTATTATAATATTTACTGCATATCGTGCTTTATAAACTTTTGTGTATTGTAATAAGGATTTATTCTACAATACATGTCATAGTACAGCAAAAGTATGCAAGTGGCATATGAAATAATCAAAATGCTGAATATGAAGAATGATAATAATACAATGATAATAATACATTAATTGGAAATAACAATAACCAGTAATAATTTGCCAAATATGTAATAGTAAAGTGAGTCATTTTAAAAGGGTCTTATTCTATATTTTGCTGACGGTACTGTAGTTTCACTGTAAGATGCAGGATATTCACTTGCAGTTAAATAATATTATACTGCAGTTTTAACGATTTTACTTGAGCAAAGGAACACAGACTTACACTCTTCAGTGATGCTATACTTATCATAACACCACAACCCTATACGGCAGATGAATAAACTATATGCGTTCTGGTGAACAAACAGTGACATATTGTGGCCTTGATATTCAGTTGATGACTCTCTGCACACAAACTGTCAGCAAGCTGAACTAAATTACAGATGAGAAGCAGCATAGACCGAGTTTACCCAAGTAGCTCATCAGTGTTGTATTTCAACTTTTTTTCTCTATCAGACAGTAACTTGGCGCATCAACTATGTAAAGGTCTGTTGCCCCGGGCCCCAAGGCCCATCGACCGTCTTGTCAGTTATGATTGGCTGGGTGCTTTGTTGCTTCTTACGCTTCGCTTGAGTAGAATAAGTAAAGAGAATTTCAATCAAAGTGGAATATATCCCCTTGTTGACACTGGGCTCCAGAATCAATAAGCAGTCAACACTTTGAGCTTAAGTTGGTGTGCTTCAGGGCAACCAATCCCTCATTTCTCACTGGAGTAAAAACACCTGGGTCCCTCCTACTTACACACACAGCAAGCATCTCTATTTGTAGCGCTTCAGTTCTTTATCTTCGTACATTGTTGCAGCAGCCGAGGCTGATACTTAAGACCTTCAGATATTATTCTTTTCTTTTTTCTGTCAGAGACAGGCCAATGAAGGTTGCAGTAGTTTTATATACAGTATACAATACAGTATATGACTAACATGTCACAATTATTCACAGTTTACCCACATTGTATTCATGGAGGGTATCTGGCAGCAAAGTAGTGAGTGTAGGATGTATTAAACACAATAAACTCCTTGCAAAAAAATCCACCAGTGTTGGCTTGTTTCCGTGTATCTTTGGTCCGTAAAATGATTTTCACAATAAGCAAAATAGGAGGTCTTCCTCAGCACTGCTATAATGAGTTTAGTGGAGCTTATATCATTTTGTGTATCTCGTCTTATGTCGACCTACAGTATATAAAATGTAATTGAAGCCTTTATCAAACACAGAAAGTGCTTGTAGTACTTTTCTTTAAAATTGAGATGAGAGGTAATGAGTGAAGTAAATGGCTTATAGGGTATATATTCATCACGCTTACAATTTTGTCATTGTGATTGTCTACATTGTTTTACTATGCTCTATTGTGTACAAACAGTTGCTCTTCCTTCCTTGCTTCTTATCTTTCTTTGCCTGATCAAGGTTTGTTGAGAATTTCTTTCCTTAGCTAAACCGAGAGTGCTTTGCAGATTGTGAAACCACCAGAGGCAAAGCTGTGATATTGGGTTATGCAAATAAAATTGACCTGACTTGATTCTGATGGCTGCTTGTCGATCTTTACAGGCAACTACCACGTCTCTGCACTCACCCAACACTGTTTATGTCAAGAGAGACATCTCTCCGAAAGGTACAGATCCAACTTTAATTCTATCGTAATTATTATACTATAGGATCCCGTTATTTGATTATGCTGCGACTAATAATGACTACTGGTGCATTCATTGCCTGCCTGGACTATAGTACTTTGATTCTGATGAGGAATAATGATGAACACTTTCTACTATTTTGAGTGCATAATTGTGTTCACACTGTCAAGTATGGAAACATACAGTGTACTTTAAGTGGCCAGATGGTGTACTCAAAAAGGTCCAACAATTAAGTGTGAAATGATGGACACTTTCTACACTCAGCAATCAGCAGCACGACAAAAGCTGTAACATGTGGATGGATAAAATGTTCCACTATCATCACGTTGGCATCCTACTGTTATTCAGATCATCACAACATACACAGTCACCCTGACTTACCAGACTTACCATTGTCGAATGCCAGGAATGTTGCCTCATACACGTTGTTTTTGACATATATGGACTCTCGGTCCAGCAGGGCCATGGTGGTGATCTGACCGTTGGTCCTGTTAATCTTCAGCCAGTTCGCTGGGTCTGACAGCTTCGAGTACCTGCACGTGTAGACAGAAACACAGTGAGAAATACAGATAACGTGTTTAAATTCAAAGGCACTTACAGTACATATTTTACATAATGACTGTCCCAGTCTCCAATTAGTTGAACGTCAGCAGCTCTGAATCTTCTATTTGTTGATGTAAAATACCCTTATCAGGTTGAATGTTCATTACCAGAATAAGCAATACCAGCCAAGCACCTCTGAGATATTACAGTGACATGGAGAGTGGAACATATGTTCTCCGAGCTTATCATAGCAGCAGCTCATTAGCACGAAAACCGATGAAAACCCGAATCTATATGCAGCACAGCCATGCAGGGCTTTTAACAACTTCACTGGTCTTTGTACCCACACATCCGCCACAACAACTCTCATTGGCGTCACCAGTTGATAAATTCGCAAAGCTGACATCGATAAGAAGCTCGGGTGGAGGAGGTGGAGGTGTAATGGGGACATCAATGTAATTGTGGACACGGAGAAGTTCACCAGGTAGATGGTCAGTGTGTCACCGTAATGACAGGAAACAGGGTGAGACACACCGGCAGAGAAAGAGAGATCAGAGACGTGTTTCTGTGTAAGCATGCATTGTGATGAGGGTGAAACGGGGCTTAATTAAAGGAGTGTGTTTCAGGCTGTCAGAAAATAATTCCTCCTCCATCTACACACACACACACACACACACACACACACACACACACACACACACACACACACACACACACACACACACACACACACACACACACACACACACACACACACACACACACACACACACACACACACACACACTCTCTCTCTTCTGGACTTATACGCACAGCAAACACCCGAATGACAGTGACAGACAAGAACACCCATTATCATTGTGTTTTTACAGTTTACTTCTTGAAAAAATAAACAGATAGAGCCAAATATAATTTCCAGTTAAAGAACTTGCCATGCTGTGTTAGTCAAGGTGTGATGTTGCACTTCAGGCTAGATTTTGGTATTTGCATGGCATGCCTGGCAGTTTCATCTCCTTCCTGTGCCAACAAGATGTCATCTCCTGCTGTGATCATTTGCAGCTAGTGTAGCGACATGTCTTTCTGTACTTCTGAGGACTTCTTTTCTGACAAGAATCATAAGCTCTAACCTTTAATGTTCAGTTTTGGGTCCTAGAGACCTTGCGCCCTCTTTGATCATGATACAAATATATGTACAGTAAGATAGCTTTAATTGAGTATAATTATGACTTTTTCAAATTTTAAAAGAATTACTAACAATCTTTGCAACAGAAAGAGACATCTTAATTCTCTGTGAGGTCTCACAGAACCCAGCTGTAAAACATGGTTAAATAATACATATTTCCATACCCTCTATATCTGTGATTGGTGTTGGCAGTACTTTTTATGTGGCTTTACACTTTCTAAAATACTAAATATACTGCGATTTGGGATTTCCGTCATTGAACAATTTGTTCATAAAAGGTCTGACAGGGAGCCTGCATTTAAGTCGTGTTGAGGATTGCAGAATGTTGCAGAATAGGCATTTTAGGATCCACGGTGTTTTGAATATAAATCTGCACATATGACTACAAATCAGCATATCTTTACCTGGGCTGCTTAATTTCAAAAATTATTTTTTAATCTGTCTCTGGTGAGTAACTAACCTCATAGAAGTGCAGTTCTAAATTGCTGCAGTATACTTTTAATTCTACACCAAAACTCTATAAAGTATGGCATTTATATGTGAAAACCCACTAACATGACCTCACATCAACAAAAATGTCCCCACTCTGCAGGACTAATATTCAAACCCAAAACATGAAAAAGAAACACACACGCACACACACACACATTAATTTGGTTTTGCTGCCACTTAAATCACATCAAACAGTAAAATCATCTGGCAAACATGCTTCGCCTCACATCATCTTTTCTTTGCTTTCCTCCAGAGAGAGAAAAAAGGCAAGAAATTCAGAGAAAAGCAAAACAAAAAAAACAAGCTGGCTCCTCTCCAAACCACTGCTCACACACAGGCCTTTCAGTCATGCTCTGCGGGTGTGCATGTTGGTGTGCTTCTGCTGTATGAGTCTACATTTGTGTATTTATGTGTGTTTTGTGTGTATATTGTTCGGGGGTTCAAGCGAGGTCACCTAAAGAGAATACAGAGGCAGCAGCAGCAGAGACGAGGCTGTCGTGAGCTGGGCGCCTGCCGGTATGCCGCTGACGAGTAGTCAGCAACTCTGAGCTCTCATCAATAACAGACACGTGGACCGACAGAAAGAAAGTGACAGGGTCAACGGGAGCGAGTGGGAGGGAGGGATGACAGAAAAGGGTGTAAAAGAGGAGTTACTTCTTTCAAAGGGCAGAGGAGCTCGGCCGACTTGGTTTGCATGACATGTCTTTTTGGAAGAAGAAACCTGAGATGTGAATATCGCTTTCTCTTGTGTATGGAGTGTATATATGAGAATACCTCTCACTACCTCCCTCACCATCAATTCAGTAACATTTCCACTGGGTTTATCAGTGGAAGTGGCTGCCTCACTGACATTAAAAAAAATCAATCTCTCTCGTTGGAGCTGGCGATGGAGTGGAAAGTTGTCACTGGATCTTTGTGGGCATGTGGGAGTTTCTGTCACATAGGGTCGATGCCTGGTTGGCGTAGCGCCCGCTCTGTATCATCCCAGTTAGGAGGCACGGAGGGAAGGATCAATGAGGAGGAAGGATAGGGATCTAAGGAGGGCAGACAGACAGTGTCCAACTCATTACAGAGTGACCTCTCCACACCAGTCGCCTGGCAACAGGGAGGTAACTGGGATGTGGGCGGAGGGTCAGTTGAGAATGTCACAGAAGAGACATAAACTGTGGCGAAAAACGCTCTGCTCTGATTAAACACTGGCGACTCTTAACATTCAGAGGAACATACATACGTGGGGTGAACAAAATATTTTATATACATTGCTGTACATGAATATCAAGTATTCTCTGGTCTTCTGAGGAATGCTAGTTCTCCTTTCTATAGTACAAAAGTGTATATTAGACTTGTTTTTGGCAGGTGGCTAGGAATACAGCCTCAAATATACGCTGATGAGGCTCCATATCGTTTGGAAGCTGCTAATGTCACTTTTTTAGTAACATTTGTTTTTTTCTGTTATTGTGGGTTTAAAGATTTTTTTTTTTTTTTTTCAGGATTTCAGCCTTTTAAGATAAAAAAATTTCATTATGTGGTGTTCTTTAAAGTTCTGTACCTGACAATCTGGTGGATGAAATGATCAGGGTCTTGGGCAGCAAACACTGTTAGAGTGGTCCCTGCTGGGACACCCTCCTCAAAACGGATCATCTTGGGGTTGACAGGGAAGACGGGTGGCTCATTCACGTCCTGAACAGAGATGGTGACTCCTGCTGTGGACTGAAGCGAGGACTGGATGCCGCTGGCCAAGTGGGCCTGGTTGGACACTACCACGGTCAGCATGAAGGCGCGATTCATCTCAAAATCCACAGGCTAGATAAAACGACAGGATTGAGGAGAGATGATGAGATTTAAAAGGGAAAATAAGCATCGCTGATTACAGAATTAGTTCTAACTGTGTTCCAATTTGAGAAATGACATATAATTCAGAGAAAACAATGTGAGACCAAAGTACTCAGCCATCAACATCTGGCACTTCACAGCAGGTGGAAACATTCAAGATGCAGTGCTGAATAATAATGGAAAACAACTGCCTGCTCTCATTTTGAAAGAACTAAGTATCGGGCAGTCAGTGCATTAATCAGGACTGCGTGGAGAGAGAGCAGCTTCATTTTTTACCTTGACCACTGTCAGCATGCCCTCATTTGTGATGGGATTGGTGCGGATGATGAAGTGTCCAGAGGGGTCTCCACTGACAATGCGATACACCGCGTTCCAGTTGGGGCTATGGGGTTGATCTCTGTCAACCACGGTCAGGTTGGTCACCACCACATTCACCTTATTTTCTGGGACCTCCCCAGAAAACTACAGAGGAAGAGGAGAAAGAGGATGAGGAGGAGGAGGATGAGGAGGAGGAGGAGGAGGAAGAGGAGGAGACAGAAAATGAGGAGAAGGAGGAGGAGGAAGAGGAAGGAGGGGAAGATGAGAGAGATAACATTATGCTGATGTTGCTCGCACAGTCAGCTAATGCACATTAATAACTTGATTTATTGAGATTTTAAAACATTTGCTTGTGCCATCATCCATCTTTTAGCATTTTAAATAATTGTTATTATGAAAACAAACTGCTTTTGGGGTCATGCCAATAATGCTCATTACATTGAGGCATGAATTGAAAGTGGTAGCAATTCCAAAGAGAGGAGAAGAAGAAAAAAGATGGGACAGATTTATTTAAATGTGGGTATTAGAGAATTATATCTTCTATTATGTTAATACAGTCCCTTATTCCACACCATGTGTGCTTGTATGGAACTCTTTATTTGAACTAATGGATTTGTTCAATTATGTGTTTACCCAAATATAATTTAGATTCCGTGCATTCACCGTATCTCGGTCGTAATAAGCAATTAGATAAGTACTGTAATTAAGGCAACGGTAGGAATAATCTTTGGCTAATGATCTTCATTATTTTGCAATCTGAAACAACTCCCCTCTGAACTAACTCCAGAGGAAACTTAGTGACAGCTGCAGAGCTGGAAGAATAATTTACAGTGCAATGGGATACATGTCCCTCTCTATAGGGATTTATCTGGCTACTGAGGGATGGGCACTCCAAGGTAGTTTCACACACACACACACACACACACACACACACACACACACACACACACACACACACACACACACACACACACACACACACACACACACACACACACACACACACACACACACACACACACACACACACACACACACACACGCAGTACAAAGCTCTCATTGTCACATGATAATCCGTGTTTCCTCTTGTGAAGCGCTAACTTGTTTGTGGTGTGTGTATGTCAGCTGCTGTTCACTTTAATGGCTTCATCATCGTGGGATTGAAGCGGCATCCAAACCACCCGATTCCTCTCTTCCTTTTCCACCCTTCCCCCCGCCCACCCTCCGCGCCTCCTCTTCTTCTGTCCCCCTGCCGGGCTGATAAGCACACAACAAATTAAATATGCACTCTCAGTCCCTGGTGTATGAGCTCCTCCATTTCATTTTCACCCCAAGCTGTAGCATAAACACCACCACAGACCTTCCAAGCTTGTTTGGCCGCCCTGTCAGATGGCCAAATGGAGTATGCTCTCTTGGCATACACAATGGTGCTGACTGTAGAGGAGGGCCCTTCCAAAATGGCCACTCTTTAAAATGCAATGTGGACCCACTGATAAGCCACTAGAGACACAGACTCGGAACCTCTAAAGGAGTTGTCAGGAAAGAAGTTATAACACTTTAGTTTGTCACAAAAGGTCTTGTCAGTACTACCAATTCTGGCATCAAAGGGATTTATGTACAACCTTCACCTGCTTTTCCTGTTTACACATTCATATTTTGTTGACGAACAGTGTGAGCTCCCTCAGCAACATTTGGGAACAATAGTTTTGTAGAGAATCAAAACAACTCCCACACATGTAAGGCTTTTTATATGAAAATTTATGTTTAAATCAACATTATATTATACGAAATCTTTTTTTGTCAAGCTGGGACTTTGTTGTTTTAAAGCGAGACTGTATAACAGCAGCCGCTGTGACTACAAATGACAGTGAAGCAATGGACATGAATGCTACAATGCCTAGAGGTGTTTTCAGAAATTCATAGTTACTGCCTATGCAGTTTACTCACTGTTTTTTAAACTAAGTGATCGCATCACAGTTTCAAAGCACTTCAGAACATACAACTGTAAGTGAATGCATCACTGTTCAAATGACTGAGACGGTCAAAACGTTCAGTTCAGCACAAAACTAAGTCAGTACAAGCAGTGTTTATGAGGCTAATAGCTCAGCAGCATTATTGTCACAACAATCACACTGTGATTCTCATATCTCTCTGTTGTCATAGTCATTCAATAAGCTTTTAACAAGTAAGGTATTGTGTACCTTGGCTCAGCTCACAACAGCTTTCAGTCACCAGCAGAGTCAGTGTTGAGTAGATTCGGGTGCACGTGTACTGAATATGGCTAAAAACATAGCCAAAAAGTGGCATAAGTACAAAACTATCATAACGTTAATGACCTGAATCATTAGTGTCGCTTACACAGTAATATCATAATATTTATTTTTTTGAAAAAAATTGGGCGCACAAGCAATTAATAAAGATGAAGCATCCCAGGCCAACAGCTGTTGTCCGTGGAGACAAAATGACTTTCCTTACGCTTGCTGTCAGCCGCCATTAAAGCATCGTCTCTATATCGCTATACCTTCCTTTTTTTTCTCTAACACTTTTTTTTAGTCTTCAAACATTTGTGCAGCAACTAAGGAAAGGAAATATGTAAGGCTGCATGCACCTTCAATTTCTTTAGAAAGTCCACAGAAGGTGAAATCCACCACCTACTGAAAACTAAGTAAATGAAAATGTTCCATTTTAGATGGCAAAGGTAGAGCTCCGCAATATGACAACTCGTCCTTTCCTTCATGGTGTGCTGAACCTAACGCCAAATAGAGATGAAAACATTATGTGGGACTAAATGACCTAAAGCAGACTCCTAGAGACTAACATCGGTCCACGTAAAAGGGCTGTTATGTCTTCACAACGGTGTGATAAAGACTCAACCCCAGTTTTAATGCTAAAGAGAATATCAAGCCTGCGTCTACTCTACTCTAAACACTAATGAAAGCCACAGCATGGGAAGCAGAGGAAAACGGTGGATGTGGATAATCTCTTACACTCCAACTCTTTCAGTAGTTCAGGAGCCGAAAATCTACAGGTGAATTATCATATATATCAGCCTATTCACGTCTTTCAGCTCGCATGTCTGCAAGTTCATGTTTTCACCACCACAAGTAGCGCTTCTGCTCCTCATCATTGATGAGTTGATGCCAAAGAACTAGAATTAGAGGAGTGTGATACACTTGATTGAATAGTTTGGTTGGACAGACTGTGGCAGTACCATTGTCTTTTATTTTATCACATAACGATGAACATAGCAGTAACATGACACATTCAGGCCCATGCGGTGAAATGAATTAAACATTTGGCTTTTGTTGTTTAAATTAGATGCACTATATCAGCTCGGTTAACACCCCCGCAAGCAATTTCACTTAATTAACATGCTTATGTTTTCCCTGTTCCTCCCACAGAGAGCAATGAATTCTTCTCGCGTCTGTCATACACAAATAATTACAAAACTGCTCCAAGTCTCGTTGCTTGTGTGGGAAGCAAAACAAGCAGTAGAGATTGACAAAGCAGAGGAAACGGCATATGGTGGAAAAAAATTATTTGCAGTGGATGTTAATGTGAGATTGTGCGGCTGTTTGAGTGAAGAGTATATAACAATAACCACTTTTCATTCACTTTTACTCATTTGAGTCAACCACCGAAATATGGTGAATTAATCCTTTTTTTTGCAGGGGTGTTGCAAATGAAGGCAGGGAGCACCTTGCGTATGTGTGTGTGTGTGTGTGTGTGTGTGTGTGTGTGTGTGTGTGTGTGTGTGTGTGTGTGTGTGTGTGTGTGTGTGTGTGTGTGTGTGTGTGTGTGTGTGTGTGTGGGTGGGGGGGAGGGGAGGGGGGCTAAAATGATGAGGATGAGAAAAAGTTAAAAGCCAGACTGTGCTCTCCCTCCAGCAAATCAAAACAAATTGAATAACCTGCCATCATTTCTGCCTCCTCCTCCCACTCTATAATTTTTGCGCAGTCTCTAATGAGGTAGTCATGACAAACGTTATCACAGTTTCACTGAGAATATATACAGTATGGATATGCATGTACATATGCTGGTGGGGGGGACCCTGGTCCACAGAGGGGGCTGAGGACCAGTTCTGAGCAGAGCAGCAGCCTTGTTCATTGAGCGCTACCTCTGACAGCTGGGGAGCTCTTATCAGAGCATGCGGCTGGAACTGTACTGGCGCGCATGCTGACAACGGCCCCGCCGAGGAGACAGGGATCACAGTGTGTGACACTGACACACTGCTCGCTCTGCCTCCAAGCTTTTCTGCAAACAGCATCTGTCTCTCTTTGGATTCTTAGAAATTTAAACACTAACATAAAAAGCAGCCACAACCCTACCAGACTGTGGTCAGCATTAGGTTTCTGTTCTTTGGCCAGGCTGAGAATACGGACTACAAGTTGGAGATGAAGAGGCACATTTCCTCATTATTAACCATTCTTTAGGTCATTCTCACTCTCAAACAAAACTCTAAACCAAGCATCTCCGCATCTAACCGCACACAGATCGCTAGAGAAAAGCGGCCCAACTGCCGGTGAAGGAAACTCAGCTTGATTTGTATCTTTTCCTGATTTTTTACATGTTGTGTTTAACACAGTGCTTCTTTATCTTTCACTCATATGTCTGTATTTATCCCACATATTTGTCAGTTGTTGTATTTGCATTCCTCCTCATGTGTTCTCTGCAAACAGGTTTTAACAGAGATAATATTACATGATTGTTGTCTTTGCCATCGACAAGATAATGCATTTTCTCTTATTATCTGAATCCAAGCTTTGATTTTGAGGCCAGTGTATCCTGCTTAATAATAATGTACTATAGCCTTTGCTATTTGGACAATAATAGCTCTATGGAATAGCATGGCAACTAAATAAGCAATTGTTGAAATGATACTTATAGGGTCAAGCCTGAAGGTGAAACTGTTTGGTGCAGTTTAAACATACATTATTTTCTAGTGGTGCTGAGGGCTGAGTGAATTTTGTGAATTTATTTCCGCCCCCTTTCATATAAAAAAAGATGCAATACTATCCTCCAATATCTCAAAATAGTATATCACGTGTACAACAAATATAATAAAATGCTGACAATAATGTTTTGAAATAAAAAGCTGTTAAATAAATATTTCTAGCAAACATCAAATGGCTGAAACAGGAACAGGCTGCAAAGTTTGATGAGAAAATAAGGCACGATACAGAGATAGGACTGTTGTTTTCAGCTTAGGGCCAAAGACAACAAAATTATTTCCACACAAACACTAAACAATAAATCTCTCAAACAACCATCTCCTCCTCTCCCAAAATAAGTTAAACGGCACTTACACATTCCTTTTTAACAGAAAACAATATATATTAAAGAGGAGTCAAAATCAAACTCACTGTCCTGACTGTCAGTTCTGGAGGATTGTCGTTGATGTCAGTAATAGAAATAAGAGCTGTAGCCGTGTTGGAGAGTCCAAAGTTCAGGTTGCCCTCCATGTCGGTGGCCTGGACAATAATAGTGTACTGTGACACTTTCTGTAGAAAGAAGAAGAAAAACAGAAACAGTACTGAGTGATTTCAAATCCTGATACAAACGAACACAGGGCTCACATCAACAAACAGGTATTATTTTCCATATGACAATGACAAAAGGAGTCATAATTAATAAATAAGTGAATGCATGAGTGAAAATTTCTCCAACTTCCAGACATGCATACTTATATTTCCTTTTTTTTTTAATAAGTGAAACACGCGAGTAACTGGAGTGTGTGAGAATACCTTACGTGCTCAATAAAACATAGTGAACAGCACACACGCACAAACACAAACAAATGTACACAAAGTTGCAGAGAGGGAGCAATGTGCTGGTAAAAGGCCCATCCATTATTTCCTAAAAGTCTTGGCTTTGCGCTGTGGGAACAGACTTGGATCATCACTCATTTTAATGGAGGTGCCGTCACATTAAGATGCGCCACGGTGCTTTGGCTAATACCAGGAGGTGAACGGGCCTTATTTAGTGCAGTTACAGTGAGGAGGTGTCGCTCTGGAGTGTACTGCAGTACAGACTGTAATATTACAATGCCATGACCAGAATAAAATTCAAACATTAAGTTTTGTTTGGACACAACTGATGGAAAAAGCATGTAAAACAAAGAAACAGAGAATCCTCATTCCAGTGACGCTGTCCATGGTGCTGAAAGTTCAGCCTATCCCCAGACTCACCACTGGGAAGAGGTCTGTGTGCATGTGTGCGAGTGTGCGTGTATTTTTCCATCTCGACAGTATATAAGCCTCTCTGCTTTGTGGTTTCTTTCTCTTCCCATTAATCCATTTGGCTGAGGCCTCCATTGTGTCAGAGCAAAAAAACAGAGTGAGAGAGAATAGACGTCAAGGACAGGCCACTGTTCGATGCACAGGGCCTACTGCCTTGCTGAACATCCACAATGCATTCTACCGATGCTTGCTTGTTACTCGGCTAACTTTTCCATATTTCGCTGAGGTCACGCTTTATAATGACATGGTGGCAGGTGACACTTGTGCTTGGAGGAAAAAGAACAAATCTGGTCTTGTATTTATTGCCGGGGTACTTAATGCTTACAGTATAGAAGGCAGCTTCTTTGTGGGTTTTTGTTTTTTGAGTCAGGTCTTTTTCCCCTCTGGTTTATTGTATGTTCTTTGTTAACACATTCTGTGCACCTTTTGAAGTCTTGCCATCTTTGTCATTAAATCTTGGTTGCTCAGTATTCTCCTTCTGTCTTTTCTCTTTCTGTCTCTGTACCAGTTTCTGGGTATCTCTACATCCCCCTCTCTCCCTCCCACTCCTTTTTCAGTCGTGAAGGATGCAGTTGATTGTTAGATCAGTCAAAGCATTGAGGCCAGTTAAAACACCTAGCTGGAGTCATTTAGCATCTCTCCAAGTCATTATGAAGAGCATAGACATGTTAATCTGCACCAAACCAACCCTATTAATGAAAACTCAATACTGGCTGCCCTTTATTAGACTCATAATGAAATATCAATACCATCCCCACTCATAGAGCGCTTCAGTAAATAGAGCCTCCACTGAATGTGTCTCTCTGCAGACTCATTTAGATCCAGTCACATACATCAATCTAGAAATAGCACCAGATGGCTGTAGGAAGCTAATAGGCTCGAGCTTTGATGGACGCCTCTTCGTTTGGTCAGGTAAAGAGAAATGAGCGAAGCTGAGCCAGCAGGTGGAGCTCTCACACAATACGGGATGTAGCTGATGCGTCTTACCCTGCAGGGTTATATCACTCATCTGAGAGTAGTTGTGAGTTCATGGTACTTCTAGTGTATACATACACATCCGCTAAAGCTCCAGTGAGTGGGAACAGGTGAAACACTTAGATACACGTGATATAAACACAGCATGTCCACAGGCACACCAAATTCACACACAGCCAAGCACACTCTGCTGTCCAAAAGTGGCTAACCAAACAAGCCAGTAAAAGGCTCTCTAATGAGTCCTATATAGAAGTGATGAACAGAAAATCTTCTTGTTGGATTGGAATTCA
The DNA here is from genome assembly GCF_029030835.1 of Brachyistius frenatus. Lineage (NCBI taxonomy): Eukaryota > Metazoa > Chordata > Actinopteri > Embiotocidae > Brachyistius > Brachyistius frenatus. Next base: position 7,353,330 of record NW_027210603.1, read on the forward strand.
GTACTGGCAGGAAGTATACAACCGCTTGTCTCACAACCAACAACAACAGACCTGACTCCCTCATTGCCCTCGAGTGTCACAGACTTAATTTGCAGAATCTGAAAGCCATCAGAGGCCAGAAATACCTGCACACATAGCTCTGCCAACAATAAAAGCCAATCCCTTTTTCACTGGGACCAAATTAGGTAGTTCACCATCCAGGAGACTGAAGAAAGAGAAAGTAAAATGGCTTTAGGCTATCAGTATTAGCTAGTCAACATGTCAAGCCAAGAAGCCAAGAGGACAGGTGGAAAACACTAGCTCCTGCTAAGCAAATGCACTTCAGCTCCAATGGGACTTTGTTAGCAAGAACAAAGCAGGGAAATGATGGTCTGAGCTGGTAAGGCAATGTGGAACAATCAAATGGAGACGAGTGTTTTTTTTTGGCAACACGTGCAGTGGTGAATTCATTGCTGAGTGCGCATTTTCACTCGGCGTGCTGGGAAGGACCACTCAAAGAGGGTAAAGAGGAGGAGACCAGAAGAGTGAAGGACGTGCTCTTTACTTGTGTCGGTTGTGGATTGTGTTCCGGCTTACCGTGCTCCTACTGGCCACGGTCATTAGCTTGTCACTTACAATCTGTCTCAGCTGGCCCAGTGCTCGGTTAAAACTGGAGCAAGCAGCTCCCTTCTTCTTTTGACTACGCTCTCTGTCTGTGACCCTCGGTATCAGTGACCCCTAAGATGCAATTCATTTCAGCTGAAATCATTTCAATTAAATTTACTCGATCTGATTTGATGCTGTTTTATTCCATCCCATTAGATTTTAGTTGAGTTCAGTCCAGTTCAATTTGTTTCAGTTCAGTTACACTTTTTTTTAATTTTTTTTTATTGCCAATGGAAATCTGAGCTATCCATAGTTACAAGTGGAGCTAGGGGAACTCAGTGAAATACAGTCTGCGTCTACACAGTTATTCTCTATTTTTACATCTTTTCCAGATTAGTAAAATATGCAGGAAAGTCTGTTTGGTCTCCATCTTCATCATCTATACCTCTCTTCATCCCTTGCAGGGATGTCTCTCATTGGGTTAAGGACAGAAACAGCTCAACGCTGGTTTGAAGAGAACACAAGCCAGCGGAGACTCACTGTCAGCAGCAGACAGTCTCTGAAAGCTCTCTGAATCCCATTGTAGAGACATTGACTCAGATACGTAGGTAAATCTGAGATATGAACTCTGAATCCACTTGATTAGATACACCTCCACATTTACGCACACAGCTCAGTCACATAATGGATAAATACAAGCTGTGAGTCACAAATGAATAAAGCTTCCAGAGTAAACCATGGGGAATGGGAAAGGGGTTTAATTAATCATCCAACTGAGCATTACAATACAATACTCAAGACATGATTACGCAAATATGAGCATGAACTTGCTGGCTTCCACATGTCACAAACACATGGGAAGGGAAAAGCCAGCCCACAACACACACTTTGTGTTCTACAACAGCAGATCATGTTAAGTGTCTTCTCTCATTAATAAACACAAATAGGAGAGGCAATTTGGTCACGCAAACTAGTTGCAATAGAACAAGAGACCTGTTAACATTCTTACATGTGTTAATTAGCACTAAACACAAAGTAATGTTGAGCTGAGGGTGATGGAAATGTCATTAGTTTGTTAGGCTGACATTTGGCAGACAATTCATCCAAATGTTGTTGAACCATTCCACCAAAAAACACAAATGTCAACATCATGGTAGTGCTTGTAGAAAAGTCAGGATGAAAAATTAGGATACATCATGTTGGAACTATCAATGTCTGATGCACATCCAATAGATGAGATCAGAAAAAACTTTGACCCTCTGGTGGTGCAAGAGGAAATGTCAGGGGATCACTACAGTCATCTATCCTCCTCTGTTGACCAAGAATATCAGCAAAGAATTTCACAGCAATCCATCCAGCAGTTGTCAATGTGTTTCACCAAACTGGTGTATGGAGAGGAAGGCTGAAAAATGAAGCCACTCCTTCAAAAACTGTGGATGACCCCTTTAACGTGAGTCTGACTTTTCCAGGAGAATTGAAAGGTAGCAGTAGATAGGAGGTAAAACATTTTTTTTTTAATATAATCCAATGAAAATGAGAAAAAGGATATTTGGACTTGAAATTAATTAGCTTTTGTTAAAAATCTCTTGCCTGATGTTACTTGAGGAAACAAGTTCTCTAATTTACAGATTACTGTTAAAATTGATCACATTCTGAGGAAATTTTGTTATGCCTTCTAAATAGGGATGTTATGAATATGCTTTAATATATGGGCCATTTGGTACTTTTATTTCCTCTCCTAAATCATATCAGACAGAGCTATTGTTGGTGAATGTGTACATTTTAAAATATGTTATCTGTGCTGTGTTGCTCCTCAGGCACCGTGGGTCTCAGCTCTAGTTCCCTCTCATCTAATTGCAGTCCATCCGTGAGTAGATAAAGACTGAGAGACTGCACTTCTGTGCCTCTTGGCCATTTTGTTTTTGCTTGCTTACATCCATAGTTTTTGTGCCTTGTATGCTATTTTGCCGGACTTAGTCCACAGCTGTCTTGTATGTTGTTGTCATTAAGGTAGTGATTCTGCTCTGAAATGTCAGCTGAGTTAATTCCATCTTGTATATTTATAACTACCTTCTACTCTTGTTTTTAAAACCCACATGGCTGTACATTTTCTGTAATTCCCCGTTTCTCCGTTTTTTTGGGGTTAATAAGTTAAGTTTTGGACAGTAAGTAGCATTTTTGGCTAGTTTAATTATCATTTTATTTCTACTAAAGCCTGGTTGGTTTGTTATTTGGCCAGGGCTCTCCCTTAAGTTTAAGAGCTGCCCCCGCCCCCCAAAAAAAGAGAATAAAATGCTGAAGAAACTGACTCCTCATATTCTTAATCTAGTTTTAAATCACTCCTCTCTCCCAGAGACCAATTGTGGACACGTTACACAAATTATATTGGTAACAGATGTGATTATGCCTAAATGAAGGCTTTTGGATAAAGCAAGAAATCTAGAACTGACAAAACAGCCCACTTCAATACACGGTCCATGCTCCACATAATACAGTGGATATTGAGTGGTTATGTTTTTGATTTAATGTTGGCTACAAGCAGTCAACATCCACCTACATGCATCAATACTCTTCATTCAGCAACCAGCTCACAATCCTCAGATGGCTATGCTGTCTGGCTTCTGGAGCTCTGGTGCAAGAAGGTGAATTAACATAACTCAGCATCTCTGAGACAATACAGCCCCAGGCCCATTTAGGATGCCGGCTATCAGCCTTTATCCCCAGTCAGGCTCCGCAGATCCTAACAGAGCCGGGCTGTGGGCACTCATGTCCTTGAGACAGTCCAAGCGATGTCCTAATCAACGGTGAGACGGTCCAACGTAGAGCTGGCATCAGCCCTGGGGACGGCCTGGCACCGGGTAGCACCACACCATGCCACACCAGACCGTTCCAAACCAGGGCTCATGAGAGATTGAGACAGCCTGGGGTAATGAAAGACAACAGCTCTGCCTGCCAGTGGAACTGCTGCCATGGAGAGAGGGCACAAAGGGAGACTGTCCATGCCAGCTGTGGCAGTCTGACATGTCTCAAGCTGTTACCTGCTGCATCAGAGGTGTACTTCATTAGATGTGTCTCTTTTACTGTAGACTGATATATAAATGTCTGCTTTTATTAAAGCTTATACACAGAATTGTAAAAACCTTAACTTAAACCCAATGCAATGCGGATTTAAATCAATTAAGTCACCCAGATAGAAATAGAAAACAAAACAAAACATTAAAACCATGATATACTTTCAAATTTAGGATGTAGGAAATACTCTTGTTGGTTAGCTTCTTAGCCTGTGAGCCAGAGCATGTGGAAGGTTAACGGTGGGGAGTGAGGGAGAATAATTGGTGTTCTGTGGTGTCAGAGGTAAGTGATACCAGGCTAACCTCTATGTTACCCCGTTCTCCTCAACACGAGGGAACCTGCTTCACCCCTTAATTAGCACATGAATACTCTAATTAGATCCCAGCATGGTGGATGAGAAATGTCAGAGACAGAGAACATACAGTGTGTAATGCACAGTCTTTTATACTGCGTATTCACTGTCAATACAGTAAAAATGCTCCTGTTTTTGCATAACATCATGTGTATACCGCATCCGACTGCAAAGATCCAGTGTGACACCTGGGATCGTATTCTTCCTGTTTGTCGCTCCTCCTTACTCTACATGAGCTTTACTGCGTACAAACAACATACGCGCGTGTGCACAGGTGCCCGTGTGTCTGTGCTTGTTTGTGTTGATGACCTTGACAGCAGGTGGGTGAACTCCCAGGCGTGTCCCAGTTTTAGTGGGAGGATCACAGGCAGGTGGGACTGTGCCTGGCTTGATGTGTCCAGATTAATGAGCTTTCCCTCACTCACATCAGTTGCTACTGCTGCTGCCTGGGCCAGGCTGGAAACAGGGACACAGACCTGGCCCGCATTCACGAGACTCATTTATATTGTCCCTCAAATGTGCCACACTATCATGCCATGCCAGCTACATATAACATTTGGATAAGGAAGGAGCATTGATGTATTGTTTCTTCTGTTATCAAAACCTGGTTCTGTTCTTGAGATTTCAACCGTAATTATTCTCTAAATGAGCTCGCTTAACTGTTGATAGAATCCCATTTTAACTTCCAAAGTGCTGCCTAGCCAGGTTTAGTGCCGAGAGGGACCAGTGCGACTTCTCAGAATATAAACATTATGAGACACACTCAATGGGGCTTTTATTTCGGCAATAAAATCAGCCAACTAAGTTACGAGAATGAGATTATCGTCAAAATGACGGCATATGAATTAGAATGTTTTCCTGATATTGCCAGTTGCAATTTTTTTTTGTAATCTGGCACCACAGTGAGTTAAGGAAAGATTTGTGTATCTTTGTGAGAAAAAGGCTGCAAGATTAACAGTCGGCCATGAAACACTACGGCCTCACCTGATGCAGCTTGGGATAAACAAAAGTTGACCCTTTGTGACCTTCTTCATTAGCAGAATAGGATGGAGGATGGAACAGGGACGATTGTTTGTGTTGGTGGTGTGTGGGTTGGAAAACAACTACTGCAAGCAGCAGACAGACCAACAGTGGATGAGACAAAAGAAGAATATGAAATGAACACTCCTGTGACCTCACCAGCAGAGAGGTGCTGGATTTACGCGGCCATTATCAGCCCTGTTCTACACAGATACACATTAAGTATTTGCCTACCATTTTTTTTTCTATACACAATAAGAAAATAAGCAAATAACTGAAATTAATGAGATAATTTTGTGCTCGGTTTGTTTTATTTTGACATTTTTGAAAGGGCAAATGTAAACAGATTTTTTTTTTTAAAGATTTAGTTACATACAAGGACTAAATCGCAGTTTAGCAAGGTGGCTGCAACACGGATACGGACACGGAAATTGTGTATGCATGTAGGTATTGTATGTTTGTGGTGAAATAAACACCTTGGAGACCAGACTTCAGAGGACTGCTGTCGTTCGTGCTGTAAAGAACGCACTAGTGATAGGAAGATGCCTGTCACAAGGCTACTGTAGATACTAATGATACAACATGGGCATGGGTGGGCACAAATGAGACACAGAGTGATAAATGATGACAGCGAGACAGCTGACACTGACCTCTCTGTCCAGGCCGGCAGCCACTGTAACTATGTCTCCAGTCTCGCTGTTGATGGTGAACATGTTGGGGATGGGGCTGTGGGGTGTCTGCGAGAGGATGCGGTAGCGCACCATGCCGTTAGCCGTGGTGGAGTCATCCGAGTCTGTGGCTGTCACCTGCATCACAGACGAGCCTGTGGAGACAAATTTAGTTACTCAGAGAGAGGTATAGTAGAATAATCTGAAATGTATGTGATCCACATCAGTGCACGCAGGAGTTCAAGTTGGTGAAAAAAGAAAAAACATGCAAGTGAGGGTCCTTTGCACACATACAGTTTGAAAACATACAGAGAGTATATGGTTTCCTGTAAGCCCATTATTGTTCATGAATTTTTGGAAATATCAAAGAATAGGAAGACAACAATCCCCATATATATATATATATAGTCAAGTCAATCAGACTTTCCAAATTGCTGTGATGTTCTCTGGCAAACAACTTTTAGAGTGCAAGCTATTACAGAGAAGAGTACAAAAACACACAAAATCTGTTAAATAAGCCCCTATTTTAAGCTGTGCTGTTTTGTTTTTGTCCTGTATATTTCAAGCCAGTGGGACAAACTTTCCATTTCTGCAGAGTCCATTTAGTAATGAGCAGCGCTGGGTCTTCTGCCATTTCCACCATCCATTATTTCAGGCTTCGGCAGCATAGTGGCAGCCTTTAATGCTTCGATACTCTCTCCCTAGTTGTCTTAGAATCACAGATAAACACTGCCATTTAAGGCAGACAACACAGAGGTGGTGAGACGGCGGGAGTTTGTGAGCATGTCTGTGGGAAAAGAATATATGTATGTCATGTGTGCATTTGTATGCATGTGCTCATTTGTGTCCTCTCAGCATGTATCAGGGGGAACAGACTCGTGTCCCCACGTCTTTCCCGACCAGAATTATTGATTTGCACGAGTTTGTCAGCTGGGCTCACAAATACGACCAGGCAATTAGGAGCACTTTGTGCTGGAAAAAGGCGAGATCACCTTGCCCCTCTGTCAGGGTTCTGCGAAAATGTCACTTTCCATCAGGCAGCCATTTGCAGGCTGCTGCTGCTGCTGCTGCCGCTGAGAGAAAAAGGGACTGTCAGCTCACAGGAGGGGGACAGCAGAGTAAGGAGACGGCTAAAGCACAAACATGCTTGAATGAGAGCACTGTGTAAGTAGAGAAAAACTAAAAAGGAGGAAAACAAGGACGTACAGGAGCTGAAGTATAAAAAGGTAATGGGAAAGCAGACAAAGGGAGAAAGTGATAATCCGTTTAGATTATAATAATATTCGGAATATTTAAGATAGTTTCAAAAATGCCACTGTTCCGATGCTAAGTCATTGGCCATCAAAGTAACTCAGCAACTAATGTACAAGCACTCCGCTTACATCAGTGGGCATGATGGTGGGTGGTAGGCGCCACACTGAGCAGGCACTAAATCATCAAAGTTCGATTATCACAGCAAAAGCAATCAAAATTAGTCAGCAACAAACATGGGGTGCACTTGTTGTGGAATAGAGCAGAAGCAGAAAAGACTGGGAAGCTGCTGGATTCATGGCAGATTTGGCGGTCCCCCGTGGGTCTGAGCAGTTACAGGTGTCTCCATTCCTATAATTGGGTCTAGATGGCACCATCATTCCTGTGACAGCCTGCATGGACAGGATAATTGTAGCCTCAAATTCTATTTCAAACTTCATTAAGTTTCAAAGCAGGATTTGTCACTTTGAGCAGCAAGGAAAAGAAGAGAGTCCAAGGAAACATAGGAAAAAAAACACAATTACTTTGATTCCACCGGGGATGGCGTCAAAATATAATCAACCTTTCCAGTCCCGTAGGGAGGAACAGAATGTGATGAGTCACATGTTGGTGCTGCTTCCTTACATTTCAATGTGGATGATAAAGGCATCAGATGATGGTGCACATTTAGATCCAAATAGGAAAAGCTATGCCTGAAAGGGTTAAACTTTGAGCCTGCTTAATTCCTATTTAATTTGAACACTAATTCCAAATCCTAATTGCTTTTCCGCCAAAGTCACTGGACCTGAAAATTTGGTAGCAGGCGCGTTTATTGTTGGCCATTTTTCTCACGTGACTAGCGATCACCGGTGAGGTCTTTCTGCTGCCTAAACATTAATCAGCCGGAGTCAACATCTGCCTCCCAATTAGAGCGAGATGGAGTAAAAATAGAGCAAGATGGATATAGACAGAAAAGAGAGGAAAAGGGAGATATACCCACACAGATTCAAAGATGCAAAGCACAAGAAGAAAGTGGTGAGTGTTTATAAAGACCACCAAAAGCAAAAGTACAAGGGGAAGTCAAAGAGTGAGAGGGCAGGGGATGGGCAGTATAAGAGGATAATAATTCTCATCAGTGGAGGGAAGATAGAGGTTGGCTTTGAGAGGGAAAAAGTGGCTGCGGTCAAACCATTCGAACTGTTCAAAAAACATAAATAAGGTCCTAAACTGGTAGCAATCACCTCAAGAGCTTGGCGTAAAAGCCAGATCAAATTCATCCTTTTGTAATCGTTTTCCTGGTGTTACAGCACATTAGCTACATCTGTCGATCTTCTCCTGCTTGGTGAAAAGCAAGTGAATAGCTAAAATGGGGAAAGTTACTTCAAGTGTACCGGGTTCCAGCTGCAGTAAAAGACGTATTCATTTTCTGAATAGACAATGTTAGGTGACGGGCAGCCGGAAGGTGTCCAAGGTTTGGATAGGGTTTATATTACCATGGTTGATTCATCTGCACCAAACATAAGCAGCTGCATTAGCTGGTTTTCTAAAGAACCATTCCACTGATTTCACACATGAAGATCAGTTAACTTGATGAGAACTATTTAGCCTATACAAACATGTACAATGTCTATTTATGACATCATTCCCCATGGCAGAGCAAGATGATGTCATCAGGTCCAACTTACTTTGGACTCTGAGATGTAGATGTAGTTTGAAACATGTGGGTGTTTCAACAATACCACAGGAAGGTTCTGATGAATGATGCTCTTGAGTTGCAAATACGGGAATTAGAGGATCCAGAGCTCTTTGAGCTTGATCCTTTGACAAAAAGTCAAGCAGTCTTTGACCAATCTTTATTACATTTATTACTCACAACACTCCAAGCTTTATGGAAGCCAAAAACACAAAACCTAAAAGTAACTTAAAAGTAAAATAACATGTTCCGATTCTGAATGGCTTCATCTCCGATGCAAACTTGGCTGAAGCTAGATTTAAGCTTCTCTGAAAATACATGAACGTTTCTGTGGATCTACGTAAAGAAAGGTGTTATGGGTAACTGTGGGTTGCAGAGGCTTGCAGACGTGCATTCCTCCTAAATCTCAACAAAGTGTTGTCAGACTGGTTGATCCAGCTCCTGTCGAGAGGCAGTTTTAAAATGGAAAAGACAAAAACAGTAAACATAAAACCGAGAATGAGTTCAAGGCTCAGTGGTATCAGAATATTTACAGCTACCTGCCATACCAACTGGCAGAAAAACGTGACTTGTCAGAAAAGCAGCTGTAAACTGATGGCCATAGCCATAGACCAACAATATTATGGAATTATTGAGGGGAATTCCACGGTTCTTTGTTGAAGAATGTTAAGGATATGAGAATTCAGGTTTTGATAGATTATACACATTTTGATCGATCTGTCTGAGAAGCTGAAACATATTTCTGGGCTTTAGCTAAGATAAAACAATTGATCTTGGAAGCAATCAACAAGCGTCTAGTGAGTTTTGACAGCAGGTTACGAGTTCTAAGGTCCTAACTGAAGGTCACACAGGTGAAATGGGATTCTATACTAGACATCAAACTGGTAAAGAAATGCAAAGTGACAAAAAAAAAAAAAAAGAGTCCTTTATGCATCCATCACTCCATCTCCCTGCTCAGTCCCTAATACCCCCCCGCCCCCACCCCAGGGGGGGTAAGACAGAGAGAGAAACTCTCTTAAATCTCTCTGCAACAGTCAGGAGAGAGAGAGAGAGAGAAATGCAGTCCCCCTGTCACCCCTTGGGAAAGTAAATCGACTGTAAGAGAAGGCACTCAGCCGCTGGTTTTGATCTTGCACTCTCATTTCAGAAGGCCTTTTTGAGAAAGACGGCCCATAAAAGGGAACAACTTGCTGTCAGAGTTAAGAAGAAGGACAGACCATCACAGGGCAGATGTTCTGAGTACACCGCAGCCTTCGAACACAAGAGCTCTCTGAAGGAGTCACGCCATCTCGACAAATCTTTATCTGGGGCCACTTAACACTGAGGCCACTTCACACGGTTTTTTCACGTGTTCTTTTTCAATTTTAAAATTGTATGTGTTCACATCACATGTATGTCAGCCTGAGCTTATTGCACTTTAGCCACAGGAGACCACTTCTGAGCAAATGATATTCTTCATTATATTAAATGAGAAGAACTACCAAAAGAACCTATGTACATAGTTTTAACAGGTTTAGCACGTTTACCAGGATAATCATCAGTATTTGATAGACTGCTTTTCATTACCTTCACAAATGAATTGTATTAGTCACAGGTGTATTTAGTGCTGAGCCGGACCCGGTGGCAGAGAGTGACAAATGTAGCCGTTTCAAACTGGTCCTGCCTGCCGGTTTGATCAGATCTCTCCCTACGTTACATCTGGTGACGGTGATAAGGGTGGTTCCCTGTCTGCCCTCGTCTTTGATGGCTTTCACACAGAGCTAGATATGACGATGCGTTGTAATGCTTCAGAGAACCTTTGATATCTGGGTCTTTAGATACTGCAAGTAATACCACTGTAGCTTAACACGTGAAATAGGGGCCCTGGATGTTTATTGGGCAACTATCCATAATAAAGTTTTGTTAAGGCTACACATTTTTTAAATATCATATTTGTACAAATATATATAAAAATGTTCACAAATATACCCCACAATTATTCTCAATTTATTTATATATACTACTGCCAAACAAAGTTTAATTTTGTATTTATATGTAATGACAACAAAGAATCTATCTATCAGTCCATCAATCTATCTGTCTGTCTGTCTATCAAATATCAAACATCGGAACTGCCCACCTGAACCAATAACTGCGCACGCTGAACACAAAGGGCATATTTTCATTTTGCAAGGGTTTAATCCAAATTGTTTTACTTTTAGAAAAGAAAAATATCAAAGACATTTCACTTAAACCCTACAGCTATCCAGCTTCACAAGTGACCATATTTGGACAAACTGGGGATGAGTGAACACTATACCTGCCCACTTATATGGGAAACCTGACTGCACCCCAGGCATGCCAATCAAACAACCCGAAACATATTCTTTTTAATAAATAATTAATAATGGGATTCTTTTCAAAAGGACCACCAGAACACTGATAAGAAGGAGTAAGTTTAGCAAATGAAAGCCAAAATAACTTGTGGAGTCAGTGGACCCAGAGTTTTTTTGGAGCCAGCCCCTGGTGGCTCCAGCTGATATTGCACTTTAAGGCACTTCCTCATTGCTTCGGTTTTCAGACCCAGACACTGACAAAAGAACTAAGTTGTTATATACGGTCTATGGATTAAATACATTTTAAGGTAAAAACTACATGATCGCCACAACCCACCCAATAATATGACATTCCTTAACTTATTACAATTTTAAAGGTTGTATGCTTTTTTTTTTTTTTCCATTTTCATGAATGGCTACAATAATGTTTTGAAAAATGCTACACATGACTGCAACGGCATCTGGTTAAAAATATGTGATTTCATGTATTCATACTCTTTGATGTTTTATCGCTGTTCAAACCTGCTGTGCGCAATGGGGGACTCTGTCTGCTGCTGCTGTTTTGTGTCCAGCAGCATTGCTGCCCAGAGCAGAACCTGTCAGCTGCAATGCTCTGACAGGTTTCAACACTCCCCCTGTTGCCAGGATGAAAAGAGAGTGTGTCACCTGGGTTAACCTCTGAGAGGATTCATGGTCGTTCTAGTCCACACAATGATCCACATGCAAGTACAGGTTGCACACTCAGCATCTCTCAGGAATCACCGGCAGCAGTCTGGTGGGTGTTTTTGGTAAATTACTGAAAATGACAGTTTTTCACAACACTTAAAGAAGAAATGCATATTTTAATGGGGAAGTGTCAAAAATAGGAGAAGTTGAGGTTTTATCAAAGAAAAGCAAAGGTGAGGATTGAAAGAGAGAAGAGGGGAAACAAAAAAAATCCAAAGACTCTGAGGCACACGAGAAATACAAATAAAGTCACATTTTTGCATCAGAGGCCCAGATTCCCCTCTATCTTTTTTTGCAATAGCTCTTTTATTGAATGTTAGTTTTTTCCTTGTTGCCGCAGGTTTTGTGATTCAAATGAACAGATTCTGGTGTGTAAAGAAAGGCGCACACAAAGCAGTTTCGTCAATTATTGATATTAATAATGTACCTCATCTTGAGTGTACTTATATTTGGTCATGCTTTTTTTTCCTGCAGGGCTGGAAACAGTGCTGCCGGGTATTAAAACAAACTTCAGAAAAACTGTGCCACACTTAATTTGAGGTCTAAACTGGAAGCATTAATAGCAAATACAAGATTTAAATGGTAAATAATACAATATTAAAGGCTCAAATTGGGCAAGAAAAGTATACAAAGTATGTCTCCTTGAACCTCCACAGATGATGAATTGCAATCATTCTTGTTTTCTTCCACTAAAAGGGCAATTATGCCAACACTTATGATCTTTTCCTAATTCAAATGAATCAGTTCAGAGACCAATGACTGAGCAAAGGAAGACAAAAAGGGGTGTGCTTCAACCGCAATCTGCTTTTTTGACAACACTTTTTCAACACCTAACAATGTTTTCTCCACAAACAAATGCTACTTGGTGGGGATTGCTTAATGAATGGCAGAGCAATTATACTCTACACAGTGCAATGTGTCTCTTGATCAATATCACACATTTCACTCTGCTCAATGCAAAATTTTATTCAAACACTTTTGTTGCTCTCATTTTAAACTATGCAAAGAGTATCAAAGTGAAAACTAAAGAAAGTAGGTTTTGGAATGTCTGGTTGCTCTCGCTAATTAGGAGCTCTGTATATAGACCCACACTCCACTGAGTAACCAGTGTTCTCACACACTCAATCCCATACACACACATACACATGCACAACATGCTTTCCTATATTGTTTACAAATCCCCCCGAGATTTAACTTTGCAGCAGAACAATATCTGAACGCTGTGAAGACAAACATGGGTCCTCGGGGTCTGATTGTTAGAACAAGAGTTCTTCCAGTCGAGACACGAGAGCTACTTGCACATTCAGCCCTCGTCTCTGGCTGCGCACTGACCACAATACCGTTCCCTGATTCTGAGGGTAGGCCTACATCTCTCCATGCTCTGCAGAATCTGATAATGATGCATCCAGCCAAGACCCTCCAACACAAATATCTCATGAACTCACCCTTGTCTGAACCAACCGGAAACTTCAAGAGTCACAGAAAATTCACCCATCAACGCCTGGTTTGCCAAATTTATAGAAATGTATAAGATCGAAACATTAAAGTTTTTCTGAAGAACAAAATGAGCCTTTGATTGGTCGAACTGAAAAAGCTAATAGAAGGATCCTGAGGAAATAAGGGCCTGTGCAATACAGCAATTTTAAACATTTTCTTCTTGCAATTCTTAGTACTAATTAAATCAAATACTTCCAGTTTATTAAAGCCTTTTAGCTATTCATTATTCAGTCTAAAGTACAGCTTTAAATTGATTATTGCGTTAGTAATCTTAAACAGAGCACGGTATGCAGCTTCTAAATTGCAAGTAACAACACTTTCTGTTCATATCTTCTATAGCAGCATTTTCACCTCTGGACAGGAGCAGACATATTGTATGACCTCAAAAGGTCATTTCTGATTGATTCTTTCATACTCACCTCACAACAACGGTTAGTCAATTCTGGATTTTTCTTCCATTACACCTACCAAACTACCATAACAAGTAGTGTGGGTAAAATCTGCTAAATGCATCAGCTTGATGAAAAAAACAAGCTAGCTGAAGAACAGATATGATACTTATTTTGAATAATTTAATAATAATAATGTGGGAGGGGAGGCACAGTGGTGCAGTTTTTATCACTGTCGCCTTATAGCAGGAAGATTCAAACCTCGGCTGGGGCTTGTCTGTGTGGTTAGCATGTTCCCAATGTGCCTGCATGAGTTTTCTGCAGCTGCCACTGCTTCCAAAGACATGCGTGCAAGGTAGACTGGTGATTTAAAATGGCCGTCGGTGTGAATCTGAGAGCTATTGACTGTCTGTCTTTCTGTATTGGCCCTGTGATGGACTGGTCACCTAAACATGGTCAAATAAAAGTGTTGACTTAGCAACTAAGCTGTTAACAAGTTAATTAGACCTATGTATGTATGTTGTTTAAACATCATTTACTGTAATCACAACAATGGATAATAATAAGCACAGCGACTTTGATGTGACTGTGGATGATTATGTACATGAAAAGGAAAGAATCCGGTCAGAACAGCCAATATTCATAATTAATTTGCTTTGAGTAAACTTCTTTTCTTACCACATTTTCTATAGTGTTCACGACACCTGTACCGCTCCCTATTTTCCAGAGGGCTCCTGGATGGCATCTTTTTGATTCAACAAAGTTAAAAGAAGAATATTTTGACTTTTAAATGCATCGCTGGACATTTTTATGTGATGAACATTGCAAATACATGTTTCTGGAATGTGTAAATCACACCTAATCCAAACCCACCTATAACATTCTGTGTGTTCAGATTTAATGAAGTTATGACTCAAAAAAGAAGCAGCTCAATGAACTATAGTGTCACAGTCCCTGCTGCAGCTGCAATATCTAGCTTTCGAGCCACAGAAACTAACTCCCAGTTCATCTCAAAGCAGAAGTGTACATGTGTCTTTCGCCTCACACAATAACTCTGCCTCAAATCTCTCCTTCCACACCTTCTCCTCATTTCTTCCACAATGTGAAAATCAGCTCGTTCGAAAGAAGGAAAATATCACAATGAAATGTTAACAAGGAATGTTCACAAAATGTTAACCTGGGTTGCTGACGTGCAGCTGTAATGAGTAGATGGATGTCATACCTGGTTTAGAGCCTTCAGCCACAGAGCCGTTGTACACCTGGTTCTGAAACTCGGGTCTGTTGTCGTTCATGTCGATGACATAGATGTACAGATCGATCGGATTCTCCACTTGGTTACCATTCATGTCCACCGCATGAGCACGCAGCTGTGAATACACATTAATGACAGAAAGGAAGTCTGATGAGCTTGAGAACCAAATAATTGAATACAAATTCCAAATATACCTTAACTAAATTAGATGGCAAGGTGCTGACTTGACTGATAAGAAACTCTGCAGACAACACATGCAGCACACGGCACAACCATGACGTTATTAATTGGCAACTTCATTTAACTTGCAAACATTCTGTTTCTTGTCTGGCAACGGGGCACGAGTATCCTGTTGGTTTCTTGGCATGGACCAAAACAACACAGAAAGGGGCAAAGTAGTGAAATGTTCCAGGCACACAAACAACACCTATTTTGTTGTTAGCACAGCCAGAGGCCTGAAAAATATCAGAGAGGTGTTGCTGCTCAAGCTGTGGCTTCTTCTTTTCGGTGGAGAATGTTTGTCTCGATTTGTTTTGACAAAGCCAGTCTTTTGGATGGATGTTTCCATCTGATGAGCTGTTCCTTGACAATGCACAGTGCGAGAATAGAGAGAGCGAAGAAGAGGAGGAGAATGAAGAAAAAAAAATGGAAAAAGGCAAATAAGATCAGAAGAAGAGGAGGAGAGTGAATGATTCTTGTGCAAGTAAATGAGAGATGAAAATACAAAGAGGCAGTGTGGGGGTGTGGGGGCTTGAACAGGGAGGACTGACAAAAGCAATCATTATCTACAGTGGGATGTCTTAATCTCTACCACTACTGTTATACACCTTCTACTTCCCACCAATCCCCACTAATGATATCTAACATAACGCAGAGCTTTGTAATAGCCCTGGAACCCAACCGGCACCGTTCACCGTGACTTACATTACTCTCATTCAATTGCTTTGAAATTTATATCCTTGACAGAAATGTTATTCAATCACAGCTTGGCTTGGTAAATGGAGAAGGGCTCTCATTCTGGCTAAAACCGACACGCTGGCAGCAAAATATTTTGTCTGCACACAGTTGAGGAGAATCTGCCTGTCAGCCTATTTACAGGAAGTCATGATGTATTGTGGGGTGACATGAAAGATTGAATGGCGGCACCTGCCTTCACTGAAACACAACTAATCATGTCGGTTTTTCTGCCTGCCTGTCAGGGATGTATCAAACCATACCCAAACACGCTGCCGCCAGAGCATTCCCAAACGCATCCAAATACCGATTCAGACACGTGTTTACGCATATTAACATGGACATTGACAAACACAAAGACACACGCTGGGGAGGCACACACAGCCAATCAAAAGAGCCCTCTTTAGCCACTTAATGATCCTCAAGATGCTAGTTTTCCATTGGCTGGAGCACAGCAAACAAACATGGAGAGGAGACCCAACAAACAAACAAACCCAATCTGTTTTCTCAGCTGTGAACACTGCACGCTGCGGATGTGTGACTGCCTCAGTGCAATAGCGTGTGTGCGAATGTGCGATAATGATAGTGCATTTTTTATCTTTTTGTGTATGTATGTTTTGTCCTTTATGCCTGGTTTTTTTTTGTGTGTCTGTGTGTGTCCCTGTATATTTGATTATCTTTCCATATTTGTGTCCATCTTTACGTTCACATATCTGCGCGTGTCTTGCCTGTGTGTTCTTGGATGGCTATTTATGTCTGTCTGTGATTGTGTGCTCAACGGAGGAGTTGGAAATGTGCTCTAAGGGCCTGGAGGAGTGCGTGTTGTGCAGACTGCAAATATATGTGTGAAGTATCAGTATTCTGCAGGGTGAGCTTTAGTATAACTGTACCAACTACAGAGGAGACATTTTGTTTGTACTTGCTTCATTGGCTCCAAAATATAAGTATACTTGCTTGGTACTTAATGATTTTGTACTGAATTGTGTATGTGGTACTTTTTTCATTCTGCTGAACTATTGTTGTTATTGTAGTCCAACATGCTAGCTTTATATAACTATAGAGAGCTTCTAAACTAATTAGATATAGTTCATGCTACTATATCCAATATTATTTTTAGCCACTGGGGATGGTACTGCTGGTCCCATTCAGTTGATCCAGACTAAAATGGGAACTATTGGCTTCACATACAATTTAGTCAAGATATTTAATAGGTTGTGTTTAATGATCTAAATGCAGTGCTAAAGCACATGGTACAAGTGCATTTAGGGCGTGTCGTAATTAGTTTTTGCTAGTTTGACAGCAGATAATCTGAGTGCAAAGTAAGGCTCATGGTTCAAAGAGGTTGAACTTTTTGCTCGTATTAATCAGGGTATGCTTTGGGTGTATTATGAAATCTGCCCTTTAAAAGACAATTGCACTTGCACCTTGACAGATTGCTATTATAATGATATATTTGCCAAATAGTAGTGAATTATCTGCAGAGGAAACACATCTGTTTGTAGGTAGAGCAGATTAATGTACTCAATGATATCGTTCACATTGTAATCATTTCATTTTTCATCTTTGCATGTTTGTGCCCTATTACATGTGCATAGCAACCAGAGTGTACACCTACCTGCGGTATCTAGGCGCATATGACTAACTTTATAATGTGCCACTGAAATAACAGTAATATACTGCACCAGCGATTTAAAACCAGGTATTTGTTCGTCAATTGTTTTCCGCTGCCTTAAGACAACCACCAACAATGCACCTGACCATACATCATTTTGAGATCGACACGCCCATGCACACTCAGATGGGTGACACTACATTTGCAATTTAAACAACATGGGTGCTTGTGGGACAACTGTGTCAGTGTTAAAACTAGCAAAGGCAGTTCGGCTGCGCTCAGCACCACTTGGTGCCACTTTGTGCTGCCTGATGCTGCTTGGTGCCGGGTATAACATAGAGTCTGATGATGATCCTCTGATTTCTTTTCCTCTTGTGCCAGCAGCATGTCAAAGTTTCCAATTATTCAGTGAAATATTTAAAGATCTACCTGATGGAATGGCACAAACTTCTGTGGGAGATGTCACCCTTGGTGATCCTTGGAATTTTCAGGGCCATTGGGTTAAAATTCCAGTTTTTCCACAAATTTTGTTCAAGACTAAATACCTGCTAAATGACTGACATTCCCATTAGCTGTAGTTAGTTTTTAAAACTGTTAATATATTTATATGCTAAGAAAATAGTGCAAATGCTAACGTTGTAACAACAAAACACCAACATGTTAACATTGTCATTCTTCTGTCATTCAGCTGCTACCATGACTGTGGACTCGTTTTGTTGTTTAATATCAATATAAATGATCAAAATCCTAATTTATTCTGATATTATCACATTTTATTTATCATACATTTGTTGCCAGTTGAACACATATGTACATATCAGTTGTTTGTGAGTAGTGCATCCATGTACTGTAAAACACAAACATAAACCCTCCTTGTACAATGAAAAACATGCATTAATGCTAACAAAAATGAAGTGAAAAAAAAATCACAGACATTTTTTTATTTGCTCAATTCTCCTCTTGCCCTGCTGCCTCACAGCAGCTCTGTCTGACAAAACTGAAGCTCAGGCTAACACCCACTCTCCTCACCTCACAGATCACTTCCCCCTGGTGCTAGTCTGTCAAAAACAGCAGCCTCGTCTCTCTTTTCTCTTGAACCCAAAACTAACAAGCAAAGTTTGGCCTACGAGAGCGCAGCAGTGCTGGGAACTTCCTGTCAAGTTGAAAGAAAGTGAGCCATGGACCAAATTTCCCCTGTGTCAAATGCTGGCTGCATTCTCCCGCACTAAATCATACATCACATCACAAGCAGCATGGGTCTACGGAGTCTAAATAGGAGGCACATTCAGCTTGAAGTGCCCTCAACCTAACATGCTGTTTTCACTACAGGCCGTGTCAAATAAGAACTGTTTACTGAGCAGCTGTCCTTTTCCAGGGAACAATAACCTGGCTGCTTTATTGATCCCAATTTGCTGGTTGAGTGTAAGGGCAGCGAATGGAGAGACAACAAAAACGCACATAAGGCAGTGTCTAGGGCCTGAAAGGAGCAGGTAAGGCTCATTTGAAACTAAATGGAACACACACACTTAAACACACAGAAAACAAACCAATCAAGACAATGATGTAGAGCTTTGTATTGGTTTATACTCAGTGCAGCTGAGCAGTGTGTGTGTGTGTGTGTGTGTGTGTGTGTGTGTGTGTGTGTGTGTATGTAGCAATGTTGGTAATATGTGCACACTGCTGAGTGTGTGTGCACTGAAAAAAGCCCCACACTCCCCCATCAGATTCCTTCCTTCCTCCTAAGACAGGAGCTTTTGAATTAGCTCTATCAGCAGCACAGCCATCTATCACGCTGACAGGCACGCAGGCTTTGTGAGTCTGACACTGTGCTTACCTTGAGTGGAGGTGTTCGTCTTTGCTGATACAAATTGAAACCTGTAATGTGTGTATATGTACCAATGGCCTAGCCTTAACACAAGTTTCATGCAGTCTGCATATTTAATTCAAACATCCAGAGAGCCATTTAACCCGAGGTTTCCAGAGAGGCCAGTTATGAACTCAACCCTTCAGTTTCTTGTTTGTTTGTGCGTGTGTGTGTGTGTGTGTGTGTGTGTGTGTGTGTGTGTGTGTGTGTGTGTGTGTGTGTGTGTGTGTGTGTGTGTGTGTGGTGAGGAACCCATATTGGCCACATGCAGGCTAACTGCAGCTGTCAGCCTGCCCTGTTTAACAGGCCAGCTGCTCAGAGTGCATGAGGTGAGTGTGCAACAATGTGTGGGCCTGCTGTACACAAAGGAAACGTGGGAGACATGTACAGAAAGTGAGAGGGAATGGGAAAGAAGAAGACACATCGTTTATGAATCAGCATGCCATACGTGGACACACAAACACGTAAGCACCCATCCGAAGCCGCACCTCCTCATTACCTCTGATGGTTAGAACAAAGACAACAGTTTTCTTGCACTCTGCCTTGGTTCCCTTTCTTGCTCTCTGTGCTATCCATCCTGTGCTGCTCTGTGCAGCTAAACCTCAATCTAAACAGCAGCTTATGAAGCAGTGTGTTTTGTCAAGGCATTCTTCATTTCATTCCTGGCTTCAGCATCAATCAAGGCCTGGAAAGGCTGGTGTGAAGGTAGTGCACAAAAGAACAGCAAGTCCTCTGAATGTGCTCTGACTCGTGGCATGAAAGGTAGATGGGGAAGAGAGAAGCCAAGGCACATTTCCACAGGGATAATTGGGAGATAATGGGACAGATGTAAGTGGAGCCAGAGGGGAAACAGAAACAGACAAGGCAGCAGACAGTCGTTTCTTCCTTACATGGAAGGAGGCTCTCTCCTCTCTGTCCAGGGGTTGGGTGACAAACATGTTGCCGCTGATGGGATCTATGTTGTAGATACCACTCGGGGGCTGATCAGCGCCTGCTCCGGTGATGCTGTAGCGGATGCCAACATCCTTATCCTGATCTGAGCGGATCTGAGGAGAACCAGAGAAACAAGTTCAGCAGAGAGGAAAATCTGTTTTTTCAGCCCTGGCTTTTCAGGCTTTCCCTGCACTCACAACAAAAAAAGTACAAAATGTTCACAGTATGTCACATAAATTGTCAAAAGCACATTGTGAAGCAAAACCAAAAGTTTGAGAGAAAACTGGGAGTACGTGGGATGTTTGATGGATACATTGATGATAACATTTCCACAGCAAGCTTGCTTTTGTGCTAACACTTTGAACTTACAGCCTGAAGGTGAAAATAGAAGATTTAACGGTGTAGCGAGAGAAATAGATCTACTGCCTGACGGTTTTTATCCAGCCTGGGGAGTTTTTGGTTTTCTTTACCTTCATGGCCGCAACTCAGCAGACCTTGAACAAGTGTAAAAGGACCCTATGTCCAGCTATGACGTAATTTCTGATAGCTACCTTTCTGAATTATGAAAAACTGATTCATTCCTTTATCAGCTAAATCCGCTCGCATTCAATATCTCAATGTGTATGCAACACCTTTAACACCTCGGATGTCTTACAGAACTCAAAATGTGACATTTACAGGAGTGATATACAGATTCAGTATTAATTGCTCCTCTGCCATAGCAATACAAATATCAATATTTTTGTTAAGTGCCTTGCAGACTTAAAAAAGAAGATAAAAGGAATGTAGCATTTCTTTTGGGATTGATTTTCAGTGGGCTTTGAGGACTCTACTGTGTAACCAAACAATGCAACAACATCAATATGGCATCAGTTAAATTGCTGGCTCTAAAAGTGTTACTAAGTTGGCCTTTTTTCAAAAATGACAAAAAGCTTTGAGGTATTTGGTCTATTGGATTGCTACTGTGATAATAAACACGGTGTGTGCCCCCATAAATGGCAGAAAAGAAACAACTTTTTGCACATCTGCAGCAACATTTTCACTCAAACTGTATTCAGGACGCTGAGTGTTGAGGGGTTAAAGGAAAAGTTTGACATTTTGGGAAATAGGTTTTTTTGGTGCTTTTTTACACAAAATGACGAGCAAACCGACAGCTGGTTAGCTTAGCTTAACATACTGCAAAGGCTAGAAAAGAGTGAAACAACTGGCTTGTCTCAGAGGTAATGAAACTCACCGTATGGCAAGTCTTAAATCGACAGTATACCATTAAAGAAAACTAAAAAACAAGTGTTGCTTTGACTCTTTGGTTTTTGTACCAATTAATCTCCCTGCTTCCAATTTTACATATGTTAACCGAAGACTTTTGCTCAGACTTTACTTTAAGTGCTTGTGACTTGTGTTGTTATTTGGCGCAATATAAATAACATGTATTTTAATTTGAATCGAAGCAGCTGGTGGCATTAATATTCTCATCTAACTTTTAGCAAATAAGCGTACTTTGCATCAAAATATTCCATTAACTTTTTAATCATGCTACACATCATTCTGTAATTGTGTGCGTGTCTGTGTGACCAGAGTTTAGAGCAAATCAATATGGACAGGCTTGGTTATCAAAGGACACACAATAATTGAAGAAATGTTTTTCATGTAATTGCAAGTGACCCTTATGGAACCACAAGTTAAGTGATCCATTATTATCAATATTATTTGAACGGGGATATTTTCAACATGCAGAGACTGCATGAAATAAAACACGCATAAAAATACACGCAAAATAACATACACATCAAGACAAATTAATATTACATTACATTTTAGTTTCATTCGATTCCAGCACACCTTCACAAATATGAATTCAGCCTGTAATTATGTGGAAATCTGCTTGTGTGGAACAATGTCATTGGTAGTCAAACAATATCTGCTTGCAACTGCTCTTAGGGTCAATATATGCGAGGTGAGTAGTTTTATTTCAGGTGATTTTCCTCAGATTTTTTTCATTTAAAGTGCTAAAACTACATGAAATTACTATAAATATATAATCTTTAAGGTCTGAAACATAAAATATGATTTTTTTTTTTTGTGCCTATGAGGTTTGTTTTTTTCCATCCCTAGAAATCATCTCTGTAGGTTTGTGGTCATTGTTATGCTGCAGAATGAATTTGCAACCAATGAGATTCTTCCCTGAAATAAATATCTAATAAATAAGAAGCTAACCATCTAGACTTCATAAAACCTTTGCAAAGTTCTAATTACAGTAGTCAATAACTCCCTAAACCCTGTACTTTACAGGGATTTTGGGGGGGATTATGTTAAAGCAGCCTGAATAGTTGATTGTGTGTTGTACGGCAGCAACTGACAATTAGTTACATTATCAATTAATGTGCAGAATATTTTCACAATGGATGCATTGACAATTCTGTCTATGAAATGCACAAAAGTTGTACAAAAAGGCCCATTTCCAAACTCAAAGGTAACACATTTAAATTCTTCGTTTTGACAGTCCAAACCCCAAAGTTCAGTATCAGACAGAAAAGCGTAAAATGTGCACATTTATGTAGCTGACTGTTTCACACAAGTCATCAGAATACTTGCCAATTATTTTTTTGGTCAATTAGTTTGTTGGTGTTTCAGCTTTACTTAAAAAATAGAAAGATTTGAACCAAATATAATCAATATTTACCTGACTCGAACCTCAGGTTCTGAACACAACAGTGCGTTGACAAATTTTTTGGGAGGGGCGGGAGGGGATTGAACCATCACTATGGTTACTAGTCAGAGGGACTAATCAAAGAGTCAAATGGAGAAAAAAAAGAAGGCTTGACTTTTATTTCTCTCTATCTTTCTCTTCCCCTCCTATGCAATTTTCCTGGTCTGTGGGGCTGCAGATCATGCATGAAAATGAAATTACTTCATCCGTTCAGCAGTGACGGTGGCTGCTGCATAAAACATTTCTCTGTTTGAACATGATACCCTCTCTCTTAATTTTCAACGTGGTGCTCCCACACCCACAGCGCAGCACTCTGCTGTAGCTTTGACAGCCGCAATTTTCATTTCCAGAGCTCACTTCACACAGGATCCATTTGTGGACCCTGCAGGTTCGGGCGTAATGTACACTGCACAACTTCTATCAATCAGTAAACTTAGACTGCTCTACTTGGCATACATGCAATCACTGTAGCATGATGAGGATACTGTAAGACTAATTGCATTTATCATTCACAACGCCCACCATCTGCCAATCAAAGCAGAGTGAAATTATGGCATATATAATAACATCATTTGATCATTCACCCTCATCATCAGTGTCATCTGTTTAGATAAAAGACAGATAATGGAGCAGAACTGACAGATTATGCGTTTCTGTAATGAGAACATTCCTGAGAAACCCTGTGTATTATAATAATAATAATAATAATAAACTTAAATTTGTATAGAACCTTTCATACAAGAAATGCAGGTCAAAGTGCTTTACAACAAGATCATTACATGCAGTGTTTGACACAAAAACAGATATAAAGGAACATATAAAAATATAGAAAATAAATTAGATACATAAAAACAGATAAAATGCTGAAAAGGAGACAAACACGTTAAGGGCTCACTGTTCAAAACCAGAAGAAATGAACTGAGGCAAACCACAAAGAAGCCCATCTGCTTGAGCTGCAGAGACATGCAAAAAAACACAAAGAAGAAGAACAAAAAAAAAGGTTTGCTATCCTGCATCTGCTATTTTTGCATGAGTCTTTCCTAGGTGCATACGAGGCAGCTTGTAGCCTTGTATGTGTGGTTAGTGAAGTGTTTGACAGGTACAGTAAGAGATTCTCTGTGCGAGCACCAGTGCTTGGATCAAGAGGACCAGCTCAGTTCAATAATTTAGACGGCCGTCATGTGGGAAACATACTTATGAAATTTTCACCTGCCACGGGTCTGTGATTCTCCGACATGTGCACGGTTGCTTGCTGAGCGCGTGTGTGAATGTGAGTGTGTGTTTGTGTGCAATCTGTCTCTTTTGCTGCAAGTTCAAAGCTGACTGTGTATAGTTGGCACGTCGGTATAATAGCCCCAAGAGGAGACAAAGGAGCTCTTACACGTCATGCAGCCTCTGCTTCTGCTTAAAATTCCACATCGAGGCCACCTGAGACTAGATGTCACATTTGCTGCTGTCTCTTAATGAAGAGTCTTTATATCAATAAATTGAATAAATGAAGAAGCACGGCTTCTTGGAGTCCGGGGAATCCCATGAGTGACAACTGCTCAATTGAGCCATTTGATTAGAATGGTAATGATGAAAGCTTGGATTTCTGTCCTCCTCTCTATGTCTATCTATCGCTATATTTAATTCTCCCTCTTACTTCAGTACCTCCGAGCAGATACAACAGCTACTAATCACACTAAAAATGGCTTGGAGAGGCAGATGTAAGGGACTTAACTGGCTGTCTGTCTCCGTCAGATCAGACCACACATCAGATAAGTGACCTATTTGTAGCTCTTTGAGAGTGATTTCCTTGATTACTGACAACTGCAAGGATCCTGTGGGACAAGCTATCAGCGTGAGAAGAAAGATGGAGAGGGATGGAGGCAGCAAGACACATGGAGCAAAAGCAGTGGGGAGTTGGGGAAAATTAGATGAAGAATTAGTGTTCTGCTAAAACTCCTCAGGGTGACACACGGCACACAAACAGATAGAGGGAATGGAAAGGAATACATTTCCATTTATTGAGCATAGCGGCTGGTTGCCTAATTAGCGCACTGTGAAGTTTCAGTCTGTCCAGATCTTCTTTAATTGATCCAACCCTGTATGATCACCCTATCTGCATAAGTAGTTTGATGCTAACATAAGCAGGGACTAATTTGGTGTTTATTTGTTGTTACTGTGTTTCATCCATTTACTATATGTCTGACGTATCTCTAGCAACATAGCACAATGAACAAAGCAGCATTCTGCTACGTAAGAGACAAGCACATGTGCAGCTCTTTCTCTGGTCACATTTTGCTTCCAGGTACCAACTATCCCTCAACCATGAAGTCATTAGGGCAGTGTGCTACAGGCACCTACGGGATCTTTAAGGGTTACTGTGTGCTGTGGGATAATGTCACACAATAATGTGAATCTGTGGTTTACACTCTTTAATAGCCTCTTTTATGTCTCATTCACACTTGATGGTTCAGCACCCCCCCCTTCTCTTTCTCTTTATGTTGTAGCTCTTTATGGGTTCAGTCACCTCAGTTTGCCGTTAGGGCACGTCAAACGCCACCCCCCGGGTTACAGAGGCTTATAAAACACCTACACTGTTATAATGGGGACAATGCTGCTTGTTGTTGCCTCTGATGGCCACTTTAAAAAAAAAAAAAATTTTTTTTTAATTAATCACGCTGAAAAAACAACAACTCTCCTTCACTTCAGATTGAAAATGTGCAAATGTCACATATGCATAAAAAAATATGGAGTCTTTGAATGTCTTTCATGACTGTAAATGAATAAACAGTCAGTTGACCTAGGTCCTGTCCTTTAGAGCTGCTATATAAAGGTAACATCTGTTTCATTGTAGTTTGTGGACTAATTTGCACAGTATTTAGTGGAACAATCTTTTTTTTTGATCAACTTTAAATATGTAGTGCATCACCATTACAACAAAACAGTGAAACCTTTCAACCCATGACCACCTTTACAATGTTAACTCTATTCTTCATACCTGCATTGTAGCGATTCTGGAAATGCAGACTAAATTCATTAATTAAAATTGCCTTTGGGTTTATCTGAAAAGTACAACAATTTTCCTTGTCGTAACTGTCGTAACTAGTCATTACTTTGCATTACTTAATACTTGTCATCACATTTGTGACCTGGACACCTGTGATTGTTAATCCATACGTAAAAACAGCATGGTAAAGAGAAAGGTAGTTTGGTTAGCGGGGGAGTTGCCTCCTCAAAGTATTTACAGTGGGTACAGAAAGTATTCAGACCCCTTTACATTTTTCACTCTTTGTTTCATTGCAGCCATTTGCTAAAATCAAAAAAGTTCATTTTATTTCTCATTAATGTACACTCAGCACCCCATCTTGACAGAAAAAAATCAGAAATGTAGAAATTTGTGCAAATTTATTAAAAAAGAAAAATTGAAATATCACATGGTCATAAGTATTCAGACCCTTTGCTCAGTATTGAGTAGAAGCACCCTTTTGAGCTCGTACAGCTATGAGTCTTCTTGGGAATGATGCAACAAGCTTTTCACACCTGGATTTGGGGATCCTCTGCCATTCTTCCTTGCAGATCCTCTCCAGTTCCATCAGGTTGGATGGTGAACGTTGGTGGACAGCCATTTTCAGGTCTCTCCAGAGATGCTCAATTGGGTTTAGGTCAGGGCTCTGGCTGGGCCAGTCAAGAATGGTCACAGAGTTGTTCCGAAGCCACTCCTTTGTTATTTTAGCTGTGTGCTTAGGGTCATTGACTTGTTGGAAGGTGAACCTTCGGCCCAGTCTGAGGTCCAGAGCACTCTGGAAGAGATTTTCTTCCAGGATATCTCTGGACTTGGCCACATTCATTTTTCCTTCAATTACAACCAGTCGTCCTGTCCCTGCAGCTGAAAAACACCCCCATAGCATGATGCTGCCACCACCATGTTTCACTGTTGGGATTGTATTGGGCAGGTGATGAGCAGTGCCTGGTTTTCTCCACACATACCGCTTAGAATTAACGCCAAAAAGTTCAATCTTGGTCTCATCAGACCAGAGAATCTTATTTCTCATAGTCTGGGAGTCCTTCATGTGTTTTTTGGCAAACTCTATGCAGGCTTTCATATGTCTTGCACTGAGGAGAGGCTTCCGTCGGGCCACTCTGCCATAAAGCCCCGACTGGTGGAGGGCTGCAGTGATAGTTGACTTTGTGGAACTTTCTCCCATCTCCCTACTGCATCTCTGGAGCTCAGCCACAGTGATCTTTGGGTTCTTCTTTACCTCTCTCACCAAGGCTCTTCTCCCACGATTGCTCAGTTTGGCTGGACGGCCAGGTCTAGGAAGAGTTCTGGTTGTCCCAAACTTCTTCCATTTAAGGATTATGGAGGCCACTGTGCTCTTAGGAACCTTGAGTGCTGCAGAAATTATTTTGTAACCTTGGCCAGATCTGTGCCTTGCCACAATTCTGTCTCTGAGCTCCTTGGACAGTTCCTTCGACCTCATGATTCTCATTTGCTCTGACATGCACTGTGATCTGTAAGGTCTTATATAGACAGGTGTGTGCCTTTCCTAATCAAGTCCAATCAGTTTAATTAAACACAGCTGGACTCCAATGAAGGAGTAGAACCATCTCAAGGAGGATCAGAAGAAATGGACAGCATGTGAGTTAAATATGAGTGTCACAGCAAAGGGTCTGAATATTTATGACCATGTGATATGTCAGTTTTTCTTTTTTAATAAATTTGCACAAATTTCTACATTTCTGTTTTTTTCTGTCAACATGGGGTGCTGAGTGTACATTAATGAGAAATAAAATGAACTTTTTTGATTTTAGCAAATGGCTGCAATGAAACAAAGAGTGAAAAATTTAAAGGGGTCTGAATACTTTCCGTACCCACTGTACTGTATGCAGTTAGCTACACAAGCAATAATCCAGGCGACTAATTTAGAGGTTACTGTCAGTCAAATTTAGAGATAAGTATTTTAAAAATATTTGCATCACTTGAATCTTTATATCTCAAATGCAAAGTTAGCATGATTCCTAGTCAGATGAGACAGAGCTCTGAAAATAATACCCAGGTTGATAAATAACAGAATTTTCCTTAAATGTCACTGATGACACTTCAGGACACTTATTATAGTTATTACAGTTTGGTATGAAGGATAAGTACGTTTGAAGGATGGTTAATGTTCAGTAGATAAATGCAGAGAAACCAAAAGTAATGACATTTCTATGCTGAGATCAATTATAGGAGGAAATTCTGCCAACCACTTATGGCACAGACATGGTATGACTGAGCTGTCAACCAGAATTAAGACAGCAACTGCCAAATATCTGGATGCCTTTAATAGAACCTACTTACTGACTGGATTCCTCATATACTGACAAGCCTGCACTGCTTTTAGCCTCTGTCTTCTGCTCTGAACCACTAATTTACATACGAACAGATGAACATAAGACATAACAATACGGTTATGTCTTCTGTTCAAAAATTCCGAATTTTTACTGTCCAAGATTAAAATAATGAGTCATTGCTCCGAGTCAGGATTAGTGTGAGGCATTCTGTTTGAGGAGCTGATGGTCGATTCATCATGAGGATTTAGTGTAAGCAGAAAACAATCATAAGATTTCTGACATTTTTAAACAGGCTTTTACAGATAACCAAATCTAATTTGCTCTCTGAAGCTCTTTGGCTCGTATGGCTTGAGTCAAATTTCCCTCAAGTCATCGGAATTTACAGTAATTTCAGCTGCAAGCTCATATGTCTAATTTCTAACTGCTCGACTGCTCCTTTTTACACGACTGCCGGCTGTCAACTTGGGGAATTGCTGGCAAGCTATTTAATGGCTATAAAATATGCTTTTAGTTTTTCTGTATGTTTCCATTGCAGATTCATAGCAGGTGTGGCACCTCAGTGAATACTTTGAAAGAAGGAAAATAACATTGTCATGCTGAAATACAGTGGGTACGGAAAGTATTCAGACCCCTTTAAATTTTTCACTCTTTGTTTCATTGCAGCCATTTGCTAAAATCAAAAAAGTTCATTTTATTTCTCATTAATGTACACTCAGCACCCCATGTTGACAGAAAAAAACAGAAATGTAGAAATTTGTGCAAATTTATTAAAAAAGAAAAACTGACATATCACATGGTCATAAATATTCAGACCCTTTGCTGTGACACTCATATTTAACTCACATGCTGTCCATTTCTTCTGATCCTCCTTGAGATGGTTCTACTCCTTCATTGGAGTCCAGCTGTGTTTAATTAAACTGATTGGACTTGATTAGGAAAGGCACACACCTGTCTATATAAGACCTTACAGCTCACAGTGCATGTCAGAGCAAATGAGAATCATGAGGTCGAAGGAACTGTCCAAGGAGCTCAGAGACAGAATTGTGGCAAGGCACAGATCTGGCCAAGGTTACAAAATAATTTCTGCAGCACTCAAGGTTCCTAAGAGCACAGTGGCCTCCATAATCCTTAAATGGAAGAAGTTTGGGACGACCAGAACTCTTCCTAGACCTGGCCGTCCAGCCAAACTGAGCAATCGTGGGAGAAGAGCCTTGGTGAGAGAGGTAAAGAAGAACCCAAAGATCACTGTGGCTGAGCTCCAGAGATGCAGTAGGGAGATGGGAGAAAGTTCCACAAAGTCAACTATCACTGCAGCCCTCCACCAGTCGGGGCTTTATGGCAGAGTGGCCCGACGGAAGCCTCTCCTCAGTGCAAGACATATGAAAGCCCGCATAGAGTTTGCCAAAAAACACATGAAGGACTCCCAGACTATGAGAAATAAGATTCTCTGGTCTGATGAGACCAAGATTGAACTTTTTGGCGTTAATTCTAAGCGGTATGTGTGGAGAAAACCAGGCACTGCTCATCACCTGCCCAATACAATCCCAACAGTGAAACATGGTGGTGGCAGCATCATGCTATGGGGGTGTTTTTCAGCTGCAGGGACAGGACGACTGGTTGCAATTGAAGGAAAAATGAATGCGGCCAAGTACAGAGATATCCTGGAAGAAAATCTCTTCCAGAGTGCTCTGGACCTCAGACTGGGCCGAAGGTTCACCTTCCAACAAGACAATGACCCTAAGCACACAGCTAAAATAACAAAGGAGTGGCTTCGGAACAACTCTGTGACCATTCTTGACTGGCCCAGCCAGAGCCCTGACCTAAACCCAATTGAACATCTCTGGAGAGACCTGAAAATGGCTGTCCACCAACGTTCACCATCCAACCTGACGGAACTGGAGAGGATCTGCAAGGAAGAATGGCAGAGGATCCCCAAATCCAGGTGTGAAAAGCTTGTTGCATCATTCCCAAGAAGACTCATGGCTGTACGAGCTCAAAAGGGTGCTTCTACTCAATACTGAGCAAAGGGTCTGAATAATTATGACCATGTGATATTTCAATTTTTCTTTTTAAAATAAATTTGCACAAATTTCTACATTTCTGATTTTTTCTGTCAAGATGGGGTGCTGAGAAATTAATGAGAAATAAAATGAACTTTTTTGATTTTAGCAAATGGCTGCAATGAAACAAAGAGTGAAAAATTTAAAGGGGTCTGAATACTTTCCGTACCCACTGTAGATGACTGTTTTTTTTTTATCTGACTTCAGAGTCACCGCTGGGGTTAATTTTCCAATGTGACAACAAACCTTTGCACTCGTGGGGATGCTGGAATGGCTGCTAACGTGACTTACTGCGACTGGGTATATTGCTATGTTAAACAGCATCATCAAAAGCATCTGTGCATCTGCGAACTACACAGGCATCCTTGAAAATCGCTCTGTTTGATAATGTCTCATCTTTCCCTGCTGTTTTACAGTATCTGTGTTCTCTTTGTTGAACATGAGGGAAATGGCAAAACTACACGCTTTTTAACTTCCTCTTAAATTTCAGTTTTGCATCGCTTTGATCCCTCCTGCTGCGTGCTTGTCACTCTTCAAAGCTGATGTGCCCTGCTTTTGATGGGAGAAGAGGAATTCAAATAGTCTGATAGGCCATCCACACAAACATCCAACAAAATGACATAGGAGGAAATAAGAAAGCGGAGGATGAAAGAAATGGAGAGATGGGCTGACAAAATGGAGACAAAATTTCCAATTAGGGAAAACATGGGACCTCAAGTTTTTTACCTTCAAACTTTCCTTCCCGCAAAATACAATAACAACCTTACACGCAGGAGTGTGGTGATAAAATGGGGTTGAGGCGCGTCAGATAGGAATGATTTAAAAAAAAATAGTCAAATAGGAGGTGTGTGTGAGAGAAGCTGCTGAGAGCTCAGGTTTAATATATCTCAGGTGAGATCCATTAACAGCCACCATGGCACACAGTTATTCTTGATACACATAAAGAACAGCACACAGGCAGGCTAGTCCATTATGGATCGGAAACTGAATGGGAAATGAACCGAGCTTCATACAGCTCGCGAATATCAATTTATTTTTGCCTTAAACACCTTCCTTTGTATTTGGTGTGCTCTCCAGTTCAGTCTGTATTTGTGCTGTCTGTCTTTCTCTGTCTCTCACTCACTTGCCCTCTATTCTCCAATTTCTCCCGGTGGGGAGGACGGACTGAGGGTCCTATCAATACAAATGGGTAAGAGTCATCACCGAAGGATGGTTTGTCTACTCTGGTACTGACACTGTTAATCATCCATTCTTCTCCACATTCTAACACAGTCAATTGAATTGAATGCTTTGAGTTCCTATAGTTTCCTGAGGTAATGTTTCAGTGAGGTAGATTTAAGGATAATAGAGTTTTGTTTTTTTCCTTGACAATTTAAGGGAACAAAGCTGAAGCCTTTTGGTGGTGATGTTTTTCTCCCTCATGACTGTTAATGTGATGTATGAGAGGAAAAGACAATCCAGTTACAGATGACTGTGAAAAGAGAGAAGAAAACCTCTGAGACAGCAGAGGTATTGTCAAGTATTATGTCTTTTAATGAAGAGCAGTAGGCAATCTGAATGCCGCCAGCATATCCAATAAATACCCTTCGAACGAAACAGTTTGAAGCACTTCTAAAAACAGACAGGAAGTCTTTGGAGGAGAGATATTTTTTATCCATAGCACATGAATCTGAAGTAGGTTCCTCAAATTTTGACTGTGAACCTTTCCGAGGTCTCTCTCTCTTAAACTCAAAAACCCCTTCCTTCCATCCTGAATGTCATTCATCATTACCCAGAACCGAAATAGAAGTCCCACAGCTTTAACATTTTGTACCTGCTCAAAAATAGATTAGATGCTTTCTCAAGCGCACACGCACGCATGCACACGCACATCACTGCCTCCACCTCAGACCATTAGCCAGACGGAGGAATGAAATGTAAGATTAGAAAAAAGGGGCAATTAGAGGGAGAACAAATATTAATGGAAGTTAAGAAGTGACTCACAAACCCAATTACAGCATTAGCCAGGCAATTTAGATGAGCTCTGCAAGAGGCGAGAATCCTGTTGAAATGTACCAGCCATCTCTCTGCATTAACAATGGCATTAATTCCCTGATTCACAGCGAGAGAGAAGAATAGAGCAAATGCAGCCATTCTGTCTCCCTTATAAAGAAAGCCACATTGCCTAATTCTGTAATGGGAATGTTGTCGGCAGAGGCCGACGAACTTGTCTTACCCACCAAAACAGACCACAGACCCCTGGAGAGATTCATCTCGTTAAATAACTCCTACTTTACTCAAGGCATCCCAAAACAAGGACGATAAGTAAACCATATTACAGTTCTTCCAGAGAAATATCCCACAAGATAATTACAAGTGAAGACATGGTTGGCGGCTGAAGACTAATGGGAAAGAACAGATCATAAAGCGAAAGGTTGATAGATGGAGGGGGAAAATGGCATAGAGGTTTTTGCTGCTCTTGCACTTTTCCTCTCCACCTACCTCCATTGTCATTTTGCATCTCTCAACACAAGCTGCTGCCATCCTCTCCCATATGAGACATGCGGCCATGACAGCCTGGCCAATCAGCAACACCCTGAGGCCTGTTGAAAGCCCTTCTGGCATGCCCAAGGCTAGCGGCGTCCAACCAATCAGTTCGAGGCCAGGCTTGAAAGGAGGGCCATGCTTGGCCCAGGGAGCTGCCAAGGCTGCCAATGAGCGTCCGGAGGGGAGTTCGAGTGGCTCAGAGGGAGGCTGCCAGAGGGGTCAGAGTGGACGAGGGCAGACTGACAGTTATTTAGTGAGAGGCTGAGCTCTGTGTCACTCACAATAGCACTCAGCCTTTGTACCACTGGGCCGGCTCTAATGGGACTGTCACCTTCTAATTGTCCGACTGGGGATGCCGAGAATGACAAACAGACACCCACTCTCACACAAATACACAGACATACCCACAGACACACACACACACACACACACACACACACACACACACACACACACACACACACACACACACACACACACACACACACACACACACACACACACACACACACACACACACACACAGACACAGGCATCAACCAGCAAACAAAAGCCCACGTGCACAAATGTTTACACACAAACACAAATTTTTATGCTGCAGGAGATTTGGGTTTCTAAAATTCTCACAAAGCCCTGAGTGACTGGACAGAACTGCCCTCACAGGTAAGGCCTGGGCTAATTTATATATTACACATGGTGAGAGTGTATTAAAAAGCCCTGTAATGGTGAGATTATCCCATTTTGCATGAATTTACTTTTTTGGTCATTTGGGACGACTGCATAAAGCTGTAAACATGACACCGACACATTGAGAGCAGACACGGAGCAACATTAGTCTCTAAAGGGAGTCATGTTTGTATCCACCTGAAAAATGTAACTCCAAAGTTTACTCTCCATTTGGCTCTGTGGTATCCACCAGCTCTTAAAAAAACACCTGCCTTTTTTAGCAAAATACAAGTCAATAACTTTGACTGGTGTTTGGCTCTGGATGGAAACAATGCTCACGAGACTGGTGGGAGTGAATGAAAGTAGTATAAATGAGGTCAGTGAAACAAGAACAACGAGCTAAAGTAGGCGAAAAAGCTGTAGAGCCGAGGAACTGTGGAGTCAATATAAAAATGGATGAGTTTAGCGTCAAAGTTTATTTTACTATCCATTTATACCATATCTACATTACTGTGGGAATCAATTTTTTTATGTGAAAACACTAAGAAGAGAGGTAAGCGCTAACATGCTTGCAGTATATGCCTTGTCATTGACAAAGATCTAAACTTTGAATCGACTGTAACATCATAATCTGAACACTCAGTAAGTAAATCAGTAAGTACTAAGAGAAATTAGAGGCAAAGAAGAAGCTGCATCATGATTTCAGGACGGCTCCAGTGGGAGGACCTGAAGATGGAAACAAGTAAAGTATTTTGGCAGATGATTTTTGAAGATGTGGGTTAGGCAGTACTTCCCCATCATGAAGAAAATAAAGCAAAAGATTAAAGGGAACTTGATTTCTGGATACTGTGTTGTTATTGTGGATGATTTAACACCAAGAAATTCCTGGATTCTGGGATACATTCTGAGGATTGTATTGAGAGAAAAGGCAGAGAGGGGTGTCCTGATTGAAACCAGAGGGAGAGACATGTCAACAAACTGTTTGTCCCTTCAAGCTAAAAACTAAACTGAATTTCTATCGCAGACAGACGCTGCACATAGACTTGAAAAAAGAAGCAGAGCATTATGATGAGCAGATAGACTGAGAGAGATCGAAAAGATTTAAAATCTTTGACGTCACCGTTACACTCAGTGTAATGTTGCGATGTTTGTTGTTTAATTAAATGCTATAGAAGTATATGAAATGTAACATAGCCGACTGCTGTGGAGTAATAATTTGGACAGATAATGTGACCCCTGCGACTCAGCAAGCACTTTGTAGGAAGCTGTAGAACCACACGATCAAACCGCTGCAGCACTTCAAGCACTTAAACAATTATTTTAGCAATTTTAGAGTAAAATTCAAAAATGTTCCAGGAGAATAAATTTTTCCCCACACGGTGAGTAATAATTACACTTTCTCCTGACACTAATTTCGTTTTCACCTAATCAGTGTTACCTGGGGTGAACTAACAATTCCTGTTAACACCACCCTTATACAAGTGCTAACAGTAATAACAAAGAAAATAATGAACAACAGCCAGTGGCTATTCAACAACTGAAGGTCATATTAGTCAATGAAGAAGTTGTAACTCCCTGCTGTTCAATCAATCAGACACAATATATTTTCAGGATGTAGTTTATTGTGCTTTAGTTTAGTAAATCTATGGGGTGGTGGATGAGCGGTTTAAAACGTTTATTTTGCTCTTGTTCTTCATACAGTCTCCCTTGCTGTCTGTTTTAGAAGAGTCAGGATGTGATTACAAGTGTTTTCCATCATGGAAATACATAATGGGAGTGAAAACTACTTTTTTGGGTGAGGAGTTAAGTGTTCAGTTCTTGAATAATATAACATAATAGTGTATGTGTGTTCCACCAATTCATGTAACCAAATGTTGGTCGAAGCACACCCATACACGCATACCTATACACGCACACATGCACAAAGTAGCACAATGCATATCAACGCACAAGGGATGCAATAAAACTGCAGACAAAACAAGCAGATCCAAAAATCATATTATAAACTCATTATGAGCTGTAATGAAATACACTGTGCAATATGAGGTTGTAAATAAACCACTGTGTTTTCATTTTGGGTACCAAGCAAACAACAGTACAATGTCATTACAATTAAGCTACTTGCTCCCCACCACACACACACATTTAATATATTCTGGCTGCTCAGTGCTTCTAAAGTAAAAGTCAAGTTTTCTTCCGCCAAAGTGTAGAAAGTTAACTTTAGTGGAGGGCACGTTTGTATTTTTCTTTGTGCTTCTGTTTGCTTTTGATAAGATTCCAGTAAATGAGGAGCCAGCAGACGTTCTAACTGCTTGCTCCTCATATGTCTCATTTACTGACACATACAACACCACATCGTAGCATGTCACATTAGCCACTGGCACTAGCATAATGGGCTATTCAAAGTAATGTGGTAAACCAAACCGTACTAAGAACAGGTTTAATACGCCGGTTTACCCAAGACCTTAATTTCCCTCCATGAATGAGGATGTATGATAAAGGCTATGTAATATAAATATTATTACCATTTAATTTAGCTCTATGGTGAGGGTATATAGAATCATGCAGGCAGTAAAAGGTAAAACTTTCTTTTGGCTTGTGGAATGACATAATATTTAAATAAGTATCCACAATGTGCTCAATTATTTCCAGCTCATTGTTCAGTTCTATGTCCTAACTGTAGGTCAGGGAGGGAGCCAGCGTTTGAGGCCTGGTTAAATGAAAGGAGGATCTTTTCTCTCCTATATTCAGACTGCTTTCCATCAGTTTTGCCTCATTGGCCCCAGTGTAGGTGCTGCAGGAGACGGTTGAGATGAGAATGCCACAAATGGCCTGAAACTAATGTTGGCCTCCGTCACCCCGCAGATTTACAGCACTCTCCAGAGACTTGCTATTTTTTCTTCTTTTCTTTTTTTTCAATAGCAGACTGTCCCTTTTCTCCCCTTTCCGTCTCCCACCGTCACTGCTATTCAGTTTAAAAAAAAGAAAAAAGGGGGTGGGGGGTAGTTCTTGCCGCCTAACTTAGTATCCATTTAACTCGTGCTGTTTTTCAACCTCTCCATTTCCCCTGCACTTACATCTGTCATGTCAAATGATTTGACAGCAAAAGCTCAGAAGCATATTCCATTTGAGCACAATGGTAAATCAATGCCATCAAAGCTGCACCACTTGTGGTTCTTCATGACTGAACCGCACATGTCAAGGTAAATATGGCCTGCAGTGCAATGGAGCTCTAGCACACTATTAGTGTGTGTGCGTGTGTGTGTGTGTGTGTGTGTGTGTGTGTGTGTGTGTGTGTGTGTGTGTGTGTGTGTGTGTGTGTGTGTGTGTGTGTGTGTGTGTGTGTGTGTGTGTGTGTGTGTGTGTGTGTGTGTGTGTGTGTGTGTGTGTGTGTGTGGGTATGTGCGCGAAAGAGAGAGAGAACATTTTTATTTTGTTTCAATGAAAAGAAAGTAGCTTTTGGAGACTGAAACAGGGTATTTCAGTATAAGGTTGAAGACTGCGATGATGAATGAGGCAGTGTGAGTGTCATGGGATGCACCCTAAATACTATCATCGATTAAAAAAATGACAACACTTACAGTGTATGAATGAATGACTATCTTATTAAAACTGAGAATAATAGACTTTATTATTTAACATTAAATTGGCAACAACTTTGCATTATATGTGCGACTGGATCAATCATTATTCTATCAAATATTATACGGCAACAGGTGCATTAATGTGGGATTGTTCTCTGTCTTGCAGCCAGTTCTTTTTCCACTCTCATCAAATCAAAGTAAAAAGCACCTCACACCTCCTAGGGCATGTTATTTGCATCATTTGATGGCTGCAAAGTGGTAATTACACTCTGAGGGTTAATTGGTCTTTTTAAACCTGATAAACCTGCTCATGTGAGGCTTGAGTGTAGAAACACAAGGTAGAAAACTCAAAGAGTTTCCATCACAGGGGGGCTGAAATCAAGTGTCTAAGCTTTAAAGGTTGTTCTCGGCCACTTCTGAGAGTGGCGAGATAAAGTATGGAATCCCCACTGCTCCTCTCCTCAGCTGCCCAGCAGACTGGAGAGTCGTGTTGCAGAAATACAAACTCACAGAGCGACAAAGTCACATCTTCCATGCTGAACTGCTTTCAGATTTGTCTGAGGGCTCAGACACATCTATACCGTGTTCATATGCAGTGTGCCCGATCTGATAGACGTTCCCATACAGAGACACTCTTTGCAAACAAGCACACACATTCAAACCGACCCAACCTAAACACTGACAAGACCACACATGTGAAGAAAGCCCTCGAGGTTTAATCCGACCATCCAACACCCGACGTGAAAGGGGGATAGAAGAGGGTCCGTTTCTATAACAGGGCAGCGCACTGTGGTGCCTCCCGTGTCACTCCACGGCCCCGCTTTGTGTGTGTTTGTGAGCGGGAGTGTTCCCATGCTTTGGTGGAAAGTCTGCCCTCTTGCCGACACATTGGTGAAAGGCGATTTCCGTAATCCGGGAGTGTAAGCCTTGCTGTACAAATAGGCGTAAGGGACTTTGTGTGTGTATGTTAGTGTGTGTATGTTAGTGTGTTAGTATGTGTGTGTACTTGTTTGTATGTGTCAAGAAATGCCAGCAAAAAGCTGCATGTCTGTGTGGGTGACTGATAAGAGGCAGTGAGTGAGGAGAGATTAAAAGGGCTGCAAAGAGAGTGTGAAACCTCCATGAGAAACTTGCTTTAGATTCTTCATATCTTTACTAATGTTAGATATTAGTTATCCACTGGTTGTAATTGAGAAGTGGCTACATACATGTTTAGTTAAACTTTTTTTTGACAGTGAGAATTGTATATTTTTACATTTACACTCTGAGACTGACAGAGTAGCTGAACTGCAGTGTAATATTGAATCTTCATACTCCAAACAAGTCATTCATGCCTTTTTTCCAAATTGAGTTCAGTGCCAAAAGTGGATGTAGAAAATGTTTGTTTAGAGTCTTAAAATACATTATTTTTGAATTTGTTCTTTTTTAATTTCTTGTCTACCTTTTTTTATGTTGTTCTTTATCACTAATTCTGCAGGAACTGTCTAAATCTGTGCACCTTCCCAACTTTTGATGAAATAGTACAGCCATGCAGATGGATGGACACTAGCACTATTTGAGGAGCTCAATGACAGTATTTGGTTAATTTTATTTTTTTCTTAGACAGAGGTATTCATATAGATGCAGTTAATTATTAGCATAGCACTGCCCGCCTATTGTTCACCGCTTGAGTCCGTACTGTGATTCTAATCTGGAAACCCTGTTTGCATTAAGGTTCGCTTAGTCACTCTAAAGGGCAGACCAATCAGTAACCAGTCAGGGTGACTAACTGCGATCATGCTGAAGTCAAGCATTTGTTTTTAAATGTAGTTTCAACAATGGCAGCGGTTGTACAGTTTAGGTGCACAATATATGGTGGTTAATGCGGATCGGTTAAAAGCTGCTCCAATAATTTCAAAATGAACCTGAGGTCTACGCCTGGTATGATGCAATGATTAAAATCAATCCCCAATGGAGCATGGCCTGATCCCTATATTCAAAATGTATCAATTGCCATGTGTGACTTTATAAATCTGACCAAAAAAAGGGTCATGAATCCACAAGGCTGACGTGCCTTACCTCCATAAGCCTGTGGTTAAGACACATCTCTTGTAACTGCAGCATTACTTTGTTTCTGCCCAGGTATTTTTGTTGCCCTTCTGTATTTACTATGAAAACTGTCATACCATCAAAAAAGGTGAAATCTAAAAGAAACAACCTGAACCATTTAAACAAACAGATGATTGGTATTGGTTTTAAATGTCTGTGTACTCAGTATTTAATGAGCAACTTTGCATATGTGGAAGTTTTTATGTGGCTTTCTAGCTCTAAGGTAGCACTTGAAAACACTTGAAAACTGAAATGTGCACATCAGCATCCATCATAGTAAATTCAAGTTATACTGTTTTGTTTGTTGCAATGCTACCTCAATTAAAGTCCATGCTTTTAAGAGCATTTCCCT
Source organism: Brachyistius frenatus (assembly GCF_029030835.1). Taxonomy (NCBI): domain Eukaryota; kingdom Metazoa; phylum Chordata; class Actinopteri; family Embiotocidae; genus Brachyistius; species Brachyistius frenatus. The sequence goes on from NW_027210603.1 coordinate 7,392,797, forward strand.
TTACAGACATTATCCTTCAAAAGTGTTTGGGCTCCCTCGACTCAGAGCAACATGGGTGTCAAGATCATCAATTTAAATAAGCTGTAATCCACAAAGAGATGTACTGCGATGTGAAAAAATAGTCCCAGCTACATTAAAAGGTGCAGGAATCCCACTGAGAGAGAAGGCTCCTAAGTAATCCTTGGATCTATTCTGTGGAGACTGAGCATGAAGTGCGTACTTCTGTGCCTTCCAAGCAAGGATTTTTATTATTAATATTTTAATTTTATTTGCCTGTCTGTCTTTGGTGCCCAGAGGCAAAGCAGACAAATCACCTGGCATAAAGACTTAAATCAAAGACAAGAGCAGTGCTTTTCACCTGCTTGATAGAAAATACCAGAATATCGAGGCTTTTGGCGTCATAGTGATTGTGAGAGTTATTACAATATATTCCCCACTCCTCTCTCTCCTTTGGTGTTTGACAGAAGATATGGGTTCTACCTAGTTTTTCTTTGAATCTCTGCTCTTTTTGTTTTTGCACAGACATGTTATATAAAAGTTTTGTGGTGCACCAAAGACTTTCCACATCATAAGCAGACGTGTGTTATTTGCTGAAATGATACAAACTGTCACTCACTCTGACGAGCATGTGAGGAAAGGGTCCTCTGGAGTTTTCAGGCACGTTGATAGGCGGGATGACCCAGTCTCTCTTCTGTCGCCTCAGTCCACTGGAAGAGGAGCCTCTCTGATGTCTTCGAGAAAACTTGATAACTCTGGGTTGGGAGTCCCAGACTCTTGACAGCATTTCTTCAATGCCAATCTAAAAAACAAAAGCCAGATATATCATATCATGCCACAAATTGCCTTGAACAACTTTGTGTTATGTATGTTTGAAGAAAGTTATTTTGCCATGTCAGGTTGGAAGATGAATCCATAAAGTGCTCTGAAACGACACGTTTTCCCCTCGTAAGAATTGAAAGTGAAATACTGTGTGTCACGCTAACAATAAACAATTTTGGGAGAGCGACAGAGGCAAACACAATATATAAAGTTTTTATGAATGCTGCGGCATTGCATCTCATGAGGCCCTTGGCAAGACACCTGTGCCTGCCCAAGTCCTCACCTTCTGCCTAAAAAAGTGCGACTTCTCGCAGGCTACATGGCTGAGGGGGTTTTCTACAGAGGTGCTGTGCTTTGTTGGCATGCACAGATTTTTCAGATAGACAACATTATTCTCTCCCATGTCTGTCTCCACTGAAGACCAAAAAAGTGTGTCACTTGGCCCTGATAGAAGCCTATCATCCAATAAAACAGGTACTGATGAAATATATGTGTAATAATGAGGCGAGTGCCCTGCAGTTTCCGATCAGAGCAAGAGCATGTTTTTCCTCAAAACATATTGAAAACACAAATAATATGTGGTCTTTCTGGACTTGTGTTCAACTCCTCATTTCAGAAAATCCTTGCTTTGTATATTTTTCTACTTCTCACTTTTGATGTTGTAGTAACTTTGAACTTCATACAGGAGTAAGGTGTTATGGGCATCTCTTATGAAGGAATGTATGGATGTTCATACAATTCTCCTGCCGCCTGCATTGACTCCCCCAAGCTGTAGCTGCAGGGAGAACATTGTGTTCTTGTATATCTTGCAGAGTAAAATTGTTAGAAGGGTGTGTAAGACTGTCCCCCCCACCCCCACCCCCACCCCCGATCCTTTATGTTGTCCTCCTGTGTAAAATGGTTGTATCGCTGTAATCCACCTAATCCTATTGTTGTCTCTGCGCCCTGCGTACACACACACACACACACATTCACTGGCAGCATGCCGCTGTCACCTGAAGCACAGTGGAAATCCTCCTGCTCATCCCACCTGGAACACACACAATGCAGTCACACACAGACACGTGTGCACGCAAGCAACCGAAAACACGTTGCCATGCCAAACACAGGCCAGGCAGTTTATCCTATCAATATCCACCTGCTTTGCTTGTGAGAGAGGCTACACCTGAGCAAACGTGGTGAATATTTTCATCTTTTGTTTTAACTCTTCGCACATTCACGGCTCAGAGAATTGGACTGCGAGCTCAGTGCAGGTCTCTGGACCAGAGCGCGACGTACAGAGAGCAGAGCAACCGGGTGGGTGGTTAGAGGACAGAGAGAGGAACGAGGAGACCAGATGTGTTTCCCAGATAAGATAGCTCTCGTTCCAGCTCCACTCATCCAAAACACTCACAGGTACCAACTGGCACGGGGGAGGTGGGGTGTGCCAGTCCTCTCCGCAGGTAGAATTAGTCTCTGTCTGTGAATCTGTTTGTGCTTCTGTGGCCGTGTGTGTAGTTGCAATTGGTCATTTGAAGCAAACAAACAAACAAAAAAAGGGGTAAACAAACAAGCATGTGAAAACAACAAACATGCAACAGAGGAAAAAAAACATTCTCTCTGGCCAATGGTGGCGAATCATCGGGACAGTATATTTCAGTGCGTATGGACAGTCAGGACATACATGATGCCAGAGAACTGTTCTTCCTCATCTATGCTAAATCCAGTATGCTGCTCCTATGATGAAGTCCTTATTTGTCTTTCCAGGTATCAGCAGAAAAACCCAATGAATGAATGGACGCTCCACACACCAATGTACCTGCTGATGAGGGCCGGATGATAACAAGGTAGATGCATTTGATAGATGGATAGATATATACTTTATTAATCCCTCAGAGGGAAATTAAAAAAAAAAAAAAATCCTTCTAAGGAATTAATAAAGTATATATTTGATTGGTCTAGCCCAAACATGCCTCTAGAAGAAATGAAGAAGAGCAATGGTCAGCCAGAGAGACAGACAACTAACGGGAGATATCCTTTATTGTAAGTCTGCCTGTGGATGATATCAGCGCAGTGACTGCATGTGACTCTCACTTTGAAACAGCATGACCAGAATTACAAAGAAAAGAAAGAAAAACTGGACCAAGCTCTCAGCCTCCAGGAAACTAGGTGCTTATTAGGTTTCTTTTTCCATATCAAATTTCTGTCTTAACTGTCTCACTCAAAGCATATACAGTATGTGTATTGTGTAGTGATTTCAGTCATGCCTGTGTGCACATATGGGGAATCGTGTGGTGGCCTTGATGCAAGCATGTGTGCACGAGTACAATTGTGTAAAAATAATGCATGAACATATGTGTGATTGCATTTGCCTGTGTGTGTGTGTGTGTGTGTGTGTGTGTGTGTGTGTGTGTGTGTGTGTGTGTGTGTGTGTGTGTGTGTGTGTGTGTGTGTGTGTGTGTGTGTGTGTGTGTGTGTGTGTGTGTGCCTGAATACATGACAAGGAGTCAGTTAGTGTGTCCCTGATGTGCTGGGGGCTCCTGAAACCCGAAGGCAGGCAGGGCCAGCTGGCAGCTCTCTGCTCTCAGGGATCTTGCACATTGCTGGGGCGTTCTTCACGCCTGCAGTCCCTAAGCCCTGGAGCTGACATCTGGAGGTTATCAGTCTGACAAACAGGCAGAAAAATACAATAAGCGCGTGTGCTCATTGCCCATTCTCTGTTCAGTGTGGCTCTGAAAACGTTTGATTCAGGTCTTATTTTTTTTTTATGTCTTTACTGCTGCAGTTCCCTGTGCTGGCTCACTGTAACAAAAAAAGAGATCTGAGAGCTAGTCGTCAGTAAGAAGAAGGTTCTCCCATGAGATATTCTCTCAAAAACTACAGTGAAGAAAGACTACATTTAAGCATTTAAACCAAACTTTCAAAAAACTTTTTTTTTGTTTGAATTATCGTTGCTGGTATTTGCCTGTTGAGATTTGCAGCTTTCTGGTGTGGTTTGTCAACATAATCAGGCTATAATCACAAAGTTAAAGCGCACAGCGAAAAAGCAACCATCCAAGCCTGCCTCTGCTGCTTTTCAATGACCAGTGGCCCCCCAGGGTCCTACGCTCCAACCTGCTCCCGGCCTTCGCTGTAATCTACCTTGAACAGGTGAGGCTGTCTGGGGAGAGTGCGGGGAAAATGCAAATCAAATAAGCACTAAAACCCGTTCCAGCAACCAGTCGACTCCAAATCCAGTGGTGCATAACTGATGGGCTCTAAGCTGGTGGAGAAGGCAAACCAACGTGCCATGAAATCAGTACGAGTTGGAGAGCACTCTGCGAGAGGCCCTACCTGTGTGAGGAGCGATAGCCTGAGTACATAAACAAAGTGGAAAGGGCTTTCAGGCCAAAGACACTCTATACTTCAATTGCTGTGATATTGTATGCTGGAAAATTAAATACTAAAATTAGGCAGTGGAGCACATTACAAATATGCTAACGTCTGCTTCTGAAACAGAGCAGTGAGAGGCCAGTTATTAAAGGCAAATCAGTGCACTCTCACTGGTGCCGTACAACAAAGCAAATGTAGCAAGAGAAGAAAGCCACACTGCATTCAGTGCTGAAGCCAGTTCATCTGAGCACAGATGAACCAAAAGCACAAATTATTCTTCACATTAACTGTCTCTTCACAGAGTGAGTTGTGAGTCGACTAGTTGTGAGTGGTGTTTGTCTCTGTATTGCCATTGGGAAAAACAGGATATCCTGAGCTGTTGATATTCTTCTCTGCACTTGCCATGTTTATTACACAGAGCTAGGTTGTGGTTTGGTGATGCGATGATGATGACCTTTTTTCCAAAAATAACTATCGACCCTCAGGACAAAGAGATGGACTCAGGTAAGAACTACTTGCTTCTGTGTGTGCGTTTACAGAGGTAGAAAAGGAAAATGGGCCACAGTTCGAAAACACTGCGCTGATAACACTGATAGGTTTTAACTTCAGCTCCCAAAAATCATGTCGAGTCGTGGCACTAAACTTTATCCAAAACACTCCTGTTTACTGAGGAACAGACTTTACTAGTTTGTATTTCTATTAATCAAAGAAAGATAAATACAGGAAAATAGATTAGCTTTTTCACAGCTGCTTACAGTAGAAATGATTTAAATTGAGTTGGTACATACATACAAGTGTCAAAACTCAAAACCACAAGCCCATTTTATCAAACGAGGAACATTTATAGCATCTCAACAAGAGGGTGGGACTCTCCTCTTCTGGTGCGGCCTTCTTATAATGTAATCTGCACTGTGTTTCGTGTCACTTTGTAAATGTTGACACACTAACAAGACAGTCTAAAAATAGTTAACATCATTTAGATTATGCAGATGAACATAGGCATCGTGAGCATTTTATCCAGCTGATGTTAGCTAAATTCACCACAGTGCCTAACGCTGCCTTCAAATGGAACGTGTGGTCACAGCATGGTAAGTCGTGTGTACGACCTGAAGTGGTTGTCCAGGGGAACACCACTGCTACGAAACAGCAATAAGCGCAGGGTAGGAGCTACTACGCATTATTGACAAAGAAAACTCACGACGACTAAAATACCATCTAACAAAAAAAAATGAACGTCACAACTCGGGAACTTGAAGCTTTCAAATTCAATTCGGAGGTCCTGAATACCACAACAGGGGGGCATTGACTTCTGGTGAACACGGTGAATCCCATTTGAAGGCAGCATACGTACAGTTTCCCTGAGCTGCTAGGATGTCTGGAAACTAAACACTTGTGTAACTGCTTAGGGCAAGAATAAGGGCAAGAAAAATGTTGTAATTATGTTAACTGCTTAACTATTAGCATTTTTTTATGTGCTCATTTGAGCTAACTTTCAAAGGTCACTGAAGATGTGAGACGGGAGACTGACATGACCACCCACAGTCAGAGCATTCTGCGGAACCGTCTAACATTATAACAGGTCACTTTCAAACCAGACTCTGCTGGTTATGTGGACTGATTTTCCGCCTTCCACAGCAAATGAAGAGACAATTGCATTTTAACAAATGTTTACTTCTGGAAAGTACAAGATGATACAAGTCAAACAGACTGAAGAAGTCAATTAAATCATAACTACTTGATGTCAATGAGGAAAACCGTAAAGCAGAGTGATTTTACGGCCTTGTCACTGTGTTTTTACTCAAGCCTTTACATTTTATCCGGTTTTAATATTGTGAGTCTACCAGAAATGGCAGTATTGGACTGTACTCTGCAGTGGTAGGGTGTATAAGGGATGGACGGGAGGATGAGTACAGGGCAGTAGTGGAGGACTTTGTGGAGTGGGCGGGTAGAAATCACCTGCTCCTGAACGTGGCCAAGACCAGAGAGATGGTGGTCGACTTCAGGAGGAAGGCGACGGCTCCACAACCGCTGAGAGTTCTGGGAGAGGAGGTGGACATGGTTGAGGAGTACAAGTACCTGGGTGTGTCCATCGACAACAGACTGAAATGGAAGACCAACATCAATGCTGTCTACAAGAAAGGGATGAGTCGACTCTTTTTCTTGAGGAAACTTCGATCCTTCAATGTGTGCAGCAAGATGTTGGAGATGTTTTACCAGTCTGTTGTGGCCAGTGCTTTGTACTTCGCTGGGGTCTGCTGGGGGAGCAGCATTGGAGCCGGAGACACCAACAGACTTAACAAACTGGTTAAGAAGGCCGGCTCCATCATCGGCTACAAACTTAACAGCCTGGAAAAGATAGTGGAGAGGAGGACGCTGAACAAACTATTGTCCATATTGGATAATCCTGTCCACCCTCTCCACCACCTGCTGCAGGGACAGCGGAGCACTTTCTCGAAAAGACTCCTCCAGCTCCGCTGTCACAAGGACAGATACAGGAGATCATTCCTGCCCACTGCAATAAGACTGTACAATAACTCACCTCTGACAAAATCCATCACAGTACAATAACACTGTTGACTGTGTTTCTTGGTTTGTTTGTATATTATATATATATATATATATATATAGATATATACTGTACTGTATATATATGTATATATACACATATATATCTATATATGTTGACTGTGTTTCTTGGTTTGTTGTATATAATATATATATTATGTACTGTATATACTGTGCATTTTATATTTATATTTTTTTTACTGCTATTTACTGCTATTTTATTTTATTGCTTTTCTATCATTATATTATTCTATTCTATTATTTTATTCTATTCTATTGTTTCTATTATTGTCTTATTGCTTCTGTATGTATGCTGCTGTAGCGAAAAAATTTCCCCTCGGGGATTAATAAAGTAAATACCTACCTACCTACCTACTGTACTTTATGTGAAAATAATTGAATGAATAAAGAAATGATAATTTAAAACACAAACACATTTTGGCCTCCTTAAATAGGAGTTCCTTTTACCATGTTCCTACCTCAAGTTATCCTACGGCACATAACATATTTTAATGATAATCACATTTTCTATAACTATGCTCCCAAGTATTTATTTTAATTTCTCCTCGCGGCATACCAGCAATTTCCTACTGAGAGAATTGTAATGAAATTCTACAGTAGCACTTGGCACCTATTTATAGCAAGAGGGAAAAGTGACAAGAACACATGTTAACACTGCACTTCTTTGGTTAAAAAATAAAAATAAATACATACAGTACTGTATTAATTTTCATGTGATTAGAGAAAACACATTTGTTTTTTTTGTTCAATTATTGAATCTTTCTAAAAGCTTACCAACTTTGGGAACATTATTATAGGCTGAAACTACATCACCTGGTCTTTGAAGGCTCTACCAGAGTGGAACATTAGCTCAATCAATGTCAATTATTCCCCAGTCTCCATTATTGCTCTGCCAGGAGTGGGCAGAATTTTAATCCCCACTCTGCAATTGCTTTAACGACATGAGTCTTGGGCTTTTCGTCATGATTAGAAACATGACTGAACATTAAGCCCAGTGGCGTTCAACAAGTAGTGCAGGAAAAATGATAATGGGTTTGTCACTCAACAAAATGCAGCCTGCTAGTGGAAGTTGGTAACAGGGGCTGTACATTTGCCCTCTGTCGTTGTACAGTCTTTTTTAGCTAATAGACCCTTGGTAGCAAATAGGAAAATGTCTCCATGGCTTACCGAAAATCACTGCATCAACCATTTGGGTAAAGTTCTGATTATTTCAGTTGTTGCATTTCACCTTGTTCACACTTTATTTGTTTGGTGAAGCTGATCAGTGTCCCATGACTTAACAGTGATGGAAACCATAAAAAGAAAGATGCTAGATACATATCTAACAGGAAAACAACCTGGGGTTGGGATTTGACAGCATTTTTGTGACTGAAAATCCAGATTCAAATCTTCCTATTAGAATCTAAATCCTTTTAGAATATTACTATCAAATACATTTGGGTTTAGTTTATGACATTTCAAGTCCCTAAAGTTAAAACTAAAAACAAAGATGTGTAATCAGCATTTGTTGGCTGATCAGACAGACGGAGCTTTGAGTCGCAGCAACGTTAATTTTCACAACCTGTTAAAGTCAAAATATCAGATGAGCAGAGGAGGATACTGCATTAATTGTTGATTAAATTAAAGTGATACAAGTAACAGCTGCTTAATTCTACACCATATTTTTTTTTACAATACAAGTAATAACAATGCAGAGCTATGAAGTGGATTTGGTTAAAAAAAAAAAATAGGGTTATGTTAATTAAATTCTCCTGAAACTGACACAATGCAGTGAGTAAGTGGTTTCTTTACAAAGGATTAGCTTCTCTTTTGGTATTGCTGAACAGCACAAATACAATGTTTTCCTTATGGAATTGATATTAATTAGCTGCAGCTGATTTTGTATATTCCTCCACCTGTGATGATTAGCATTTTATCAGTGAAAGCAAAGGTCAGCGTGGACAAAAACTTAGGAGCACGGCACTGAAACATTTCCTACGTTGTTCTTTGCAAATAATCCTTATTATTGATGGTAAAAAAGACAAGCAACTATGTTTTTAATGAGATTGGTGTGATTTACTAATATCACAGTTTAACATATATTGGATCACAAATTACCTGAAGACGTTTCACATCTGGAAAGAGTTAGACTTAGGCTCAAATGGAAAACGGCCTGTTTACAGCAATGGTCGAGCAGGTAAAAGCTGTCTGTGATGAACATCCAGTTTATGTTTGCCTATAATGCAACTGTATTTTTTAACATTTGAATGAAGTGGCAGTTTAATAACAATTCTGGTGCCTGCGTCACTGTGCCATGGTGTTTTACCTTTGTGAGTGGGGAAGGATGAGAATGTCCGGCAAGGGCCAGTTTAACAGTGGTCTCCCAGATGTGGGGGTCGTGGAGCCCCCGTGCTGTCACCATGAACTGAACGGGCTCTGACAGGTTGGCCACCTCCAGCTCAGCATACACCATCCCATCAGGCTTCACGCCGAAGTTGGGGTCGCTGCTGACAAAACCTACTTCTCTGCAGCGCTGGCAGTCCTCAAACTTCACTGCAGAGACAGACAGAGAGAGAGAAAAAGGAGGGACAGAATTAGCGAGCGGCACAGTGAGATTTACTCCAGAAGGTGTTCGCAAATCCTTGACACATCTGGCAGGTTTGAGATTAACCCACATCCATCAAGACCTATCTTGAAATATCTCATCCTTTCTGCTGTCACTTCTGATTCCCCGCTTTGACATCTTTGGCAAAACAAACTGCTTATCTGTTTCTGAACCAGAATACACGAGGGGGGGACCTAATTCTTTTCCATATCATTCTTTTCCCAGACTGGATGGATAGCAATGTCAAAACAGCATTGCCCTCAGCTTCAACAGGGAAAGCATGAAGAGATGGTCTAACGCACGTTAAGCTGACTGGGCTGACTGAGCGCGATGCTCATGTGGAGCAACAGTCTTGGATGGCATTTGGAGGGTTCTGCATCACTGAGGCAAAAGAAAGGGAGCTGTGAGGACTCTTCTGTTTGCATGCACACACAAACCGCTCTTTCTTTGTCCAAAGTATTGTACCATATGTGTCTATATGTGTGGTGCAGGAGACTGGTCTGGCTGTTTACTGTCCTTTCCATTCCACATATGAGTAAATAGTAGGGACACATCACACAGAGACACGAACAGAGATGGTGATGGGTTCCTGAGCGGAGTGCATGTGAGGATTCTTCAGTGACAGCTGACATGAATATGCCATTAAAACTCACAAAACACAGGAGACACCAACAGACTCAGATACAACTACTTGGAAAATCCTCTTATTCCATTCCCAAATTTAATGAACAGTCAATGCCTCATTTCCACATGATTCACAGCAATGATGCAATGACACAAATGCTGGGATGAGTGAGTGTTATTTTCAACATGTCTATTATGATACACACACGCACGCACGCACGCACGCACGCACACACACACACACACACACACACACACACACACACACACACACACACACACACACACACACACACACACACACACACACACACACACACACCCTTGTCTTCCTCTACCCTGAAGTTGAAATGCGTGTGATGTTATCTCACAAACTCTGGCTGCTGATAACAAGACAAATTGATTTCATAAATCACCTAGGGAACCGATCAACTGTTATGAGCTGCGGCGGCATGATTTCTCAAAAATCCAGCATGAAGAATTCTGCGCAGCAAGCTTTTTATCAAGCCATCTATTTAATTTATCGCCCAGCTTTCTGTCAAAAGCAGCTCCCAAACAACAGGCTAATAAAGCATGAGATCTCCTCAGCCACTGCAGCTGAGCATCGCACAAATGAGGCTGCTTGCTTCCAGCCTCTGAGTAATTGCATGCGTAATGGGACGGATTGTAAACACAGTACTGACAATGTGTGCATCTGTCTATGTTGGCAAATACAATCCATATTTTCATTAAAAAAAAAAAAAAAAAAAACACAGCCCAATGGAGAATGTCCTTGTGTGAGTGATAAGCTTATTGCCTTGCTTTGGGGATCATTTATCAAGGTGGTGGGAGGAAATTTAACATCAGGTTGTGACAATATGACACAGCCCTGCTTGAATTGTCCACAGATGAATTGCGGTGGCAGACGTGTATTATGTAAATGACTTCAATTAGCTTGAACTGAGCAGGCTAATTGTTGTCACTTAGACAGGTCTCTCGAGGTGCAGCTGGAGAAGCGAGGCTTAAGGACACGAGCACTACAAAGCTCTGCTTATAAATGTGCGTGCGTGAGTGTGTGTGCTTCTGTGTGAACATAACCGTGGGAGTAAGTTCAAAGTACAGCTAGTGTGAGAATGTATGTCCTTCATGGGTGCATATATTAATGTTGATCTTAATACTACAATAAAAAAAACACGGAGGTCTCTTAGGATCTGCCTGAACCTGCTGCCTTGTGTGCTGCCGTGGAGCCAGTTGGCATGGGAACACAGATGTGGCCTGTGAGGCATTGCCATTGTGGAGCACTATTAAAGCTGTGTCTTTGTTTCTTCATAAGGGCATCGGGCCAGCTCTCAGTTTACCATTTTCCGCCTGCTGGTATATATCCGCTTGGGGCCAGGACTGTGACCCTGATTCCTGACACATCTACTTAGTGTGGAGATATTCATAAATGCTTTCCTATTCATTAAAAATCCTGTTCACAAAGCACATTCAAATCAGGTGGTGGGATCTGATCTGCCACGCTGTTAAATAGAGATGAAAGCAGCAGAAAAGAGACAACGCTAAGACGAGATACTGATAGGAAAACTATGTGTGTGTGTGTGTGTGTGTGTGTGTGTGTGTGTGTGTGTGTGTGTGTGTGTGTGTGTGTGTGTGTGTGTGTGTGTGTGTGTGTGTGTGTGTGTGTGTGTGTGTGTGTGTGTGTGTGTTTCTGAAAGAGGGAGATTGTATGATAAAAGCAGATGGATCATGTAGTCCAGAGAAGGAAAAAAAAGAAGAGATATTTAACAAAATATATCAAATATATCCAAACTGGAACCATTTTCACAGCTTTTAAACAAACCCTTAGTTTTGAAGACAATAGGACTTCAAAAAAAAAGCCGTGCAGCAGCATGATGGGAAAAATAGTGAGTGAAGACTAATGCTGTTGATCACTAATTTGTGCTTATTTACTGTTATTGTTCTTTAGTGCATGTAATTTGTTTTGTCATGTTACGCTTGGCAAACTACAGGCTCCTTTTGGATGAAAAAATTAACTTGAAATTAATAAATGAAGAAGAGGCTTCTGGGTTTTTTCTCAGCTGACGACCTTGAAGGTTAGTAAACCCGCAGTCCTTCATCTATTTAAAAACAATGCCTACATATTTACAGCAGGTACAATCAATGGTAGTTTTGGACATCATCACCTGCTCAAGTTATGTGGCGCACAAGGAGTAAGTGGAAAAGACAGAGGACTGAGCTGACAGCAGAATTTCTGCTGTTAG